>NC_062226.1:27032498-27657498 GCF_902686445.1 Sciurus carolinensis
CAACTTCCTCACATGAGGGCATCTATAAGACCCTTATAGCTAACACCATACTTAATGGTAGAAGGCTGAACATTTTCCCTCTGAGGTCAGGAAAAAAAGTCATCCACTCTTACTATTTGTACTCAACACTGTACAGGAGGTTCAAGTCAACACAAGATATGAAAGAAAACAATATCATTCAGATTAATAATGGAAAAGTAAAATTGTTTATCAAAGACAAGGTCATGTATGTAGATAATGCTAACTAATCTATACAAAAATTACCAGAACCAAGATACAGAATACAAGAACGATGTGCAACAATCAACTGTATATCTATATATAAGCAATGTAAAGTTCAAATTTGAAATTTTGAAAGTTACATTGTTTAACAGCAATGTAAAATTCAAAATTGAAATTTCTAAAATTACTATTTATAAAGGCATCCAACGTCAGGATGAGTTTAAAGTTAACAAGATATATGTAAAACAATAAAAACCATAAAACCTTACTCCTAAAATTAAAGAATACTTAAATAAATGGAGAAATATACCATGCTCATGGATCAGCAGATTAAATATTTTAAAAATGTAATTTCTCCCCAAATAGATCTATAATTATAATACAATTTTGATAAATATAAAAATTTTCAAATTTATTTTTTAATGGGATCCATATTGACCAAGCTGGTCTTAAACTCAGCTCAAGGAATCCTTCGCCCTCAGTTTCATGTGGCTGGGACTCTAGGCATGTGTCACTGCACTCAGTTGGCTTTTTAAAACAGAAAATAACAACATAATCAAGAAATGCATTTAGAAATGTAATAAGACCTAGAATATCCAAAGAAATACTGAAAAACAACAATGTTGAATTTATACTAGAGATACACATAATCAATGGTACAGAATAAAGTCTAGATATAAACCCAAACATGTCAGGGCAACTGATTTTCGACAAAACTGCCAAGATAATTCAAGGCGGGGAAGAATAGGCTTTTCAACAAATAGTGCTGAAACAACTCTATATTAATATGAATAAAAAATAAACCTGACCCTTACCTCACAAAGCACACATATTCATACTAGCTTTATTCATGACAACTTTATTTAAATAATCAGAAGCTGGAAATAACCCAAAATCCATCAACAGATAACTGGATAAACAAATTCTAGTATATAATGCTATTTACCAATAAAAAAAGAATCTGTAATAAACTAGGGGCAAATTTCAAAAGACATTTTGCTGAGCAAAAGTAGCCAAGCACATGATTATGTACTATACAATTCCATTTATATAACTAGGAAAAAGACAAATTGAATCTATGGTGATAAAAAATAAATACCTAGTAGCTTGGAGTTAAAGGAGTGATTGGGATTTACTGGGATAGGGCCCAAGGGAACTTCCTGAAGTGACAGAAATGTTCCACGTTTTTACTGTGGTGATAGACACACAAGTGTACATAATCTCTCCAAACTTGTAAAAATGTACTCCTAGACTGAATAGACTTTGTTATACATAAGTTATTCCTATACAATTGTTGTTTAAATTTTTTTAAAGGAGATCATTCCTAATATTTACAAATAAATATTAAATACTACTTTGCTAAAATGTTTTAAACATTTTAAACATGATCCTGATGAAGTTGAACTCTGTACCATACCTAGAGATACACTGCTGTTGGTTATATCTAAAAATGGAATTAACAGATCATAAGACATGTCAATCTACAACTCTCTCAGACATTGCCAAACTGTTCTCCTGTTTATACTGCCTTAAAATCCTTTAAATAAATCCTTGAAGTAAAATCAATGCATCAAATTTATATGACTTTGTATAGACAATGCCAAAAGCCACAGATAGCTTGGGGTATGGCTATCCCTAGTTTGAGAAACAGATTATTTGCTCAAAATTGTTAATACTCTTCATCTTCTCTTCCTTTTATTTGACTCAATTGATTAAAATCATTTTTCTACCCTCTATCTTTCCATTGAAATTTCTCTTATTGAGATCACCATACAACATTTAATTTCAAAACCCAACAAGCACTTTTCAGTTTTAAGAATTTTTGACCATTCCCTTTGCTTTATTTCACAATAACACTGTTTCACAGCAACTCCTTACGCTAAGCAGCCAACAGATAAACCAAGCTTCTCAAACTTTTATAAATTCATCTCTGACAGGGGAATGGAAACCTGACAAAGCTCAAAACTATCAGACAGGTCAAAAATAAAATGTCATATTTATCTTATCTTTAAAATTTATGTAAATTTTATCCTATTCCTGCTTAATTTTTTGAAGGTTTAAAATTAATTACCAAGAGATCAATCAATGCATCAAATTTATGTGACTTTGTATAGACAATGCAAAAAGCCACAGATAGCTTGGGGTATGGAGAGCCCTAGTTTGAGAAACATAGATTACTTGCTCAAAATTGTGAAGCCTAGATTCCAACAAAGGTCTATATGGTTTCAATGCCCAAGTGCTTTCTCCTATGCTAATAGTCTTTTGCATATATTTCTTTCCCTTATGCATGAGCTTTAACAATCACAAAGGACTAAAGAAATATGCAAGGGTAAAATTGAGTCCTCCTCAAATGAAAATGGGATCCCACATTTAATCAATGTTCAGACTTGCTTAAGTTCTAGGTGAAAAGAAGGAAGGAAAGAAGGAGAGGAAGAAAACAAGAAGAAAGAGAGTAACACAAAAGTGAGATATTTAACATACTTCTCTCAATAAAGAAGAAAATTAATAAATGGGTGAAAATTAACAAGCATATATGTACATATATATGATTTCCTATACCTCCAAAATAAAGAATATACTTACCTTTCAAACATATAAAAAGTAATTATAAAATCTCATCAATAGGAGTACAGAAATGAAGTCTCAACAAAATACCAAAGAATAACACAGACCATATATATATACTATTCAAAATGTAAAGTAGAAATCACTTAAGAACAGATTTTTTTTAATGCTTGGAAATTTCAAAACATAGTTGTAAACATTTCCATGTCAAAGAAGAAACTAATGTAAATCAGTTGGAATTTAAACTAAATGACAGTAAAAACATGTAGAAACATGTGATATGTGATGCAGTGATGAAAACAGTGTGAGAAGAACAAAAAAACAAAAGTAGGTCTTCTGAAAAGATTAACAACACACAGACATACCTCTGACAAGACTGAGCAAGAATGAATGAAAGAAATTCCTCCTCCTTTGCTATGCCAGATATTTGATTCTAGAGTAGCCCTCCAGGTGTAAAAAACATAAACTTGACAAAATACATAAGACAATTAATATCAGGCATTCGACAAGAGACAGTGTAAACCTGATCCATAAGAAAAAGTAAATACATTAAATGATCCCCACATTTACTGCCATTTCTACTTCAAGACAATTTTTTAATCAGAGAACCGAGAGTTAGAACTGAGGTTGAGGCAGCGGAGACATGTTCAAGTACAGCCAAACTGAGTGGAATCTGCAGACAGGTGCCAGCGAGGAGGAAGCAAGGCAGGCACATGGGTTAGGAGAAGAGACTCCAGATATTTACATAGGATGGTACTGCAAGTCCTTGGCTTAGGGACAGGGAGGACATGGGAAGACAGAGACTACTAAAGGTTTAATGCAGAGCTGCTTCAAATGAGTTAAGATGAGAACAGATAACAGAGGTTGAGTAATGCTAAGGGTCATTTATTATTTCTCCTATAAAAATCACTATTTTTATACATGTATTACAATTATTTGTGTGTGCTTGTCATTCTTAGGAAGATATTCTGAGAATTTATTAGCATCTGTGCATATGCCAAAACATCCAATAAACATCTAAAACGAACAATCAAAATTTTCTGATTATATAAATAATAAAGGGAAAAAGGCAACAAAGTATTTCCTTTTTTTCTGAATACTCCTTTTTTAATATCTAAAAAAATGAGACACTGTTCACTTAAATAACATACCATTTTAAAATCAGTATAAATTTTCACAGAATTTGGGCAAATGGATGAGTTATGTGAAAACTGATGAATATATTTCTAATCAGGAAAATGTTAGGGAATATTATAAAATTCAACATTCCTTATTTTTCTAATTTAAAATCTTTTAAATTATCACATTGAGATATGGTGTTTAACTATTATAATAAAGAACTATATGTCAAGAAACAATTCTAAAACTATCATTTTTATTCTACCAATAAGGCCTTGAACAAAAACTGATATTCTAATTTAAAAAATTTAGTAGTTACAAGTACTAATTACCCTTATCAAACCTATAGTAAACATTCATTTTCTTCAAAGATTAAAGTTAGAAGCTCTAAGTGTACAGCTCCCAACATTCCTTCATAATAAAAAGAAAAAACATCAACAAACTAGGAATTAAAGAACTAACTTCCTTAACCTGGTAAAAGGATATCTAAAAAAACTCACAGCCAACACTACTTAGTAAGAGACAGACTGAAAGCTTTCTCCTAAAGATGAGGAACAAGACAAGAATGTTCAATCTCCCCATTTCTATTCAACATTGTACTAGAGGTCAGGGCAACTGGGCCAAGAAAATGAAATTAAAGACATGAAGATCAGAGGAAAAAAAGTAAAACCAACTGTTTTTTGGACACACCATCAAATAAAAAAATCCTAAGGAATCAACACCAAAACCAATCAACCAACCAACCAAGGAAACTAACAAGTAAAAATTAATTCAAAAAGCCATTAATAAATGTAGTTCAGCAAGATTATAGGTATCAAGATAAAATATATAAAAATCAATTGTATTTCCACATATATGTAATGAATAACCTGAAAATAAAATTTAAAAACAATTCCATTTGGTATAAATCAAAAGGAATAAAACATTTAGGAATAAATTTAACAAAAAAGTATCAGAATTGTACATTGAAAACATTAAGATAATGTTTTCAAATGTTTTCAAATCCTTGAAAAAACTTAATGATGACGTAAGTAAATGGAAATAAATCTTGTGTTAATGGACTGGAAGACTTAACATTGCTAAGATAGAAACAGTTTCTTTACAGATTTAAAGCAATCCCTATATCAAAATATGAAATGGCTTCTTTGCAGAAACTGTCAAGTTTATACCAAAACTCATATGGAAATTCAAATGACCCAGAATAGTCAAAAATAATCCTGAAAAAGACAAAAAAAACTCAGAGGACTCGCTCTTCCTGATTTCAAAACTAACTACAAAGCTATGATAATTAAGGTATTAGGATAACAGAATAAGGAAAGGCATACACATGAATGGAATAAAAGCAAGAGTGCAGCAATTAACCCTCAAATTCACAGTCAACTGATTTTTGACAAGGTTGCAAAGATAATTCAATGAGGGAAAACACAGTCTTTTCAATAAATAGTGTCAGGATAACTAGATATCTACATGTGAAAGAATAAAGTTGAACTCATCCTCATACCATGCACAAAACTCACTCAAGAAGGATCATAGACCTAAAGATAAAAGCAAAAATGATAATACACTGAGAAAAAACAAAAGATAAATCTTCATGACTGTATTTCACAGTGGTTTCTTAGATATAACATGAGAAGCATACAAAACAAAGGAATAAGTAAACTGGACTTAATCGAAATTTTTAAAACTTGTGCTTCTAAAGATACTATCAAATGAAAAGAAAGGAAAAAAATATCTACAAATCACAAATCTGATAAGGGTCTATGACTAAGTAAATTTTCAGTTGCTGTTACAAAATAAGGATATAAACTACTCATGAGGAGGAAAATTTACTTTGGCTCAGTTGCAAAGGTTTCTTTCCATGTTGCCTTTGGGCTTGTGAACAGGCAGAACATCCTAGCAGATAGCATGTGCCAGAAGAGTTCTGTTCACTCCATGGCAATCAGGAAGCAAAAAGAGAGAGGAAGGGCTGGAGTCCAAATATCTCCCCCTTCAAGGACTTCCACAAGGCTCTGTCTCCTAAAGGTCCCACTTCCTCCCAATAGTATCAAAGGCTGGTGACCAAGACTTCAACACAAGGCCAAATTCCCAGAGGTACCAAAGTTCCAAAAGTTCCAAGGTCCCAAAGGGGACATTTGAGATCTAAACCAAAATAGTTTAATATCCAGAATACATAAAGGATTCTTACCACTCAACATTAAAAGGACAAATAACACAATTAAAAATGGGAAAATGACCTGAACAGACATTTTACCAAAGAAAATATAAAAACTGCCAACTAGCACAAGAAAAATGCTCAGCATCATTAGTTAGGAAATGTAAATCATCATTAGGGAAATGTAAATCAAAAGCACAATGAGCTACCACTTCCACCCTTAGAATGGCTGTAATAAAAGAGACAGACAATAACAAGCTGGTGAGGATATGTGAAGTTGGAGCTCTCATATATTACTTGTGGGAATACAAAATGATGGCCATGCTTTGAAAAAACACCCTGTCAGTTCCTCAAGAAGTTAAACATAGAATTACCATATGACCTAACAATATATTCCTAGATGATATACCCACAAGAAATGAACCACATGTCTAACAAAAACTTTTACTTGCATGTTCATAGTTCATTATATATACTAACCAAAAAGAGAAACAACCAAAATGTCTATCAATAGATGAATGGATAAATAAAATGGCCTACAGTTGTAAGTGTTGGGGAAAATGTGAAGTGACTACCAATGTGCACAAGGTTTCTTGTGGGGATGATAAAAATGTTCTAATAATGACTGTGATAATTGTACAACTCTGCTAACATAAAAAATCCATTCAACTTACTCTTTAAATGTGTGAATTATAAGGTATATAAAATATATTTCCAAAAAGTCATTAGAAAATATACATGTAGCTCAAAATTGTAGGACTAGAAGAAGAGAACACAAGTGAAGTGATATTCAGGTATTTGAAGACCCTGAATTACAGCCACAGACAACCCCCCACTGAGGACCACAAAATAAAAACAAATGATCTCTACAGTGACTTGGCTCTTTCTAAGAATATGAATTTATGTGATACTGCTTTCCTTTTGAGAATCATGTAGTAAGTTTTTAACAAAAAATATCTGGTCTGAGCTAGTCATAAGATTTATCTAGGCTTAAATAATAATATTTTAAAATTAATCATCCATTTGTGAATAAGAAACAATACCAAATAATGATAAAAAATAATCAGAATTGGCCTCATGATACAGCTGTAAATAAAACTCAGAAAATGTCAGACCCAGTGACAGAATGACATGAATCATCACCAATTCTCTCAACAACTGTACAATGAAGATGAGGAAATTGTGAATCAGACACATTAAGCAACTTGCCTATTCAGGGATTAGACAACAGAAATATAACTTAAACAAGACTGTCTCTAAAACTCATGTTGTATCATACTACCTCCTAGCCTCAAAAAGAAATGAAGTTGCCCACAGGGCAGTAACAACAGAAGAGAGTGACCATAAACATGTCCTAGTGTAAAATCTTGACATTTCAGAGCTTAAAGAAACTCAGAGAACATCTTTCCAAGTACCTCACTTTAAAAATGAGGCAGCACTATCTTTGCAGTCTCTGATCAGCCTTGGCAATTTCCACTACTCATTAGCTTCCAATATATCATACCAGGTTATCTGCTCATGTTTCCACACACCATTGGCAAAATCACAGACAAGTTGTTTTAGAAACTAATGAATGTACTGAATAAAATCTCCCAAATTCACCTTTTTATATTTTAATAACAATAAAATAAAAATATTCTTGTTACTGGTTCAGTATGTAGAATTCTACCTCAGAGAAAAGGTTATATGGGATTTGTAATACTAATTTACAGATACCTAGAACTCTTACCTTTGTGGTCACAAGAAAGATGGTATAAAGGAACATAAGATTATGCTTTGAAATGGTCAGATGCTTGGTGTGCTGAAATGTGAAGATAAGGGACCCCAGCAGGGTTACCTTGGAAGGGCTGAAAATAAAACACATTTTAGGATAGTAATTAATAAATATGATCTATCTATATCTTTCTCAAAGAGTACACTGTACACACTTTTTAATGAGTTACTAACAGATATTAACACAAAATGAGATTTGTGAATATACTTAGTTTTGGAAATGCTAAGTCACACAAAGTTAAATATCTTCCTTCACAACATAAAGAATCAGATTTTAGAATGTCTATGTACATCATGACTCTCTAAAAAAATGAGCATTTTTGTATAATGCAACATTTCTAAAACATATTTGAACATATAACATTTTTCCAAAAAGGACCTAAAAGTCTCATGTTTCATAGCATGATTTGGAATTAGCACTGAAAAACCTTCAGAGTTAAACAAGCTGGGGGGTGAGATGAGGCAAGGTGAGGATGAGAGTAGGGAAATACATCACCGATTTATAGCATTTGCCTATTTCCATGATGTATATACTCCCACATGGCTAATTTCAGGATGCTGCATGGAATGGAAAAAGAGATATACACAACTGGCTTCAATAAAACAGTATGAGCCAACTCCAACACATTGCATTAGCTTTTGCTAGTATCTTAATGCTGAAATTGTAAAGTCTACAATAAGACACTAATGTGTAAAAATAAGCAACATTACTTTGATATTATATACTTGCCACGTATTTAACACATACCTCAGTAATAGATCACTGTCTAGTTTCTTTATGCTTACCAGTAAAGATAAAAAACACCACTCCCAGAATGCCATATTGCAGTATGACAAATTTAAAGGTACCTATAAGTCATTTTATTTTTTAAATAGGTTATTTATTTAATTGTATTGGGTTCAAAACAGGATTAGTCTGGGCAACAGGATTTGGAATTCACTTACCAATTATTGAGTAACATTCATGTTTTAGAACGGTGGTCTCTAAGTTCTTATTGTATATCCCTATAGGTCTTTATGTTTTAGATACTCCCTAATATATTATTAATTTATAAATGTATGCATATATATATAATTTCATAAAATGTATGCAAAACTGAAATTCTAAAAGGACAAGATAAAAACAAAGGAGTGAGATTTGTCTTGACATTATTTTGCAACTCTTCATTTCTACTAGTTTGGTTTCTGCACCAGAGTGGCTCATTATGGGCATGGCCTTGGTATACACACCTTCCATTTTGGATTACATTCTCTTAAAGGCTGAATTTGAAGAATAAGAATTCTATAGATAATTAACTGGAGAAGGGCTAGGACTTAGGGAAAATTCCATTTTAAATCAAAGTATGAGATTTGTTAGGAAGATCAGGGTATATTAGAAAATTTTAATTCATATTAGTTTCCTATGAAACTAGAAAACAAGTTATTTCCACAATGGTGGAACAGGTACTGGGTACAGTTATGGACATTCCCATCTCAAAAGAGAGAGAATAAAATAAATATATCACTGGTACCAAGCAATTTCAAAATCCAACAGAGCAAACTCCCATTAGGTTTCAAGCTTGGGATGATCTTCTGTGGCTGGATGCATCATCCTGAGTCCGCAGCTCCATTCTCTACTCTTTTGCACCTACCTCTGACTCCAGTCCATGGGGTTGCACTCAGACCCTGGGACTGCAGCTCCCACCATGAAGTCATTATTCCTTTTCCTTATTTGTAGCTGAGCAGTTTTATCAGCCTGTTTTTCACCTAGGGAATTTGGGGAGTTCAATAGTCTTCTTTCATTTCATCCTGTCTCTGTCCTTGCAGTCCAAGCTGGCAGTATATCTGCTGATTTAACATTTCCAAAAGTCTCTGGGTTTCCTGGGATCCATGCCATTAGACAAGTGAGGCCTTCCTCCGCAAATCTTTCTTGGATAATATCATCTCTATTCCTGGCTTCAGCTATGATGGCTGAATTTATCCATGAATCACATGCCTAATCCCTTCAACACTAGTAAAAGACTGTCCAATTAAACCCTTGACCTTCTCTCCAGAGAAAACTTTCCTAAGCATGAATCTAATTTTTAAAATATTTTATTTGTTCTTTTTAGATATACATGATGGTAGAATGCATTTTGAAATATTATATATACATGGAGTATAATTTCCTATTCTTGTGGTTGTACATGATATGGAGTTATACTGCTTGTGTATTCATATATGAACATAGGAAAGTTATGTCCAATTTATTCTACTCTCCTATTCCCATCTCTCTCTCCCTTCCCTTCATTCCCCATGTCTAATCCAATGGATTTCTATTATTCTCCTTCCCACCCTCCCTTGTTTTGGATTAACACTCATATATCAGAGAACACATTCAGCCTTTGGTTTTTTGGGGAATGGTTTATTTCACTTAGCATGATATTCTCCAGTTCCATTCGTTTACCTGCAAATGCCATAAATTCATTCTTCTTTAAGGTTAAGTAATAGTCCATTGTGTATATATATCACATTCTTTAACCATTCATCTGTTGAAGGGCATCTAGGTTGGCTCCATACCTTAGTTATTGTGAACTGAAGTGCTGCCTCACTATAGTATACACATTTTAAGTCCTTTCTTTGGGTGTATGTTGAAGAGTGAGGTAACTGGGTCAAATAGTGACCCAAGTTTTCTGAGGAATTTCCATATTACCTTCCAGTGTGTTGCACCAATTTGCAGTGCCACCAGCAATGTATGAGTATACCTTTCCCACCACATCCTCATCAACATTTATTGTTATTTGCATTCTTGATAATTGCCATTCTGATTGGAGTGAGATGGAATCTCAGTGTAGTTTTAACTCATTTTTCTCTAATTGCTAGAGATGTTGAACATGTTTTCCATATATTTGTTGACCTATCGGATTTCTTCTGTGAAGTGTCTGTTCAGTTCCTTTGCCCATTTATTGACTCGGTTATTTGTTTTTTCAGTGTTAAGTTTTTTGATTTCATTGTATATCCTAGAGGATTAATGCTCTATCTGACGTGCAAGTAGCAAGATTTTCTCCTACGCTGTAGGCTCTCTCTTCATGTTCTTGATTGTTCCTTTCACTGTGAAAAAGTTTTTAGTTTGCTATCATTCCATTTATTGATTCTTGATTTTACATTTTGTGCTTTAGAAGTCTTGTTGAGGAATTCAATTCCTAAGCCTACATGACAGAAATTTGGCCCTACTTTTCTTCAAGTAGGCACAGGATCTCTGGTCTAATGCCTAAATTCTTGATCCACTTTGAGTTGAGTTTTGTGCAGGGTGAGAGATAGGTATTTAATTTCATTTTGCAACACAATGAGAAATATATCCACTGTAAGTTTAAAATTAAAAAGACTGACAGGGCTGGGGAGATAGCTCAGTTGGTAAAGGGCTTGTCTTACAAGCACAGGGCCCTGGGTTCGATCCCCAGCACCACAAAAAAAAAAAAAAAAAAAAAAAAAAAAAAAAAGACTGACAATCCCAAGGCTTGGCAATAACATGGAGCAACAGGAACTCTCATGACATTTTGGGAAATCGGCGGTGGTTTTTAAAAAGTTAAATATACACTTACTGTATAACCCAGTCATTCCCTAATATGCTTACACAAACAAAATGAAAATGTATCCACACAATGAATAACATACAAATGTTGAGAGCAACTTCACTCACAATAGTAGAAACTGGAATCAACCCAACTGTCCATAAACAGATAAAACAAAATGTGATTAGTCCAGAAAATGAAATACAGCAACAAAAAGGAAGAACCCAGTTTATCCCTATGATGAACCTCAAAATCACTATGACAAATGAAAAAAAGGTAGACTCAAAAGAATACACAGTACAATAGTCCATTTATATAAAATTCTAGGAAAAAAAAAAACAACAACAGATTTTGTCTGGAGGAATGAAATGCAAAGGGACCCAAGGAAATTTGTGGATTAATGGAAATATTCTTGATAGTGATTACTGTTCCTTTGTTAAACGTATCTGTTTAAACTCAACAAAAATTATATTCTTTAAATGGATGCAATTTTACTCAATATAAAGTATAGCTTAACTAAAAATTAAGAAATGCACAATCAAAAAAGGAAAGAAAAACATCTTAACTACCTACATAGCAATCAGCAAGACTTCTAACACCTCTGAGTCTTGGTTTTCTAACCCATGAAGTAGAAATAGTACCTGCTTTTTACGTTTATTGTATTAGGGATAGCATATATATTTTTTAAAGTGTCTACATAGCACCTGATATGGTAAAGGCTCAAAAAATAGCTTTCAATTCTGATTTCAGTTTCACTTATTCTAAAACACTGATTTTATACACTATTCTCTAAGGCTTTACTTTGGAATATATTATGTTCAAACTATCTCTTATAAGCTTTAAAGGATATTTTCCAAGCTGAAAATCCTGGAATTCATTAGTTTACTCAAAAATGCTATATCATTCATAATGCTTGTGGATCTTTATATTTAATCCACTAATTAGAAAATGAGCTTATAAAAATAAACAATAAGTCTTCACCTTGCTTATTATGGCCAATATTTCTAAATCTCCTTGACCTGTGTGATCAGTAACTTTGTTTCTCCATTTCACTTTCAGGTACACCTATGAAGATTGGGTCAGTTCTTATAAAACAACTAATAATTGATTCTTTTCTCTTAAACAGATGTGACTTATAGTTTGCATCATACAAATACACAGTGGGTTATTTCTGCTACTCTTTTTCTTACTTTGATAGTTAAACTCAACTGTCATTTTTAAAATCACTCACAGGGCCTTATGATAATGCATTGATTTTTTTTCCCATAAATTTGACATTTTACTACTAGAACTATATATACTCTGGGTGAGATATCATCATCATTAATGAAAATACCAAGAGGCTATAACTGATTCATTTCCATCCAGAGAAGTCTACCTCTAAGTAGTTCTCTCTTCATAAATTTATAATCTTCCCATAATTCAATGATAATCCAGAGGTATTTATTTGGTTTTGTTTTCTAAGGGGAGAAATTCACAAAGAATCAATATTTATTTTAAAATTTCATTTGAGTGAGGTAGCAGTTCAGGAGGCTGAGGCAAGGAGGATGAAGAGTTCAAAGCCAGACTCAGCAACGGTGAGGCCCTAAGCAATTCAATGAGAATCCGTCTCTAAATAAAAATACAATATAGGGCTGGGAATGTGGCTCAGAGGTTGAGTGTCCCCGAGTTCAATCCCCAGTACCAGAAAAAGAAAAAAGAAAAAAACAACTTCATTTGAGAGAGAAAACTCTTGGAAAGGAGAAAATTTCTGATTATCTTTCCATTGTCATTACCACTTAGCTTTTCAGCTATATTTCATTCACATTTAGAGTTCTAAAAAATGTCCATAAAAACATCTAAGCAGTATGATTACACAAATGGTGTGAATCTACATCTTGCACAACCACAGAAATGAAAAGATGTACCCCATTTGTGTACAATGAATCAAAATGCAATCTGTAAAAGTAAAAAAATAATTTAAAAAAATCTAAGCATTCTACTGCCATATGTAACTAATTAGAACAACAATCAAAAAAAAAAAAATGTATACCCTACATACACACTAGAGTAATGCAAAGGACATGTAACTGTATGACTACCCTGGGCTGAGACCAGATAGATGCTTGAGCAGGTTAACAAAAGTCTCGCTTCCACCTTTTCTTTCCTTCAAAATTAGGAGGGAAGGTTGTTTGTTTGTGTAGGTATCTTAGGTAAAGAATCAATCCGGTGATGTCTCATTTCTCATTCTCACCAATTCAGAATCTGTAATAACCCATGGCCTTACCTTGGCTGTACATTTCATTAACATTGTAAAGAAAACAACTGAGGAAGGCATGAAACTGTGAAGATAGATTGATTTGACTTACATATACACTTTTTAAAAACTTTCTCAAATTTGTGTCCAGATTAAAAATACAAAATAAAAATCTGAGAGGAAGAAAAAAAAATTTAAAAAGATCTAAGAACAAAATCCAGATCTCAGTATAATATTTACCAACTTACTAGGACATCTTCAGCCATTCATCACCTTCTGGTTTCCAATCTCCTTTTACCAACCGTTCAAAATTCGTGATAATAATACCACCTGCACCTAAAAATAAGGAAAAATAAACAAGAATATTTAGTCAACTTTTTTAAGAAAATATAGGAGGGAGCTATAATTCTACCACCTGATTTAAAATCCAAGAAGATCATGAATAACTAAATAAAACAAACAATAAAAAAACTACCATGCCAATAAAACTGGCTATAAAAGCAAAAATAAAAAAATAAAATAAAATAAAATCCAAGAGGATTTCTGAAACAGAAATCATGGAAGAAAGAAAAAATTGCTTTGTATGCTTAGGATACTGAAACATCTGCAATTCTCCCCTTTCACCAGCATGGCAACTATCTATTTTACGGTACTTAAGCTTAAAATTGGGGCCTCAGGCACAGAGGTATGGCTAGAGGTTTGCTTCAGACCTAAGAAATAAAATCCTCTGTTTTATCATTTACTTTCCTGATACAATTAGTTTTAGTACAATATACTATATTATATTGTAATATAGTATAAGTGGTTAGAGAAGTTTATTCAATTCCTACATAAAACAACAATAAAAGCAACCGATGCAATATGAACATAAATCTATAACCAATATATTTACTATTTCTGGTAATTCAGGTTTGAGGCAAAACACAAAAAGAGCTGTTAAATTCTATGAGCTACACAATTTATTAAGTAAACTTGCTTTATTTATGTTAAAATAATTAACATAAATGCCTCTGGGTCAGAAACCAAAGATAAAAATGAAACCAAAATCATAAAAAATTTATATAACAAGGCAGTCAGACTCAAAATAATGACTTATGAACTAGTACTAGTGAAAAGTACTATTTTTAATTAATTTTGCTAGCCAAGAAAAACAAGGTTTCTACCTCCCCAAAAGACTGTTATTAAAGTATGAGATCCCCACAGTTATGGTACATCAGTAACAGAATACTTACAAACACATACTGTTAATATTACCTTGGGCCCATCCAATAGCTATCATGATTAGCCAGCCATTTTTGTAATAGCTATTAGCATGTGTGACTCCACCTACTATTTTCCAAGTTCTGGTCACTTCCTTCATTCCCGCAGCCAGAAGTTGAACAGGTAAGAAAGAATAGCCCTGGGAAATTAGGTCCCATGGGCAAAAAAATATAATATACCTGAAATTAAAATTTAAATATTTTAATATGAGAAAGGGCTCCACTCAGTTCCCAGTAACTTCTTTCCTGTGCCTCTTGGTTAAAGATTTAAGCTAAAACTATACAAAGATAGATAATAGCTCCAAAGTAAGCAGGGTTGTTAAGGAAGAACATTTTCATACAATTGAAAGAATATAAACCTAGTTTTTTAATTTAGTTGAATATGCTTAGTTTTAACCAATCATGATATTAGTTTAAGAACAATTCACCTCTTCTCTGGTGAATTATTTTTCAAACTTCATTTGTTCTAAGCACCTATTCAAATAATGTCAGAAGTGTACACTGGGAAAAACAATTTATTTTCTCTTCATTTCTAAAAGATTCTGGTAGACAATATTGTGCTTAAGGTAAAATGTACCTTCTCTTTAATGGGGTGATACAGAAATACAGGGCACCCAAGAAATATTGTGTACTTTTTTTTTTTTTTTGGTACCAGGGAATGAACCCAGAGTGCTTAGACACTGAGTCACATTCTCAGCTCTTTTTATTTCATATTTTGAGACAGGGTCTCGATAAGTTGCTTAGGATTTAGCTAAATTGCTGACAGTGGCTTTGAATTTGTGATCCTCCTGCCTCAGTCTCTCAAGCAGCAGAGATTACAAGCAAGCAACACCAAACCCAGCTCATGTATCTTTTAAAAGCACAATTCGTAAAGTCATAAATCTCAAATGTACTCACAGAATATGAAACATCTGCCAAAATATTATTTCGAAGACTTAATATAAGATGCAATCTATTTCAACCTAAACCACACTTTCTTCTTTTTTTGGGAGGGTACCAGGGATTGAACCCAAGGGGATTTAACCATTGAGCCACATCACCAGACCTTTTAATTTATTTATTTTTATTGTATTTTGAAACTACTCACCAAGTTGCTAAGGCTGCCTTTGAACTTCCAATCCTCTTGCCTCAGTCTCCCAACCTGCTGGGACTACATGCATGCACCACTACACCCAGCCACACTTTCCTTTTAATTTCCAGTTACTAATTCCTCCCTGCTCTTCAAAGTCTCACTCAAATACTATCATGTCCATTGATGTCAGAGGTTTTATTTTAATCTTCTCATCTCAGACCAATGGGGCTCTGTACAACTAAAACCACTAATTCCTATGTCTCAAAACAGTTTTTCATACACTTTCTTTATAATATAAAATGAAGTTAACACTCATAATCAATTATAATAGTCCTTACAGGACAGAAATTATTCATATTATTACTCCCTAACCTAAAACTCAGCAGGGTGAAAAGTATCTCTGAAATAAATAACTTGTTAGCAACCAATGTGGAAGCAAAATACAAAATATATCAAATCAAAGAATCAGTTGATAGAGTTTGAGAGAAAGAAATGATTATTGCAAAGTACGAAAAGATTTCTGAAAAATGGCTATTATAGTTTAAATTTTTTATATGCTGATATAATATTTTAAAAATCTCTGTACTCTATTTAAATATAGAATTAATTCCTAGGAAGTTGGTTAGGAAATCAATTGGGAAAAAGAGTATATACATTTAAATATTAAATTGTACATGTTTTAATGAAATAAAATTATACATTAGAATAAGAAAAGATTAGTTTTCACTTTAACAGAAATTAAAGCTCACAGGTAAAATACTCATAGGAAATACAAAAACAGTAGTACAAATGATCCCATTTTCAATCCCTTCACTAAGTCTATCTTTAACATGAGTTTAAAACTTATGCTATTATAAAAGTAATCTTGGACTTTCCACATTCAAAATTTTATAATTATTTCTATTTATGAATTAGAAAGTCCTTAATAAAATATTTCTAAATATATGACTACCTACAATAAGCTAACACATTAAACAAAAACCTATTCTCCTTGACCGCTAAATAGCCACAGAGCAAAAGAACAAATATTTATTGTGTGCAGAAGACTTATAAGTAAACATATCAGAAACAATGAATCCCTAAACAACCATTCCTACTCTGTAACATAAATTAGATTTTTAAAATTCCTTTAATGAATCACTCAACTAGCACGCATTAGGTAATCACCATGTCCCTCCTATAAAGATTGTAATTTCATCTTTAACTGAATTTATAACATGCAAGATACCTTTAATTTGTAAAGTGCCTAAAGAAAACATACCAGAAAGAGAGAAAAATGAATGAGAAGACAATAATGGATTTCTCACATATTTTTAGGTCTCATGGGTTAAACTAATAGAGAAAGAAAAATGACCCAAAATATAAATTAGTCTAAAAACAAGATACAAATAAAATCCTACACCACCAACAAATGAAAGCTACCAGTTAAAGTAAGAAAGATGGGAGTGAAGCTTCCCAGGGTTAGACATTGTGAATTCTGTTTTCACCCCACTATCAATTCCATTCCTCTACCAAAGATATTATCACTTAACTAAATAAAAATAGAACAATAAACTAAATACAATTTGTGTTGGTTCAATATGACAGCTTTGTTCTTGTTATTATACTAATCAATTATTTTATATATGTGCTTTGCAAAAAGACTTACAGAAACACATCTTGTATTTTCCTCATCTAACTATAATCTTAACTATGCTGTGTAATATGCAATATACAGTAAGTTACACTGGAAATTTAAGTTCAAGTAAAAAACACTGGGGAATAAAAATCAATACATAGGAAAAATTATAAAATATTTATTTTCTCAGAAGCAGATTTTCAAAAGGAAAAATCCTATGAAAGTGTAGTCTTCTGACCAATAATTGACATAAACAAGTTACTATTTCTCTTTGCCAGTAGATGGTGCTAATCTCCAGATGTGTGTGCACTATAATGTTTTTACACTAAAGATGACCTTACTTGGAGTTTATACTCCAAACATCATTTTAATTCTCAAATTAAAATTGAATAAAGTAGCTGGAAACAGTGGTGCATGCCTGTAATCCCAAAAACTCGGGAGGCTGAGGCAGGAGGATGGCAAGTTTGAGGCTAGCCTCAGCAACTTAGCAAGGCCCTAAACAACTTGGCAAGATCCTGTCTCAAAATAAAAAATAAGAAGGGCTGAAGATGTGGCTTAATGGTTAAATGCCCCTGGTTTGAGCCCTATTACCAAAAAAGAAAAAAGAAAAATTAAAAATTAAATGAAGCAAAGACTATAAATTTATTCCAAATATTAAAATTTGAAAGAAGAAAACAATAAAATATACTGTTTTAAGCCAGATCATTTTTTATATGTAAGAGTCTATGAGGACAAAGATTCCTATTTACAGAGTACATTTCCAGGTGTGGTGGCACACTCCTGTAATCCCAGCTACTCTGGAAGCTGAGGCAAGAGGATCCCAAGTTCAGACCAGCCTCAGAAACTTGGTAAGATTTAAAAGGGGGACGGGGCTCCATGGTAGAGTGCCCCTGGGTTTAATTCCCAGTACTAAAAAAAATAAAATAAAATACCTTGCATGAACAAAGGACTGGATTATCCTAGGCTCCAACCACTCGGTATCTACAATCCCTTAGATAAGTTATTAACCCTTCATGCCTCTGCCTGAGTTATATGATCTGTGAAGGGTGAAACAAGCCTTACTTCACAAGATTCATGAAGGTTTAAGTAAGATAATAAATGTAAAGCACTAAGGAAAGAGTCTAGGACATAATAAATGATATATGTGACTATCATTACTGTGATTTTGTAATGCCCAATGACACATATGGAACCAGTAAAATGCTCATCAGTAAAAGAATAAATATAGATATTAACATAACAGATTATACAACAACAGGAAGGAATGCACTATGGCTACACACAAAAACACACAGGTGAATCTTAGTAACATAATATCAAGTAACAAAATAAAGGTCCAGGAAACTATAGTCTGTATGCTACCCCATTTTAAAGTGGGGCTCATGATCTAGGGGTCTATACAATTCAGTGCTGTACTATGTACTTAACATGTGTAATGGCCTGGATTCAATCCTAGCACCACAAAAAATAAATTAAAATAGGGCCCCATACAAATAAAAACTAAAAATTAGTATTTATTCACCTATGTAGTAAAAATTTTTCTAAAAGGTAAGATAAATACAACCTTTAGGATAAAGGTAATCTGTGAAAAATTGGGAGATAGGACAGAGGAAGAAAATGTATAAGTGTATGTAAATTACTGGTAATGTCCAGTTCTTAGGTTGGGTGCAATGAAGTGAGAACATAAATTAGTATGAACATTTTGGGAAATTATTTGGCATTATATAATAGAGTTTAAGAATCATTTTCCCTATATCTCAATATTACTCTTAAGCACGTGCTAAGAGAAAATCTTGCATATGTACTCGAGTAATTATGTATAAATTTTCTTAGAAATACCTGTTTACGATAGGAAAAAGTATAACAGAGAAATGGCAAGATTTTGATGTGATGATTCTGTTATGCTATACAATGGTGAAAACTGATAAATTACAACCACACACAATAAAAATGAATTTCAGGAACAGAGGTTGAACGAAAACAGGAAGTCACAGAAAAACACACGATTCCATTTATAAAACTTCAAAAATCATACTTTTTTTTTTTTTGCGGTGCTGGGGATTAAAATACTGTTTTGAGATATAAACATTGCAAACCCACATAGAAAAGCAAATGAAAAACAAGCACAAAATTATGATAATGATTACCTCTAAGGAATGAAGAAAGGGGACTGGAGAAGATACTGGGGACATCAAAACCAATGGAAGGATTCTGGGAAGACAGTAGTGATTGCATATGTCTTGATTTACTAAATCCCACAGAAAAACACACAGAGCAACACGAGAGCCAACAACAAAATCCCATACACAATACTTACAACAAAACTATGTGACAAGGTAACCCCTCAGACCCCAAAAGCAAGTGGGTAGAGACGAATCACCAACACTCAGAGACCAGCACTACTTGGCTGGAAGAAGCAGTCAAGAAGGTAGCTCAAGAACAAAATAACACTAAAAGGGTTAATAGGCATTTACCAGAAAACATAGTAGGCCAATCTGGGGAAAAAAAAAAAAAAAAAAAAAAGCACCACCACAAAAATGGATAAAATTTGAGGGTTTCTGGCTGTGTGGGGGGTATGGGTGTGTGTGTTTTAGTTACTGGGATTAACCTAGGACCTTATGCATGCTAGGCAAGCTTTCTACCACTTAGCTACATCCTCAGTCCTTTTTATCGTATTCTGAGACAGGATCTTGCTAAATTGCCCAAGTTGACCTAGAATTTGTAATCCCCCTGCCTCAACCTCCCACCTAGTTAGGCTTGCAGCAGCGCACCATCACATATGGCATATTTAATATCAGATAACACAAATGGTCCATGATAGAAGATGTGAAAGGTTTTGAGTGATTTAGTCAGTAGGACCTTTCAAAACTGATCCACCAGGCTATCTTCTAGAACAGGCACCACACTGAAAACAAACTGCTAGAATAGAATCAAAACAGAGCAGGATAGAACAATAAAAGAAAGAGAAAAGTCCAGACCAAAATGGGAAGAGGAGAAAAGATCCAGGAAATCTTGGGGAATGTGTCATCATCATCTTTTGAATGCTACATAAAAACAACAGAAGCTCTGTGAAGTTAGAAAAATCTTTCCTAAATTCTACCTGATTCTGAAAGCCTCAAGAAAACCAAATTTATATAAATATGACCAACAGAAAATTATCAAGGTCAAATATCATGCAAACTTATAATAAAAGAAAAAAAGCAAAGTAAGTCCCTACAATCAGAACACTCAGGATGTTTCCACAAATCAGATCAGAACTGTAGCTCACTATTTCAAAAAAAAAAGAAAAACCTGAAGACATTAAGAAAGTGATATAAGACATAAAAGCACAGCAAACATCAGAATTAGAAAAAACTGAAAACTAAGGATACTGAATAAGAAATAAAAGGAAAAAAATCATTTCAGAAGTGAAGACTAAACCAGGAAACACAAAGAAAAAGAAACACAAGAGACAGTGCATCCAAAGAAATAGAGGAATAGGTAAAAATATTTTAATTTTTAAAAAGACAGATAAAAAAAATTCATTAAAGAAAGGTAAAAAAGGACCCAATATGCCAGTAGTAGAGTTCCTAAAGAAAAATAAGTCCAGAAAAGAGTACAAATACTCAATTTTTCCAAATATAAAAAGATTTGTACATACTAAAAAGAACATATCACATACTTGAGGATACTGATCTAAAATGACCAACCAAGACATGTTTTATTTAAATTATTAGGCTCTAATAAAAACAAAATCTTTGGGGCACGTGAGAGGGGGGCATGTGACTTGTAAGGGCAAGAAAATTTAAAAATCATCAGACTTTTCCATAGCAATGCTTTAAGTCAGGGGAAAAAAGTGGAATAGTGTATTTAAACATTCAATGGTAGTGTGAGTCAATGATTTTATAGTCAATAAAATTGGCTTTTGAGTACAAAGGACACAAATCAAACTTACGTGAAAACTCTAGGACTACTGTTCCTGATGAAATTTACTACAACATAATCTTTAGACAACCAAAATAAACGATGTATAGTCATAAGAACTGGTATTAAGTTAGCTGAAAAATAAGACTGAATGAAAACTGAAAAGGGAAGAGTGTAGTATAAAATGGTTATGATGCTATTAGCATGCAGAATGGTGCATTTGTATTAAACATAAGAGAGTAAAATATGTAAAGTGTGTATGCAAACAGGAAGTTTTCACAAGAAAGTGGAAAGAGAGCCTAGGGACTGAGAGAAAATCTTTGCCAGCTACTCCTCTGATAGGAGGTTAATATCTAGAATACATAAAGAACTCAAAAAACTCAATGCAAAATTAAAATAACCCAATCATCAAATGGGCAAAAGAACAAAATGGAAACACAAATGGCCAACAAATACATGAAAAATGTTCAACATCTCTAGCAATCAGAAAAATGCAAACCAAGATTTCAGCTCATTCTAGTCAGAATGGCAATTATCAAGAATACAAATAAAAATAAATGCTGGCAAGGATGCCGGCAAAAGGGTATACTCACATATTGTTGGTGCCACTGCAAATTAGTACAACCACTTTGGAAAGCAGTATGGAGGTTCCTCAGAAACTAGGAATGAAACTACCATATGACCCAGCTATCCTTCTCCTTGGTATTTATTCAAAAGAACTAAAATTAGCATACTATAGTGAAATAGCCACTACAATGTTTATAGCAGCACAATTCACAATAGCCAATTTATGGAATCAACCCAGATGCCCTTCAATAGATAAATGAATCAAGAAAATGTGGTATATACACACAGTGGAGTTTTACTCAGCAATAAATAAAGAACAGAATGTGGCATTTGCCAGTAAATGGATGGAAATGGAGAAAATCATATTAAGTGAAATAAGCCAGGCTCAGAAAATGAAGTGTTGAGTGTTTTCTCTTGTATGTGGAGGCTAAAGCAAATAAGGGGGAAATGGCAGTGGGGGAAGGGATGGGTATCATAAAGATACAGGGAAGATCAGTGGATTAGAAGTAGAATGAGAGGGAAAGATGAAGAAAGGGCAAGGGAAAGAAATATGGAATGAATCTAACAGAATAATGTTATATACATATATGTACCAAAGGGTATATCTCCTCTATGTACATGTAGAAAATACAAATCAAAAATAAATAAATAAAGGAGTGAAAGGAAGACCTGTAGAGGAGAGGAGAGAGAAAAGGGGGAGGGAGGAAGAAAAGAAAGAGGAAGAGGAATGGGTATTGAAATCAAATTCTTTGTATAATTATGTCAAAAGGAACCCAAATATTATGTACAAATATAATGCTCTAATAAAAAAAGTTTTGGTAATCAAATTGGTGATAGTCTCACTATACTCTAAAACTACTATGTGCACAATACAGAATAAAATAAATAAGCAATGTCAAAATATTTTAATTCTATCATGTACTATGCCTTTAAAACCCAAAATTCTTCAAAGAAAGAAGATATGCATGTAATACAGATGAGTTAAATAAAAGTTGTATAGTCTGAATTTGAATCAAAATATCTATGTGAACTCATGAGTTATTTTTTCTATATTTTTCTTAGCTCTGTTCACTGAAATGACCTAGAAAGAAAGAACTCAGTAACAATGAACATCCCTAATGCTTCAGATTGTAGTTTTGAAATGCCATTGCTCTCACTAACAGATACTGGAGTTTCTTAAAGAGATTCCAGAAGAGAAGTACAAGATTTTTTTTTTTTTTTGGTACCAGGGATTGAACCCAGGGCTACTTAACCACCAAGTCACATTCCCAGCTCTTTTTTGTATTTTATTTAGAGACAGGGCCTCGCTAAGTTGCTTAGGCTGGCTTTGAACTTGTGATCATCCTGCCTCAGCCTCCCAAGTCACTGGGATTACAAGCATGCACCACCACCCCTGGCACAAGATAAATTTTATAACAACAACAACAGGCAAAGACGCTAATCCAAAATCTCAGAAGCCAATTTGAAGAGGCTCCCACTGGTCAAAGAATCAACACAAAAACTAAAATTGAAACTTATGAAATATGCTTGAATCCATGAGTTCATAATTACTATTATTTTTAAATTGGTCATCTTGGAAGATGACAGGATAGGTTCAATATATCAAAAACTGGTAAAGGAAAAGAAGTAAGCAATTATCCTGTCTTTCTTATATGAACTGTACAACTGCTTTCCCAAATAGTAAATGACAAATTAGAAGTATCTGTTTAGAATAATAGTCTGTAACTGATAAATAAAAAAGAAAAAAATTAGATTATTGCCATTTTACAATTCCCAATTAACTGTTACAGGCATTAAGTGTAAAAGACTGTTAATTTCACAAAAAAGACCAAATCAGACAAACTAAACCTATAAATAACTATAATATCAAGGGATGAACAGTGGGTGAAAAAATTATAAAAATATGAAAAGTGATTACTATAAAAATAATAACTATGTTATGATAATGGCTATTTAAGGTGGGAAGGAGGTTGCGATTAGAACAAAACACACAGAAAGAACTTCTTTGATGAGTGACAAAGCAGCATATCTTAACTGGGGTAGAGGTTACAAGTATATACATTATAATAATTTACTATGCCAATGTGGCTTTTGTGGCTTTCTGAATGTTCACTTTACATTAAAAAAAAAGATTTAAGTGGCAATTTTTTTCTTAATCTAAATAATGGATAGACAAGATTTATTACATCATAATTCTTTGAATTTTACAAATATTTCTGAAATATTTTTCTACACATTAGCTGAAAGTCTAATATTGTTTAAAGAGAAAACTCTTCTCTATAAAGACCATAATCTAAATGTCTCAGTTAAAATTCAGACCTTGCCATTAACCAACTCTTTAAGCCTTAATTTCTTCTTAGGTAAAATGGAAATAATAAAAGATCCGAGATTAATGAATAATTTGTTATTAATTCAGTATAACATGTCTTAGTTTAAGTCAAGAATTCACACATTTCTAGACCAGTGCAATTTCACTGCATTTAAGAGATCAACTAATCAAGATCTGTAATTCCTTGGTACTCAAATTCAGAAATTCCTCATGACAGTACCTAGCAATCCATTCCTTTAGCAGTATATTTAGTGAACCTAGAATACTACTTGGTACCCAGTTAACAAAACAAAGTTCTTACTCTAATAAGCTGTTATTCTAGTGGAATTATACAGAGCAAACATAAAAAAGTCAACAGATAATATGTCAGGAAATAATAACTCTAAGAAGAAAAACAGAGAAGGATGATGTGATAGTCATGAAAGACCTTCTCTTCTGGGAAAATAACATCACATAGAGAAGAAAGCAAGTTCAAAGGCACTGAAGAAGCAGAATAGCTTATGTGTTCAAGAAGTAGTGAATAGGGCCTGGAGCCGTGGA
Organism: Sciurus carolinensis; assembly: GCF_902686445.1. Lineage (NCBI taxonomy): Eukaryota > Metazoa > Chordata > Mammalia > Rodentia > Sciuridae > Sciurus > Sciurus carolinensis. The sequence continues at coordinate 27,057,384 of NC_062226.1, forward strand.
CACCTATAAATGCAGCAGCTCAGGAGGATGAGGCAGGAGGATCAAGTGTTCAAAGCCAACCTCAGCAAAAAGCAAGGCACTAAGCAAGTCAGTGAGACCCTGTCTCTAAATAAAATACAACATAGGACTGGGGATGTAGCTCAGTGGTTGAGTGCCCCTGAGTCCAATCCCCCATATGCCACCACCCCCCAAAAAAAGAAGTAGTGAACAGGAGTACAGTGGTAAGACATTACATCAAAGAGTAGAAGAAATATTTTGTAGGGATTTATAGGTTATGGTAAAAGCTTGAGATTTTGTTCTTAATAAGGTAAGAAACTATAGCATAAGAGTGACATATTCCAACTTATTTAAAACAATTCATTTCATCTGTTGCACGAAGAACAAACTCAGGAGATAATGAATAGAGCAGCTATACCTCTCAGGAAGGTACTGCAAGGGGCTGGGATTGTGGCTCAGTGGTAGAGCAGACTCGCCTAGCATGTGTGAGGCACTGGGTTTGATTCTCAGCACCGCATACAAATAAACATAATAAACAACTAATAAAAATATTTACCAAAAAAAAAAGAAGAAGAAGAAGAAGAAGCTATTGCAACTATCCAGGCAAGAAGTGTTGTGGTTAGTACAACAGAAACAACTGTAAGTGATGGAGAGTGTCAGATTCTGGATATGTTACTTTTTATACTATTTCAACATCTACACACATAAAAAGAATTTTTCTAAAATGCTAATACCTTTTTTTAAATATTTTTTTTAAATCTTGTAGAAATAAAATCCTTGAAAAAGTTTTTTTTTAAACAAAAATAAACTGGAAGACTATATTTAGGAGATTGTTAAACAAATCTATGAGAGGACTAGGGAGGTAGTTCAGTGGTAGAGAGCCTGCCTAGCGTAAGTGAGGCCTTGATTTCCATCCAAGCACCAGGGTGAAAAAAAAAAAAAAAAAAAAAAAGTTATGAGAGAATGGCAGTCAAGATTGAAGGCTCTGAAGTCAAATTTCTTATTTTGATTCTAGTCACTTACTAGATATGAAAGTTATAACAACATTTACAACTTGATTTCTCAGTTGGCAAATGGGAATAATAATAATAATAGCTACCTGAGGCATAAAGGACTCTTGTGATATATCAAAATGAATATAAAGAATTTAGCTGACAAAAAAAAAAAAAAAGAATTTAGCTGACATACAGTAACAATTCAGTATATAAAGCTATCAAATATATTATTATACTCTTTCAAGTTTCCCCTGCCACAGGTTCCCCCCTTTTACTTCTTATCATTGCTACTATTATTTATATATCCTTTTATAACTAGTAACACAGTCATTTAAAAATTATCACAATAAATATTAACTTTTTTTTTTGTAGTGCTGGGGATCAAACCCAAAAGATGAACTTTTAAGTGTTCCTAAGATCATATATATTTAAACTGATGTGGTTTTTTTAAAGAAAGCACAGTTTTTGCTTTCAACAGAAAAAAGTTCACTGATTTATAGTACACATTTTTTAACTTAATGGATAAATTCTCTTAAGGACACCTGAATTTGGAGTTACAAGAATCCAAAGCAATTCCTAGCAACATTTTTCTTCATTTCAAAACTAAAAAGTTAATGTTTAAACATCTCATAAGATTCTAAATAATCCAACAAACAGTATGACAAGGACAATTATATATTAAGTCATTTGAATCTTTTGTTTGGTCACATTCATGATTTATTGATTTTTATTTTATTGTAATTGTGTGTTGTAATTCTGGATGTATAAGTTGAGTTCACAAAATAAACAGTTTGGGACCAAATGTCTAATCTCCTCTTTCATGTCTAAAAAGCTTCCACTAACAATGCATAAGGCTATGGAGGTAATAATTGTCTCTAGGAGAAAATAAGGGGAGAGAGGCAAGAAAGAGACATACTAGGTGCTTAAACTGTTTGGCATTATCTGGATTTCTTTCCTGTACACAACTTTGGAAGAACATAAGATACTTTTTAAAGAAAAAAATTTTATTTTACTAGCAATTTATGAAACAATTTTTAGAATGCCTCATAGTTTACTATAATGATAGCTTACCAGATTGAAGATGCCAGTAAAATATTAGTGTGGTTTGCAAGAAACCTCAGTGGAGGCTCTGCAAGCAGTATACATGATAAAATTCCTCCACCAAAGCAGTGGAGCATAGCAGTAAACCAGCTTGAAACAGGATTCCTCCAGGCCCCTTCCACTGCTCCTGAAATGGTAAAATCAAAACATGGTCTGAGACAGTTGTATATTTATTAAACAAGTACCAAGTTCCCATTGCACTAAAGAAATAAACTTTTTAAATTCTTAATTTTCAGCAATGAATCACTGTTCAGAGTTGTGCCAATTACAACCATTACACCATTAAAAATCATATCACTTGTTCTTTAATGCAAGATTGGACACATTTTTTAAAATAATTGATTTTTGGCACCTTTAAATTCTCTGTTCAGGTTTTTATTGCCAGTTTCCTGATAATAAATGATTTACAATCTCCCCACTTAGTCTCTTTTCCTCCCAAATCCTACTATAAGTATTCCCAGACCATATGTCAAAGTATGTATTAAGTTTATAATCTTAAGTACTTGAGAAAATAAAAGAGGCTGAAGTAAACAAACTAAGCTAACAAACATGGCAAGCTAGAAACAAGAGTAACAAATCCAAAGGTGAACAGTTGATAGAGAGTAGATATTTACACCATCTCAAAATAAATCCTAACAAAATACTAATTACTGAAGGAAATAATAAATTTAGAGTGGCGAAACCTTGCAATCATCAATGTAAATACCACCTGTGGCTTCAGATATGATGCACTGAGATCACTTATGTGGTATTTTACCAAAAATAAGTAACTAATTAACCTAACCAAACAAACCCAAGTTGAGGACTATTGTGAAGGAATAGGAGTTTCTTAACTAATTATTCTGGAAATTTTCTGTAAATGTGAAATTATCAAAGAAAAAAAAAAACAAAAAAAAACAAAAGTAAACTCATCTAGATAAATTGAAACAATTTACAAAAGCAGAAATTAATTAAATGAAAACTAAAATAGGGAATAGAGATGGGAAATCAATAAAGTCAACCCTAAATTATTCTGGGAAAGCAGAAAGGAAAGGAAAAGGAGAAAGAAACAAGAAAGGAGTGAAGGAAGGGAAAGGAGAGAAGGAAGGGAAGGGAAGAAGAAAGAAGAAAGGAAGGAAGGAATAAAGGGAGGGAAGATAAAAATAACAACATTAAAAATGAAAATAATTCCAGTTAGAAAGTTTTTTAACTATAGGTAAAAAGAATGTTTTAATCAAATACATGTGAAGATATATTGAAATGGACAGTCTTCTAAGAAACTATAAATTAGCAAAATTACCTTAAGAACAGGTAGAAAACTGAACATACAGATAACTACAGTAAAAATTACAGGGCAAAAGAACTAGCTTAAAAAAGGTACTAAACTTTGATAAATTAAAAGAAAACGTTTAGCAAATATTTTTAAATTATTCATTCTTACATTATATAACCATTATAGAGTAAATAGCGAAGCAGAAAAAACTAAATCATTCTATGAAACAACATAATCCCAACCTCAAAAAATTGTATTATGAAAGAGAATAGAAGGATGAGGAAGGAAAGGAAAGAGAAAGGAAAGAAAGAATAAATTCTAATAAGTATTAAATACATTAGTAACAATATATTTAATACATGTACTAAAAATACATTAAATAACAAAGGTACAATAGGGGTTTTTGTTGTTGTTGTTTTGGTACCAGTTGAACCCAAAACCCACTCAACTACTGAGCTAAATCCCCTGCCCTTTTTTGTATTTTATTTAGAGACAGGGTCTCACTGAGTTGCTTAGTGCCTTGTTAAGTTGCTGAGTCTGGTTCTGAATTTGCCACCCTCCTGCCTCAGCCTCCTGAGCCAATGGGATTACAGGGGTGCATCACCACACCTGGTTAATCATTTTTTTAAAAAGATAATAAACCATCAAATTTATTTTTTTCCAAACTAAGGGAAGGTTTAGTGTTTAGAATTTCATTAATGTCATCCATTACACTAGCAAATTATTATGGTCACTCCTTTAGACAGACAGTAAAAGGTACTTCACAAAAAAAAAAAAAAATCAACATTTCTGATTTGTTTTTTAATTTAACAATGTGGGCACAGAAAGAAAAGAACTTAATCTGAATAAAGCCATGATTTCTAAATAAAACATCAAAATTTCAGACTTTTAGTCTGGCATAGTGGCACACTCCTAATTTCAGTTACACGGGAAGCTAAGGCAGGAGGATCACAAGTTCAAGGTCAACCTGAAGAACTGGGTGTGACCCTGTCTCAAGGTTTTAAAACAAATAACTAAAGGACTGGATTTGTACTCAATGATAAAAGACTGGAATAAAATATTTTTCAACATACATAAGACAAATGCCAACAAATTATGAGGAAAAGTCAACAAACAAAAGAAAAATGAGCAAGTCACAAAACAAAACCATAAGTGGCTAATACACATACCAAAAAAAAAAAAAAAGTCCTCAGTACAATATGAAGCTGCTCCCCCCGCCCTTTACGCTGCAGCTATTTCTCCCCTCCCATCTTACAACCTAGCTTGTCAGTCTGTGAACATCCTAGCTAGTTATTGGTCCACTAGTCAGCCTGTGAGTCCCCTTCTCAGTCATTGGTCCCTTGTTAGCCCTTGAAATTCCAATATTTAGGAGAAGTTCCTGCGCCATTCTCTCTCTCTTCTTTCTTGCCCGCCCCAGCAGAAGCTTTGGTTGTCTGCCTAATAAAATCTCTGTTGTGAGTTCTCGTGTCAGGAGTGGATTTTTGGGTGCTGTCGCTAGACCGCAACTCAGACTGGGTATCCCAGAGTGCTTGCTCCCCTGGATTCAAGGGTCTGAGCTGCCTTGGAACCCGAACTGAGTCATATTTTTCTTACACTCGACATTAGTAATCAAGACAAACAGATAAAAGGGAATTTCGTACATATCTAATGGGGGGAAATGACAATTTTATATTAATAAATGGGTAAAGGTATGGAGAAATCCATGTATTCTTATGACAGAATAAACAAGTCAAGCTGTTATGAAGTAAACAAATGAAGCCAGTTGGGCACTATGGATTAAAATTTTAAGTTTAAAATTGACCCAGGCAAGGCCTGCAGCAGAAGGTTGTGGCTGGGCAGCAGACACTCAGCTGATGGTCAGAAAAGGACACAAGTGCAGAAGTTCTGTGGGTGTGGTGTTATCCTTCCAAGAGAGTCGCATTAAGGAATCTGCTGCTCAGAAAATGTTGCCTTATGGATGAAAACAAACTTCTCCATCCCCTTGTCTGGGCAGTACAGAAGAACATAGTTTTATATCACAACTGAAGTTGCAGATTCTTCAGTTTTGATAAAGGTGTCTCATTTTTCTATTGTTCCGGTCACTGAAGATTTTAATCCAGAGAAATATATCACCTTCACTGGGATATTGTGTAGGTCTGTGTTACATGCTCATATACAAAAATGAAGATCACACTCAATAAAGCAGATTTCAGCCCTGTCTCCCCAACTTTCGCTACAGGAGCCCTCCAGAGCCTGTTTTGTAAAGAGAGACTTTCTGTTCTGCTTTGCTAATTTTCCTCTGATCTGGAAAATGGGCTGAGGGAAGAGAAAAAGCAGTTTGCACATCTGTTGTAGTTCCTGCGTATCTTGGGTTACTTGCCATTTTTTTTCTGTTACTTCTACTGACTTTTAATCTAGAAGTTTCCTTTGCAGGATGGATAAATTAAAAACTTTAAGAAGTGGTAAGTTGGTTCATGTATGTTAATGTCTATATGTGGTAGTGACTCTTGGGTAAAGTTGACAGATATTATGAATGACACTAAAGCACAGAAAAATATTTCTTAATTGGATGCTAATGGGTTGGGAAATTCTGATTAATTTATTACTTGTGATTCAAGTATATTCCCTTAGTTTCATCCCAGGTGTTGAAAATATTTATCTAAAATATACCAATTTGTTCTCTTTGTTTTGTTATATATACCTAATGGACAATGAAATCTTATTATTAGAGATATTGACTCTTAATGATGAAGGCTTCTATAGGGTTTTAGTTTTAGGGTTTTGTTGTTGCTGTTTTAATATTATCAGACAGGAGTGTAATTCTGGATGTTATGTATAGTTTTGTGGAAAAGGGAAAGAAATGGTTTTTCCATTATAAGCCCAATAAATGGTGCTTTCTTACAAAATAAATAAAAGTTACTCAAGTGCCCACAAAAGTTCATACGAGAACATTAAAGCAGTGTTCTTTATAATGCTATGAAAAAATGGGGGGGGATCTAAATAACCACCTTCAGAAGAACAGTTAAACCACCTGCAGATCAATGTAAACATGGAAATATCTCCAAGACATACTGTTCAAGAAAAATGAAGAAACAAATACAATCATGTTGAACAATAAAATTATAGTATGGAAGAAAACCCAAACCCTGGACATGTATTTAGAATATATAAATGGAATGCACAAAAATAAATTTGTAATAAACAAACTGTTCGCTGTTGTTATCTCTCAGAAAAAGCCTGGGATTAAGGAAGACGGTCAAGGGAGTTTTAAATTTATTTAATTATATTTATCATATTTGAATTCCCTAAGTTAAAGTTTCCATCTATTACTTGTATAAAAAAATTTTAACAAATTAACATCCAATCTGAGGAATACAATGCAACTATTTGAAAGAATGTCACAGCTTTACAAGTACACTTTATGTGTACTAATATGGTCAAAAAAAACCCTACATATATATAAATAATATGTACGGTAAGAAATAATTTATAGGGCATGATCCCTGTAAAACAACACATTTCTAAAGGTACATACACACAGTGGTTAACGCATAGGATAAAGTCTGCAAAATTACCCAAACAAATTATTAACTGTTGTAACCTCTTAGAAAAAAGCCCAATTATGTGAAAATAATTTAAAAGTGTACAAATGTGTGTGTGCATTCAGAAAATAATATCAACTTATTTATATTTAACAAGTATGGGAATTGATGAATTCATGGGAATTGATTTGTATGTACTCAGAAATAAAATTTTAAGTAGTGTAACGCACGATTTCACAAAATAAACTGTGGCCAGGGTGTTTCAAAATTAAAAATAAAAAGAACTAGGGATGTAGCTCAATGGTAAAGTACCCCTGGGTTCAATCCCTAGTACTGGGGGGGAAAAAGAGCTATTTTGTGTTAAGTCCTTAGGCCAAAGTAACTCCATTTTGAAAATCAGCACCCACCCACCCAGGCATGACCTTCCCGGTAGGTCCACCCCAAAAGAGTCCCTAACTACCCAAAGCACAGCAAAGACATCAAGCAACAATCACAGGGGCAGACCGGTTATTTTTTAACTATTCCACTGTACATGACTATATAGTTCAGAAGTTTTTTCCTGCGGGCTGCTGCACCTTGCAGAGAGGAGCCTGGCAGACTCTGTCTAATAAACCTTTGCCTGAACTCAGAGCTGTGTCTCTCGTGGATATTTGTGCCAGTTACCCTAACATTCTGATGTTTCATGATCATGCTGCTTTTAGAGACAAACCCCCACACATAAGATATGCTACCAGTGTTATATACATACATACACGCACGCAAACACACACATATATTTTAGATATTTATCTCAATATGTGTATCAGCACCATTCAGTACTGCCCAATGCAGTGGTGATTGACTGTCATACTGGTCGGGCACAATAATAAATGAGTATGATCTTTGATCTTCTTTTAGTCAACAATGAAAATGAACAATGCCATACTGAGCCACCTAAGGCTGAAAGGTAATATAGTGTGCTTAAGAATGTGGACTGGAGCTTAACTGCCCAGAAACAAACCCTGTCTGTAGCACTTAACTCTTTGTGTTAATAACTGTCTCTGCTTCTCAAATGTTCAAAATAGAGATGTCCCCCCTCACTCATACACACTTATACACACACACTCACTCCACCAAAACAGAGAAAAGGAAAAAAGCATCTCACCTCACAGCACTGTTGTAAGGATTAACTAGGAATGAGTACACTTCAAGTACTTGGAATGGGGCCTGGCACACAGTAAGCAAAAGTGCTGGCTACCATCACACAAGCAAATTGGAAAAAAAAAGCAAAATGACCCTTTCTCTCTATACCTACAGTTCAGTCACACTCCTCTTCTGAGGGGTGACTATTTCTAGGTAACTTCTATGTTTATTTACACACATGCACTCCTCCCCCTGCCATCTCTACCCACCTCCTCCAGCTCATTCTTGTGTGTATATGTATAACCCAAACACACCTACCTTCTCCTTTGGCCATTAAAACCAATCCAAATCAAATTTACTAAATGTTTTCGCACAAAGTATTCTCTCATAAAATATTAATTTCTTATTAAGTCTATCAAAATAACTTTCCTTTTCTCTCAATATTCACTTATTTAATTCATTCTTCTTAAGACACATCACATTCTAGATTTTTTTCACAAATCCTATCTACATTATAAAATTGTTAATCCCTGAGACTCTTAAGATAGTTTAGTGTGGAATAGGTGCTAATATAAAATGTTTATCATATGATGGAAAAATACATATGAAATATTTCAAAGAGTTTAAGCATTAAAATTTTACTGCCATTAATCTCCCTTACTTAGGATTGTCACAAATCAGACAAATATGATTGCCTATTAGTTTTGTAACCTCTGTGTAGGCCTCAATCTCTCTCAAATTAAATTTCATTTTTCATAAAATACAAATAATACATACCTTGTGAGGATTTAAAATGAGAGAACATATATAAAACACATTTTTATACCTTGTACATGGCAGATTGCTGACTGATTTATCTATTAAGTGGATCCATCACTGAAAACAGAAAAAAGAGGTAGATAAATGAAACCTTCATGCTGCTTCTGACTCAGTTCTCTAAGCCCAAAATACAATTCTATTGAGTTCTTACAGAAAGGCTAGGATAAAAATGATATGATATGACAGTGAAAGAGTACTTATAAACTTAACAGCATTAAACAATGAAACTAAGATTTCATTAGGAAAAAAAAAAGAAGAATCAGGAAAAGAATAGATTAAGCAGTCTCCCTCACATCAGTCCTATTTGCTCAGTTTTCAAAATTACTTCAGTGAAAAAAAATACTGTCAAGTTATTCTTAACATACTGACCTTTAAAAGAGGGGAAAAAAAATCTGTCCTAACTTGAATGAAGATGTTTGAAATATGCTATAAATAGAACTATTTTTCCCAAAATTCTTAGCAAAAGTTATCACATTGAGATACAAATCTAAGATATTGAAAACACAAATAACTACATATGGACTTTAAAATCAAAATACTTCTATTAAATGAAAAAGTAAGGGCAGAACAAATATAAAATCCTGCTCCCCACCCACCCACCCACCTGCCTCTGGTGCTAGAAGAGTAACAAGGAGGAAGATGTGTGACTGGAGCAGGGCAGGGAGAGGTCAGAGAATTACAGGGGAGCTGGTAATGCATGGTTACAGTTAGGGCCTATGTGGATCACAGGCACAACCTGAGTTTTTCACCCTAACCAACTAAACCAGGAACTGGCAAACTTTTTCTTTAATGGGACAGATAATAATATTTCACACTTTGTGAGACAGCCTCTACTTAATCATTTACCTCTGCAGTTACAGTGTGAAAGCAATCATAGATAAAATATAAATGAATGAATGAGGTTGTGTTTCAATAAAACTTTATTTTCATTATAAAACTGAAGCTAAATATGAAGTCCCAATCTATTTCTGTAAACTCATCTAAAATCTACAGAATTCCATACTCTGGACAAAATAAATTGTTAGATTATATTTACAATAGTTTTACTAACTTATTTACAACAAATTTTGGAAAGATAGTTTTCACATATGGCAAATGTGACTTTTTTTCATTTGTTAGACTCAGTCTGAATCAACTTGAGAATAAGGCCCTATTCTTAAGAACTAGTTTCATTGCAGCTATTTTTAAAACAGTTAACATCCAACTTGCTCGTGGTTAGCATTATTTCCAGAAAGGAGCACAAGAATGTTCTAGCCTGAGTAAAATTTAACTCCAGATGTTAAGTATTTTTAAACGGCATATTACTAATACTATGTTTTATCCTTTCCCAGTAACAGATTTGTCTCCTTAAAATCTGAGAAGTTATAGAAAACACAGAGACAAACCCAAATAAATACAGTTACCTCATACTAGACAAAGGTGCCAAAAACAAATGGAGAAAAGATGGCCCTTTCAACAAATGGTGCTGGGAAAACTGGAAATTCATATGTGGTAAAATGAAATTAAACCTCTATCTCTGACCCTGCACAAAACTCGACAAATAATGGATCAAGGACCTAGGAATTAGACCAGAGACCCTGCACCAAATAGAAAAAAAAGTAGGTCCAAAACTTCATTATGTTGGCTTAGGACCAGACTTCCTTAACAAGACTCCTAAAGCGCAAGAAATGAAAGCAAGGATGAATAAATGGGATGAATTCAAACTAAAAACCTTTTTCTCAGCAAAGGATACAATCAATAATGTGAAAAGAGAGTCTACAGAGTGGGAGAAAATCTCCACATACACTTCAGATAGAGCACTAATTCTCCAAAATTTATAAAGAACTTAAAAAACTTTACAACAAAAATACAAAGAACCCAATCAATAAATGGGCTAAGGAACTGGTCCCTTTATAGAAGAAAATTAACAAATATATGAAAAAGTGTTCAACATCTCTAGTAATTAGAGAAATGCAAATTAATATCACCCTAAGATTTCATCTTACTCCAATTAGAATGGCTATGATCAAGAACACAAGCAGTAATAGGTGCTGGTATGGATGTGGGGAAAAAGGCACACTCATACACTGTTGGTGGAGTTGCAAACTGGTGCAGCCACTCTGGAAAGCAGGATGGAGATTCCTCAGAAAACTTGGAATGGACCCACCTTTTGACCCAGTTATCCCACTCCTTGGTTCATATCCAAAGGACTACTATCAGCAGACTACAGTAACGAAGCCACATCAGTGTTTACAGCAGCTCAATTCATAATAGCTAGATTGTGGAACCAACCTAGATGCCCTTCAATAGATGAATAATAAAGAAACTATGGTATATGGACAATGGAATATTATTAAGCCATAAAGAATAATAAAATTACAGCATTTACAGGTAAATGGATGGAACTGAAGAATATCATGCTAAGTAAAATAAGCCAATCCCAAAACACCAAAGGTCAAATATTTTCTCTGATTAAGTGGATGATGATACACAATGGGGATGGGGAGTAGGGGGGTAAGAGAAGAATGGAGGAACTTTGGTTTACGTAGAGGGAAATGAGAGGGAGGAGGGGACGGGTTTAAAAGATGGTGGAATGAGACAGACATCATAACCATATGTACATGTATGATTACATGAATGGTGTGAATCTACATTGTGTACAACCATAGAAACAAAAAGTTGAACCCCATTTGTGTACAATGAATGAAAATACAGTCTGCAAAAATAAAAAAATTTAAAAATTTAAAAAGAAAAAAAACAAAAAACAGAAGTTACCTTCAGGGTCAGGGTCCAAGACAGAACTCTGACCATTAACCCAACATTTTAGGAGAAAGTGGTAAAAAATGCAAATTAAAATTAAAAAAAAAGAAAACATTTTCCACCACTGCTTGGCATAAAACAATAAAACTGATAAGATCCAGAGTAAGTAAGCAGATTACTCTACATATCTGAAAAAAAAAAAAAAAACTGGCAGTATTTATTAAATGCATGTACCTTGAGCAGTCATACTTTTGTGAGACTATACTACAAATTTAAAAAATCAATATAAAAAGGAAAATTAATAAAATAATAATCTCATGCCTCACAATGCTTTTTCATTAGAATTATTAAAAATAATCACGTAGCACTGGGGATATGACTCAGTTGGTAGAGTACTTGCCTTGCAAGCACCAAGATCCTGAGTTCAATCCCCAGCACCACACACACACACACACACACACACACACAAATCATGTAAACAACAAAGGTTTACAGACTATCTGTGACAAAATTAAGGAGTTTTAGATCAAGTCTGAGTCATACTGGGCCAAGCAGATACAAAGACCCACCTCTGGTTATTTCCCCAGTTCATTAATATACAGCTAGAATGATTACACTTGGCAGCTGGCTCAGTCCCCATACTGATTATTTGATCTATGGAATAAGAATCATTATGGTAGGAAGGATCAAGTAGACAGTCATGGAAATTCCTCTTCTTGCCAACAAAGTAAATGAAAAAAATATCACAGAAACTGGTGCCATAAACAGACTTGAAAGATGAAAAAGTGGTGATAGCTTAACTGGCCTTTTTGGTCTATACCAAATAGTGGACCTGGTGAATCATTGCATTTAAGATGAAGTGTTTTTATTGGAGCGAATCAAACTCATAACCTAGTGTGTTGGTCAGCTTTTTGTAGCTGTGACCAAAATACTTGACAAGAAAAGTATTTACTCAGAGAAGTAAAAACTTATTTTGGCTCATGGTTTCAGAGGTTTACTCCACAGTCAACCAATCCATTGTTCTGGGGCCAAAGCTAGGCAGAATATCATGGCAGAAGGGCCACAGTGGAAGGAAACTTCTCTACACACTGCCAGCAAGTGGTGGGGGAGGATCTCCTCAAAGAAGATGCACCCCAGGGACCCATCTCCTCCAGCCATGTCCCATCTGCCTAAAGTTAGTTCATTCAAACTAGGAAGGAATGATTAGGTTATAGCTCTCACAATCTCATCATTTCACCTTCAAATACTCCTGCATTAACACAGAAGATTTGGGGGAACACCTCATATTCAAACCATAACACCTCAAACAAAAGCTTTTTTCTCCATATTAATTTGCAAAAAACAAACAACAATGAAAAAAAAAAAAAATACCAGAAGTACTCCACTTTGTTAAACTATTACATTCTTGCTTCAGGCCTATGCTAACTCTCCTATTCTCTAACATTGAGATTTTAATCATATTGTGAGTCCACACTTGCCTACTATACTGATAACATGCTACTGATTAGATCTGATGATCAAGAAATACCAAGTACTTCAAATATCTCAATAAGATATATGCAAACCAGAAAAGTGGGACACTAAACTCCACTCCTCTTGGGTTTCTATGATCAGTCAATAGATAGAAAATACACAGTTATTTTAACAGAGAGAATTTAATATTAACAGTATAGATATAAAATTGTTACATAAGTGGTTAAAAGGCAAAAGGTTAAGTATTTCATTATCACAGAGGTATCAGCTGCAGAAAGCAGACACCACTCTGGGGAACCAAAGAATAATTATTTAAGTTTACAAACTTGAAGGAAATATTCTTTACAGCCAAAATTGAGAACTCAGAAGAGAAAAACTCCTCAGTTGATGTTCAAATCCTGCACATTCACTGCACAAATAAAATACTGAGTTTCAAGTTCTTATCTAGAGCTACTCAGTCCATTAGTGGAAAAGTTTCAACTAGACACTAGTCTCCTGACTAGCTTTACGAATCTTTCTACCACAATACTCACTGACCAGTGTTTTATCTCAGGTCACTCAAAGAGTCTAACTTTCCTTTCACTTAAAAAAAATTAAATATATTCGAGCATAATCTTTAAATTCACAGAAATAAGTTATGGACTGCCATTTCTGAGACATTCCTTCCCATCCCATACTATTCTGTTTTTTTAAATCACATAATAAAGAGAGTTTCTGGAAGATCATGAATGGTCCTACTATTATTTGGATATTGACTACATGGATGTGTTCATTTTGAAAATTCATTGAGCTGTACTTTTTTAACTTTGCACTTTTTTATGTTTTTATAAGGGGTTCACAAAGATTGCAAAATTGTGCTGCCACCAGCACTGCTACTCGTCCAGAATGCCTAGACTGATAAATTCTTAACTTATTAGACCTTTCATCTGCCACCAATTAGACAATGGAACAATGACAAGCTTTTTTCCTCAATTTAATTCCTAAAACTAGTTTGTGATGTGGAAGTGACAGAAATTATGGGAGAAAATAACCATGTCAAATAATAGTTCATTGGGAAATTGTAACTGTTAAGAAACACTGGGCCTACAAAGAGAGAACATAGATGAGTTTAGAAACTCTATAATTAGCCAAATCTGTAGTCAAGAACTAGTTCTAAAATTTACTAAACTGTGTGAGTTAGGAAGGTTATTTTATTCCTTTAAAACCATCTGTCAGATGAGTTTGATAATACCCATCTTAGAGAAATGTTGTGAGGATTAGAACTATACAGAAATATTCTGCATGTATCTAAAAACCAATAAAAATATTACTACTATGTCAGAAAACCAGTTCAATCTATGCGACACTATTCAAAAGAAGAAGCGTGAACAGTTGGGTTTCTTTAGAGATGTAAGAGTAGTGTTCATTCTGGCATCTTCAACATCTAATATAGTGCCTGACATATAGTATAGTACAGTTTCAATAAATATTTAACTGAACTATATATGATTTGAGAGAGGATGGCAAAAAAGTTGAGAGAGAATGAAGAGTGCAGTAATAGATTTCAATTATTTCATAGAAGTAATTGTAGATTGTTTTCAAGTCATAGAAGATGGTAATTTTGAATAAAGATTTGAAGAAATGTTTATTTTAATGAAGATTTAAGCAAGAAAAAGGATTTTAAATGTAAGATAAAATAGATTAAATTGATATTGTAACTTTCTGTTAAAATGACTTCTCACTAGTAGTCCCCAAGCAGCATATTACAACTTCCTAATAAAATGCCCAGGAGATAAAGGGATTGGGGTGGGGGGCTGATAATCTGATGCCAGAACTCAGGAGGAACTACAGTTAATTATAAGACAAATGGAGGTAAACTAAGGGGAAAAAAAATACAATTTGTACCCTTATGTTTTACATATTTGCTTATAAAGCAGAAATCACACAAGGGGAGAATTATCTTTCAGTGGGTACAGAAGCTCACAACCCAAAACAAACAAATACGAGGCGCAACCCTTCTCCAAACCTCAGGTAGAAAGAGTTAATCCCCTTTACTCTCTAGCCTTCACTAGTATTTTTATGCTCTAGGCAGAAACTATAGATGATAAGACATAAAGGATAAAAAAATTGGGGAGGGAGGTATTAGTAGTGACAGAGAATATTTCCAAACAAAGTCTCAAAGAGTAACATTTTTTAAACAATTTTTTTGTTTTAATAGATTTTTAGTTGTTAATGGATGTTTTATTTTATTTATTTATATGTGATGTTGAGTATCGAATCCAGGGCCTCACACATGCCAGGCAAATACTCAACCACTGAGTCACAACATCAGCCCAGAATAACATGTTGAGAGTTTAAGGATAAGAACCCTGATAGCAGCACATACATGAACTGTAGATTTATTATACTAAGACAGATCTGAGTTCTAGAGCATCAGTCTCTGGGGGATAAGAAAAGTTGCCAATTAAGCAAAGCATGGATATACTAAGTAAAACTAAGAGAAACTGGGCATTGGACTGAAAGTGCTACACATCAGCTTTTTAGTTCTACATATGGAAAAGACTCACCATATATAAAGAGAGCACACAAACTACTTGCTGTATCTACTGACAAAAATCTGGACAAATATATCTTAATCAAAATAAGTTAGAAGAGAAAAAGGTAAATCAGAGCCTATAGAAATTTGTCACTGGACATAAGAAAAAAAGATCCAGAAGAGTCAAGTAAAGTGTATCACATTTAAGACTACTAAAGAATCCAGGGAAATTTTCTAGAATATAATGTACACATTTACTCCAATACACTTGAAAAACTAAAGGAAACAAATGATTCCTGAGAGAAATGTAAATTGCCAAAACGACTTAAGACTGAATTAATTTAAAAAAAAAAAAAAAGATTTACCTATTAAAAGGGACCAAGAAACAGCTTCATATTTGAAGTCTATTGAATACTGCTATGGTTTATACATATGGTGTTCCCCAAAAGCTCATTGTCTCACACAATACAAGAAAGTTCAGAGGTGAAATGATTGGGTTTTGAGCACCTTAACCTACACCATGCATCAATCCTAATAAGGAGGCAGGTAGGGTGTGGCTGGAGGCAGTGGATCTTTGGCGGTGTGCCTTTGGGGTATATATTTTGTGACTGGAGAGTGGAGTCTCTCTGCTTCCTAGTGGCCATGTCCTGAGCTGCCTTCCTCCACCACACTCTTCTGCCATGACATTCAGCCTCACCTTGACCCTGAGGAATGGAGTCAGACATCTATGGACTGAAACCACTGAAACCATCAACGCAAAAATAAACTTTTTCCTTCTCTAAAATTGTTCTTGTCAGATCTTTTGGTCACAGCATTGAAATAGCTGACTAAACAAAATACCTAAGAATAGGCAATGAGCCAGTTGTGGTGGCTCATGCCTGTAATCCCAGCAGCTGGAGAGACTGAGGCAGAAGGATTTCAAATTCAAAACCAGCCACAGCAACTTGGTAAGGCCCTAAGCAACTTAGTGAGACCCGGTCTCAAAATAAAAAATAAAAAGGGGTGGAGATAGGGCTGGGGTTGTGGGCTCCACTGTAGAATGCTCTCCTAGCACGTGGGAGCATGGGAGGCACCAGGTTCAATCATCAGCACTACATAAAAACAAATAATAAATAAAATAAAGGTATTGTGTCCAAATACAACTAAATATATATATATATATATATATATATTTCATATAAATATATATATGAAAGGGGGTGGGGATGTGGCTCAATAGTGAAGCATTCCTGGGCTCAATCCCCTGTAACACCACACCCCCCCAAAAAAAACAGGGAATGCCTATTATATAAACCATCTTGCGCTAAAAATAAATAAGTAATAAAAATAAAATAGTGGAAAGCTTCCTAATCTATTTTAAAAAACAGCATAACCTTGAAACCAAAAGTAGAAAAAGATTTGATGGGTAAATTCCCTTATAAATATAAATACAAAAAATTTAGAGAAAGTATTAGCAAATCAAAATTCCTGAAAACTAAAACAATACATCAAACAAGTGTATTCCTAAAATATAGGAATAGTTCATCATTTTTTTTTAAATCTTTTTAAAAATCTATTAATGTAATTCACTACATTTTTCCCCCTTTGGTATTGGTGATTGGCCCCAGGGTGCTCTACTACTGAACTACATCCCTAGCTCTTTTTATTTTTAATTTTGATACAGGGGTCTTGGTAAGTTGCCCAAGCTATCCTTCAACCTGCAATCATCCTGCCTCAGCCACCAGAATTGCTGGGATTACAGGCCTGACCCACCATGCCCATTACATTTTTAAATAGAAAAAAACAATAAAAATTATCATCTCAATGGATTTGGGGGAACAAAACTAATCATTAATAAAATATGTCACCTTCTCCACCAGGATGGTGATAAAGATATAGGGACAACCTCTTCAATATAAAAGTCCCTACTTCTATCAACACTCTTCAACATAAACAGACTAGAAAAAAAGAGGGTTCTTGGCTACAAGTAACAAAACAAAAAAATCCATGGCAAAAGTAAGCCAAAAAGAATTCACTAGAAGGATTTCAGTAACTCAGAAAAACTGAGAGGCTAAAGAAAATAAGATAAAACTAGGAATACTCCAGAGGCCTATCCAAGGAGGAATTTTCTTAATAATAATCTTAGAGGGAAAAAAAAAATTAAATTAGCCACTCTGGTGAGATAAGGAAAATAGCTTTACCACACATAAATAGAATTAACATCCATGAAACATAAAGAAAATCAATACACTAAGACAACAACCTACAACCCAATAAGAAAAAATGATCAAGCAACTTACAGGCATGAAATACAAGTGTCCAATAAACTTAAGAGTACAAACTTATTAGCAACCCTGACAAAAGCAAATAAAAACTGTTTTCTGATCATGAAAATGACAAGGTATTGAGGACTAAAAATACTCAATATTGTCAAAGGATATAAGCAGTCTAACACGTTTCCAGTAAAAGTTTAAACAGGTGCATGCATGTGAATTCTATCATTTTTACCTCGTTACAAGGACTAGAAAAAAACATCTGTTACTCTATGTATCGTACTGTATTAGCATTCAATTACCCAAGTGAATCTCAAATTTGGGGGGACTCTAACCTCTTTATACCATAAAAATAAGTAAGCTGATGAATGGTTGCCAGGAGTTGTAGGAGTGCTGTGTACAAAGAAACAGAAGGTAATTTGGGGTGGGTGAATGTTCTACCTTTTGATTGGATTGGTATTTATATGACTATTTTCAAAATTATAGACCCTTATATTAAAATATATATATTTAATTTTATTAAATATAATTAATTATATTTAATATATAATTTTATATTAAAAATGAATACACTATACTTAAATTATACCTTTAAAAATAACTGACTTCAAAAGGACCCCAAAGAACTTTTTTTATGGAGCTTACAAGTACCAATCCATACATATTGGAAACTATAACTGAGAGAATTTTAAAATAGTTCTTTATGGGCTGGAGATATAGCTCAGTGGTGGAGTGCTTGCCTAACACCCTCAAAGCCCAGTGTTCAATCCATAGCACTGCTAAAAAAAAAAGGGGGGGGGGGGCATTATGTATTCATTTTTAAAATAATAAATGCACTAAATGTTAACAGATTCTTTATGAAAAATGACTTTTTCCAAGCTAAAAATATTTAGTGAGAAAAAGCACACTGTTGTTTATTGTAGCAAATCTCCTTAATGTCTGGCTTCAAACAGAAAACAGCTGTCAAGGATTCTCATATCTGCTTCAATCTCTTACAGTGTCACAAGTCCTAAGTCATGTAGTCTCTGGAAAACTACACTGTAGCAAGTAAGAAAATACAAGTGAAAACAATGAATAATATCTGTTACAATGATTATTATTGTAAGTGCAAAAGGAGGGGAAGCAGACCTTAATGGAGTCAAAGAAGCCTTTATTCCTTGTGGACTCCGGCACCACAGGGCCCATTTTCCAGATGGGGAAAATGGCCCTCAGTTACAGAGGGTATTTTGAACTTATAGGGTAGAATGATATAATCACTGGAAGCCGTGTACATGCAGTTTTGACCGTCAGGGGCTAGTTGTACAGGTTAAAACTTTAATTTAGGAGGGTAGGTGTAAAAGGGTTGAAACTCATTGTTCTTTCTCCAGGATCCATTGTTTCCCAGAGTTTCAATATTTGCTGTGCCTCCATTTAGAGCTAATTTGCGATGGGTTAAGGTGAAAGTTTAGGGCCCACTGTTATTAGGAAAGGATGAGCTGAGAGAGGTTTACTGTTAGGCCAATTTCTCCTCCCTCCTCCCAAGCCACACTGTCCCTCCGTTTTTCTTGGAGAGTTGTCTTTTAGGAATATTATTTTTTATAACCCTTCAATTATTAATATAATTTTAACATAGAAGGGTTAGAGAACCCTGTGGGTTCCTCAACCATACTTTGAGAACCTCTTACTTTACCCAATGCAAGAAAATTTCAAATTTAGAATATGGGATAGTAACAACATATATTTCCTTTCAAACTAAGGAAGCACTATCTTATGTAGATTATCATCTGACATTAATTAGTAAGTAATACTCCCCTTATCCAGGTCATAATCTTTACCAAACAATGATTCACACTGAGCTACAAACTCCAATATAAGTAAAAAAATACTCTGAGGTCCAAAAATTGAGACAACCAGTAGTCCCTAGGAAGTGATGCAGCATCGTCCTCAAGTCTTCACTCAACACCTATTTGTAGAAAAGGCGGACAAAGCCAGTATGAACACACGGAAAGTGGACAGAGGTGCTTGCCCTCATAAGAGAAGAGATGCAGAAAATATAAAAAGTGAAATAACAACGAAAGTAAAGCATACAGGAGCAAATATCCTAAATGTCACATACAATGTAGAAAGACTGCTCCTTGATCAACAGGTCCGAGGGCTTCAGACGGAAGACCACATCCCCACTCCAGAGGTGTGAAACTGCCGGACGGCTCTAACTTGAACAGGGTCACTGCTGATCACGAAAACGGAACCACCGCTTCTGCCGGTCATCCTAACGCGCTGAGCAGGTGTCAGGCAGGACCCCAGGCCGAGGGGATCCCGGGGTACCCACCCGGGGGAGGCTTCTGTTCACGGTTTGCACAACTTTCCCAAAGGGCAGGGACTCCTCTAACTCCAGGAGGCTAGGTCGGAGACTTGCGGGGACTGGGAGCTTAGCTCCCCGGCGACTTTCAAACACCGCCCAGGGAAGCCCTGGTACCACCAGGAGACCGCGCGGCAGCGACTTCTGTCACCGGCCCGGGAGCCCCGCCGAGCCCAGGCCCCTGAAGCGGCGTCTCGCCTCCGCGGACTAGTACCCTGGCTTCCGCCCTCCGCCCTCAGTTTCCCCATCTGCACTAAAGGGGGCGGCCAGGCCGTCTCCTGGCGCTCTCCCACTCGACCCTCGGAACCCTCTGGGTCGGCGGCCCCCAGGAAGCCCCGGACTGAGGCCGTCGTCCCCGCGACGGGAAGCTGAGGGGGCGGGTCCGCGGCGCCCGCACTCACCTGGCCGATGCTTCAGCGCCATCACGGAAACCAGGTAGTGGGCGATGTCAAAAAAGGGGAACATGGACGTGCGGGAGAAGGCCAGAGTCAGCTCCTCCCACGGAGAGTCCATGGCGACAACCGACCGCGGCAGCCAAAGCAGCCCCGGCGACGGGTTCCCCTCCGGCGCGGAGGGAGTGGGGGAGGGGACGGCGCGGGCGCGTGCCCGCTGCGCCGGCTGCGCCTGCGCGTGCGCCCTGGAGCCCGGGTGGCGCGCCGAGGGGCGGGGTTGCGCGTCCGGGAGCCGCAGGCGCGGGAATGCGGCGAGCCGGCTCCTGGCGGATCGCGGGCCGGGCCTTATTCTCCTAATAAGGATCTAGTGTCCTCTCAGTGCTGATCGTTGTGCCAGGACCCGGAGAAAGCGCAGATAAGCCAAGCTCGGCCCTCTAGGGGAGACGCACAGAGTCAGATTTCTTTATGTAAACTGATGTCATTCACCTTTTATTGAGCAATCACATTGCAAGTCACATTGTGACTTATTAGAGGTATACAAAATAAAACAATTATATTCTGGTGTTGTAAAAGTTGTTCTTTCCCAAGAGGGAAAAAAAAAAATTGTAACTCACAAAATAGTACAAAACGTGAGAGGAAGATTATTCCAGGGAAGTGACTGAGGTGACAAAAGAATTAGACTTTAAATGCTAAGGCAGATATGGAAGCTAGGTGAGGGAGGGAGGTATTTTGGCCAGACTACAGGGTGAGAAGTGAGGTTGAAAAAGAAGTTACGTCCTTGAATAGCAAGCAATAAAACCAAGTGATTTGGCCCTAAAGTTAAATCTCAGATTAAAATCACTACATTGTGCTCAGACTTATCAGAGTCAGAATCCTTTATTCTTAACCATTGTGCTAACCTGGGTTGTTTAGGGAGGACAGAGGTAAGGGGAAAGCGAGTATCTTCACCCATCCAAGAAAAAGATAGTGGAGGCTAAGAGCAGCAGGAACAGAGGCCCAAATGGGGAAAGATGGGGTAGGAGCAGAATAGGGTGAGTTATCTCCACCCATGAAGTCAGCAGAGGTAGCACCATTTGTCAAGGGAAAGAGGAATGAGCAAGAACATTGTGGTGGCAAAGAGAACTAGGAGAGGAGGGATGGATTTGGGTAAGAAAGAAAGTCGAGTTTGGCACATTTTTATTTGACATGTCAACAAATCATGCTGGCATCAGGAAATTGGAAATACAAACACTATGAGCTGCTAGGTAGGTAACAGCTACATGGGAGTATGTACTCAAAGAGAAACTCTCCTTGGTATTTTTTTAATCTAAATATTTAACCATTGATTTAAAATCATTTAACAAATGCTCTAAACCAAGCATTTTTCCAGATGTGAGAGCACTATCCTAAACAGTGCTTAAAACATAGGAAAATTGGAATAAATTTCTACATTTTATTACTCATCAAGGAAGAGTAGACTTGATAAAATACTTTTCATATGTGGTTTTCTAAGCGAGTTCCTATAGAGAAGTGTTTTTTAAACTAGCATGCTTTCTAGTAAGACTAAAAAATAAGAAACACCTGTATTATTTATACTTTGATGCTTAAATCAGTTCTTTCCATTCTTTTTGTAGTTTGCCTTATCTTTGGAATTATAGTGTATTTAGGGAAAGAATTTGAATATTATTTTCCTAAATTTTTTTACACTTTAACAGTCTTAAATTTCACAAAATATGTTTCATCCTTGAACTTATAAATAAGATTTACATCCTTACAACATCTCTAAGACGTGTCTATTCCAGTATCCTTCCAGGGTGTAATCTGTTATTAACCCCAGTAGAGCAGCAGTGTAAAGTACCAAATATTTGTTTTTCATGGAGCTACATCCTCAGCCCGTTTTTTGGTTTGGTTTGGCTTGGTTTGTTTTTTCTTTGAGACAGTATCTCACTGAAGTGCCCTGGTTGGCCTTCAACTTGCTATTCTCCTTCCTCAGTCTCAGGATTGCAGGTATGTACTAGGGCTCCTGGACAAGATTATTTTTAAGAAGGTAAATCAAACATTTTACGATCCTTAAAACAAATTAATTCCAACAGAAAAGATTTAATCATATCAGACTCTACAAGTAATTTGTTCATTTCAAAACTGTAGAAATAAGCTTGGATACATCTGCCTAGAGCTTATTTTTAGAAAAGATCTAAAGAAAAGGAAATAGTGATATCACAAAAAGACAAGTTGTATCCATATATTAAATGTGCTTATCATATTTGCTTCTGGTCAGTGCATAGATTATTTAGTCTAATGAAATGGGGCGTAGCAGAATGAAATGGGGAATAGAAGGAGGGAGGACTTTAGTAAAGAGGAAAGACAAAATGTGGGGAAATTGCATGTGAAATTTTAAACTTTTCCTGATTTCTGAAATTAGTTTACAAAATTCCATACTTACTGCTAACAAAATGAATCCAAATTACAAAGTATCATTCATTAGGAAACAAAACTGGTCTGATTCTATTAATATCTGAAAATTCTAACAAAATCTATTTGAAGTACTTTTGAGTTCAAAACATGTAAAAACTAATTTTTATAAACCAGGTTTCTCAGAGACTACACTGTTGACATTTTGGGCTGAATGATTCTTTGTTCTTGGGAACTATCCTGTGCATTATAGGATATTTAACAGCATCCTTGGCACTAAATGTCAGTAGTGCACACTGTGCAGGTATATGCACACACATACCAGTGGTGACAGTCAAAAATAGCTCTAGACATTGTCAAATGTCCCCAGGGTGGGCAGTGGGAGGGCACAAAACCACCCCTGGCTCAGAACTATGATTATAAATGAATAAATGCTTTCTTCAGCAATGTGCGCCTCTATTAATACAAACATTGTGGTCATGCCACTAATATTAAACATCACGGTTCGTTCTAGGAGAACTCTCATATCCCTCTTTAGTTTGCTCATCCATCTGCCTGGCTCAAGTGACAAGGTCCTAAATTCAGTATCATGAATGCAATCCTAGCCGTTTCTTTCCTGCAATACTGCTTCCCGTCCACTGCGTGGCATGCCTTTCACTTTGGGAAATCCATAACAATAACTTTTTAAAGGACATGAAGAGCCCATGTTAATAAGTGTCATATTAAAGGGACCAATTGCACTTCTGAACTTTAGTATTCTAGTTAGACATTTTCATTCTAAAGCTATTTTGATAGGCACTTGATAACTACACTCTATGATCCCTGTTGTATCAAATTATGTTGTAATGTATGCTATATAAGGCAAATACATATACTTTGAATTCAACCTTTATAATGTTCAGATCGCCAAGGATAATTAACTACAGAGCACCAATTGCCCTCAGGATATCCACTGCATTTAGTCAGTACAATGAGATACTGTCTCGTGAGGTTTAAGTGATAAACCGAAACTTATTGGTTATTGGTTATTCTCATCAACTCTTTAGACTCAATGTGTACCTAAATGCCTTTGAACAAATACGACTGGCAAATACGACTTAGCTCATTTATTTCTTATGCTGGAACTAAAATCTTTTTCTATAAAATCATTCACACCTCTAATATAAACAAACGAGCTGGGCAGGGTAGCATACACCTGTAATCCCAGTGGCTCAGGAGCTAAGGCAGGAGGATCACAAGTTCAAAAACAGCCTCAACAATTTAGCAAGGCTTTAAGCAACTTAGTGAGACCCTGTCCCAAAATAAAAAATAAAAAGGGCTGTGGATGTGGCTCAGTGGTTAACAGCTCTGGGTTTATTTCCTGGTACCAAAAATATAAAAGTTTTTTTTTAAAATCATTAAACTAAAAAATGTTCCCTATGTGCAACAAGTGCAAGTTTGCCTAATTAAAAACCTGTTGTTATCAAGGGGAATATCTAACTTTCATCAGTGAAGGACTGCCAACACTGCAGTCACTTGCCCATGCCACAGCTGCCATTGTCTGTGGTTATTGGCACTGCCGGTACAGTCTATCTCTGTTCGAGAGTAACAGGCATCTTTAAGTCACAGAATATCAGAATTCTGGAAGTTCAATGGACACTTTAAAAATGTACCTTGGAATACAATAGAAAACCAATTCTGAGAAGCTTAAACCAATGAAGAATATACTGAAAGGCTATCAGGGGATCTCATGAAAGCAAAGAAGAATTGAGCAATCAAATACCAAGCAGAGCATTTCTGGACCAGCAGCAACGGTGGGCATGGTCACTAATGATGCTCAATGCCAATATCCCTCAGCTTCTGGTCCCACTGTTCAGTACTGACAGGGGCCAGATGTCCTCTTCTAGTTGATCAGCTCTGAGGGGAGGCTGGACAACATGGTTCAGATCTGAAGCATTCCTATGTATCCACACAATTTCCTGAGAAAGCAGGGAGCCAGGCAGGCATCCAAGAGGTGTCCACTATAATCATTTTATTTAACCCATTTTAATGGCCAGAAAGAAGGGTACAAAGGCAGTGAACAACAGACTAGAAATTTTTATTATGTTACAGTCAGTCTAGCCTAAGTATACCTACTGGATTTTCTCTTTTTCAACGAACCTAAATATTTCTAAAGTTTTCCTACTGACAAATCCAGCATCCCCTATAGCAAGGAAAAAGCCTTCCACCAGATGAGAGTTAGGAAAACAACTTAGTAATAATTGGTAATGTCATCCTATCCTTTAACATTATCTCAGCAGATCTCATTGCTTCCTCATTAGTTTAAGATATTTGAAAAGAAAAAAAAAAAAAGAGCACATAGTTAAAATGTTGATCTTCCATCCAATTTTAGAACTTCTCCCTTCCCATCAGCTACATCTACCTCTTCTAAAGACTCTCTTTTTTTGTTTTCTTTTATTTTGATTTGGTTTCGTTTGTGGTACTGGAGATAGACCCAGGGCCTCACACATGCTAGGCAAGTGCTCTACTACTGACCTACATTCCCAGATTTCCCCCTGAATTTTTTTTTTTTTTTTTTTTTTCTTTCTTTTTTTTTTTTTTTTTTTTTTTTTTTTTTTTTTTTTGAGATAGGGTTTCACTGAATTGCCCAGGCTGGCCTCCATATTGCAATTTTCCTGCCTCGGCCTCCCAAGTAGCTACAAATGTGCCTGGTTCCAGAAACTTTCAGTGGGGGAAAAGTATGTCAAGCTTTTCAATCTTTCCCCAATTTTGCCTCTTCCACCTTCTATGTTCCCTGTGGTCAGGACCAGTGGGTGTGCTAGGGCAGAGAACGTAGAAAAAAGGAGCAAAGAGAATTTCTAGTTGGCAAGTGTTGGTTATAGTTTTGAGTTTGGGTTTTTGTTTTGTTGTTTAGGTATTGATACCCTTTATGGCAAGCCCCCATTGCTGCCTCGTTGATACTATGAACATCCACATAGCAAGGTTTCTTGACATCTACACTCCTGGTTGACACCATAAGATGCATAATGCACATCCAATTCTGCTGCAATGCTTCCTAAAACAAAGTGAAGAACAAAGTGGGAGGCCTAACGCTATCCAACCTCAAGGTGAATTATAAAGCTGAAAGAATCAAGACAGAAAGGTAATGGTGAAAGAACAGAAAATAGATCAATGGGGAAAAAAATGTGACTTCCTAATAAAGAGACCTATGCCCTTGACATTGGTCCTTTTCCAACCCTGGCAGGGACAACCATCTTGTGACCATGGAAGAAAATATTAGATAACCAATTTGCCAGTTATGTCTCTCAGACTTTCTGTTATAAGAGAAAATAATCCTCCATCTGTTTTAAGGTAGAGTCCAAATTGGCTGGGGGAAGGGAAGCACATCCTTCCTCATGGAGAGAAAAGTAGAAAAGCAAAGAATTCTGCTCTCTGAATTCATTCCATGAATTCCCTTTCAATGTTTTAACCACTTGAGCTGTTAGTTGAAAGTGAACTTTCTCTGGGTCAGTTGTTATCTTTACTGAGTCCCACATAGACAGACTCCTTTCTCTTTTTAGAATGTGGAAGTAACATCTTTTATCTTAGGGGTTCTAGCTGGAATTCTAAGATGTCATTATCATCTTACTAGACCAGAAGACAGAACAGAGATTAGCAAACAAGGTAGGTGGATGAGGTTTGAAAGAAAATGTACATGAATGTGCCTGAGAACCCACAAAATGTCAGTGATTTGTGGAGGTGGCTTGATTACACAAACACACAAGTGATGAGAAGAACACAGGGTAGGCTTAATGTTTGAGCAAACAAAGAAATCCAACCTAGGGATTCATAAGGTATCCATATATCTAAATAATGCATCATCAGGAGGATCCATAAATACAGAGCAATCAAATGCAGCTGCAAGTGAGTTCTGGCCTGAACGATTACAGAGGAAAATCACTCCAATGCAAGCTGTCTCTGTGACCAATTGACAAATGACAACACATACTCCATTGCTTGAGCCCAAAGTTGCATAGCTTTCATACAGAGTGTGTCTGTGTTGCATACCTCCCAGGACTATCATTAGTGTCAATGTTCAGTTAGTGGAATTGTGTTTACATATATATGGACAAGGTGTATATTACAAGGACTGCACCAATCACTGTATGGTTTGTTTGGGTTTTTGTTTGTTTTGTTTTGATTTTGGATACTGCAGATTGATCCCAGGGGTGCTTAATCACTGACTCACATCCCCAGTCCTTTTAATTTTTATTTTGAGACATGATCTTGCTAAGTTGCTTAGAGCCTCACTAAGTTGCTGAGTCTGACCTCAAACTTGTGATGCTCTTGCCTCAGCCTCCCACGTCACTGGGATTACAAACATACACGTTTTTAAAGTCTCTGTAAATCATGTAAGATATTAAATCTATTAAATTTAAAACTCTATTCGTATTTTATTTATTACTCATGAAGTTTTGTACACAGAAGTTGGGGGTAAATTTCCTTAGCCTAAGAAAAATGCCAAAAAGAATATTTTTAAGAACAGGAGTACTTCCTATAGGTATTATGCTTACCTAAGGGGATAATTTCCCAAAGTTATTTAACCTTAGAAATCTTTTGCCTCCCCCCCCCAAATAATTCATGAAACTGGAAAAAAAACTTGGATAACCCTGTGTAAAACTTCTATTTCCAGTATTTCAGCTGAGGTATCAGGTTATTTATAGCATTCATTTACTCCTTAAATATGTATCTCATCTTTCAAGTGGGGCCCACCAGATCATGACACTAAAGGTTCTTCCTCTACCTCTTCAGCTACCTCTGTTAAGCTTCCCCAGAATATTAGCAGCATATCAAATTGCCTTCCTGGCTACACCAAGGAGTGCATTTGGGAATTTTTTTATCTCCAGAGGCAGTGCTGCACAGTGGTAACATAAACATACAGCGTGTCTAGACTCAGACAGTTCTGTTGCGTAACCTCACAGAAAGTGGTGCTAAATCTCTACAAGCCTGAGTCACCCTTAACATAGGAATGACAGCATTGTTTCTAGTATTTTCAAATTAAGATATCATGCATAGAGATCAACTGGCACAGTGCCTGCCACCATGCTGCATGCTTTATAAATCTTAGCTATCATTCTTCTCCTATGATACTCAAATCTCAAAGAAGTTCCTTTCCTTCTGCTTTCCAACTACTAATAGTATATAGGTTATGTGGATTTTAAAACACAGTGGTTAAGAATGCAGATGCTCAAAGATCAGACATCCCAACTAAAATTCTGACTCTTCCGCTTGCTAGCTGGATCATCTTGGGCAAGTTTCTCTGTGTTTTTCTGTCCCACTTCTAAAATGGCAAAAATAATATTCTAGACCCCATGGTTGTTTTCGTTTTTGTTTTTTTTTGTGAAGACTAAGTATGTAAATGCATGTAAATAACAATGCATAGCACATAGAAAGCCCTCAATAAATATCAGCTATGATCAATACTTGACATCATGAAGACTTTCTGAATTATTTTCTCTTGTCATGAATAGAATTCAGTTTGGACCTAATTACATAGAAAATACCTGCCACATAAAGGTCTTAATTTTATGTTCCAGTGTAGTTACCTGTTTGACCTGATTGAAATAATGTACAGAATGATCCATGTGCAATTAAAAAGGATGCTTAGATACCAATAGACTTTTAGGAAGTTCAGTAAAATAGGAAGTTCAGTAAAATTGTCTATAGCATTCCAAGATATGGGGATTTTTCCTTGATTTTTCTCCCTTTTGCTTTAGTGTTTTTTTTATTTTCATTTTCTTTTCAATGCTCTATGTGCAAATAGTGATATATGCCCCAACAGAAATAACAATAATGTTCCCTAATACATGAGGATGATGCTTTTGCTTTGAGTAAAGCCATGTTCTTGAGCTTTCTACAAATTTTCACATTCTCTCAACTAGAAATCATCTATATTGATAAAACTAGTTCAGTGCAGACAAGTCTTTGACAGGATCTCTGATCCTCTAAATTCACATAAGTTGTATATGCCAAAGTGAAGAATGGGTTAGGCAGGGCTCATTCTAAATAAGGGGATGTTCCCTGCTAGACTAAGGGTAGGACAACTAGGCCAACAGGTGCTGCAAATTCATAACCAGAGAGAAGCTGATGATAAAATTAGACACAGGGAGGTGGAGACTGGCTAATTACAGTGGGTGGTTGGCAAGTTTGGTCAGTTAGATCACAGCTAAGACTAAGAAATCCAGCCAAACGACCAGAAGAGGAATGGTCTGCTGGCTAAAGCAGAACAAAGACATACGTCACCATCAAAGAAAGGTCAGGTGAGAAAAAGTCAAGCCAATAAAACAAGAAGATACCTCAATGACAAGGTTTGAGTCACAAAAAAACTACTGATGCTAGCCTATCCTTGGCATTATTCAAATATGGATTTGTCCCGGACAGTAGAGTTGAGCCAATTCAAACAAATGTTCACAAAAAACTGAGCCCTAGGAGAAGAAAAATCCATAAACAGGATTATATAAAATTAAGAACTTCCAATTATCAAAAAACATTATTAAAAGAGTAAAAAGATAAGCACGACAAGCACAAAAATAGAAATGTGTGTGTGTGTGTGTGTGTGTGTGTGTGTACATACTCTCTTCAACAAAGGACCCTTACCCAGAATATATAAAGTAGTCATATAAGTCAATAAATAAAAGATAATTAGCTTTTAAGAAAACTTAATACAAAAATGAGCAAAAGACTTTAACAGGAATTTCACAAAAGAGGATATAAAAGCTGGGGATGTAGCTTAGCATTACAGGCCTTAGCATGCATGAGAATCCTGGGTTCCATTACCAACACTATAAAAAAAAAAAAAAAAGCAGAGGATATTCAAAAACCAACAAAAATATAAAGAGGTCTTTAAATTCAGTAGTTATTATGAAACTGCAAATTAAAACTAAAATAAGGTAAGTTTATCAAAATGGCTCAAATAAAGAAGGTAATACCAAGTACTGGTGAAATATAAAACAACTTGAACCCTTACACTGTTGGTGAGAGTATAAATTGGTACAACCATTTTGGAAAGCTGGTGGAACCTGTTAAAAGTGAACATATACATATTCTCACACCTAATAATTCCAATCCTAAAGGGGCATATGTTCACCAAAAACATTGACACAAATGTTCATAGCAGCACTGTTTATTAGCCCCAAACAAACAACCCAAAAGGTCATCAAAAGTAATATGGATGAATAAATTCTGGTGTAAACTTGCATATATTACATACACACACATATATATATATATGAACAACCCACAATAATCCATGCGATTGAATGAAATTGTTGGGTCTTTAGGCCAAAGTAACTCCATTTTGAAAACAGGACCTGCCCACCCAGGTATGACCTTCCCAGCAGGTCCACCCCAAAGAGTCCCTAACTATCCAAACCACAGCCAAAGATGTCAAGTAACAGTCACAGGGCCAGACCAGTTATTTTTTAACTACTCCATTGTACGTGATTATATAGTTTAGAAGTTTTTTTCTGCAGGCTACTGCTCCTTGCAGAGAGGCAACCTGGAAGACTCTCTCTGTCAATAAACCTACTTGAACTTAGAGTGGATATTTGTGCCAGCTACGCTAACGTTCGGGTGCTGAAACCAGGGACGGGATCCACGGTCATTGCCTGCTGGCTCTCCCTCATGGGGATCCGAGCCACCTTGACCATGCCCCTCCTTCCTGGTCAATATCCACGATAGGGCATTTCTGCCTCTTGCCCTTGCTGACCTCCTCACCCACTACAGAATTCAACACTCGACAGCCTTCTCTCTACTAGTCATGAGTTCTCAGAGCTCTTCTACAGTGGCCCTCAACTCACACTCTCTTTTTCTCCCCCAAACCCCCCAGAAATCCCAGTGCTGGGTCAGGGTCTCCCTCTGCTTCAGTCGCAGCCCTGTAAGGGACAGTGACGGCCCTCACTGACCGTCTGCTCCTATGGGAAATCAGAGAGGTTGTGGGGACACCCCTTCCTTCCTGTTTCCCTTCTCCGGGATCCTGAGAACTTTTAGCCATGGGCTCAGCCCAATCTAAAATTCCCTGCAACTCCCTCTTTACTGTCTTCTTAAAAAACCTTGGACCTCTCCATTGACTCCAGATCTCAGATCTGACAAGCTCATTTTCTATTGCAACACAGTCTGGTCCCAATATAAATTAGATAATGACTCCTCAGGGCCGCAGAATGGGACTTTCAATCCCACCATTATACAAGATTTATACAACTTGTGTCACCGCAGTGGCAAGCGGATAGAGATTCCTTATGTTCGAGCCTTCTCTTTTCTTCACTCTCTCCCCTCTTTGTGCCAATCCTGCTCCCCTGTACAGGTCCTCCTTGCTTGTTCTTCCTTAACCCTTTCACCTCCTGATCCTAACGATTTTCTCTCTTTTGACCCACAGATCACTCTTCACTTTCTCAACCTCCGCTCTGGGCTTCTTCATCTGCTCTCCCAGCCACATCTTCATCAACTCACTCAGACACACTTTCCTAAATAGGAAACCATCTTCCCAGTCTGGTCCTGTCCTTCACCCCCTTCCCCTTCTCTTGACCTCAACACCACATCCCCCACTCCCGCCTCTCCTTCTCCTTCTTTCTCTCCTCCTCATACCCGCTCTTGTGGGCCCCACCCGGATGCTCCAGCAGACCCCCTCCTACCATTGCGGGATGTAGCTGGAGCAAAAGGCATTGTGAATGTTCATGTTCCGTCTCACTCACTGACCTCTCCCAGATTGAGAAATGTTTAGGTTCCTACTCTACTGATCCCGATTCCTATACTAAAGAATTCCAATATCTTACCCAGTCCTAGGATCTGACATGGTAGCACAACTATATCATTCTCTCTTCTACCTTCCTCCCCAAGGAGAGACAGAGGATTTGGCCACCGCCCAAGCACATGCAGATGAGACATATAGAACCTAATGAGAATTCAGCCCAATTTCTCTCCCATCTTACAGAGGCTCTTCAACACTATACAAAGTTGACCCACAACCCCCAGACAGCACTATCATCCTAATGACCGATTTTATCTCCCAATCTGCCCAGATATTCAGATAAACTTAAGAATTAGTGGAAGGCCCCCAAATGCCCCAACCATCCTTAATGCTGCCTTTAAGGTTTTTAATTATAGAGAACAACAAAAAATAAAGAGAAAAGAGATAAAGCCAAATTTCAACTTTTGGCACAGGCCCTGCATGGCAAACCCAAGGGTACAGCTTCTAAAGGGCACTCTACAAGTCACCTCCTGGACCTTGTTTCAAGTACAAACAGGAAGGACACTGGGCTGCCACCCAACCTGTGCCCTAAAAGCAAAAGGGACGGACACTGGGGAGTTGATTGTCCCTCCACCCAAGGAGATGAAGGGCAATCCTTCCCTCTTCCTCCTCCCTAACTAACCTCATAGGGCTAGAGGATTGAAGGTGCCCAGGAATCTCCACTCCCACGACAATCAACCCACCGGGAGCCCAGAGTAACTGCCACTGTTGAAGGTAGGACAATTTCTTTTCTCATTGATACAGGAGCAACTTTTTCAGCTTTGCCAGAATTTGGGGGACCAACTTGGCCTTCCAAAACCTCTATAGTCGGGGTAGAGGGAATAACTTCCACTCACGCATAACCCTCTACTCTGCAGCATTGAAGGAATTCTTTTTCCCCATTCCTTTTAATTATACCTCACTCCCTTAATGGAAGAGACTTCCTCCCTCACCCTTCATTTCCCTTCCATAAGTTCCAATATGGAATAACCCACCCTGGTGGCTACAGATCTCTCTCCCTCCTCTTCTTACCCATCCCCTGTTTTCCTCAGCACACATACCACTTGCTTCTTTCTTTGGTCCCTAGTAATCCACCTCCTCCACCCCCATTGCCTCCACACTTGGTCGACCCTCAAGTTTGGGATCTGACAAATCCAGCTATCGCGGCTCACCATACGCCCATCCACATACCCCTGAAGGACTCCTCCTCTTTCCCATGTCAGCCTCAATACCCAATCTCCTCGACTCATCTCCAAGGGCTAAAACCCATCATAAGAGATCTTCTTTAAAAAGGACTACTTTGCCCTACACATTCTCCTTTTAACACTCCCATCCTATCCATTACAAAAAACCCATGGAGCTTATCATTTATAGACCTCCGCATCATCAACACGGCCATCTTTCCAATTCATTCACTTGTTCCCAACCCATACACTCTATTGTTTCTCACCACTAATGACCACCTCTTACTTTACAGTCTTAGATCCTAAAGATACCTTTTCCTCTATCCCCACATATCCCGACTCACAATGTATCTTTGCCTTTACATGGACTGACCCGATACTCATTATTCCCGACAGCTCTCCTGGACAGTCCTCCCCCAGGGATTTTGAGACAGTCCCCATTTCTTTGACAAGCACTCCCTAAGGATCTCTCTTCTCTTTCTTCTTCTCTCTTCTACTACAACCTGTGGATGATCTCCTTCTTTGCAGTCCCACCTTTCGGGACTCTCAAAATCACACTATTATCCTCCTTAACTTCCTGGGGGGAAAAGGGTACATTGTTTCTCCATCAAAAGCACAGATATCTAGAACCTCTGTCCTCTACCCTGGGGTCCATCTCACTCCTTCACGTTGAGAAATCACCACCAATCGCAATTCAGCTATTGCCCACCTACCTATCCCCACCACAAAGGGAGACATACTTTCCTTCCTGGGTATCGCTGGTTTCCTCTGCCTTTGGGTTCCCAACTTTGGCCTGCGGACCAAACCTTTATATGGGGCAGCAAAAGGAGATCCTAAAGAGTCCCTTGATCCTTCTAAACCCATCTCCACCCCATTCAAAGCCCTAAAGAAGGCCCTCCTTACCACACCTGCACTAAGTCTCCCCAATATCTCCCAACCTTTTTCTTCTCTATGTTACTGAGAGATAGGGCTTTGGGACAACAGAAGAACCCTCCTTTGCCCCTATGGCATATCTCTCCAAACACTCCACCAGGGGCTGGGCTCTCTGTCTCCATGCTCTCTCAGCAGCTACTCTCTTAGCCCAGGAAAACAAGAAACTCACCTTTGGACAACACACCAGCATTCTCTCCCCGCATCACCTTTCTGACCTCCTGACTCATAGGCTCTTCAGGTTACAGTCCCCTCGGGCATTCTACTCCTCCTTTGTTGAAGACCCCACACTGTCCTACACTCTTGCCCATCCCCTAAACACTGCTACCTTTCTTCCTAGTCCTCAACTGCCAGTTACACACTCGTGTTAGGAAGTCCTGGCTGAGTTCTCCCTCAATCCTTCCACATACAGGAAGTACCCCTACTCAACCCCGACCTCTCATGGTTCTTGGACGGGAGTTCCTTCATCCACCAAACACAGCGACATGCAGGCTAGGCTATTGTCTCCTCCACTGATGTTATAGAGGCACAGTCTCTTCCCCGGGCACAACCTCTCAAAAGGCTGAGCTTGTCACCCTCACCCGAGCCTTAGGAAAATTCTATCGACATTTACATGGATTCAAAGTATGCTTTTCAGGTTTTCCTATCACATTCTGCCATATGGAAAGAAAAAGGTTTCCTGTCAATCAAAGGCACTCCCATAGTTAATGGGCCACTAATCCTTGAGCTGTTTTAAAGCAGCTCACCTTCCTTCCAAAATAGGGATCGTTCACTGTAAAATCACCAAACTGACTCCTCTCCTATTACACAAAGGAACAGCCAAAGCAGCAGCACTTTCTGATCCTCCCAGGACCCAACTCCTTCTCACTCCTTCAATAACCCTCATTACATGCCAGAGGAACACAATTTATACCAACAACAGGGTGCCATAACACAGGCCCCTGGTTAAAGATTAATGGAAAATATGGCTCCCACGGGAACAACTTCTCACTATTCTCACTCAGATCCATAACTTCCTTCACATCGATTTCAAACCTCTCCTCTGCCTCCTTCCGCCCCTTTGCTTTACCCCCAACTACTCCCAACTCTCCGTGAGGTTACTCAAAAATGCTCCCTGTGTGCCATCACATTACCACAAGGGGGCTCCCAACCTCCCCGCTTTCCCACCCATCAGGCCCGAGGCCATACTCTTGGAGAGGACTGGCAACTTGATTTTATTCACACGCCCTCCCACAAAAGGACCAAATACCTCCTCACTTTCACTTTCGTCTGTACTTTCTCAAGGAGGGATAGAGGCTTTCCCTACAGCTACTGAACATTCGGCCACTGTTACTGAAGTTCTTTTGGAAGAAATTTCCCCATATGTGGCCTCCCCTGCTCACTTCAGACTGACAACGGTTCCTCCTTCGTATCTCAGATAGCCCAACAGGTGGAATCCACCCTTAACATCTCCTGGAAGCAACACATTCCCTATCATCCTCTGTTCTCAGGAAAAGTAGAAAAATCTAATTCTCTCCTTAAATCCCAGCTCACTAAACTGTCCTTAGAGTTAAACAGCCCTGGAGAGTCCTTCTACCTTTAACCCTAATGCATTTGACAGCCACTCCACATTCCCCTTCCTTTATTAGCCCTTGTGAACTTATGTACAGCAACCCTTTCCTCCTGGAATCTGCCCCTGTTTCCCCAAGTCCTCTCAGTGACTACTTTCTCACTCTTTCCCTATTGAGGCATCTGCTCCATGAACGGACAGGCTTCCAACCCACTCCTAGACCCCCTCTGCTCACATTTCTCAACACAACCTTACAACTCCTCAACAATTCTAACCCATACTTTACTTCTGACTGCTGGCTCTGTGTCCCTCTTACCTGTGGCTCATTGATAGCAAACCCTATCTCTTCTCCATGGACTACCAATCTAACTTCTCTCTTCACCCCTTCCTCCTACAATTCCTTGGAACCACTTTATTCCAATGTCTCCTACTTTGCTGCACCCTCCCCCACCCTATGTCCCTACCCCACAATGCTCCTAACAGTTCCCTATGCAATACAAAGTACAATGTCACTTGGCCACTCCAGAGCCAAACCTGGCATCTTCTTCCTCTGTGGAAGCTCCATTCTTCACAGACTGACATCCCCTACTTCACTTCTGCCTCCCTGTCCTTCTCACACCCAATATAACCATATACTCTGAGGGGGAGGTCGAATCAACCCTTTCCTCCCCCTCCTGGGAGGAGGAAACGTTCCAGATGCAAAAGAGCAATCCTTGCTCCAATCATCATTGGGTCAGGCATATTGGCAGCAGCTACGGGGGTGGCAGGAATAGATACAGCCACCAATCTTTACTATAAACTCTCCCAAGAATTTGAATGAGGACTTTGAACAGGTGGCAGACTCCTAGAGTGTCTTCAAATCCAAGTCACCTCCTTAGCCAATGTGGTTCTTCAAATAGGAGAGCCATGACTTACTAACAGCAGAGAAGGGAGGCACTTGTGTCTTTTTAGGAGAGGAATGCTGTTACTTTGCCAACAAATCCAGAAGAGTCCCAAGGAAAAATAACAATTCCGGTGAGAACATTGAGAAATGCCGCCAGGAATGGCAGCCGTTGCCTCCATGGAACCTTCTGGGCCAGACTCTCCCCTGGCTCCTCCCATTGATGGGCCCTCTTCTTACAATCATCATACTACTCTTAATAGGACCTGTCTTATAAATTACCTGAATTTTTTTTTTACAAGATCAAGTAAAGGTCTCACTAATCAGACTGTAAACCAGCTCTTTATGAACCAATATAGCTCCCTTCCTAAAGTTCTGGCCTAAACCTTCTCATCTCTGTTTAACCAAAGAAGTCAGAACGAATGATGCCCCTAATGGTTATAAGACAAAAGGCAAGAATGTTAGATCTTTAGGTCAAAGTAACTCCATTTTGGAAAAACAGTACCTGCCCACCCAGGTGTGACCTTCCCAGCAGGTCCACCCCAAAAAGTCCCTAACAACCCAAACCACAGCAAAGACGTCAAGTAATAGTCACAGGGCTAGACTGGTTATTTTTTAACTACTCCATTGTACATGACTACATAGTTTAGATGTTTTCTCCTGCAGGCTGCTGTGCCTTGCAGAGGGGCAGCCTGGCAGACAGTCAATAAACCTTTGCTTGAACTCAGAGGTGTGACTCTCATGGATATTTACGCCAGTACCCTAACAGAAATCATGTCACCTACCTCAACATAAACGAATTTCACAAACTTAATGTTGAAATAAAGAAGCCAGAGATTTAAAAAGAAATAGTCAGTGTGATCCAATCTAAAAGAATTCAAACAGACAAAACTAATCTTCGGAGCCGGAAGTCAGGATTGTGGTTGTTCTTGGAGGCAGGAGGGGGCTTCTGGAGCTTTGGTTCTGTGTCACGTTGTTGGTGTGTTCACTTTGTGAAATTCATAGATTTATACTTTTATGACTTGTGCAGTTTTCACATATATATATTTTATACTTCAAAATATATATACTTGACTTTTAAAACTTTTATATTTAAAAAAAAAAATTCATGAGAGGAGAGGAGATGAGATCTTCTAACAAACTTACCATGCAACTTGGAACTTGTAGGCAGTCTGACCCTACCTAGGATTTCAGTTTGTCCAAGGAGTAGCACAGTGAGCCAGGGGTAAGAGCCTATCCTAAATCATATTGGTTTTGTAATCTAGTCAAAGGCATGTTATGTCATCGGTTCAGTCAGATATTTCTTCTGGAACCCTGAGACACAATAGCTAACTATAGGTAATTTCCATAGTTCTGTACTCTCCTGGAGCCTATTTCTCAAAGAATTCCCTCCAGGACAGATGAGGTTAATAATAATCAGCCTGTGACTTGTCTTTAGGTGCCAGTAATCAAGGCTTTAGAAATGATCAGTTTTAGTGTCAATTACTTTTTTCTTTCTTTTAATCTGAGGGTAGCAGAGCTGTTAGAAATTACAGGGGAGTATCAATTACCATATTGCCTCTGGATTCCTCACCTATATACCTGTGCAAGGGCTCTCCTCTTCTTCCTGAAAGGAGAAGAATTTCACCTAAGCAGGAGTAAGGTTCTTGTCTGGTGGTGTTGCTTGAGCAAACATATAATTTTGAGCTCCAGACATGTCTGGAAGTGCCTGGCTAGGAGCTGATATGTGTAATCTCACCAGAACTCAGGCCTGGGTGGCCAAGGCTATCTAAAACCAGGCTAACAATTCATTAAACACTTAATCTCCACTGGCTGCTTGGTTGTGAAGGTAGAGATGAAAACCACATCAATTCCCCTAGAGACTGCCATTCAGAAGACATGGCATGGCAAAATGTTCAGTGATTGTAGGAAAAATGACCTCCAACTTCGCTGCCTACACTAGGCTCTTGTGAAATATTTGAGGGAAAATTCCAAAAGGCTGGTTCACGTGTCCTATCAACCTTTTGTCCAGATGAGAACACCTCAAGGCACTCAGAAATCTTGCTCTGGAAGCAGCAAAAAAATGAACAAAGATTGTCTAACATAAGAAGTGCTAGAGTAGCAGGAAATGCACAGCATTGTAGAAGTTCTCAGAAGTTGAGCTGTTAACCTGAGTCAGAGGTGAAGAGAGTCTGGGAAGGGGCTAGGTGGCAAACGCACTAGAGTTAGAACCCCATTTTGTTAACCACAGTGGTTTAACTGGCCTCCCTGGAGTCCAAGCAGGGGATTTCTTTCAGGAGCCTTCTAGCAAATTACATGGCAAAAAAATTGACCACTAAGCAATAGACATTCTCCCAGATTTTGATTCACAGGTACCTACCTGCCAACTAAATGGAGACACTTAGAAGTTGACCAGTTCTGTGGTCTACAAATCTTATAACAAATGTCTCCTAAAAGTTCAAGTTCAAGTCCATGAATGGATACAATAATTTCTGGTTAAAATATAAGTTGTCCTGCA
This sequence comes from Sciurus carolinensis, assembly GCF_902686445.1. Classification (NCBI taxonomy): domain Eukaryota; kingdom Metazoa; phylum Chordata; class Mammalia; order Rodentia; family Sciuridae; genus Sciurus; species Sciurus carolinensis. The sequence continues at coordinate 27,096,074 of NC_062226.1, forward strand.
GACAAGGTAGTCATTATTTGATGGACTATTCTCATGTTCCTGTTTGTTTACCTAACTACAGTAGCTTGGGCCCAGACATCCCATACATGCCTTCTCCCAGCATTATATTAGGAACTCTAAGGCACATTCTTATATCCATTGGTATATCATGAGGCTCCTGGTCCCTGACACATGCATCTACCAAACCCTAGGCTCAAAAAGCCGATAATCTTTTCTGTTCTTCAGGATGGTGAACAGCTCAAGAATTCCCCCTGGTATCAGAGCAACCACAGTGTTTAATGGACAGGGACAGACGGTCAGGGAAATGGTTGAAGAGTGAAATCAAAAACTTGCTGCCAAATTCTGCAATACCTTAGATGTATGGGATCCTTCCACACCCACCTTCCCACAAAGTCTGAAGACCAGTTACTACTCAGACTGGAGAACTGGCAGAGGAACAGGGTGGGATTGCACATCAGTTCATAAAGTTGGCTCTTTGTGAATAATGAGAGAATCACAGAGATGGGACCCCATGTCTTTATAAGAAGCCTGAAGGGACACACTGTAGGGACACAAAGATGTAAAGGTCTTGGCCAACACTCCTATAACAAAGGCAGTATAATGAGAGAACTACCTAACAAATATAATCAAGTTTTATGTGACAAGAGAACTTTCAGAAATGAAGAGCCAAGGACCCAGGGAAACTGTCTGTTTTTATGCTTATGAAGAATGGTCAGCTGTGCAGAAATATGATTTGGCTGAAGGTACAATCTAATGATAACAGAAGGGGATGGTGATATCCAGCAAAACCTGTCCATCCTAACTCTTCTTGGCTTTTCTGTGCAGTGTTCCTTCCTCCAGGAAGAGAAAAGAGGACTGAGTTTTCTAAGTTTTATGCCTTGCTTTAGGGAGAGGGTTTATGGTTTCTTGGAGAAGAATTCTGGTTTCTATGATTCACCTTGGCAAAGGAAGAGGGACAAGAGACAAAAGTGTAGGGGAAGGTCAGAGAGATTGTTTGAGTTAGTTTTTCATCACTATGACCAAAAGACCCACCAAAAACAATATAGAGAAGGAAAGTTTATGTGACACTCATGGTTTCAGAGGTCTCAGTCCTAGACAGCACAGCTCTGAACTAGAGGTGAGGCAGAACATCATGGTGGAAGGGTGTATCAGATGGAAACCAGCTCAGGACATGGAAACAAGAAAGGAGATGAGAGATGGAGAGGACGAGAGAGATGAAGAGAGGAGAGAGAGAGAGAGAGAGCAAGCGCTCCATTCAGGGACAAAACATAAACCCTAAAGGCCCACCCCCAGTGACCGGGTTACCCCTCCAGCCACATCCTACCTGCCTGCAGTTACTGCCCAGTTAATTCATATCAGTGGATTAATTCACTGATTAGGGTAAGGCTATCATAACCCAACCATCTAACCTCTGAGCTTTCTTGCATTATTTCACACATGAGTTTTTGCGGGGGATGCCTAATATCTAAACTACAACTGACATCTTGCTTTTAAGGCCATCCAATTTCCTTTAGTACACAGTATGCCAAAGTGCCATACTTTGGGGTATCGTGTTCTAAGCCCCAACAATACTATACCACTGGATCTGATAACCATCTGGTTTTTTTCTGTTTGTTAGCTTTCTCTGGCTTTAATCCCAGATGTAACAATGAACTTCGATTCTTACATTGCGTTTGCCTTTGGTAATTTCCATTGTGCTACCTAGAAACTGATCCTAGGCAAAACACCCAAAGGTATTTGGACTTGCTTTTTGGCATGCTGCCCATTGTAACCCAATATATAACTCCTTTTTCATTATTTGTTTTGTCTGTATTGGCTCATCTTAGTATAGTATACACTAAGTAACAGCTCTTAAGAGACTACAATGCTGTATAACTGGAGTAGGGAGGATCATTCACATCATATTCTGCATTCAGTGATTGCTGGGTTCTGGCTTAGGGGGAATCTTGCCATGTACATGACACAAAGGGGAATAAACTGCCAGAATAAATTCAGTAATATACTTTGTGACTTAATATTAATGTCTATTAAGTTTTATGAAACTACTAAACTTATGCAATATGAGCATTTTTTATTCATCAAGGTTTTTAAAAAATATTAGAATTTTAAATCTTCTAGGTTTAACAAAACTATATCACTACTGCTCTCATAAAGAAGTCATCTTTTTCACAAAGCTATGTCTGTGATAATTGATTGGAATTCGGTCAAATTTGGAATTTGCATCTTGGCAAACTCCCAAGACCGCAGCTCATGTCTGTCAATCCCTAACCCTTAGTTTATGATGAGAATTTGACAAAAGGATGTATGTGGATGGAGCACCAGAAACCTGCCAGGGCAGCACTACATCCGCAAAACAAAGCCATTTTCAGAAAAATGAACACTCAGACTTAGTTGTTCATGTTAGGTCGGAATTTGGGCGACTATATGAGGGAGAGTGGAGCAGCTGAGGCAAAGGGCAGCGCGGCACACAGCGACCAATCAAATGGGCAGGAAAACTCCACTGACCCTTACTTCCACCTGTCACTCAGCAGGACCCCTGCCCATTCCAGCCTATAAAGACCCTGGGCAGCAGAGGCCATGTGCGATTTTCTCCGGCTCCCTACCCTGACCTGTACCCAGGCGGGCTTGGAATTTCACCCGAGAGCCAAATTCTAATAAAGCTTGCATCACGGCTTTCTGTCCAATTTTATTTGGCCACTAGTCGTGCCCCTGAGCTTACAGTTCAAATGGTCATTATTGTTTAGATTGCTTCTTATTAAACTAGCAACAAAAGAAGGTTTGAAGTTGACCCAGAATAGTCAACCATCTAAGGAAATTAATTTAATACAACTAGGAGATAACTTTTCAGACAAAACACCAAAAACAAAACAATCACACATACAAAAATTCCTCACTCAATTATAAATTTAATAAAGACATTTAAATGGTAAGAAAATATTTGGGTTCACCTGTAATCTTCTACCTCTAACTCTGCAGTTCTAGTCTTCATCCGAACCAGGATCTGAGGTTATGAGATTATAAAAATGTTTCCTAGCTTTAAAGAGGGGAGGAAAGAGAGCAAAAACAAAATCGTCCTTTCTTTTCTTCTCTTGATGGGAGCTGATTATGTTGCATGTTCATTGCTGCCCATTTAACCTATTTATGGGTCAACTGAGTGAGCACCCAAGTGAGAAGTTCTCCCTCATTTATTAATTTTAGGATAGGTAATCTTTTCAGCTCCTTAAATGAACTGTGAATTACAAGAGTTTCTTGGAACAGATACTGGAACTCAATGAAAGGTCTCAGAGGGAATTGGGGCTCTGAAAAAGGGGCTTCCTCTGCAAGCTGTGACAGGGACAGGTGTGTGGCAGACAATCTCCAGGGAAGATGTCTCCAACTGCTGAGGCTTTATCACCCAGTTTAGGAACGAATTAGCAAAGGGCTGGGGGGGTCTGGCTTAGTGGTAGAGTGCTTGCACATTGTGAGCCCCTGAATTCTATTCCCTGTACTGAAGAAAGAAAAAAAAAAAAAAAAAAGGTAATTAGCAAAAGTGCTGAGCTCCAATCAGCCAAGGCAATAAGAACCTGATGACCAAGTGTCAAGACTCCAGACTAGTGGCGGACATCAATTCAGGGAGTTTATTTTAACATCTTGACCAAGAGAAGAAGACATCCAATGGTCTAAACACACAAGAATAGTGACTGGAAAGTTCAAGGCTAAAAGGGAGCTGAGGTTTATCAGAACACTTGTCTAGATCATTCCATCAGCACATTTTCACTTACCCATTTGACAACTGAAATTAGCTTTTCAACTTCACAATGCATGAAGGCCTTTCAAAGGCTATTTGTCTAAAACTTTACCATTTTGTGTACAGTTTTACTCAGATGTGAAAGAATGTTGTTGATGTCCTAAGGTCTCCTCCAGACTTTTGTGAGAGACCGGGGAGTGTTAGATAGATATGGAGTCAGAAGTCCAGCTTCTAACTGGAGCATTCTTCTTGGATGAGCTCTTTAACGTCTCTGAGTCTCCATTTCAATGTTTGAAAGTAGGGGTTGAAAATACCAGTCTCATTTATCTTACAATCTGTTATGAAAATTAAGTTATATACTAATGTTATATATTTTGATGAAATATAAAACTTTATACAAACAATTTAAAAATTCATCTGTGGCAAATCATGGAGCGTGACCAACAGAGTCGACCAACATGAGGAAAAGGAAGTAGCTGAATAGCAACCACCACATTGAGGTGTTTTCTAACTTCTGTCCCTACAGTATCTTTCCTACTAGAGTATAAAGATTGAGGCACAAAAGTAAAATCTCAGACAACTTCACACATCCCAGGGCACAAAAGCATCATCCTTAATGGAGAGTAGCTGCCAATTAATATTTGTTGAATTGTAACACCAACTGTAGCTTCCACATTTATATGTTGATTAGTCAAGAGGGTAAATGTAAGGAAATTGGGAAAGGGAAGAAAAAAGGAGCCTTACTTTATAACAGGGAAAAACAGCGCTGTCATTGTGGTCCTTGCTGTACCCTGGCTGTGCGGCCTGTTCCTTCCTGAGGGCAGACAGCCCCGGCCACTCTAAACTGTCAAGAGCTCTGTAGCCTTCCCAGAGGAGCAGCTTTGTGCGGCTGAACACAGGACCTGCATTCTTCATGCCCTTTTGGGGGGTATTTTTACTGACAAAGTCATTGTCCCTCTCTTCCTGGCCTTAGCTCTCTGCAGATCTAGTTATGCTGTTTAGGTTCATGAAGTACAAATTAGCATAATCCGATTAGATTAGCTGCTGAGGGGTCTTTGGTCTGAAAAGCAGAGAGAAGAAAAGTGTCTCACAAAGAGGGGAGCCTGGAGGATGGGGGAGGGGCAACAATTGCTCCTGTGCCCCTGGCCTGAATGCTTGCACCTGCACAAGCCCTCTTGTAAATAAGGACTCTCAGATGGTATTAAACAGGGACTGAGGAGTCCAGGGAGCTCCAGGAGGTAAGCATGGTGCAGAGAAAGGCAAGACAGCAGCTCTGCATCCCATTAATTGATTTATCTGGATTGGCAAAGCAGGGGTTGCTGACAGAAGAGAATGTCCGTTTGATTCCTACTCAGCATTGAGAGTGGTCAGCCCCATAATCTGATCTATTGAGATAACATCTTAGAATCCCTGCAAGAGACTGATAAGGGGTTTACTTACAGGGAACAAAGTGCATTGGATGTTTGATTTCAGCACTTTCTGAATTGGACTTCTGTATCTTTCCTTTATTTCTGGAAAAGAAAAAAGAAAGCTAGGTGATGGTTAGTTGTTTTAGGCCTTTGGGTAACTTGTACTTAAATCCGCAAAAGACAAACCCAACAATCAACTGTTAGGATAGGAGAAGCTGGGGAAATGTTTGACTGCCCTTGTCTTAACTACAGACAGTTTAAAGGGATAATTGAAGTTTTCACTATTTTGAAAATAAGAAAAGGACTCTAACCTAGGTGTGGAGTAGATGTTGAGTTTCAAGCAAGTGGTTTTGTTTTTGCCATCCTTAGTGAAAGACTTTTCTTCTCTAAAATCTTAAGGAGTCTTGAGATAGACTTGCTGGGGACCAAGCACCAAATGCAACTGTTTACGTGATTCTCAGGGAACATCTAAATGTGTCTAACTCCATGGGAGTAACTGAAGCCTTCTGTGAGGCCTGACCTATGAAGTGATTCACATCCAAAGTCAGGGGAAGAAGAAGAGGAGTCACCTCCAAGTAGAGAAGGTTCTTTTCTATTAAGCAATCTTCCTAAATGCCAGTCAAGGTCATTTAAATCCTGAGTGCAACAGAACCCATCACTACCTTTGGATAATTTTTCTTTTACCAAAACTTCCTCTTTTCTGATAGAAAAGCCCAGAACACCAACTAGATTACTCTTTTTTTTTTTTTTTTTTTTTCAATCACTGGCTGCCTGCTCCGAACATTTCTTTGACAGGTGGTTTCTATCCTCAAAGATAGAAGAAATAGTAAAGGAAATTTGGCTTTTGCTGCCCAGCAGACCTGGTTCAGAGCCTAGCCTTCCTTTTCACTAACTGCATGCTCTCAGATTTATCTCTAAGACTCTTCTAAGCCACAATTTCCCCAAATTGTAAGGTAGAGCAAATACCTCCAACAAATAGATGTTAGAAAGATTAAAGACTGCATTTATAAAATATCTGACCCAAAACAGACACGCAATGAATATTAACGATCCTCATTTGAGGCATTTGTACTTTGACTTTCCTCTCAACCAAAAACCTTCTATATTCAGATAAACACACGTCACATGTCCTAGAAAGTCTTACCCATGATATCCAAGCACAGTGCACAGAGCTTTTTAGTTCCAAGGGCTAAGTTTTCTCTACCTTATCTTTCCTGTTGTTTTACCAGTACATCTCTTTCTCAATTTCTGTGATGAGCGTCTTTACTTCTGGAGTCGAGAGCCATACAGCCTCTTGGAGAAAAACAAAAGAGAGGTTGCAAGGTTGTTTCAAAAGGTCTAGAGCCTGGGGAAGATGTTTAGTCTGTGAAGCAGAGAGGAAAATAGTTTCTACCTGCTAAAAGCCAATATAGGCCTGTAGAATACCTAAGTGTGAGATGGGGACCTTGAGACCTCATACCCAAAAGAAAGAATAAGAAGCAGACCAGGAAAGGCTTGGGAAGCTTATTAACTCTAACAGCCCTTATCTTCCTTAGGCTTAGGTGGAAAGGATGCATTTCACGCATCCTCTTGTATAGAGCAGCTGGGTGGCATAAAAGGAAGTGGAGCAAGGTGTCCTTAGCAGACAAGGCACTCCACCTATATCAATTAGTATTGTGTCTTCCCACATAGATTTTACTAAAGTTCCTTGCCAAAAAGTCTAACTTTTAAGCAGATTTTTTTTTTTATCATGTTCAAGATGCAGAAGAGGAACGTAATTTGACTCTATGAAAACCATGACCAAATAAGATTTACCTGAATGGTAAATGGAAATATACTAATATTATATATCTCATATCATCTGAATAGATATCAAACACCTTTCATTAAAATTCACTAACTAGTCCTTATTTGGGGGAGGGACCAGTGAAAACTGTCCTACTCTGTGCCCCAGGAGGTTGACCCATACAAATCACTCTAGCTTCCCTCAAAGACAGGGCCTAACAGCCAGAATCCAAAAGGACAAAAGTCTCAGAGTGAATGGGAACTTTCTAACTATGACTGAAAATACAAAACCATAAACTAGATAATTTTACTACATTAAAATCAAATTTGGGGTTTGTTTTGTTTTGGTACTGGGCAGGTGCACTTAACTATTGGGCTATATTCCCTGCCCCCCCCCCTTTTTTTTTCTTTTTTTTTTTTTTGTGGTGCTGGGGATTTGAACCCAGGGCCTTATGCTTGTGAGGCAAGCACTCTACCAACTGAGCTATATCCCCAGCACCCCCACCTTTTTTATTTTGACAGGGTCACTGAGTTGTTCAGAACCTTGCTAAGTTGCTGGCGCTGGCCTCAAATTTGCAATCCTCCTGCCTCAGTTTCCTCAGTTGCTGGAATTACAGGTGTGTGCCAACCAGCCTGGTGTGAAATTAAATTCTTATAATATGGCAAACAAACACTATAAATAAAGATAGTCTGTAGAAACAGAAATTAAAGTGACCCATAAAGCCCCATTCATAATTTAATTTTATTTATTTATTTATTTATTTATTTTTTTTGGGTGCTGGGGATCGAACCCAGGGCCTTGTGCTTATAGGGCAAGCACTCTACCAACTGAGCTATCTCCCCAGTCCCCCCATTCATAATTTTAAAAAATACAAATTAAAACTACAGTCAGATAACATTTTCACCTATCAGATTGGCAAGTATTCCAGTATTTGTCAACATACTCTGTAGGTGAATTTGTGTTTAAATAAAAATGCTCATAGTGGGGTGCTCTGGCACATGCCTGTTATCCCAGTAACTCAGGAGAATTGCAAGTTCAGGACCAGACTCAGCAACTTCACAAGGTCCTAAGCAACTCAGTGAGACCCTGTCTCTAAATAAAATACAAAGAAGGGCCAAGGATGTGACTCAGTGGTTAAGCGCTCCTAGGTTCAATCCCCAGTACCCAAAAAAAGAAAAAGGAAAAAGAATGCTTGTGTAGTTGCTAAAATAACCTAGTCTTACAGATATATAGGTATAGCACCTTCAAACTTGGAAATCAAATGTATTGAAGGATATTCATGACAGTAGTGTTATTGTTAGTAACAGCAAAACCAGAAATATTCAAAGAGTCCCTTAATGAGGGACTAGCTAACATGGTGCATCTACATAATGTAATACATATAGATGTTAAAAAGAATAAGAAAGTCTTCTATGACTTGGGAAGATTTCTAGAAAATAGCATTAGGAGGGATAAACGGCTGGGGATGTAACTCAGAGGCAGAGGGCTTGCCTAGCATGCATGAGACCCTGGGATCAATTCCCAGCTTGGGAAAAAAAAAAAGAAGAAGAGAGAGAAAGAAATGAGACTACATAGTTATATTTGCATAAAAAAATACTGATGAACAAAAATAAGGGTAGAAGAGGTAGGTTGGATGGATAAAGGATAGAAGTAAGATTTTTCAATATGTATTAATTTCTTGGCATTTTGCCCAGGCCGACCTAGAACTCCTGGACTCAAGCAATCCTCCAACTTCAGCTTCCTACATAGTTAGAACTGAGGTACGCATGTATACCACCTGGGGGATCAAAAATTAGAGGTTTTGAAACATTTATATATTCTGTCATTTGCAGTTATATAGGTATACGCAATTAAAATGGTTTCAGTTCAACTGCCATGCTTCATAAATTATTACTTCGGTGGCAGGGGCGGGGGGTGGCAGTGGTACCAGGGATTGAACTCAGGAGCACTCAACCACTGAGCCACATCCCCAGTCCAATTTTGTATTTTATTTAGAGACAGGGTCTCACTGAGTTGCTTAGTACCTCGTTTTTTGCTAAGACTGGCTTCGAACTTGTGATCCTCCTGCCTCAGCCTCCTGAGCCGCTGGGATTACAGGTCTGCGCCACCAGGCCCAGCAAGAATATATAACTTTTAATTATTTATTTATTTATTTATTTATTTACTTTTGCAGTGCTGGGGATTGAACCCAAGGCCTTGTACTCGCAAGGCAAGTACTCTACCAACTGAACTATATCCCCAGTCCAATATATAACTTTTTAACTTATACATTTAGACATTTGACACTTTTAACTTATACATTTACACATTTGGCCCATCCACTTCAACATTTTAACTGACCAGATGACACTTATTTTACTTATTTAAACAGAAATACATAGGGGAAAAAATGATGACAATTTTGAAAATTTTTTTATTTTAAAGTTTTGCTTAGAAGTCCCCTTTTAAAGTATAAATGTGACTGTCTTCTGAGAACTTATTTTTATTTCCCAATTTTTTTTTTTTCCTTTGGTAGTGCTGGGGATCAAACCTAGGGCTTGTCAAATGCTAGGCAATATATCTACCACTGAGCCATATGCCCTAGCCAACCCTTATTCTAATATAGTTCTATAATCTATTTCCTGTGTAAATATATTTTCATAGAGCTCCAGAGTAAAACTGGTTTTTAGAAGATCCCAGTCCCAATTGGGTAAATACTATGTTTATTTTGTCCTTAGCTGCCCCCTCCCCTTCTTTTTTCAAAATCTACTCATCTAGGGACAGACAGCTAGAGCACGTTTGGCTTTACTCATATTCTAGCAGAAGCCAAAGAGGAGCATGTCCAGGGACTGTCCCACTGGAGTATTACCATGCCACACAATGAGATGGGAGACAAGCCCTGGGTTAAGGCCCACCCCAGTTTCCTTCTCTATGTGGGACCTGGATCTGGTGATAGATCTATGATCTCCACTGTCTTGGCCAGAATGTTAAAAGAAACCAGGAAACGAGGTCTGAGCTCACCTGTTTCTCTTTTCTAACCTTCTCTAGTTACTCACTGGTTCTAACTGAAAGGAGAAAGGTGAATGCTGGCAGATTTCACTGATAAAACATTTACAGTTCTCTTAGAGACTCAACAATCTCTTGTAATGTTCTGTCCAACTCCTCCCAATTTTTCAAGCACCATTGTCTCGTTGTTGACATTTCCTTCAAAATTGATTCTCCGTGCAGTGCGTACCTGTAGTCCAAGGGGTGGTCTATCTATACGTCCCCCTCAGAGGCACAATTTCTGGTGCAATTGTACCCTCGCAAATGCACACTTCATAGGAGGAAAGAGAACATGTGGCACACATATGCATATGCACACATCATAAGGTAAAATTAAATCTTTATGTGTTGATTGAAAGATATCAAAAAGACCCTGAGGCCATCTGCCTTCCAGAGCAGGTGCAAGCTGTGTCAGCACAGCACTCCACTTAGCTCCAGGTGGAAGAGGACATCCATGGCCAGAAGACTGTGCAGTCTACATAGTCTTGCTGAATCCAAGAGGCTTACCTCCATGCTGTTTCCCAGTCTTTTTAGACCTGAGATTTGTATATGACTATTTAACAAGTATTGATATAAAATGTCTAAACTGAACTGCAAAGAGAAGAATGCAATCCAAACCAAGTGACTAAAACCCACTGGGTGCATTTCCTTAAGCCCTCCTGCCTCCTCAACTCCAGAAGTGCTAAAGCCAGGAAATGTGGAGAAGCCAGGGTTGGGGTGCAGATGGGAATGAGATGAGATGGGCATTTTGAATTGACCTGAATTGACCCATATACCATAAAGGGACAGAAAGGGAAGACTAGGTAGAGCATGGTAAATGGAGTCACTGGAACAAAAAACAAAAGACAAGCTATTTCATGATGACAATCTACCAAATCCAGTCCATGGAACTAACCAGCTGCACTGACAGCCATCACATTCAGCGTGACTCATGAAGTCTCATTGTGGGGTTAACCCCAGCCTGGTGCTTCTAAACAGAGTCTCTTTTTCCCAGGTATTATGTTGTTTCTTTACCCAGTGGCAGTATTTGGGTAGCATACCTGGTCCATGAGTTTCCATTAAAGTGGTGGGAGTCAAATGGAATTAATAACTGACGTAAATAAAGCTGTGAAAAGTCATGCTGGCTTTACTCTTTATAATTCAGTGATTTTGACTGAAAACAACAGTGTCAAATGCTGATTCTGCAGTGGAAACTTGGCCAAGTTAGTTATCCTTCCATACTTCGATTTCCTCATCTGTGAAATGGGAACAATAATGCTAATATGATATGCACATATGATTTATGTTACATGTAAAATATAATATTGTTATGAAGATTAGATAGGCTGATACACTGGACACCCTTGGTATAGTACCTGATAGACAGTAAGCACTATCAATCTTACTCTTAATAATTTCATGCATATTGTAAATAACTCTGAAATAGAAACTTAGGTACAAATATATCAGAGATTGGACTCAGGGGCACTCAACCACTGAGCCACATCCCCAGTCCTATTTTGTATTTTATTTAGAGACAGGGTCTCATTGCATTGCTTAGCGTCTTGCTGTTGCTGAGGCTGGCCTTGAACTTGAAATCCTCCTGCCTCAGCCTCCTGAGTCACTGGGATTACCGGCGTGTGCCATTGCACCTGGCAAGGCATATTTTTAAAGGTTTTTTTTTTTTTTTTTTTTCCCCTCCAAAAGCAGGGCCTCACTATATTGCCCAGGCTGGTCTTGAACTTGTGGGCTCAAACGGTCCTCCTGACTCAGCCTCCAGAGTAGTTGGGACTATGGGTGCATATCATGGCACCTGGCTCCTAATTCTTTGACTATAATACTGATTCTTCCTTTATATTAGGTTCCTTGAAGACAATTGCATAGGTCCAAGAATGTGAACCTGTTGACTACAGTCACCCATCTTTAAATTTCTTCAGTAAAGACAATTTAACAGCTTCATTCATTAATTTACCAGGGAATTCTTAGTTCTGAAAATTAAATTTTTAGCTTAAATGTTACTGGTAGATTATAGACCTAATAAGGCTTGTGTAAAAATCTGGAGTGCTTCAAAATTTTCTTTGTGATAAACCATTAGCATTAAAGAGAATGTAAAATGGCAAGTCTCCCTGTTCCTATTTCAGTCCAGCAGGAATGGAGGTGGGCATGTGGCTCAGGAGACCTTGCCTCACCCTCTCTGACCTCCTGTAATCCTTTAATGACACCATTCCTTGGCATTCCTTTCCTGACACCTGCTTTAAATCCCTCACTTTGCATTGCCATTGGACTTTCAGATTCCCTCCATATCTCTGACCTCTTTATCTAAGGATGTGACTTTCCACTAACCTTTGGCCTGAGGGTCAGCAGTTAAGCTGTCCATTCTCCAAACCCCTTTCATCTTCTGCCTTTTTAAGGACAAAGACAGTCGTGCATAACTTATACTTGATTTGGTCATCTCAAGCCATTCTTAGGTGATGAAATTTCATAAGGCAGGTGCTAGAGATTTCTTGAATGGAAATTATGAGAAAAAAACTTTGAAGAACATTATATAGACTTTGGGTTTCTCAGGAAAATTCAACCAGTTCAAGGTTCACTTTAATGCCATTTTTTTTTTTTTTTTTTTTTTTGAAGGAGGCCAAAGAATACTCTTAATAGAATCAGTCTTGGTATTGTTTTCACATTTTTAAAGTGGGGACCATTTGCAGGGTATGGTGAGAACTCAGTGTTAGAAACTGTCGCTGTCCTCAAGTAGATTTTAGCTTTTTAGGAGGAAAAAGAATATACCCAGATGTCTATAACACAAGGTAGAGGGATTAAGGGTCAGAAGTCAGATAAGGGAATTCTAAGGAAAGAGAGATTAGATTGAGTAGAGACATCTAGGAGGACTTCACATAAGATACAGTATTTAAGATCCATCATGATGGTACAAGTCGAGGGGTGAGGAGGAGTGAGGATGGAAATATTTAATCCAAGCATTTGGAATCACAAGAGTAAAGTCAAAAGTGGAAAATGGAGGCACAGAGGGTATCATCAAGTGGGTGCATGAACCCACGTAGAATTGTGAACGGACAGGGAAGGGCACACTGTGGCTGCGTGGACCTGGTTTGCAGGGCTATGGTGTTTGTCTCAGTCTGAAGGTTTGGTAGCCAGGAAATGATCTGACCACAGCTGTGAAATGAGAACAGTTAGGAAGCTTTGTGAAAAGTGAAGTGAAGTGCAGGGGGAGAGAGAGGGGGAGGGATGCCAGGTGATGTTGGATTTTTTTCTAGACTAAAGACAATGGAAGTGGGGTTGTCAAACCCAGGCCAGTGACCATCCAGATGGAGAGAAAATGAATCTCCTTAGCAAACTTGTGAAGTTACTATTAAAAAGGAAAGAACAATTTCTTTTCTTAAATAATTTATTTGCAATAAATTAATGATTAAATAGCAAATTATAATCAGTGGTTAAAAACTCACAAAATGCATCAACAAATAAAAATCTTTGGTTGATACATCTACTCACATATTACAAAGTACAATAATTACAGTTCAATATATAGTCATATGAAGATGATTTCTGAATGCTTTTGAAAAAAGGCAAGTATAATGATAAGGGCTTATTCATTTTGAATCTCCAAATATTTGGTGGCTGGACAGGGCTGTGCAAAGTCCGGATGCAGGGTCAGGAGACCTGACTCTGCCTGGGGTTTCCACTCACTGTCCATGTGACCTTTGGAAAGTCACTTCAAACCCTTCTGGACCTGTTTTCTGTAAAACGAAGGACTGGAATTAATCAAGCACACGGTCTATATAAATCCATTCTGAAGTTTCCAGTGTTATCCATAGTATACCAAACATTTATTTTGTTCAAATAATAGAGATGCATAGGTTAGACAGTTTGTCTAAACTGTTTTGTTGGGCTCAAATGACTCATAAAAAGATGTGAGCTACGATGTGTTTAAATCATAAACTCTTCTTTTGCAGGGAGGGGTACTGGGGATTAAACTCAGGGGCACTCATCCACTGAGACACATTCCCAGCCCAATTTTGTATTTTATTTAGAGACAGGGTCTTGCTGAGTTGCTTAGTGTCTCACTTTTGCTGAGGCTGGCTTTGAACTCGAGATCCTCTTGCCTCAGCCTCCTGAGCTACTGGGATTATAGGTGTGCTCCACTACGCCTGACTGAACCATAAACTCTTATTACTGCAATTACCAAGCCTTAATTATAGTCACCAAAGAAGACACTAGAATGATTTTTGAATTAATTTCCATTCTCATGGATACCTATGAAGGTTTTGGACTATATGTAATTATAATTCTTTTGGACGGTTACTCTAATATAATACAAATTGATATACAAAAATCCAAACCAATAAAATAAATATTTTAAGAAATGAATTAGAGTAACATAGTAAAGGTGTATTCATTTATCAAAGGATTTCCCGCCTTAACTATCCCCCTCACTCAACGTCCTCGAGTCTTTGCAAAATCTCTAACATTTCAGTGGAAAGACCCTCTTTGGGCACACAGCTCACAGACCCAGCAGCGGGAAAGTGAACTCAATCTGAGTAGAGGAACAAAGTCCTAAATTCTGGCACAGAGGTGTTCTGTGCTTTCCTTGGCAACATGCTAAAGTGAAGCCAATATAACAAGTGTTGGAAGTGTTTTGATTTTATGCCGGATGAGAGATTATGTAATGTTACTCAACTGACCACTGTCCTCAAAACTTTGAAATCTATTGCCTGGTAACTGTAGGACAAGCTTGAGTTCACCCAAGCTGGTGAAAAAGAAAAGCACATTTGGGGGAAAGTCCCCTGGTCACTGCTTCTGTGTTTTCCTGAAATATACTGAATCTGTGGGGAAGCTTACTGAATGCAAGTTAAATAAAGAACAACGTAGGGCTGGGCTTGTGGTTCAGTAGTAGAGTGCTTGCCTCGCATGTGTGAGGCACTGGGTTCAATACTCAGCACCACATATGAATAAATAAATGAATAAAATAAAGGTCTACCAACATCTAAAAAATATTTAAAAAAAATAATAAAGAACCTAGAAGGTAACCTTACTAGTTCAGAAAAACCCACTGGGGTATAAGCACCAATTCTGTTTATACCAAATGACAGGATGACCTTGCTACTTTGGGGAAATGAGATTGAGATCCTCACCCAGATTTCTTCTTGTCCTCAAAACAAGAAGGCTCATTTCAACCTTTCATTTACAAAATTCTTTCTAGAGTGGCAGGAAATTTAAATTCTTCTGTTGTGTGTACCCTGGAAATTCCTAACCTCAAATCCATAGTTTTCCCACCCCTGGTTCAGAAGACTTTAAAACCAACACACTGACTAGAACTTTGGGGAAATAAAAAGTTCCGGAGATAATCCAATGACACTGTTTGCATTTCTGGGCTCAACTACAGGATTTATCTTTGAATCCAAGTGTCATCAGGATCAGGATGGCATGTGGTAATGAGTTCTGTAAAATCTACACTGTTTCATTGATTTGAGTACCACACCCATCCCCAGCATAAGACTGAGCTAATGCTCCAAAGCAAGGAAGGCAAATTACAAATTCATTTATTCATCAGAGTCTGGCATTACATTTCCATTGTTTACTCTAAATGTTTTGTTTAAACTAAACTCTGTAAAATGAGTCATTAAATGGTAATGTTTGGATTTTCATAATTATAATAGAATCTCATGGTACTTAAGTCAGCAGGAACTCAGGCTGAATTAAAAGTTTTAATACCTGACATGTGAAACCAAGGGGTTTGCTAATTTATTTTAGCTAACTTTTTTTTAAAATAAGAAAACTATGAACTCAACTCATAAATTATCAGGTCTTTCTCCTTTCACAGATATAACCCACTGTTTGACTTTAGAGATATCATATGTATTAATGGCTCAATATGAATAAAACTCACATTTCCATAGTATTTAAAGGATACAAAACTCTTCCACAGCTATGCAATCCTCGCTCCTCAGGGGGGCTTTTTTCCAAAGATTTCCCCACAAGTCTCTCAAGTTGGTTCTTCAGGGGCTCTCTTTCATTCACCAGTCTTAAAATTCATTTTGTTTCTCCTTGACCAAATATGTCTCATTTTTCAAAAACTAACTTTCAAATATGTTGTGAGGAAAACATTCTGTTCATTCATCTGAGATCCATTACAAGAAAACTCCTTTCTTATTATTAAATACATTGAGTAAAACAGTGATTTTTTAAATCCATGATTTTTTCTGCAAACATCCAGTGTAGAACCTGAATTTGTAAAACAGACAGAAGCACGGTTTGGCCTGAAGTCCTCGGGGCGATGGGTTCCAGGGAAACAGTCCTTGTGGCCTCCTTTCAGCTCCCTGAAGCTGTCTGTGAGCCACCTCCCTTGAGGCTTAATTCATGCCTCACAGGTCATTCATGAGTTGACTCTGGAACCTGTATGAGGCTGTCCACAGTGGGTGACTCTGACAAGTGCTGCACTGGGCGATGACAGCTGAAGTCACACTATGGAAGGTGGTGGTCTGCGCCAGGTGAAGAAACACAGTAGTCATCAAGGACAGTCCTGTTCTCCAGGCCTGGCAGGTGGGGTCCTGGGGGGAAGAACCCCAGAATGTTTCCCTGAGCAGCCACTCCTGCTTGCTGCAGGCTTTGCTCCCCCAAGACCTTGACCAAGAAGTTGATGTACCTCATTGCCAGGCGAAGTGTTTCATTTTTGCTCAGCTTTTTGTCTGGAGGGTGAGTGGGAATCAGTTTCCTCAGCTTAGCAAAGGCACTGTTGACATTTTGCTGCCTCCATCGCTCCCTGGTATTTGTGAAGATCTTCCTGGTCATGTCTGAGTTCCTGAGACGGGAAAGAGAAAGGGCCTGGTCGGTATCACATGTCCTGCCAAAAACCTAGGATGTTAGATCTTCTCCACTCAGCTCTTGGGAAATTCATTTCTTCATTTTTAGGTTTTTAGAATGTCCCTTTTTTTTTTGGTATTGGGAACTGAACCCAGAGGCACTTTATCACGAGCTACAGCTCTAGCTTTTTTTTTTTTTTTTTTTTTAATTTTGAGACGAGATAACACTACATTGCTTAGGGCCTTGCAAAGTTGCTGAAGCCGGCCTAGAACCCGTGATCCTCCTGCCTCAGCTCCCTCAATCACTAGGATTACAGGCACACCTGGCTAGAATCTTCTTTTTAATAAGAGAAGAAAGGGTAGGGAAAGAACAATGTCCTTCAGACTTTTTCTCTCTATCTGATTTGAAGCCCCCAATTAAAAAGTTGCTTTATTCCAATACTCTTAGTCCATTTACTTCCTTTATAACCAACTCTTCTTAACTGATCAGTCAGGCATAGTATAGGAATGAGTATATGTGTGAATAGAATAAATCTGTATCTGTAGTATCTGTATATTCATAATATAATTGATTCATACCCAACTCTCTATGGGTTTTATATTATACATAGTATGGTTACTATATAATATACTATATTACATATTTATATTATATAGCATACATACTATATATTATACATATGTATATGTATGTATATATATATATACACATACATACATATAAATCCTATAGAGAGTTGGGTATGAATCAACTGTGTATTATGAATTCTTTGCAAGAAAGAAAAAGCTATGATCTCAGATTTTGTGAATATATTGAAATATGGACTGGAGAAGATAGGATAGCTCTTTTGCCAGTATTAGACCTCACCTAGAGGATTTGGCTTCACTCTACAAGAGGTAAAATGTTGAGACTGCATCACATTTGGAGGAAGAAGAGCAGGATGAGGAAGGGTCTTGACACCCTGACTATGAAGAACAGGATCAGGGACATTTAGCATGACAAAAATGAACAGACAAGAGGCAGGTAGGGATGATCTTTTGGCACACATGCTAAAGAAGACACCTGGGCGGCTTCTTGGAGGTTACATCAGATGACCTTTCCAACAGTAGGAGAGTTGTTTATCATCCTATGCTGCCAAATCTTATTTTGTCACCGTTAACCCTTAGCAGGTGGGCCCTTTTTCTCCAGGTGGCTTGGATTAACATGCATTAATGGAAACTTTCAGCATACATTGGCAAACAAGCCAAAGCCCAGTGCAAGGCAGTTGAGTGCTCTTGGCTCACTGCTATCAGCCTGCTGCATGCTTCAGCCTCAGCTCTCCTGAGCACTGGGTCCCCTCTTATTCCTCCAAAGGGAAATATCTATTGCTAACTCCATCCTTTCACACATGCCATTTTCTCTTCCATGAATCCTCTCGCCATACTCTCCTTAGCTATTTCTACACATTCTTTAAAGAGTTACTCTGTTCTTCCCTTTCTATCAAGGCCTGACTATATAGGAGTCTTCAGGCAGAGAACAATACTGTCTCCAAATGCTGGGCAGTGATACTGGACGGTAGACACCAGTCAGCCTCGCTATGACTAGGTTAAGCAACCCATACTGTACAGTCTACTGTGTTGCCAGAATTTTTTAGATATAGGTGTTAAATAAATTGCACGAGATTTTTGACACTTTATTATAAAATAGGCTTTGCATGGACTTGGTGGTAGAGTGCTTGCCTAGCATGAATGAAGCCTAAAAAAAACACTAAAAAAACCCAAAAAACAAAAAACAAAAAAAGGCTTCATATTAGGTGATTTTGCTCAACTGTAGGTGAATGTAATTGTTTTGAGCATGTTTAAGATACAGGCTAAGTTATGATGTTTACTAGGATAGGTGTATTAAATGCATTTTTGATTTACAATATTTTCAGCTTATGGTGGGTTAATTAGGACATAACCCCATTGTAAGTTGAGGAACAGCTGTATGGTACATTAGAAGCCTGTGTTGAGATGGGGGAAGGAAACACAGGTCTGTAGGAGGGAAACAACACCTAACTAGGCACTCTAGTGGGCTTTCAGGCAGGCCGTGTCTCCCAAAACTGATGGGGGGACCAGGTGATCCCCAAGGTCTCTTTCTGCTCTGAAATACCACAATGTATAATGCCCATTGCCTTCTGTCTAACCTAAGTAGTTCTGAACATTCCAGTCTTTAGTTCTACAATAAAAATATAAGTGTTGTCAGAACTATACCCCGACTATACTTAAAATAGCAAAGTTTGAACCCAAATCAAGGGAATTTTAAGAGACAGAAAACTATCAAGTTTTGTTCATACTGAAACTGGCCAGGACTGTGGAGCAAAGTTACTTTCTAGCTTCTCTTGTGCAAAGAGAGTTTAGCTCATTCATGGAGTCAACTCTAATTCCGTGGGGGGTCTTCTTTCAAGCTGGGAGGAAAAAAGATTAGCCAGGATAAACTGACTGCGGTGTTCTCTTCTTAGTGTGTGCGATCCTATTGTACTAGAAGCAGACAGAAGAAACAGAAAGAAGAGGAGACTGGCTTCTAAAATGCAGCCTGCCATCCTAGGGGTGCTTGATAATTACTTGTTGATTTATCCTCAAGTGTATTACTCTCCTTCTCCACAGGGGGAAATAGAAATCAGTGATTTAACAAGCTGGAAAAGCTCAAAGTAGAGGTCACTGGAAAATTACTGAAGTACTTTTTAAATCAAAGGAAAATTGCATTTAGTGTTTTTCCAGTTGCAAGAACTGATTGCTGCTAATCTTGATTTCAGAATAATGTAAGAGCTAAAACACACACACACACACACACACACACACACATACATGGAGCCCATATGCCACAGAATCAGAACAGTTTATAGATGCTTAAGCAAAGTGAATTTTAGGTCACACAGGGAATCAGTGGCAGGGTCCCAAAACCCACGCCTGGGTATTCACACTGAGGACTCCCACTAGGGTTCAAAACCTTGTTTTGTTCCATGGACCCTTCTGACAGTCTGGGGAAGCTTAGGGACATAATTCTCTCAGAACAATTATTTTAAACATATAAAATATAAAACCTTCAGCTCCCTTCTCAGAATAATGATTTTAATGTACATAGAAAATCATTAGTTATGCTTAGTATTTATTAAAACAATTAAAATGCAATGTATGTGTTTCATTTTAACACAAATAACTAGACTTATTACCATGATTTCTAAGAAGTGATATTTAAATTTTTTTCTAAAGATTTGCAACATCTGCGATGTGAGAGGCAAGTACCTCTAATTTCTATTGGTAACAAATTCTCTGAACGACATTGTCTCAATACAATACTATATTACTCTATTGCATTTTAAGTTATAACATTTTAATAACTGCTAAGTATAATTGGTTATTTTTGTCTATGTATTTTAATTTATGAATTTAAAATTGTTACTTTTGAGAAGAGAACCAAAAGATTTTTACTTTCTTTATTTAAAATCATGCTAATACTACCGTACGCTATTACTCATATTCATAAATAAAGCAAGTGTCATCTTTAAAGGTTAATGGAAACAAATATGTAATTTTTCCCCACCCAAATTCACAGAATCCCTGAATCCTATCTATATATCCCTGGGTGGGTAGGGTTCGTGGACCCTAGTTAAGAATGCCTGTACTGGAGGAATGGCATGGCAAATGCAGAAGGAATGTGGGTGTGCACAAACGTCCCTCTACCATCACCACTCGAAGTAACACATCACTGGAGAGAAGAATGACAGAGAAGGTGACAGATGCTGTCAACAGGAGCTGCTGCTCCTTGGTGACAGGTTTCTGAACAAAAAGCCCAGGTCAGCTAGAAAGGATGCAGCAAGGGTCAGCAGCTCACAGTCCTATGAGGTCCTCCTATTTCAGACCCTTTTTACATAAGACTTCCTATCTCTTTTACTACATTTGGTTCTGTGTATTTGTCTCTTCTTTCATCTTTCTCTTTCTTTTGAAACTAATTGAACACTGGCCAGGAAGAAAAAGAGGAAGGACCTCCAACACTAGGCAGAACTGCCTTTTGAGGTTACCATAGAAATAATGCATGCATATTTAAGCGAAAAGTCCAAATACCCAAGTGCATGAAGTAAAACGTAAAAAGCTCTCTACCTGCTTACCTAATTGGTCTCACTCCCTAGCCACAGCCAGTTTGGAGTACATATTTCATACGCATTTTTAAAAATCATTATATATACCATTATGCAAGTTACTTTTCTTAATAAGGAAACTTCACGTGAAATATTCAATCAGTACACACATTATGAATATTGCTCTTTGGGAAGACCCCAAAGTAGGCATGCTTAGCCCAAGGCTATGCACGGGGGCGGGGGGAGCCACCTGTTAGAAGGTGCACTCTACACCTGCTCCTCGCGGCTCCGATCCACCTGAAGTAACTTACCCTGCTCTTCCCGCCCAGCCTGCTGGCTGCCCCGGACGCTTCACTTCTTGACTTTTCCTTTTTTCTTTTTATTACTTTTGTTTCTCAGCAAATCACTGCCCTGCCTAATCAGTATTTCAGGAGTCCAGTAAAGAATCTCGTGGTTGAAGTTTCGCATCTACAAACTGCCCAGGATCGCTCACGGAGCCCCACGAGCTATCTAAATGTCTTCGGAGACGCACTTGGGACCTGGGGGCATGTCCCCCGCATCTCGTATGAAGCAGAAGCTGCTATAGCTACACCGATTTGGGTATCAAACTGATTCCCCGGATGCCGTGCCAGCCCCTATCCCCCGAAAAGTTCCCAGGTCTTCCCAGCAGTCGCCTTGGTGTCCTGCGACCAAGTCGCCCCTACATGCCTGCCCTCTGGGGCAAATGGGGCTCGGAGGACCAAGCGAGGGACCTGCGGGTCCCCAAACCTGACCCGGGTGGCGCCCACGTCCCCCTGGAGTCGACGCACCTTCTTGCCAAAAATCGGGAGCCAGCAACGTCGCCTTCGCTGTCGCAGTCGCCGGTCGTGTGCGCCCTCGCCTGGACGCCGCGCCTCTGCTGCCGCCTTTATAGGACACCGCCTTTGTCTCGCGGGACACCAGGGCCCCTTCCCGCTAAGGACTCCCGCGGGTTCCTCCACACTTCCCGCGCCCTGGCTTCCCGGGACCAGTTCTCCCAAGTGCCTTGGAAAGGGATCAGAGGAGGAAGAACTCCGATTTGTTTAAAGCGTATTTGGGAGCGATGAGGCGGTGCCGTTTACCAAGCTCCCTCCCAAACGTGGACAAACATCCTGGTAAAGTTCTTATCCGTTGTTAATTCAGTTGTTTATTCAAGCCCCAGTGATTGTGGACTCCCAAGAACCACCTGCTTCCGAGGTATGGGTGGGGAAAGACAGATCTCAGCCAACAACCCAGGCCCTCTCAGGGTTTGGGAGGGTGGAGTCTGCAACCTGCATTTTATTAAGTACCCCAAAGTTGAACGATCATTGCATTGGATTCCCGGATTAATTCGTATCAGTTTCCACCTTGCAGGACACAGGACTTGGTTATTTCAGTGATGGAGGGGTCTTCTAGTTGGTCTTTCTGATTCTGCACTTGCCTCCTTCCATATGCACTCCTGCATCGCCCAGAACCATCCCATGAAATCCCAAGTCAGGCACCATCACTTCTTTGCTCAAAACCTGTGGGTGGCTCTCCATTTCATTCAGTTAAATGAAGCCTTTAAATGCCCCCCAAGATGCCCTTTATCCTCCTCTGACCTGTCTGTCCCTTCTCTCCCTGCGGTTCATTCAGTTCCAGCGTTCTGGCCTCTTTGTTGTGTCAAGAACACACCAGACACCGTCCTATCTTAGGACCTTCATACTGTTTCCCCTGCCTGAAACACTTTCTCCAGGTCATCCACATAATTCCTTTACCTCCTCTTGTTCATCCAAAAAGTTATTCTAGAGAGCCTACAATGAGTCAGGCCCCATTCTAGATGCTTGGGACACAACTCCAAACAAAATCGGACAATTCCCTGCCCTCACATCTTACCTTCTCAGTGAAGAGCTTCTAACCACAGTTTCTAAAATCGTACCCACACACATACTGCCTGCTGTATTCTTCTTCTTAGTGCTCACCCTCACTTAGTAATATTTACTTATTTATCTTGTCTGTCTCTTCTGCATCCCTCACTACCTTACTGATGAACATCAAATATTAGTTGCTTGCTATATCAACAAGTAAAGAATTTCTAGGCATCACTTTCTCTAAAGGACCCAGTATAGGATTTGGTGCAATAAATACACAAATGCATTACATTATTGGTGTATAAGAGCAAAGGACTCTGAATTGTGTTAACCCGGGTTGAATTACCTTGTTTATTCATATGTGTGATCATGTGTGATCCTAGGCAAATTTATAACTTCTCCCTGCCTCAGTTTGCTTGTCTGTAAAATGTGTACAATAATAGGACTATGGAGATCAAATGAAAAAACAAAAGAAACAGGTAAGGTATGTATCACAAGACCTAGCACATAGTATACATTTTTATTTATATAAAAATTTTTTATATAGTAGTTTTATATAGTAGTTGATTATATTATTCTTACAACTATGCACTGGCCCCCTACCTGTGAGATTATCTAGCTCCAGTGACTGGCAGTGCCTCCAGGTAGATGGAAGGTGTACACTTCCCTGCCCCATTGCCAGGCTTGCCATGTGACTTGCATCAGCCAATGGAATGTGAAATTTGACATATGCCATGAGGGAGCAGAATCTTTAGCAGGAGTGTTTGGGCCCAGCCAACCCAGGTGTCATGAAGCAAACTCAAAGCCAAATATCGCCTTGATATAACATGAGTGAGAAATAAATGTTGTTGTAAGCCACTGAGACTTTGGGGATGTTCATTACACCCCAGGCCTCTCTTCCCACCCTACTCCACCAAAACAAATTAGTACAGTTTTATTACAAATCAAAAAAACGTTGTTTGAATTGCTAAGTTCTGGGTTGGGGGCAGGAAGGAGAAGAAAGCTTATATCTGCCTTCAAAAAGTTCATGACCTTGAGAAGAAAGAGGGCATGACAAATGGACCAAATACATGACAGACAGTCTTGCATACCAGAGGATGTGAAATTGGAGTTAGAAAGAGAGGGGCAAATGATTCGGACTAGAGGATCAGAGGAATGGCATTTCAACTAGGCCTGAAGCACAGCTGGCTCTGACATATGTGAGATCCAGGACAAAGTTACAAATGCAGACTACAGACCCATTCCATTTTTTCCCCTCTACCCTCAGCTCAGTTCTGTTTTGTAAAGGGCCTTGTGCACGTAATGTAGACTCCCAACCACCATGGACCTAAGGAAGGCCTTATGCAAGTCCTGAAAATGGACTCAGGGCCATTTGAACAGAAATTCACAGGTCCCAGATACCCATCATGTGGTCTAGAAGGTGGGGCATGGCCACTGGAGGAGGCCAGAGCAGAGCCATCTAAAGCACAAGACAAGTCCTGGGTGCTTGGGTTCTTCAGTAAAAGGGTGGTCAAGGCTGGGTAGGAAATTACAAATGTAAGGTGGAGGATAGGAAGATAACTGTGTGCTGTGAACACAGAAATAATACATACGGCTACAGGTTGCAGGACTCATTCTGGTGACAGTACCGAGGATAGATTGGAGGGTGGATTGAAGAGAATTAACTGGTCAATTTGTGCATAGGAACATATTCTAATATTTGCAGTAACTCTTCTTTCTGCCCTTGTATTTTCTTCGTGTGCAGTGGTGTCATAGTACCTGAGCTTTTTCTATCCTAGCCTATTCAATCACAACTCTGCTGGAGTACATGTTAGATTTTAAACCAACAACCTATATTACTCTTCATTTTAGTCAAAAACTAAGTGAGGCAATGTATTTTCTCAATGGCATATTTTACAGTTGTGAAAAAGAATTGTGGCAAGTGGGTAGCAAGGGTGGAAATGATGTATGATGCTAAATGAAACAGTGAATTGTAAAATAAAATCTGGGCAAGTAGACAAGGACTGAGAGAAAGGACCGGACTACAGAGAAAGGAGCACTATTGCATTGGCACACTGGAACCAGGGTTGACTTCTTTTGTGAAATCTTCTTAAATGTTATTGTTGGCTTATACTTTTAGAAACAGTTTTGGTGCATAATTCCACTAGCATTGACCCTTGAGAGTGATGGGCCACTCCCAGCCCCGTCTCCCAGTGTGTAGAGAATTTAGGGGCTATGTCCTGCAGGGGAAGAGGTTGAAGTAGGAATTTACATAATCCGATTATTGAGGGATTAGGTTTTGGCAGCTAAACGCCTCTATGTGCTTGAGCTAAAACCCTTACTATTCATGGCTCTCACTGCCCCCTAGAGAGACTGCACCTGCGGGCTCCTGGGGAGGGAACAGGGAACTGGGGAGGGAAGGGCAGGTCCCTAGAAGAACTTGGGTGCTGTCAGGCTCTCTGGTTCTGCTGCTTTAATTGATCTGTCTGGATTAGCCTGGGAACACTGGCCCTCTAGTCCTCTATGCAGGGGTTATCAGCTTCAGGGAAGACCAAACCTGGAGATTTCAGAAGGAATATCTGCCAGCCCAGGTGGGTGTGGGCCAAGGTCATTTTGGCTAGAGGTCAAGCATAAGCCTCATCCAATCTTAAAACTCCCTTCCCTGTCCCTTCTTAAGTTTCCCCTATTTATCAATCCCCAATTCTGTGTATCAGACCTCAGTGCATTCATGCATATCTGTATTTATCCAGTTATCTATCCATCCTTTCTTCCATCCATCTATTTACATGTGTTCAACAATTTATTCAGCATATAAATTAACTGGTTCTTGATATTTAATTTACTAGTACTAGGGAAATATTTTTACTTCATGTATTCTATATCTTAAATCAGTTTTGGTACTTTGACATAAATTTTTACATTTTCAGATTCATTAATTGAGTGTAATATACAGTTATTCAATTTTTAAAAATCTCTATTATCCTTTTTCTCATGTTTTATGTTGTTTATGACCTCTCTCTCTCTTTCTCTCTCTCTCTCTCTCTCTCTCCCTGCTTAGTTTTGTAGAAGTTTGTTCATTTTATTGCTCTTTAAAAAACCTGGCTGGCTCTGGGATTTATTTATCATTTTTATGATTTTTCTAATGCATTAGCTTCTACTATATCTCCATTGAATCTGTCCTGTTTGGTTATGTTTATTTTACTGTTCTCTACCCTCCATTCTTGGGTTGAACCCTTGTTTTTACTATTTCTTCTTTATTAATGAATGCATTGCTTTGGGTGACATCCAGTGTTTGGGTTTGCAGTATCATTGCCATTAATTCCTAAAGTGTGATGTTTATTTTTTCTTTTTAGAAAGTGTTTTTGAAATTTCCTTATTGTTGTATTTTTGGTAGCTACTTGCTATTAATTTCTAATCTTACTGAGGTGTTGTCAAAGATGATGTGGTATGATTTTGTGCTTTGGCATATTTATTGAATTTTTTTCTCTTTGGTAGAGCATAAGACCTGCTTATATAAATACTTCAGAGGTACTAGAAAGGGAGGTATATCCCCTGTTTGAAAGTAAAATGTTTCTGTACATATCCATTAAATCAGTCCTTTGTATTCTTAGAAGTTTTGGTCTATTTGATCTATTAAAAGAGAGTATGTGAAAATCTCCCTCTACTATCTTGTGTCTGTTTCTTTTTGTTTTTGCAGAAGTATTTGCTTTAGATCTTTTTATCTTTTGATGTACTGCTTGTGAGGCATAAAGACTCAGAGAAGTTTAGTTGAGTTAGAAAAATATACCTTATGTCAATATACAAGCACCCTCTTTGTCTTGCTCTTTGTCATGAATTCCATTATATTAATATTACATCCCAGGTTTTAAATTTGCATTTTTAAAATTTTTTTAAATTTGCAAATTAAACTGTGCCCATTCTTTTACAGTTTATTAGTCAGGAGAAGGGTGGCTCTTGGTCATATGAAATTATTTTGTTAAATTTAAACTCCTTTTACTTTTTTTCCCTCCCCAAAAAGCCCCCATCTCCACGATTAGTTCTTGAAAACCTCATTTTACTTCACTCGCTACATTGCAAACTTCATGAAGGCAAAGATTTCAGTTTTGGTAATCACTAGATCCCAGGACCCTATGCTGTCTACACATAAAACTGCTTCAGAAGACAATTGTTCAATAATGCAGGGAAGCTCTGGCTTTTTTCTCCAAACAGCTGCTTCCAGCCTGTCCTACTTTCTGTCAGCAGACACATAACTTGTTTCTGAGAGATGACTGTTTCCAAGGCCATCAAAGAGGTTTTGTGGTGACTGCTTGCTTTTTAAGAAGAGAAGAACAATTTGGCTGCTGAATGGAGCAGGCAAGAAAGGACACTTGGGGGACTAGTTAGGAGGCTTGACCTAGGTGGGTGGCACTGAGCACCAACTCTGGACCAGAAACCTAATCCTCTACCCTCCCTTATTTAACCCTAAGTACTAAGTGTTATGCTAGGCATTTCACCCAAGTTTTCTCATTTAGTATAAGAAATTACATATGTAATTTACATAATGAGTTATCATTGTAGTGAAAACAAAATATTGCTCCCAAACAAGTTAGATACTAAAACAAAGAAACAAGGCTCTGGCTTATAGCTGATTCAGTTTCACTAGTGGTTCTTAAATATTTTTCTACAGCAGCAGAGACTACAAATTCTTACAAATGTTACTACTACTCCATTCCAAGTCCACAGGGAAACTTAGTGATTAGCTTACATTCTGGGAGGCTCTTCCTGTCTTCCCCCATTCCAGCATCCCCCAAATAAAACAACTGTCAATCAAGTAGCTGCAGGTGAAAGCAGGTGACCCTGAAGACCAGAACATTTGGAAGACAGAAGAACACCAACATGGCCCACATCTCTGTGAGCAGTGAGAGGGGTGTTGGAGGGTGAGATCTATTGCTTTCTCTTATAAGGAAAGGGAGATTTGCTTGTTTCATCATTTTCAGAAATCCCTGAGGTCATTCCCTAGTCGTCAAAGAGAAGTAGAGAGTGTTGAACTCTTGAGCAGGTAGTGGTATCCTTCTGAGCTTGTTTCCTATAAGATGGGAATAATAAATATTCATTAATTTTCTAGGGATTGAGTAAGATATTAAGAAATACCAAGCTGGGTGCGGTGGTGCATGCCTGCAATCCCAGCAGTTTGGGAGGCTGAGGCAGGAGGATCATGAGTTCAAAGCCAGACTCAGCAACTCGGTGAGGCCCTAAGCATCTCAGTGACACTCTGTCTCTAAATAAAATTTAAAAAGGGCTGGGGATGTGGCTTAGTAGTTAGGTGCCCCTGGGTTCAATCCCCAGTATCAAACCCCTCTCCCTCAAAAAAAGAAAAAAGAAAAGAAAGAAATGCCAAATGGTAGATGAGAGAAGACTTTTGACTAGTTTTTAGAGGCAGACTGACTGGTATTCCCCTACTCTGATACCAGTTGTCTTCCTGGACAAATTACTTAACTTTTCCCAGTCTCAATTTTCTTGTAATAAGTTGTAAACAATAATAACTTCCTGGGTTATTGTGAAGACTCAGTGAGCTAATGTAAGTAAACTTAGTAATTTGGAGTAAATGCTAAGAAGTGTAAGGAATAGGCTTCTAATTAAACTATTGTTAATAGATATTTATTTTTTCTTTTTATTATTGGAAAAAATTTTATCTAAAAACTACATGGGCAAATCTAAATACATGCCTCTAATTTTCCTCCAATCTAAAAATATACCTCTAATTTCCTCCAAAAGGCACTTTTATTGCTTTTTCATCTGCTCAATCTAGTATTCTGGCTCCCACTTATCTCTTTGGAGTTACTTTCGTCCTGTGCTGCTAAGAAGCAATTATTTATTTCTTCCCAGTATTTGGAGAAAACAGAGCCCAGGACTGGATGAGGGAGATGTCAGAGGGGAAAGAAAAGCTTCTCGTGAGCATCTGGTTTTTCTCTTACAATTAATGTCCCCTCCCCAGCACCCTGGGCCCAGGACCCCTTGGTAACATGAACACCTACTCATACACAATTCTTCTGCACAACACCTGGTGTTAAGGCCAGCTGGTGTTTCTGTCCAGAGCAAATGTTGACCTTTGAAATAATAAAGTGCACCACATAACTGCCTCAAGTAGACATTTCTTCCCATAGTTACCAGAGGGACATATAGCACTGGGTGTGCCCAGCTGCTGACCTCTTGAGACCAGGCTGGCTTGGCCTTAACTTTGTAGGCCTGAAGCTGTGGGTTCTTCTATTTTGAGGCAATAAACCCAAGGGCAGTGGGGAAAGCAAGAAGCGGGTAAGTTGGGCAGGACCAGGTACTGGAGAACAGAAAAGGGTGGAAGGGACTCCCTTTTCCCTCTTTATTCTCTGGTCTTTGTATAAGGGACATGACTCATCAGCGGTCCCCTAGACGAGGATTTAGATGTTCTGTGGGCAGCAGATAAGAGTGCAGCCTACTTGCAGAAAGTAAATTCATTGAATATTCTCCATAAAGTCAATACTGCCAGGCTTATCAGCTGTCCTCATTTTCCACTCAGCCCTCTGGGGACCAGACTTGAAAATAAAGGGCACAGCTTCAGGGGCTGAGAGTCGAGGTGCCTGATTGGGCTGGGGAGGGGCCTTTGCCCCGCTGAGCTACATTTCAGGCAGGTGGGGGAAATCTGCCCGGCTCAAGCCGCCCAGAGTCCTCAGCTTCCCAGACTGACAAATCCCAAACCAAACACACACACCCAGGAGGAATGAAGGAGTCACCCCCTTATCCCTCAAATCCAGCAGATGTTTTCATGAAGCTTCTTAGGAAAATTAGAAGATGTCACTTTAAATTCAACCAACAAAAACCTACAGAGGAAAACTTGTTTTCCAACCACTGTCCTCACCTTTGCTTTACGTAACACAGATACTTCTGCACTACCTACTGAACGGCACATCCATCTTTTTAGCTAGGGAGGATTTGGCTTTTTTGCAAACTGTTTGAAATAAAGAGGCTGTCGGGTTTCAGATAGTTGAAGGAGAATGATTTAATGAAACACAACCTGTGCCTGGGTCCCTTCCACTCACCCTATGATCTCTACAGGGACTCTAGGGTGGCCCAGGCCTTGTAGGCCAACAGAACCTACTTTAGCTCTCTGGGTCAGGTAGCAGACTCTCAGGCTTGGAGGAAATGGGGAAGAATGTCTCTCTGATATGTGAATACTAACACAACACGGGACAGGGAATAGAAGTTCAGTGGATTGGACAAAGGAGAATGAAAGGAAGGGAGGGGGATAGAAACAGGGAAGACAGTGGAATGAATCTGACATAACCTTCCTGTGTACACAAATGAATACAACAGAATGACTCTCCACATCATGTACAACCACAAGACTGGATTCTTAATTAGAAAAAAATATACTCCATGTTTGTTTTAATATGTCAAAATAGACTCTATTGTCATGTACAACTAAAAAAAATAAAAACAATGTTTTAGGTCATTCCTAGTTTAACTTTGGAATCTCAATTGAAGTACCAATTCAATTTCCTTTGATTCCCCAAGCAAATATTAGAAACTGGTTTTCAGTAAAATTATTTGCTTTTATTTAGAGAAAAAAAAGAAGAAATAGGGAAGAATGAAAACATGATGAACTTGCCCTACCTGATTTAGTATGGACCAGAAAGCTAGTGCAGTCCCAAGTCTTTTACTAGAAATAGAAGGTAAGGTAGGGGGAGTGGGTCATTGTTAACATAAGCTATCTGCTTGGTACAACTAGAGCAATATTCCCTCTCCTCTTTCTCCCTGTGTGCTGGGGATCAAACCTAGAGTCTCACACATTCTAGGCCTGCACCCTAATACTGAACTATATCCCTACTGTTAGGTATAAAGCAACCTTTCTCTCCCGTTACAGGAACCCAGCCTCCCAACCCACCTGTCAATCTGCCGCTAAGCCCGCCTCTCCCGTTACAGGAATTTCCGCTTAGTCGCAGTAACTTTCCTGCCTCCCACATTACGTTCCAATATATCATTGGTCCATCAGTCAGTCTGTAATAATTCTCCTCTGATTGGTTCCTCCCAGCCCGCGAAATTCCAATATCTGCCCTGCGCCATCTTCTTCTTTCCCTTTTCCCTTTCCCCCGAGCGGGCACGTTTTGTCCGCTTAGAATAAAGTTCCTCGTGTGGGACCTGTATCTGCAGAGCGTTTTTTCTGGGAGTTATCAACGAACCAAAACTGCCCCCTTACATCTAACTAACACCTACCTACAGCAACTCTTTTACCCTTTGGATCCCATTGTCTTGTGGTAAATAGACAGCAGGGAAATAAGGACTAATTAAGATCCAGAATTTTAAATCTCTTCTGGCTCATCCCCTTTCTTGGCTTCTGCTCTCCCCAGATCCCACAGTTAAGTTTTGTGGCATCCCCACCTGGAGAGTCCATCCTGTCCTGGTTTCAAGTTGAAGCAGCAGGTATCAAAGTGGCTCCAGTCTTTTCTTCACATCTCTCATATTGCCTACACCAAGGTGCCCAAACCTAGCATGGACCACTGGTTCCCATGAGTCTCCACTCCCCCACCATGTTCCAAAAATTGCCTTCATGTCTTCCTCAGAATCCAGAATCTCATCACTAGCTCTCTTGCCAAAATTCATCTAACTGAGCTTTTATCATGACTTTCCAGGGCCTGTTCAAATTCACTGAAACCCTCTGGATAAGCCTTGCCTTATCCTGCCACACTTCTTTTTGGTGGCCTAAAGCAGTGCTCTGGAACTCTACTTGCCAGACCACCACCAGAGTGCTCCCTGTCTACTTGGTTGTGAGCACTTTCTGACCCTAGGCTCCCAGTGTATATGGCTGGTGCTGACTGGATATTTCTATAAGTGAACTTACCTGAGCCAACTAGGGTGCCAGTGCCCACCTGACTAAGCACCAGATGGGGTTCCAGGTCTCTGGGATCAGTTTTGGCAAGCCTGAATTCTCCCACATCCCTGCTATATGACCTTGAAGGGGTTTCATGAATGTTTGTTGAACTTGAGTCTTTAGTCCAGTTCCAGTGAGTAGTAAGCAAATACTAAAAGAATCATGTGCCTATTTACATCTCTTTTCTATTTACCCTTATCCAAACTTCACAGTTGGTGATTCGGTCCCCCCTCAGCTGCTCCTTGCCCACTCTTCTATATTTATCTCTTATGTAGGCAGTTCAGTCTTACTGTCTCAGAAAGCTTATTGTGTGACTTCACTGCTTTCTTCAGGAATACTTTCTTCCCTTTCTTCATTTATTCTCATTTTATGTTCTCTAAGTCCTAAGACTCAAGTGAAACTTTTGCTGCTCTTGTGCCTGCCCTCCTTCCTGGAGCTTTAAATAGTCTTTTGTGCTCAATCTGCCATCTACAAAGAATGGGGCCCTTGGTACTCTTGTCTAAGCCTGGCTTTGAGGCTCATTTCTGTTCTGTATTGTTTTAACCCTAAGTTCTTTCTCTCTGAATGACAAGCCACATCTTATAGCCAGTTCTCAAGATAACGCTCTCTACCCAAGAGTGCTTTGAAATACCAGTCTTACAGAAAATTGTTACATGGGATTATCATGAAAACGCAAATTTATCACATTTATGCCAAAGGTAGAAATCAAAGTAAATAAAGAAAATACTATTAACAAAGTAAATAAAGTAAATACTATTAACAATAGCTATCATTTAACGTGATACACCAGATACTGCAGGTTTCCTATAATTCTTACAGTACCTTTAAAGGTAGGTATTAATTTTAGACCCATTAGTTGAACAAAACAGTGGGAACTAAGAGTTTAAATAACTAGCCTAAGGTCATAAAACACGGAAATAATGAACTATGAACTTGAGTCCATAACTTCAAATTCCTTGCCAACCCCATCAAACCCTCTAGGTTGGTGTTAAGTATGCTCTTTAAATTTAATTTTTTTAAACACTTGGTTATTCAGCTACACTTGCCACATTTCAAGTACTCAGCAGTCACATGTAGCTAGTAGCTACATATGGATCATTTCCTGTGTAACAAAATGCTCCAGATATTCTCTGGGTTACTGTGACTCTTAGCACATTATGAGAGATATGACAAAAAGACAACGTCCTAAGAGGAAAGTTCTACACTTTGTTTTTGAGATCACATGCCATAAATTTGGCTTTCTTGGGAAGCAGAATCTGGTTAGCTTTCATGGTTGCCACATTTAGGCTCCAAAATAAATTCATGCACTCTAACTATGAGACTGTCATTCTTCTAAGACACCTGAAAGACATTTGGTGGCATAAAGTCTCCAGAAAATTGGCCACCCAATTACCTTTCCTACAAAATTCACTAGGAAATATTCTTCAAACTACTGAGACTAAGTAGAAAATATATTTTGAATTTTATGTGTTTTTTTTTTTTTAGTTTTAGAAAAAAAAACTTGTGATAAATATTAAATTACTTAGTTTCAGAGTCTTAAGAACAATGAAATCAGCTGCTAAAAGTTCATTGCTAGTAAATATAATTGGGAAAAGTTCAACTACAAAGGAAACAAAAGAATGAGAAAATAAAATTTAAAAAAGGTATTTAAATAGTAAATCAGTGATGAATTGGAGGGGAAAAGGCAAAACAAACTAAAAACTAAAAACTTATGTTTCAAAGACTGAGACAAGATCATTCCCTTTGATTTTGTTATGAAGAGTGTTAGCTATTATGAATGTCTGTAAAATGTTTAAGGAGACCCTTAAGTAAAATCAGAGTAAAAACAAACAACATGTGTAGTACACATTCAAAAGAAACCACAAAAGTAACAACTAACAGGATTTTATGTCATTGCTATTTTAAATTTTAGTCATTCTATTAAATTTAATCTCATTGTGGTTGTAATTTGCATTTCCCTGGTTGATGATGTTGAACTTTTTTTTTTTCATGAATTTGTCATCTGTACATTCTCTTCAACAAAATGTTATCATGTCTTTTACTCATTTTCTAATTGCTTATTTTAAAATCTGTGGCATGTTCAGGTTCTTTATATGTTCTAGATATAGTCCTTTGTGAGATACGTAGTTTGAAAATATTTTCTCCTAATCTGTGGCTTGACTTGATCCTCTTCATGTGGGCTTTTGCAGAGCAGCAGTTTTTTAATTTTGATGAAGTCCAGTTTGTCCACTTTTCCTTTTGTAGACTGAGCTTTTGGTACAAAGACTAAGAAAATTCTTTGCATAGACAAATCATGGAGCTCTTCTCCTATTTCTTCCTTAAAGTTTTACAAAGTTTATATTTAAACATGTGATGCATTTTAAGTTCACTTTTGTATTAGGAGTAAAGTTCAAATCAAGGTGTTTTTTTTGTTTTTTTTTTTTAAACTACTATCTTGCCTATGGATGTCCAGCTGCTCTAGCATCATATGTTAAAAAGGCTATTTCTTCTCTATTGAATTGCTTTTGTAAAAAACTCAGTTGAGTTTATCTGTGTGAGTCAATTTCTTGGCTTTTTTTTTTTTTTCTCCTTCATTGATCTATGTGTCTATCCCTTATTAATATCATACTGTCTTGGTTACTGCATTAGATTGTGAGGGCTGCCATATAAAGTACCACACAGTGGGTGGTTTAAACAATAGAAATTTATTTTCTCACAGTTCTGAAAGTTAGAAATTCAAGATCAAGGTATTGGTAGTTTTGGTTTCTTCTGAGGACTTTTCTCTTTGGTTTGTTGATGGCCATCTTCTTCCTGTCTTCACTTGATCCTTTCTCATCTCATCCTCCTGTTATGAGGACATGCATCACCTTTGGAATGGAACTTACATACATAACCTGGATTTACTTTAATTAGCTGCTTAAAGGCCCTATCTCCAAATACAGCAATATTGTGAGGTATTGAGGATTATAACAAACATTTGAATTTTGAAGGGTGACCATAACAATTAGTAAGTCTTAATATTAGGTAGTAATTCTTCTCACTTTCAGCATAAGAAGTTGGATTCAAGTTACGATTTTAAAAAAAATTTGGTTGTTTTTTCTAGATTAGAAGTTAACTAGATTTGGCAGAGAGTAGTCACTGAATATCAAATTAGAAGACAAAAGTTTTAGATCTGTTAATGCTAAATAGTCACTTCCTCATCTGCAAAACAAAAGGTAATAACATCTACCTTATAATATCAGATACCAACTAGGTATGGTGGCACATGTTTACAATTCCAGTGACTGAGGAGACTTAAGAGACTTAGGCAGAAGGATCACAAGTTTGAGGCCAGCCTCCACAACATTGAGATCCTCAGCAACTTAGTGAGACCCTGTCTCAAAATAAAAAATAAAAAAGGCTGGGGATATGGCTCAGTGGTAAAGTATTCTTGGGTTCAATCAACTGTACCAAAAATAAAATAAATAAAAATTTAAAAATCAGATTCTTATTAAATTATGAAGCCAAACACAGATCCACTGACTGCAAATTCTTCTACTACTTTTTTTTGGTCAAGATTACTTATTTCAAATAAGTAAATTCAGCACATGCATTTTAGAATAAAGTTTACAGAAAAATCTTGATAAGATTGTCATAGAAATTGCACTAAATCTATAGATGAACTCTGATAAATTTGACATCTTTATTATATTGAGTTTTTCAATGCATGGACATGGTATGTATCTTGATTTATTCAGGTCTTCTTTGAATTCTTTCATCAGCATTTTTAGCATATTGATTATTTCTATACTTTGTTAAGTTTGTACCTAAGTACTTCAATTTCTACGAGTGACTAAATATAATTGTTTGTAATTTCAGTTTTCATGTTTGTTGTTAGAATACATGAATGTAGCCAGGAATGGTGGCATATGCCTGAAATCCCAGCAGCTTGGAAGACTGAGAGGCAGGAGGCCTCTAAGTTCAAAGCCAGCATCAGCAATTTAGCAAGGCCCTAAGCATCTTAGCGAGACCCTCTCAAAAAAAAAAAAAAAAAAAAAAAAAAAAAAATTAAAAGGGCTGGGGATGGGCTCAGTGTTTAAGTGACCCTGGTTTCAATCCCTGGTTTAAAAAAAAAAAAAAAAGTGAAGTGTTGACTTTATTTTCTTCTAATAGTTGCAAAGTTTCTGGTCAGGTTTTTGATCCACTCTGAGTTGACTTTTGTGCAGGGTGAGAGAAAGGGATCTAGTTTCATTCTTCCACATAGGAATATATAGTTTTCTCAGCACCATTTGTTAAAAAGGCTGTTTTTTCTCCAATATATGTTTTTGGTATCTTTGTCAAGGATCAGGAGACTATATGTATTTGTCTCTGTGTCCCTTAATCTATCCCACTGGTCTATGAGTTTTTATGCAAGTACCATGCTGTTTTTGTTACTACAGTCGTGTACTATGATTTGAAATCTGGTTTTGTGCCTCCAGCACTGCTCTTGATTAGAATTGCTTTGGTTATCATGGGTATTTGGTTATTTCATACAAATTTTAGGACTGTATTTTCTAGTTCTGGAAAGAATGTCATACTGTTTAGATGTGGGTTACATTGAATCTTTATAGATTACTTTTGTTAATATGGCCATTTTAACAATATCAATTCTGCCTATCCAAGAACTTGGGAGGTCTGTCTTCTAATGTCTTCAATTTCTTTCTTCTGTATTCTATCATTTTCATTTAGAGATCTTTCTCCTTGGTTAGATTCATTATTAAGTGTTATATTTTGGGGAGGGGGTTATTGTGAGTGGACTTCTCACTTCAATTTCTTCAAGCAGATTCATCACTGGTATATAGAAAATTTATTAATCGTGTATTAAATCTGTATCCTTTTAAATTGCTGAATTTATCAGTGCTAAGAAGTTCTTTGGTACAGTATTTGGGTCTTCTTATTATAGAATCATTATCATCTGCAGATAGTGAAGATTTGACTTCTTCTTTTCCTGTTTTCCTTTTATTTCCTTCTCTTGCCTAATTGCTCTGGCTGAAGTTTTCTTTTCTTTTCTTTTTTTTTCTTTCTTTCCCTTTCCTTTCCTTCCTTCCTTCCTCCCTCCCTCCTTCGCCCTCTCTCTCTCTTTCCCAGGGATTGAATTCAGAGGCACTCAACCACTGAGCCACATCCCCAGCCCTATTTTGTATTTTATTTAGAGACAGGATCTGGAGTTGCTTAGTGCCTCATTTTTGCTAAGGCTGGCTTTGAACTCATGATCCTCCTGACTCAGCCTCCAGAGCTGATGGGACTACGGGCGTGCCCCACCATTGGACCTGGCTCTTGCTAAAGTTTTAAGAATTATGTTTAATGGAAGTGGTGAGAGTGGACATCCTTTTCATATTCCTGGTTTCAGAGGAAATGCTATCAGTTTTTCCCATTCACTATGATGTTGGCTTTGGGTTTGTCATGTATAGCCTTTATGATGTTGAGGTAAGCTCTGAATTTTGGAGATATTTGTGGTAGTATCTTCTTTCAAACCTATAATTTTTTAAATTGAGTCTTTTTTCTCTTTTGGTTAATTTGTCTACGAGTTTATCAATCTGGTTAAGAATCAACTCTTTGTTACATTGATCTGACATTGTTTTATTCTCTATCATTAATCTCAGCTATGATCTTATATCCTCCCTATTCTTGGTTTTAGAATTGGTTTATTCTTGTTTTTCTAAGATCTCAGGATGAATCATCAGGTTCCTTCTTTAGGATCTGTTATTGTTTGATTATACTGTATCCCTCTAAAGCTACTGTGTTAATGTGTTAATCAGAGGTGAAATGATTGGATTGTGAGGGCTGTAATCTAACCAGCTTGTCCTAGTTTGAATGGACTAACTGGTGGTAACCATAGGCAGGTGGGGTGTGGCTGGAGATAGTGGGTCAGTGGGGTTGTACCATGGAAGGATTCATCTTCTCTGTGGGCCCTTCCCCTACCCACTCTCTCTGCTTCTTGACTTCCATGAATGGAGCAGTGCTCCTCTGCCATGTCTTTTCACCACGGTATTCTTCCTCACCTTGGGCCCAGAGCAACAGAATTGATTGACTATGGACTAAACCTCTAAAACTATGAGCCCAAATAATTTTTCCTCCTCTGAGTTGTTCTTGTTGGGTATTTAAGTCATAGCAATGAAAAATTATGCTGCTTTTTTAAAATGGGCACTCATACGCTTTCCTCTCAGGACTGCCTTCATAGTGTCCCAGAGATTCTGGTATGTTTATATTTATTGTCATTTGATTTGGGGAATTTAAATGTTCTCACCTGATTTCTTCTATGATCCTTACATCAGTCTCTGTGTTATGTATGTTTGTATAGTTTTTCTTGTAGTTTATTTCAATTCCATTCCATTCTGTTTTAATAAGATGGGATTATATTTATTTTTGTATTTGCTAAGACTTGCTAGGTGACCTAAAATATGATCTCTTTTGGAGAAGATTCCATGAGTAGCTGAGAAGAAAGTGAATTGGACTGTATTGGATTGAATATTCAGATGTCTGTTAGGCCCATTTGATTAACTGTAATTTTTAGATCTGAAGAGTCTTTACTGATTTTGTTCTAATAACTTTTCTATTAGTGAGAGAGGTACGTTGAAATCTCCCAGTATTATTGAACTTGGATCTATCTGAGTCTTTATGTTGAGTAGTGTTAGTTTTATGTAATTAGATGCACTGAAGTTTGGGGGATAAATACTATTGGTCTATCTTCCTGTATTGTTCTCTGTGCCAGTATGAAGTTTGATCTTTGTCTCTCCTGATTCATTTTGGCTTGAAGTCTGCTTTGTTGGATGAGTGGCCCTTCTGCTTGTTTTCAGGCTTCATTTGCATGGAATATCATTTTCCATCCTTTCATTTCAGCCAGGGATGTCTTTGCCTGTGAGATGAATCTCTCATAGACAACATAATTGGGTATTATTTCTTAATCCACTCTGCCAGTCTATGTCTTTTAGTTGGAGCATTAAGACCATTTGTATTTGGTGTTCTTATAGAGAGAGGTTTATTAATTCCTGCCATTTTGATTTATTGCTCATGTTTAATTTGGTCCTAATCTTTATTTGCTTAACCACTCTTTTAATGAGGCTCATCCTTTCATGAGTTCTGGAGTTTTTCAGTTCTGTGCATAAGATTTCTTTAAGTATTTTCTGTAATGCTGGTTTAATAACCATAAATTCTAGTTTATGATTAGCTTGAAAGGTTTTTATTTCTTCTTCAACTCTTAAGGACAGCTTTATTGGATACAGCAATTGTGGGTGGCAGTTTCTTCCAGGGCTTGAAACACATCTTTCCAAGTACTCCTGGATTTTAGTGTTTCTGCTAAGAAAGCAGAAGTTATCTTAATTGGTTTACCACTAAATGAAACTGGACAATTTTCTCTTGAGGCTTTTTAAAACTCATCCTTGTTCTGTACATTGTGAATTTTAATTATGTCTTGGAGAGGTTCATCTTTGATCTTTCCTATTTGGGGTTCCTAAATGCCTGTATTTGAATATCCATCTCATTCCAAGGCTTGGAAATTTTTTTCTGTTTTGTTTCTTTCAATGAAAAGGTTATTTCACTGAAAATGGTTATGTCTTTAGCCTGGATCTCAGTTCTCCTCTCAATTGCAATTATTCACACATTCAGTTTCTTAACCTTTCCCTAGATTTGTTATATAATCTGATCATGGTTTCTTCCCCCACCCTTTTATTGTTGACTGAGTGTTAGAGTTCATATACCTTGACTTCAAGGTCTGTAATTCTTCCATTTCAGAGATCTATCTACTGGTGACAATTTCAATTAAATTTTCAATTAGATTTATTGAGTCTTTCATTTCCAGGATTTGTTCTTTTTCAGAATATCTCTTTATTGACATCTCTTTCCTATCTTATCTTTTCTCTTAGTTTGTTCCTTAAATCTTCTTTTAGTTCATTGATCATTTTAACCATTAACTGAGTTCTCTGGGATTTCATCTACATCAACATGTGTGCATTCAGTTTTTGGGGGGTTATACTTTTTTAGAGGTATCTTGTTGGCCTGTTACCTCATGTTTTATGAGGCTGTATATTTGTGCATCTGTTTCAACTCATCCTTGCCTGGCAGCCTCTGTTGGGGAAGCATTTTCTTATTCAGAACAGACTTCATCCTCCAAATGGGTTTGTCATTGTATCTGGGGGCAAGAGTGTAAGTCTGGAAGGACTGCCGGTTAGTCCTCTTGCCTGCTCTCCCTATCCCCATCTGGATAATGTCACATTTCTTATTCTGAAAGCTTCATTCTGTGTGCTAGGGGAAAGTTGTAGAATTTGACAGTCTTTATTCCAGCCCCTCTGGGCATGGGAGGGATTTATCCCGGGGTGGGGGTAGATTTACCATTTTCTTTGTGACCCTGATCCCAGTCTCCCTTCCCATCAGCCATATTCATTATCCCAGAGATTAGGTCACCACTTCCACATGAAAGCACTCTCACTCTTTTCCACTCTGTCTGACAGACCAGCAGCTGCAGCTGCAATGGCTACCCTGTTTCTCCCAAGTTTGTGCTACAGTATCACTCCTGTTACAGACTGATTCAAGGGATGAGCACCCACAGATTCACTGAAAAGTACAGCCTATGTGGCTGTTAGATCTTGGGCATCCAAAAATCAACTATTCCAGGAACAAGACAAAAAAAGATTAAAAAAAAAAAAAAAAAAAAAAAGCAAAATGTGAAAAACAAAGGTAACATGCAAGGATTCTTACTCTCACTCATGAAGACCAGTCTTTGTGATCTATTGCCACTTTATTTCCTCTGGTCAATGCTAGGGCTTTCTCCCGATGGAGAGTGCCAGAACTTTCTCCTAGACTGGCTAAGAGCATTGTATTGGAGTTTATTTTCTGCTCAGAGTGGGAATTTGTTGGATAGATTTTTCTTAAACTTTCTCGGGAAAATTTCTTTTGATTTTTTGGAGGGGAAGTTCCCCTGTTCCACTGAGTCACTGCAAGACCACCATCTATTGCTTTTATTAATTCTCTTTCTACTTTGGAAACATAACATTGGTTTTCATCTGATCTGTAGCTCTCTGAGTTGCCTACTGATTTTTTCCTGGTCTTCCTACCTCCATTGGTCACCACAGAACTGTTGTTTTAATTCATTCCGGGTAGCTGCTACCTGGAATGAATCCACCATTTCTGCCTCTTCAAAATCAACCTTCTTTTAAAAAAAGTTAGTCATTACTAGGTAGCAGCACTCCCTTCCATGAGGTTGTTTCCTTTTTAAAATCTCATTTAAAAAAGAAAAGATTCCTTGGTTTTATCTAGGTAGACAATCATGTCACCTGAAAACAAAGAGTTACATTTCTCTCCAATTTATATTTTTCTTGCTTTACTGTAGTAGTTAGAGCAGTCTTAGATTGAATAAGATCAGTATGAGCAGCATTCTTGCCTTTTTCCCAATGCTAGTGGGAAAAATTCAATTATTTAGATGCTATTTATCAAGTTGATGTGTTTGACTATCAACTTGTTTTAAAAAAAAAATTTTTTTTTTTTTTTTTTTTTTTTTTTTTTTTTTTTTTTTTAGTTGTTGATGGACATAATGAAGCCAGAATTAAGGACAGGTAGTTAGTGTAGAAATAGGAAATCGGGTCAATTCGAGGAAATGAAGCCATGAAGCCATCTGCCTTTGGAAGTTGGAGACTGCCCCTGGAAGAATGGAATGTCAAGGATCTCCGGAGCCCATTGATTACCAAATTTACCTGCCTTTATCAAGGACTGCAAGCATGGAGCTGCTAATTAATTAATGCCCCCTGGGCCCTTGCCTGCCTGAATCACCTTGGCCCTCCCCCTGCCCATGGCTTCTCACTTAATGCAAAACCAGGCCTAGTCACGTAGGCAGGAAGGAGAGAGAGATAAGGGGGGAGAAAACTGGAGAACAAAAGAGACTTTAACCTATAAAAGATGTAGGGTGCACTCACTTCTTGGGACTTTAGAACATCAGCCATGGCCCCCTTCTTCCTGCTGGGAGAAGTCTGTATTATTACCTTAAAATAAAACCTGCTTAATATGCTTGCCTTGGCGTGCTTCTCTAGTGTTCAATCTTCAACATTAGAAGGAGCAGAACTCATCACCGGTAAACGGCGGTATCAGATTTGGAGGTTCCACCGAGATTTATGCCAAGGTAAGTAAGCTTCTCCACGCACCCCACATCTGTTTGAGGTGCATCTTTCTTTCTGTCTCTTTATTTTTGGAGGGCAAAAAAATGGGCACCCGTCGGCTACTTAAATGCAGTTAGTGCAGCCGCCATTCTTAAGACTCAGGTGAGAGGTTTCCCGGCCCAGGCAAGTTTCCAATCACCTGCTCTATAGGCATGTTGGACTGTGCTGAAGCCGTTTCCTACTTTTCTGTCCAGGCCCAGAGCGCAATTGCTGCAAGTACACAGTGTCCCTAGTCCTGATCTGC
This sequence comes from Sciurus carolinensis, assembly GCF_902686445.1. Classification (NCBI taxonomy): domain Eukaryota; kingdom Metazoa; phylum Chordata; class Mammalia; order Rodentia; family Sciuridae; genus Sciurus; species Sciurus carolinensis. The sequence continues at coordinate 27,137,977 of NC_062226.1, forward strand.
CCAGGATGCGTGGAGGTGGAGGAAGGGTTGGAGCAACTGCGGGGTTCTTGGCCCGGGCTACTCTAGGGTGGACCCCAAAGGTTCCTTCTCCAGACTCCCCCTCCCGACAGCCCTGAGGGGTATCCAGGGTGATCGGTAGACAATGACACTGAGGGAAAGCGCCAATCACCTTTACCTTTGCCTCCGTATGGGCCGTACAGTACACAACACTCCCGCAAATCCACTCCCTCCTGGATGCTCCCCTTCCCTTGCTGGTCAGACATTAGGAATTCAAGCTGTAGGATTAAGGCCTGGGATGATTAGTATGAAAATGCCCAGGTTCTCTTTGTTCGCATAGTTAGCCTTCACTAGTCTAGACACTAGAGTCTCCCCATTACTGTTCCCATGCTTAAATGTGCTCACTGTGTTCTCTTTAAGCTGCAAGAGGGAGGCATTTAAAAACCCCTCCCGTGAGATCCTCCAAGCAAAGGGCATTATACGCCTAACAACCAATAGATGTCCCCCACCCTCCAGAGATTCCTTTAGCCTACAGGGCAAGAAGATAGGTAAAAGGCACACTTTTTACTTTTGTCATCGCTTTTCATAATTAGGAGTTTATAGTGGCAGGAGGAAAGCAGTAATGCCCTTAAGTCTGAATCCTCCCAGGGTCTCTAGCACAGGGCAAACTAGGACCCTAGCACTTTGCCGAAGAAGGCCAGAAATAACTTTGGCAAAGCCAGGTAGTGAGAGACGGGTTTTTCTGGACCGTAAGGAAGTTCAAAGTTAGGGAGACGTCCCTAATACTTCTAACTCAAAAAGGAGCTTCTCTCTCAACAGTATTGCCAGGTTCACCACTTGCCTGCATACTGCTAAATTACAAATGATCAAGAAAAGTGCCTTTCATATGTTACCATGCTTGACATCAATAATTTCTACCATGAGAGGAGAAAGCCTTGAGGAATCCCCTACTAAGGGAGGAAAATCGAGGAAACCCTCCCAACTTAAGACAGACAAAAATAAATTTAAGGAGGCTTTTGGAGGATCCTAATAAATATTGAGATGTTTCAAAACTTACACCAGGTATTTGACTTCACCTGGAAAATTATGCTATTAACCATCTAGAGAACAGGCAGTTCCCAGAAACCATCCTAACTGGGATTTGAATAATGAGTAGGATGCCTAAAAAACTATTATGCAGCCTTCAGGAAAGCCCTGCTATTTTCATGGAGAGACTTAGGAAAGCAATAAGAAAGCACACCACTCTGAATCCTGAATCCATAAAGGACCACCTACTTTTAAAGTATAAATTTATCATTTAGTCAGCCCCAAATATTTAGAGGAAATTTCAAAATTGGCACGTGACCCTGATCAATCCTCAGATGATCTTCTCTAGCTTGCATCTTCCATTTTTAATAGACACCAAAAAGAAAGAAAAGGGAACATATAGACAAGAAAAAGGACTTATTAAAGATCATTCAAACTGATAGAAACTTTTAACGCCTTGCAACAATTTGCCCATTTTAGGAGTTAAAAAGCAAACTGCCTAGTCCAAGACCTTAGAATAATGAAACAGTAATTTCCCTCACCCTGTAGTTCTTAATCCATACACTTTTATCTTGGATTCCAACTGCTGCTTGGTTTACTAAGTTAGATTTAAAAGATGGCTTTTCCTGTTTATGCTAGACTCTGAATAGCAATTTCTGTTTGCCTTTGAGGAACCAGATACTGTATCTCAACTAACCTAGACAGTATTGCCTCAGGATTTAGATGGCCCTCACCTGTTCCAGACAAACCTTAGCTAAGGACTTAACAAAATTCAGAGATAATACAACTGTGATTGTTCTCCAGTAAGTAAGTGACATCCTTTATGTGTCTCCACCCAGGAGGAATATCAAAAGGCCATTGCAGAACTTCTAAACTTCTTAGCTAATAGGAATTAAAAAATCTCAAAAAAATAAAGCTTAATTATGTCATCAACAGGTTCAACTACAGGAAATAGCCACCACAGGACAATATTCTGCCCCAGGAAGGGGCCTTACTTCAAGCTCCTGTCCTCAACTTACCTATGAAGCAAAATTTAACCTGTTTGTCACAAAAGGGGAAAATAAATCCTGGATAGGCAGCCATAGGCAACTCAATAACCAATGGCATATCTCTAGTGAGGAACAGCAAAGTAGCTTCATTCTCAAAAGTAAAGGAAAATAAGGTCTCATAATTTTCTTTGACATCCAACCTGTCCTGATGAGATGACTAAAATGCCCTAGGCACAAGGTTTCTGTTAAAACCTGTTAGATCCTTCCAGATCGCAGTCAAGGCTTACATTGAAATGTAAATAGGAAGCCTAAAGGCTCAGTAGGAGACCGGTCTCAAACCCAAGGAAAAAAAAAAAGGTAAAAAAGAGCCTTACCTAAACTCCAGCAGAAGTAAATTTTATGGTGCTTTACTAAAGTAATTAACGGCCGTATCATTTTTCTAGGACTCTTGTTTTTTTAATTCTATATTTTTTTTGAGCTCATGATTTTTTTTATCAATTCTATTTTTATTCAACTAGAGTTTTTGAACATCTGCTACATTGCAATGGAGATTCACCTATAAAGTTACAAGGCCTTTGATTTTGTGTTATTTGTATGTCATGCTGTCTGGTGTCATGTTTTGTCTGTATCAAAACTGAGCGCTCCTAAAATTAAAATTTAAAAATAGATCCAAATACTTTTAATTCACGTGATTTAAAGGTTCAATTCAAATTGGGTAAACTAATGAAAGTAAAATGTCTTTGAAAATAACTCGCAAGTCTCTAGGTGGTCAAGCTAATAAAATATTGATGTTAATAAAATGTCTAATATCAACTGTTTCTAGGACTTTTCTTCAACAGGAAAGAGACAGCAAATACTGTTCAGGACACTTGTCTGATTTCTTGGTTTTTACAGAACAAGTGAATTAGAGTTAACATGTATGGGATTACTCAAATATGTTTGTAGAGACATCTGATTAATTTACAAAGTTAAAATGCTAATTGTTAAATAACATCAAGTACTCTTAACTCCTTAAATTCCATGGGGTATCATACTTAAACATTATTGGTGTTTTCATAGGTGGGTAAATAAAAGGGTTTAAGCTTGCTTTGTGTCATCACTAACCTAAAAACAAGGTTACTAAGAGTTATGTCCTAACAAGTGCAATTCTATATACAAAGGGTCCCAAAAGTTTCAACTGTGTTTCAATTAGAGTACTATAAACAACAAAATATTTAATCTTATTAAAATAGAGTAATTTATCTAAGTTCAGAAATTTCATAAGAGTTGTTTCAGAATGTGAACAAAAAGGGGTCAACAAATAGGAAAGAGAAAATAAAAGGTTCTGGGTATGGAAATATATTTAGTAAAAGGGAAAAGGAAATGTTTCTGAGTAAGAAAGTGCTTCTGTGATGAAATACATGAGGGTCTAAGTAAGTGCTAAGAAAGTCTGTGTGTAAGTAAAGGGCAAGTTTCAACAAGTTTGTGTGAAACTAAGTTGGTTGTATGTATGTGAGACAGCTAAAGCTATTAAAGGTTTTTCCTAAGGTGAAATACTAATGTGCTGATATAAACCAAAGCTTAATCTATATGGTAAAATGACAATGATTTCTTAGAAACACTAATTTAGTCTTAACTTTGTGTCTATTAAGTTTTTTTCATTAGAACAATTAGTCTTAAAAATTGGGGTTTATCCAATTATGGTTAAACAACTGTTAGAGTATTGTACTATGTTACAGAGTCTAAATTTTTCTTTAAAAACTAAATTTGGTAAGATAAAAGTGTCAAGGTAATTGTGAAATGGTCACTAGTTGTATATGAAATGTGTTCATATTTTTCAGGTACACAAGTTTTTAAAGCAAGGAATTTATTAAGCTCTGCTATTCTCCAGATTAAACTTGTCTGTAATGATAATCTTAAACTTATAAAGAGTAAATTTTAATTGGGGATTTATTTCTATCATTTAATGTTCTATTATAGGACCTGCTATCAATGGGGTATATGTAAAATTTGTTACTTTTTACACTGAGATAAAGAACTTCAAATATAAATGTATTTATAAAAGTTAGAGCCTGACTTGTTTAAAGGTTAATATTGTGAAACATGAAGACATTTTGCCACTTTGACATACAAAAGGAAAGTTAAAAGCTCTCTCAGCCTTTTTTTGATTCATGTTTTAGATACAATGTTAAATTGTGTTAATTTAAAGTTTATATAGACTCAGGAAACAGTATATGTAAACTACTTAATGATATTTAAGGAAGAAGCAAAGATCAACATCAGAATTAGAACACTTAAGATCTGTAAAGAGTCATGCCTTACCTGAGATAAGGCTCTGCCTCCCACCTTACTGCATGTTAGAGTGACTCCAGCTTATTTATTTGTTAGTCAGACTTCAGCTTATTTAAAGTTATAGTCAAAAGATTGATTCTTGTTGAAAAGTAGTGTGATATCAAATAGGGGATATAATGTGGTTCTCAGTCAAAATTCAAGATAGCTATTATACAAGCAGAATATATTTTTACTCTTGCTAATTTCATTTTGTAAAACTGTTACCTGTTAATGTTTTGCAGAAGTAGGTGCTTCAGGAACATGCAACCTAGGTAACTTGTGATAATAAGCCATCACCTAACAGATAGTGGTAACAGATACCAGAACAGATAGTGGTAACTTCCAGAACTAATGCAGACTCCAGTTAGATAAAAGGGTAAATAACTGTAAAGTTATGGACATTGAAGTTAAAGCCCAGTACTCTTACTTTATGACTGGTGAGACTGGCTTGCTGGATGATTAAGATCAAACTTAGAGATTGGAATTAAATACAGAAGGCAAGATAGACCAGTATTTGGATCTTTTGCCCTCAGTCAGCCTGAACCCAGGGAATAAGAGGACTTCTCTAAGGAGTGCTGCAACTCTGGGTCACACAACCTCCTGATCAAGGAGATTGTTGAGACTAGAGGATGAAAAATCACTCAGTGCATCTGCTGCAGAGGAGGGTCATGGAAAAAGGGAGACATCCCTTAATGCTTCCAAAGGAAGTCACCTCATCAAGGAGACCCTGCCTAACCAATGGCACTGGTGGAGCTAAGAAGCTGCTCTTTAGTTCTCTACAAGTGGCCCCTGTGGGAACTCAGCTGACTCTTTAACAAGACAGGAACCAGGTCAATTTGACCAGCTTGATCTTAGACACCCAGCAAAACAGTTAAAACCAAAATATAACCATTCTTGGGCATTTAAAAGAAATAATAGTTAAATGTAACTTAAGATGTACACTTGTATTAGCCCACTAGAATAAAGACTGGAAGCTACAAATGAAAGAGATTCTTCAGCAAATGTGCCTGATAACTATCAAGAGAAACTGCCAGAGTCAGAAGTTTTTAGTCAGTTTAAGGCCTGCAGACCTTCCTAAGCTACACAGGTAGACTTAATCTATGTTTGCTCGTATGATTATCTAGCCCTAAGTAACAGAAGTATAGAGCTCTCTACTAAACACAGGTTATACCAATAAGGGGATATTTTACAAAAATCAGATGACATTAAGTAGCTTAACTATTTTTTTGGGACATCTATGACATTAAGAGTTAAGTGTTGTGTTTACATTCCTGATAACCTGGACAATGTTAAAGTCCCCAAATAAAGGCCTTGTCCTCTCCAGCCTTTGCTAGGCCTAGTTATGGGAACAATTTCTCAGTTCTTCCACCTCCTGGTGAGAGATTGACTTCTGTCATTTTCATGATACTCAGTGGCATGTTCCAGATGCTGCAACATTTACTTTGTACTAATCTCATTTCAGTACTCATGTCTTTTTGTTCTTCTATCACAGAAGCACCCACCCCTAGATGACTTTACAACCTGCTCTTCCCCAACCAGACTTCTACCTTGGACCCCTCGATTGACCCGATTTTTAAAAAAGGAACTCCAAACTGCTTGCCCCTCGCTGCCCCCTTTCAGCTTCGAAGCAGCCAGAACGACCGACGCCCCCTTTCTTTTCCTTAAAGCAGTTAGGAGTTCCTAAAGCTAAAGGGGGGAATGAAGCCAGAATTAAGGACAGGTAGTTAGTGTAGAAATAGGAAATCGGGTCAATTCGAGGAAATGAAGCCATGAAGCCATCTGCCTTTGGAAGTTGGAGACTGCCCCTGGAAGAATGGAATGTCAAGGATCTCCGGAGCCCATTGATTACCAAATTTACCTGCCTTTATCAAGGACTGCAAGCATGGAGCTGCTAATTAATGCCCCCTGGGCCCTTGCCTGCCTGAATCACCTTGGCCCTCCCCCTGCCCATGGCTTCTCACTTAATGCAAAACCAGGCCTAGTCACGTAGGCAGGAAGGAGAGAGATAAGGGGGGAGAAAACTGGAGAACAAAAGAGACTTTAACCTATAAAAGATGTAGGGTGCACTCACTTCTTGGGACTTTAGAACATCAGCCATGGCCCCCTTCTTCCTGCTGGGAGAAGTCTGTATCATTACCTTAAAATAAAACCTGCTTAATATGCTTGCCTTGGCGTGCTTCTCTAGTGTTCAATCTTCAACATTAGAAGGAGCAGAACTCGTCACCGGTAAACGGCGGTATAAATAATACCTATATTTCATTTATTTATGTGGTGCTGAGGATCAAACCCAGGGCCACATGCATGCAAGGCAAGCCTTCTACCACTGAGCTACAACCCCAGCCCCTCAACTTGTTCTTTATTAGATTGAGGTCATTCCTTTTCTTTTTAGCTTTCTATTTTTTTAAATTCACAAATGGGGGTTAGATCTTGTTAAGCCCTTTATCTGTGTCTATTTATATGATCATATAATTTTCTTCAGCCAGTTGATATGGTATATTATATTGACTGATTTACAGGTTGATATAGCAATTTATATCTGGAATAAATATTACTGGGCATAGTTTACAATTCCTTTTTAGACACTGTAGAATTTACATAAACTAAGACTTCAAAAACTCCATGTCCTATGGTATTTTTTTTTTACAAGAATGTTCAGTATGATTTAATTTTAACACCCACAAATTGGAACAATCCAAATTTTCATCACTACATGGTCATATAAATGAGCTGTAGAATAGCAACAGAGTATAATAAAAGAGTGAGCTATTAATGGACATAAAAATATGGATAAATTTCAAAATAATGTCACTAAATCAAATAAATCATTTCAGAAGAGTTCTAGAATTCCAGTTATAAAAACTCTATGCCCAGTAATATTTATTCCAGATATAAATTGCTATATCAACCTGTAAATCAGTCAATATAATCATGTTAAGTGAGATAAGCCAATCTCAAAAATCCAAAAGACAATGATCTCACTGATAAGCAGATGATGACACATAATGGGGGGTGGGAGGGGGGCAAGAATGGAGGAAGGAGGGACTGTATAGAGGGAAAAGAGAGGTGGGAGGGGTGGTGGGGAAGGAAAAAAATAAGGAATGAATCAAACATCATTACTCTATGTAAATGTATGAATAGGCAAATGGTATGTTGTTACTCCATGTACAAACAGAAACAACATGTATCCCATTTGTTTACAATAAAAATAAATTAAAAAAAATAAAAACTAGGAAATGCAAACAAATCCATAGTTATAGAAAACAGGCCAGGAACTATTACTATATGGCAGAAATTGGCAGTGGCAAGGAAGAAGATAATATAATAGAAAAATTTAGTGGTGCTGAATACTTTCATTATCTTAATTGTTGCATTAGTGATCTTGTGCTCTTTAACAAATTACTATAATGATCAGTAATTTGAAACATAAATCTTGATGTGGGTTAGCTAGGTTCTTAGGCTCAGGGTCTCTTCCACAGAGCAATCATGGTGTTATCAAGTGACACAGTCATCTCAAGGGTGAGTCAAAAAGGGATTGGCTTCTAAGCAAAGTTTGGTAGTTGGTGCCAGGATTCAGTTTCTTATAAATAGTTTGGCTGAGGGAATCAGCTTATTGTTGATGGTTGGCTGGAGGGTACCCTCTGTCCCTTGAAAACTGTGTATTTCCAAAGAAGGAACTATTAAGAAAAGAGATAACCAAGAAGGAATAGTCCTCTTTCACAACTGTTGTAGTGATTTAACAACAGCACACATACTTATGCTTCAAGCTGTGTACTTTAATGATATTAAAAAAAACTTTAGAGAAATCTAATTGGAGCAAAGAATGAGTCATAGATTATATAGCATTCAGATTCAGAAAAGTTACAGAGAACTCAATCTGTTTCCAACAACTCAGATGAGTTTTTAGCAATAAAACATTTTAAATTAAGGTATGTAAATTTTTTGAATGCAATACCATTGGATATTTTAAAAGCTAGAGGATAGTATAGTGTAAATATGCTTTTATATAAACTGGGAAAAATATGCAAGTGATTCACTTTGTTATCACATTGTTTACTTCAATGACCTGAAAATGAACCCACATTGCCTGTAAATTGAGAAATCTCCTGATTGGGTACAGGTAGACATTTACCTAATTTGAGCAATTTGTGATAAGGCAGTCTCCATATTTGTGTGTGGTTGGATCCATTGACTTACCTGTGATTGGCTGAAATTCACCTGTTTGTGAATGACTTAAATCTGGCTGTTATGAAAAAAAAAAAAAATACAAAAAACATACTTCTAAATTAGTTGTAGTTTGTTATGAAGAAACTACATATATAGAGAGAGTCTCAGGATGGTGGTCTCCCTGGGGTATTTCTACTCCACCAGAGTTACTCTTCACAATTCTGTCTAGCTCAAATTCTATAAAAGATCTTTCTAGTTCTTTCCTTCAGAAATATGCTATGCTTCCCATGGCAGGTATTTTCTTTTGCTATAAAGCTGATAAACCTTTGTGTGATTACAGGTGTCTTCTTTCCTGGAGGTCTCTGGCTGGCAAACTTTATCCCTGAAAACTTTTAAATCCCCAAGTATATGTGTGCAGACCTCTTGACTTAATTTTTAGAAATACTGTGCTGATGGCAAAATTACTATTTTGCCAGACTATTTATGAAAGTTAGTGGCTATTATTTTTACTTCAAGTTTTGAAAATAAATACGAGATATTTCAAGAGATTAGAAAAATTTTATTCATCACCTCAAAGTGAATTATATATTACAAATTTTGGTCAAAATAATAATATTAAAGGTATTTTCAGTAGTACCACAAAGTATCTATACCTGAAGATAAAACCAAATAGTAAACTGGTAAGCATATCCTGAAATCTACTCGTTTAAAATAATACTCTTTAGAAAATTCATACACGTTTTATAGTTATCAACTGGAAGGAACACACAAAGAGCTACATGATTTTCAAATAACAAACACATGAAGTATTCTCCATGCTCAGACTAAATCACTAGAAAGATGTAAAATCTTTAATTTTTCAAAAGGCATGTGAGACATTATCTCCTGTATACAACAAAATACAATACTCCAGTGTTCTTTATAGCCCCTTTTCAACACTTTGGTGGGAGATGCTCATGAGTATATAGAAGCTTGGCTGGTTAAAGTCTTCTTACATACACTCTACTAGATTTAGGAGTTATGAGACTGGTGGGAATTCTATGCTAGATCTGAGAATTCAGAAACAGATTTCTCATTAGAAAATTTCTACTTGCCTTCTTAAGCACTGATTTTGTATAAAAGGTATCACCAATGAATTGATCTGCTTCACTTATAAATTATATTGATTCCAGTCTGATGTAGAGTAGCTTAAAATGGCATCATATACCCTGCTGATTCTTGCCTAGTTGAGACAGAACAAATTTTGAGGACAGACAGGGAACATGAATATTTTCAATTCACTTTTATCAACAATAAAAAGGCATTGATTATCTCCCCACCCACCCCCCGTGGTGATGGGAATTGAACTCAAAGCCCCACACATGTTCTCAGCAAGCATTCCGTCACTGAGTCATACCCATAGCCCAGCACAGATAATTTAAAAAAACTAAGTATTCCAAATTCATTCATTTTCCAAAATCATGACTTACAGTGTAGTGTTACTTCTGGGTAAAGCTAGAATATTGAAAAAGGAGTTCAGGTCAGAGCAGGCACTAAATCAAAGAAAGTAGAATGAAGTGCTTGGGATCAAGGAAATAATTGCATAGGAGATAGTATTAGGCGATAATAGCTTAACCAACAAAATGATAATATAAGTTCTATTTAGAGAAAGAGGCAATGTAGTAATGTCTCTGAATTTCATAAACTACACAATTTAACTTGCATTGAGTAGAAAAAAAAAAATATTTTTTCTTAAGCAAAATCAGTTATTTCATCTTCTAAGTAGGATAGTTTATCCTGACCTACAATTTCTATAATCCCATTTGAATAATTAGAAAAAACAACATGGAAATAGGAAATGGCACATTTCTTGAATATTTACTTAATCCTAAGCCAGAGGCTAAGTACTGCACATTTCATTTAATCCTTCTAAAAGCCCTTAAAATTAGGCATCATTTCCCCCAATTGACTCATGTGTAAGCAGAAGCTGAGAGTCCCCCCTGCCTTATAAATCCCACATAATAAAGCCAGGATTCAAACTCCAGTGGTCCTCAAAAGCTTGTGGACTTTTTATTATTATACCTTCCCTAAGTGAGATGATAGAGGTTACCCAGACAGCCCAGGTTTTAAAAATAGAGGAAGGCAAGGAAGGTAGAGAAAGTCACTGTGAATTTTTATTTATTTATTTTTTTGTTGTGATAATTAGTATGTTTTCTTTTTCTTTTAAAGAATTTAAAAGAAAATTTGTTTTTATGTGGTGCTGAGGATCAAACCCAGGGTCTCACCTGTGCTAGGTAAGTACTCTACCACTGAGCCACATCCTTGGGCCTGTTTTCTCTCAGCTTTTTAAAAAACTTTGTTCTTTTTAGATATATATGGCAGTAGAGTGTTTTTGGACATATTGTATACATGGTACATAACTTATTCTAATTAGGATCCCATTCTTGTGATTGTACATGATGTGGAGTTTTACTGGTCATGTATTCAAATATGAACATAGAAAAGTTATGTCCAATTCATTTCAATGTCTTTCCTGTGAAATTCTTTCAGTCAGTAACTGGAGTTATCCCATGCTTGTAAGCAGTTAAAACTATGGGTATGTGTTAGAAGGTGGGAATGCATAACTAGGTTTTTGAGGTAAGACCTTCCATAGGGATTTACAACATTTAGGATGAAGGAATTGTTTGTTTTCCAGAAGGTAAAAGTAGGGGAAACTTAGAAAAATTTGTAGGCTTAGGCTTGTGATATTGGATGAGATTTTAGACTGCAGTTGGGAACTCATTCCAAGTGTGTCTTTCAGATTTAAATTTAGTATCCAAAATACAAACCCCTGCTTAGCTATGCAGTATTCTGCCTATCCCTATGTGCCATTTGAAGCTTTGTTGTGTAAGAATGAAAGCAATGGTTTGGAGTCACAAATTTAAAAAGAAATGAGCACAATCTATTGTTAACTACTTGCATTCATAAGAGAGTTTCACTATAAATAACTAAAAGCAGAAAGAAACTAGATACTTCAATTTCCTTTCCAGCCAAGAAGGGGTGGAAAAAAAAAAAAAAAGTCCTGAAAAATGCAATGTACTCTGGTTACATTTACTACTGTTCTCTTTGGAGGGTAAAGATCTTTCAGGAGGAAAAGGGCCTGAGACAGAAAGAGCCTCATGAAAGGTTACTTCATGAAGGGGAGGGACTCTTCAGAGATGGGCACTTAGCAAATTGGTGCTGATTGTTCTCTGGGGAAATACAAGGGTAAAGTAACAATGGGATACATCTTGATCTCTGGAGAATCTGGTACAGAAGGCTGGTATCTCCAGGCATGAACAGTTTTATTTTTGGGACATAAGGTATTTTTCAGATAAAGAAGGTAGTCTAAAAAATCTGGACAAGAAAGAAACATTCCTCCCTTAACCTCTTTGTCACTTCAGGATTTCAATCTGAGCAAAAAGATTAACGAGTAATGGCAGAAATACCCTGACACTGTCTCACGGAGCACTGGGTAAACTCCTCTGGCAGGCATCTTGAAAGGGTCAAAGATGTTGTACTGGGATGTAAGTAAAGAAACACTGGATTAGATGTCATGGCACTCTTGTGTGTCTCAGCTGTTTCTTGCTCAGAATATTCCTTTCTCTGCTTATTTACTAGTTATAAAATAAGAGGGTCAAAATGAATATTGCACTAAAGTCCCATTTAGCTTTCAAGAGCAGAGTGATTTTTACTTAAATGTTAAGTTGTTTTCGGAGATGCTGGCATGTATTTTATTACCTAGTGGTCATTTTTTAGGGTTTGTAGCTAGGGAATTAGGGAAACCTGCATTCCCACTGCTCAGCTATTCTTAGGGATACTCAGTTTAGGAAACTACTGTTTTATTCCAGGGGCCAGGTGTCAGTTGCTGCAGTAGAAGGAGGATAAGGATAAATGCTCCAAGTTTAGAGAAGGACTGAATGGCTTTCTCAAGGACTGATCGTCAACTTCCAAGTCAGCTGACTGATCTTGCTTCTTAGGATCTCTCTAGAGACATTCACAGTGCCTAAATACCACTAAGTTAATATAAGAGGTCTTCTTCAAGCAAACCAGGCACACTGGACCTGAAAACAATCAGATTAGGAAAATGACTGCTGGAATACCTAGATAAGGAAAGAAAAGTGATCTGACGAGATATTGATGGGGGATACCCCTAACTCAGGGTCTCTGGACACTTGGCCAAGCTCAAATGTTAAGAAGCACAGATTGAAGTAAGGCTGAATCAGTATCAGAGGTAAGCCCAGCTGTTTTCATATTCTGGGGAAAGGTTTTCATTTTCCCAAGTTAGAGTGAAGCCCAAGAGCTAAAGCCTATAAAAACAGAAGGAAGAAAAGGGAGAGATTGCAGCAGCCTGTGGCCTCTGTAAGGAAGAATATGGAAAATCTGCCAACAGGACCAAGACATCTTTGATTTTGACATTTCCAGATCTCATATTTTTGAGACAGATGCAAGAGAAACAACCTGAACAGGGTGGGTAGGATTTCCTAGCAAACAGTGGGAGCCCCAATTTGGGCAGGAATGTGAAGAATATGTAGTTCCAGATGTCAAGCACAAGCAAACATTACTCTCCAAGTAAGGTGGATTTTACCCAAAAACAATTATTATCTGTTACATTGTTTTGGGTGTGCAATATGTGAAATTAGAGTCAGATATTTAAAATTTGGGTTTATAGTCTACGGGCTGATTTTCTAGCAGAGAGAAAGATGATTATGATGACCTGTCATTTGGGTACAAGTCTACTGGTAATCTACAAAGATTCCCCAAAACCTATTTATTTATGAAAAGACCCCAATGATTTTGCGTTGAGAATGCATCCTAAGAGAGAAAGAATGTTGGTTACTTTTCATCAAAGAAAACTTTCATGTTGTTTTTCAAATTGACTCATTATTCTTGTTTTAGAGAAAAGTCTACCATGCCAGTCCAGAAGACAGTCCTCTAAGTAGCACAGATGAGATAAAAGACTCAGCTTCTTTTCCCAGTGCTTCCTGTGCCTGCATTTCCCTTATTCACTCAGTGAGAATACATAATTCAAGTGACTAGTAAAGAGACAGGGGAGACAGTCATCCCAACCCACTCGGGGGTATATCTTGAGGTGAAAAAGAAAACTGAAGGGTTCCAGAGTGGATGATGCTTGAGAAAGCAGAGAAGTCTGAGTTCTTGCCCCTGTGGTACTCTGCAGATTGAACAACGAGAGAGGGACACAGCTTTATAAACATTACAGGCTGAGGGTGGGGAACAGTTCCAGGTTCATTGTTCACCTTTCATTTTGGAGATCTGAAGTAGTTTTAGAAGAGAAATAACAGCTTTTTGCCACTTAAATTAGTTTATAGTCTATAAATTAAAGAGAAGGAGTTGTGATTGATGAATAAATACAATGAAGAGTATATTTAGAAAATTAGAGGTATTTCTATTAATATCTTAGGGTCAACATTAAATTGGGAATGCAAGGGTTATAAACTGAGAAAATATAAAATGTTCATGAATAGCTCATATTTTTAACCTAAGACAGTGGTTGAGAATGAAATAGGAAATTAAGTTTTGTAAATCACATCTCTTCAAAATCACGTCTAGTAGCATGGACTTGAATGATATGCCAACAAGTACACCAAAGGTCAATGAAAATATTTTCAACACAGTTGAAAATTTAAGCTTCACAAAAACATCAGCTTTCTTCTCACTTCAAATATGGAAAACAGTGAGTGTATGGAAAGTTACTTACATTGACAAAGCCTGAAATAAGCTCCCACCTTCTCTTATAGAATAATGCCCTGTGCTCTAAATCAATTCACTTCAGAAGGCTTGTCAAATGAGTCTGCTACAATCTTTTCCTGATGCACGTAAAGTCTGATCACTTGAAAATTAACTGAGACGCCGCATTCTTAAAGGTAGCACTATTACACCAGCTTCAACACTGAGGACAAGAATACATTATTCTTTTTCATGAGTATATCATTCGTTAGCTTTGCTGATGAGCTCATCTTCCAGCCTAAGAATGACTTAACATTAAAAAAAAACCATTATAGAATATATTATATTTTACTTCAGCTCTTCAAAAGGTGGAGAGTTTCCATCAAAGGAAAACTAGGGTGCTTACCAAAGGGACAGGAACAAGGCAGGCATTTGATCATTTGTCTCTGCTTCTCCACTGTAACCTAGCATGTTACCTGACACACAGAAACTCAGTGAATGCTGAATGAGAGAACTAAATCAGATGGCTCAAAAGTTAGGATTCTTTCTGTCTTCAAACTTGTCATATTTTTCCTTTGGCTTCTGCTTATGTTTGATAAATAGACATGTAGTTTTTTAAACAGTTACCAACCTTTTTTTTTTTTTTCAGGAGAAAGTGTCTCCTATTTCCACTTATTATTTCAGTACAACTGGATGACCTCATCCCACTCAGAAATAGGCCAGATTCCATTGGACCGCACATTGGGGGGAGAGTTCTTCCAGTCCCACATCTTTACAGGAATCTTCCAGGTCTTGCCATAGTTGGCTTCAATGTATTCGATGGTTTCACAGGGCACATGGACCTTCATGTCTACAAACTCAGTCCAGCACAGTGTAAACTTGGGAAACAGGTATCTGTGGTAGAATAGAGGCAATGTGGGGAGGGGTTAGACTTCCACAGTGAAGGGTTCAGCTGAGAAAACCTAGGGCATTCTTGGTTAAAGGACAGCCCTTTCCTATTGAGCAGCTTTGGAAACACAGAGAGTGGACATTTAGTGTTTTTAACTATCCAACATCCCTTTCTCTTCAAATGCTAACACCACTCCAATTTTACTCCCTTATTCCCAGTCCATATACACAAGAGCTAACACCTACTCCAAGATTCAGAGAGGAGTAGGAAAAAACCCAATGGTAATTTATAGTAGTTCGTTCAGAGATGGGGATGTATCCAAGTTATACAAATGAAAGTCAGTCCTAGAATTTGTTGGGATTACTAGGGAAAGAGGTATCAAAGCAAAGTTACCAGAAGATAAAGGAAAATTATTATTTTCTTTTCTTATACCCTAAATTTCCTTAGGATATAGAATAAGCATGACTCCAAGTTGCATTCCCAGGTTTCTCCTGTGGTTCCATATCTTCATGATCCTACATGTAGTTTGTCTTTCTTACCTTTCCCTCAAATGCTAAAAAAATCTTTAAACTAGCCTAAGGAATGTTAGTTATAATGAATATAAGTATATTTATTGCAGAATTACATCAATTAGTAGTTAAGTTTCAGTAATTAAACCAAAACATGTTTCTTAAAGGTATTTTGGATCAAGAAGATTAAATTCAATGTATTACAAAGGAAAGCGAAAACTAGAGGTCTAATTAAAGTAAGCTGTGTGTGTATGTGTTTGTGTGTGTGTGTCTGTGTATACACACATATATATCCCTATATTCTGTGTTGGCTTTTTTCCTGAGAAATGCTACTTCTCTTCACAACATGGAAGGAATTTTTATTAAGAAAGCTGAAGTGGCAACAGAAGAAATAACAGAAATTTAAAACATCAGAGGATTAGCCAGGCATGGTGGTATACCCCTATAATCTCAGCTATTTAGTAGGGTAAGGCAGGATTGCAAATTCAAGGCCAGTCTGCGTAACTATCTCAAAATAAAAGTTCAGCGATAAAAAGCCTCCTGGGTTCAATTCCTAGTACCATAAAATTAGAGGATTAAATAACATTGTGGAAACAGGACCTAACTGCGATGTTCTCCAAGGAGAGGTCATTTATTCTGCTTTTGAATATCATGTTTTATCACGAAATGAACATAAAGTCATACAAGAAAATGAGACTGAACAAACTCAAAAGGCAGCAGTAAGTGCCTTCTACAAAAACCAATGGGTTCTGGCAGTTAAAGGGCTATCCCAGCTGTCTTCTGTGAAAAGATAGCCACAGCAAATCTCACAGCTGAGAAAGAAACAAGATACATCTTAGACCTACCATCTGCTTGTCCCAGTTTTACTCTGCACACTCATATTCAAGGAATTGCTTATTTTGTCATCAGACATTTCCACCCATAATTAACTTCCACCCTCCCCAATCAGATGCTGGTCAGCAGAATAGCCACCTGTCCTGTCCTATCAAGTTGTCACACTAAAATTGAGTTCAGGCAGAGATCATGGTCTATCTAGTAAGTTTAGTTCAGAACACTCTCTTAAGTATTAGTTTCTATAGTCTCACCAAAGAGCTGGAAGAGAAAAATAACAGATATAGGATAGAGAGGGTAGAAGATAATGCTAAAGATTTTATAAAAGTCATGTTTTGGACAATGAAGGATTTGTGAGAATAAACAAACCATTTTAAATATATAAACAATGTGAAAACAACGTAAAGACAATTTAACTCAAATGTTAATTTTTGTTCCCAAACAGAAATGCCTCTAAATTTTCTGTTTTTCCCCCTAATTATTTTTCAATCCATTCAGAAGCAAAACGAAACAAACAAACAAACAAACAAACAAACAAACAAACAAAAGAAAACCCCCTAGTTTCCTAGGAGAAGAGTAAAGATAAACAAACCATAAAATTCAAAAACTCATCTTAAAATAGAATTGTTGAGAGGGAGTGGGGTGAGTAGCACAGAACAGCACATGCCACATACCCTGTCAGGTTACCAGCAAATAATGTCTAAGACTACACCATGGTCTGCAAGTCTGCAATATTACCTTGGGCTTTAAAGCTAGGATAAGTTTGGTTGATGAGTTTGTACTTTAAAGCTCCTGGACAGGATCCAAAACGTGATTTAAATTTAGAGTAAAGCGACCCTAAATGAGAAAACAAGTTTAAGGGATCTTACTATCACACACAAAAGAGTTTTTCATCTATGTTTTATTTCATACCACGTTTTACTTCATTTGATTTTTGCTGAAAAGAGTAGTTAAAGTTAGAATCAGGGCTGGAGTTGTGGCTCAGTTGTAGTCTTTGTTGGGCATGTGTGAGGCCCTGGGTTTGATACTCAGCACCACATATAAATAAGTAAAATAAAAAATCTAATGACAACTAAAAAAATATTACAACAACAAAAAACTGTTTGAAAAAAAAAAAAAGAATTAAGAGTCAATTGGTGTAGAACATATTTTTTCTTCACAGATATTCTTAAAATTCATAGCTACTTTGTGATGGTTAAAGTAATTTCAACAGTTTAATTTTATAATATATGGACATAATTGCTAAATGAAAAAGAAGTTCTTCCAGTATCCTAGAAGACCACTGTTTACTATTACTAGTTAACTAAGCTAAATGAGATAGAGACTCCATCTGAACCTGACCTTTTTAAATGTTAGGTTTTCATTAAACTCTTGAGTTGGAAGAGCAGGCCATATTTTCACAGGAATTTTCTGCAAAATATAGTTGGGTTATTTTCATTAGTGATCTTATCTCTTCTAACTCCTAATTTATTTTCCTTGTGTTATTCCAGTGTCTAAACCCTCCAGCAAACTGTGTCAAACACAACGGACTAGCAGACACTCTGTTTTTTCTGATATCATTAAATATGATTGCTCACTCTAGGCTTTTGTTATATTTTCTTTATATGTTGAAAGAAATCCTATTTTGTTTAAAAGATTTTTTATTTCTTTTGATTAAGTATAAAACAAAAAATTTTAATGTCATCTATTAAAATAATCATGCAGTTTTTTCTTACTTTAATCTTTTAATACTTTAATATGAAAGATTACATTAATATACACTGAAAAATTTTTTCACTCACTTAGGATATTTTCATCTGTGATCTCTGGGATTATAATTTCCCTTAAAATTTTCTAGGTTACCCATGTTCAGAATTCATATTAGTCTCATATAATGGGTTACTTAATTTTCTCTTATTCTATTTTCTGAAATAGGTTATTTAATATAGGAGTAACCTATTTTATGAAGGTATGGTAAGACTTTCCTGTACATTTTCTAGGTCTTCGTGTCTTTTAGTAGGAAAAAGGAGGAGAAAGAAGGATTTTTGATCACTAATTCAGTTTCTTGAATGAATATAGACTAAGTGAATCATCTTGAGTTGATTTTGGTTAATATTTTTCTAGAAAATTATACCATTTCACATTTTGCCTAATTGTTGCATTTATTGTCCTAAAGTCATCCGTTGGTGTAAAAGAGAGTTGGTGTAAAAGAGTTAAGAACAGAAAGAGTAAGACATTATGAGTTTGAACACTGCATACTGTCTTTATTTTTCCTCTTTTCTTCTTAATCAGTCTTGCTACATGCCCATTTATTTTACTATTTTTAAAATTAAAATTTTAAGAACCAGTATTTGGAAATGTTGGTTTTTCCTATTTCATTAATTTCTTCTTTTGGCTTCTTTCTTCACTTTACTCAGGCTGACTCTATTGTTACTTAATTTTCTCCAGGCGAAAGTCTTCATTTTTTTTTTTTTTTTAATTTTTTTGACATTTAAATGGTTTTAAGGCTATGAATTTAGTTCTACCCCTTTAACTATAGCTTGTTACATTTTAATATACAGTACATTCGTCATCGTTGAGTCCTAAGTGTTTTATAATTGCTATTATAATTTCTTTCTTAACACTTTAATTATTAAGGAGTGTCTTTAAAAGTTTCCCTCAACTTAAAAAATTGCCACAAAACAACAACAACACATCAAGGAAAGAAAACTTCAGGCCAATATCTTTTTTTTTTTTTTTTTTTGCGGTACTGGGGATCGAACTCAGGGCCTTATGCTTGCAAGGCAAGCACTCTACCAGCTGAGCTATCTCCCCAGCCCCAGGCCAATATCTTTGATAAACATAAAATTCTTAATAAAATACTGGCAAACCACACAGAAAAAGCCATTAAAAGGATACTGCATAATGATCAAGTGGTTCTTATCCCAGTCATGCAAGTTTGGTTCAATATGTGAAAATCAATAAATGTAACATACCACATAGAGTTAAGAACAAGAATCACATGATTTTCTCAATAGATACAGAAAAAAAACATTTAACAAAGTCTAATATTCATTCATCTTTAAAGCACTAGAGAAACTAAGGATAGAAGGAACTTATTTCAACATAGTATTGGTTATATATGACAAACCCAAGGCCATCATCATACTGAACAGAGAAAAACTGAAAGCATTTCATTTAAAAACAGAACAAGGATATCCACTCTCGCCACTCCTATTCAACACAGTCCTTGAAATTTTAACCAATCAGGCAAGGAAAGGAAATTAAAGAAATACTTAGGAAAAAAAGGGTTCAAACTATCCATTTGTTGATGATGTTTACTTGATCCTATATTTATTAGACCCAAGAAACTCCACCCGAAGATTCTAGAGGTGATAAACACGTTTAAAAAGGTAGCAGAACACAAGATCAACATACATAAAGCAATTGCTTTCCTACACTCTAATAATGAATCTGCTGAAAAAGAAATTAGGAAAACTATTCCTATTCACAATAACCTCAAAAAAAAACAAAACAAAAATGGGAATTAAACCTAATGAAGTACCTCTACAATGAAAACTATAGAACTCTGAAGAAAGAAATGGAAGAAGACTTTAGAAGATAGAGAGACTTTCATGTTCTTGGACTGGCAGAATTAATATCAAAATGGTTACACTAACAAGAGTGTTATACAGATTCAATGGAATCCCCATCAAAATATCCATGACATTCTGCACAGAATCAGAAAAAGCCGTACTAAAATTCATCTGGAAAATAAGAGACCCAGAATAGCCAAAGCAATTCTGAGCAAAAAGAGCAATGCTGGAGGTATCACAATACCAGACCTGAAATTATACTACAGAACTTTAGTAACAAAAACAAAATGGTACTGGCACCAAAACAGACAAAAAGACCAATGGAATAGAAGATACAAACAAAACCACATGAATACAGTTATCTGATAGTAGACAAAGCTGCCAAAAACACATTTTGAAGAAAAGATCGTCTCTTTATCAACTGGTGCTGGGAAAACTGGATATCCTTATGTAGAAGAATGAAGCTGGATCTCCTATCTCTCACTCAGCACAAAAGTCAACTGGGTGGATTAAAGACTTAGGAATTATGCCAGAAATCCTATAACTACTAGAAGAAATTGTAGATTCAACACTCCATCATATTGGCACAGGAATCAACTTCCTTAATAAGATCCCTCAAGTGCAAGAAATAAAAAAGTGGGATGCCACCAAACTAAAAAGCTTCTTTCTGCACAGCAAAGGAAAAAATTAGGAACTTGGAGAGAGCCTAGAGAATGGAAGATCTTTGTCACCTGCTCCTCAGATAGGGTATTAATATCCAGACTACATAAAGAACTCAAAAATCTTAACACCAAAAAAGTAAACTAATTAATAAATGGGCAAAAGAATTAAACAGACACTTCTCAAAAGAGGAAATACAATTGTGAATACATATATGAAAAAATGTTCAACATCTCCAGCAATTAGAGAAATGCAAACCAAAATCACATTGCGATTTCCTTTCACTCCAGTCAGAATGGCAATTATCAAGAATACAAATAAACAGTAAGTGTTGGCAAGGTTATGTGAAAAAAGGTACACTTGTACATTATTGGTGGAACTGCAAATTAGTACAACCACTCTGAAAGGCAGTATGGAGATTCCTCAAAAAACTAGGAATGGGATACTATATGACCCAGTTCTCCCACTCCTCGGCATATAGCCAAAAAATCTAAAATCAGCATAATATAGGGACACAGTCACATCATGGTTTTTTTTTTTTTTTTTTGTGGGGTGTTTTTGGTATCAGGGATTGAGTCACATCCCTAGCCATTTTTATCTTTTATTTAGAGACAGGGTCTTGCTCAGTTTCTTAGGGCCTTGCTAAGATGCTGAGGCTGGGCTTTGAATTCTCGATCCTCCTGCCTCAGCCTCCTGAGCTGCTTGGATTACAGGCATGTGCCACCATATCTGGCATTACATCAGTGTTTATTGCAGTACAATTCACAGGAGCCAGACTATGGAACCTAGGTTCCCTTCAATAGATGAATGATAAAGAAAATGTGGTATATATACACAATAGAGTACTACTCAGCCACAAAAAAGAATGAAATTATGTCATTTGCTGGTAAATGGTTGGAACTGGAGACTATAATGCTAAGTGAAATAAACCAGTCTGAGAAAGTCAAAGGCTGAATGCTTTCTCTGAGATGCAGAAGGTGGTCTAAAATTAGGAGGAAGAGAGAGAGAGAGAAGGGGTGGAGGAAAAGAGGGAGGGAAAGGAAGAGAGAGTGAAATGGGGGGATTCCATCAAAATAAAAGAAAGATCTGGTGAGCAGAAGAAGGGAACTAGGGGGAAGGGAGGCAGGACAGGATAAGGGAAAAACAGTAGAATGAATCTGACCTAATTTTCCAATGTGCATATATGAATATACTATAGTCAATCTCTCCATTATGTATATCCATAAGACACCAATTTAAAAAATGTAAATAAGTAGATCCATAGAGCAAAGGAAAGGGAACAAGGGGAAAGAGGAAAGGAAGGGTAACTGTATGCACTAGAAAATATAATTGGAGCAATTATATTTCATGCATTTATAGAAGTCAAAATGAATCCTAATGTTATGCATAACTATTATGAACCAATACAAAAACTGTCAACTTCTAATTTAATTCAACTGTGATATTAGAATACCATCTATTAAAATGATCAAGTACTTTTTTTTTCCCCTTTAATTCATTCATTTGGAAAATTATATACATATACACATACACACAGAGGAAGATTTTTATTCTTCAATACTTACTAAAATATCTTTATGATATAGTACATGATAAACTTTTGTAAATTCTGTTTATAGCTGACAAGAAACTATGTTCACCATTGTTCAGTGAAAATTTTTATGTATCAAATACTAGCAAACCTGTAAACTTTGTTTGTATCATCAATATTTTTCTTCTTTGCTTGAACCACAAGTTTTAAAAATAAAGGCAAAAAAAAAAAAGGCATATCAACATCTTTGACCACAATTATGGATATGCCAAATATTCATTAAATTTCATTGATATTTAATTTTTAAAGGTCATACTGATAATAAGTTCATGAATAGCATTTCATCCTGGCGAACTGTTTCTTTGAAAGATTATATAATGGACCTTCTAATACTTTATTTTTCCCCCTAAATTCTATCTTGTCTGACAACAGTATTGTAGTACTAGTTTTCTTTGGTTAATAACACTGCAGTATATCTTTTCCCATCCCTATAATTTTCAAACTTTCTGTGTGATTTTGTGTTGGGAATGCCTCTTAAAAGTATTATACAGCTGAATTTTGTTTTTCCATTTGAATAATCTTTGAAGTTTTGAACGTTATCTCAATCTGCTTACATTTATTGTACTAAATTATATAGTACTTATTTTGAACTAGTCTCATGCCAGAATACCCAGGCTCAAATTCTGGCTTCATCAGTAATTAATTGTGTGACACTGGCCAATCTCTTTGTACCTTAATTCCCTCACTTATAAAATGAGGACAACAACAGTACCAACACCTCAGAGGGATATTAGTGTAGAATGAATAAATGTAAAGTATTCATAATGGTATCTAAGACATTGTTGATTAATTATTTTTACATGTTTTCAGTTTTACTTTTCCTTTGATCTCCTCCTCTACTTTTCCTATTTTCATTTGGATTAATAAAGGTTATCCTTCTGTTCTTCGCTTGTTTGGACATTTTAGATAATTATATTCTAGTTACTAAAAATACTTACTTCACTATAACATTTTCTATTAAAGACCAAATTTATGTGAAATCTCTATCCTCTTCTTAAACATGGGACTTAAGTGTATATACTTTACTCCTTGAACAATGACAAATCAACTCCTCCTCCTCAACTTATTGTCAAGTGTCTTCCTTTTTGACCTTCTTCATTTTAATACATTAGTCATAAATATGATTTTTATAAGCAATGGCAAACAAATTAATTGGCATATTTTACTCATTTTTTGGTTCACCACTATTTTATATGTATCACATCTTCCCTCTGAATTTGTTAATATGTCTCTAAGTATGGGTTTATGAGGCATAAACTTTCTTAGTCTTTGTATATATATAAATGTCTTTTTTTTACCTCATACCCGAATGTTAGTTTTAACTATACATAACATTCTAAATTGGCGATTATTTCTCTTGAATTTTAGAAGATGTTACTCCACTATATTCTAGCCTCAGTTGTTGCTAAGGTATACCTGGTACTTCTTTGTAAGCAATCTATTTTCTCAGGTAGCATGTACAAATATTTTTTAGTATTGGTTTCCTTAAGATGAATCTTAGGTTTATGATTTATTCTGCTAGTCTGTTTTTAATTTGAAAATTATATTTAAATACTACTTCATCATTATTTATTCTTTTAGCCCAGCTATAACGTTAAGACATATTCAGAGTGCTTTGTGTCTGTAGCAAACAAAGTATGACAAAATGAAGTATTACTGTCACATTAATTATAAGTCATCACTCCAATCCTGCTCTTAAACAATCAAGGTAAGAATTAAATTCAACTCCTGAAAACCAAAGTTATAGTATGCTGCCTTGTATTAAAAAAAAAATCATTTCCTGTACTAAATGCTCTGCAATCCCACCACAGACAACATAGAAGCAAAAGGAGTTATAGGGGAATTACTAACATACTTTGCAGAGTCTAGGCTGAAATATAGTATCTCTAAGATCTTTACTGATTTCATTCTCCATTTCTGTATCTCTATATATATAAATACAGATCAAGGAGAGAATGGATGTGTTTTATATGGTGAATTTCTACCTAGTGAACTTCATTTTGCCACTGACTTCCATTGTAAATTGAGTGATCCTACCTACCCTACTGTCCAGTATGGAATCTGCATAGCAAACTCTGCTATGTGATCCCTTTAGGACCTCTGCCCCAGGGATAGAATTAGTAGTCACCTGTGCTACAGGAGAAACAAGAAAAAATGTATATCAACAAGCAGACAAATTAAAGCCTTTAAAATTAGGTATCATTTAATTACCTATTTTTACCTGAATGCAGATACATAACAATGACATTGAAAACAACTACTTTAAAAGGTACATAAAATTAGTCTTCAGTGCCAGAGGACAAAGTCTCAGGACATTTTTATATCTGCTGCATAACTTCCAAAAACTGCATCTATAGCACATAAAAATCAGATATCAGCTGTGTTTATTTTCCATAAGATAATTTTTATTTATTTATAGTTTTGAGTACCAGGGATTGAACTCAGGGGCATTCAACCACTGAGCCACATCCCCACACTATTTTGTATTTTAGAGACAGGGTCTCACTGAGTTGCTTAGTGCCTTGCTTTTGCTGAGGCTGGTTTTGAATTTACAATCCTGCCTCAGCCTCCTGAGCTGATGGGATCACAGGCAAGGACCACCGTGCCTGGCCTCCATAAGATAATTTGACTAGCATTTCTCTTAAGAGAAATAACTTAAATACCTGAAAAATGAGATTAAACTTATGACTTCAAATTTCATGCTAAATACAAAAGGCTTATTTTGATATCAGATAATCCAGTTTATCTAATCAAATACAAAAATCTTGAAGTTTATCATTATAGATAGGTCTCCCCTTATCAAATTCACTGTTTCTGGTCCCATATATCTCTGCATTTTAATGTAGATATCTTGAACTATTTTCTCTTAGTATCAAAGTAAAAAAATATTGTTTTATCTTTTTAACCTAAGTCAATTTTTGAGGTATAATTTACATAGAATGAAGTGTACTCATTTGAAGTGATAAATATCGATAAATGTATAATCCTATGTTGCCACCACATTAATCAAGATAGAGAACATTTCTACCACCCAGAGTTTCCTGTGCTCCTTGCCAGTCAGGTAGTCAACCCACCCCGTCCCTAGGCAACCTCCAATCTAATTACACTCATCACATGTTTTGCCTGTGCTACAATTTAAAATAAAAGTAAATACATAGTGTGTTTTGCTCTTGACTTCTTTTATTTAGCATAATATTTTGAAGATTCATCCATGTTAGTATGTCAGTAGTAGAATTCCATCATCTGAATATATCATAATTTGTATATCTGGTCACCAGAAGATGAGCATTGATTTAGGATGATGTTACTTTTTTTGCTAGTATGAAAAAAATTGCTAGGAACATCTGTGTATAAGTATTTTAGTAGAAATATGTTTTTATTTCTCTCAGGATACTACCTAACTTAACACCTTAGAGAATTATGTTCAAACAACAAAATATATATCAGTTTCAAAAAATGTAATTTTTACTTTACACAAATGAAAGATTTGCTGTTTATTCATTCCAAAGGCATCTATCTTCTCTTAAAAAAAAAGAAACACCAAACTCACTATATAAGTAACTATCACTTCTTATAATGTGTAAGTATACAATTACCATGTAACACGCATTCACAGTTCTTCCCTCAACCCTCAGTTTTGCACCTGCTACTCACTAGCAGTTTGGAGGTGTAATTAAGGAGACCTAAGACATAATCTGTATGTTACGAAATAAAAAGACATAGATAGGGAGGGAAGAATGAGATCATTTTAGGAAAGTCAATGTTTTAAATATACTCATTTAAAGAAATTATTCAAATTTGCCTTTTTAGCTCTATGTACTAGAGATAAATGTGATTTTTGAGAGCTATAACTATAGTAGAATAGTATCAATCTATAAAGCTGAGAGACAATGAGGGAGGACTCTACATCTAACTCAAGTCATTGGAAGCAGAGTATGAAAATAACTAGTAACTTAATTTTATGGTTTTAATTATCCAAAGGTGCTGGTTGGATCAAGTCATCAATCTGGTATCATCCTATCATCCTCACAAAACAGTGTGGAATAAACATAAGGGGCTTTGATTTGCTTTCGAGTAGGGCTCAGGTCTCACTCAGTCCTATAGATATACAATGTACCAAGACTGATTTTATCTATCACTTAGAAAGACCAGACAAATCAGCAAAAGTACTTCAATAAAGCAGGAGAGAGGCAAAGGGGAAAAAAATTATAGAATTAGAGCAAGAGATTACATCCAGATAGAGGTACCAAGGAGTAATTTAAAGGAGGGGCAATCCAATGCCTTTGACTGGGCAAACCTAGGAACTGTGATGATGGAAGACAATCTGGTACTACTAATGACTTATTTAAAATCGTGAACTAAAATCAAGTTTCAAAAGGTAGGGTGTTTAAAATGGACACTAGCAGAAAACTGGTGAATACAAGTTGGGAGATTGATCTTTCTTTTTCTTTTTCTTTTTAAGTACTGGGATAGAACCCAAGGGTGCTTTACCACTGATTCACATCCCCAATCATTTTTAGTTTTTTATTTTCAAACCGTCTCACTAAATTGCTGAGGCTGGCTTTGAACTTGCAATCCTCCTGTCTCAGCCTCCCAACATACTGGGATTATACCCATGTACCATGGCACCTGGCCTTAACTTGATCTTTACTTCACATAAAAAGGACACAAGAAATATCAACCATAAATATAATGACATACTGAACTACATTAAAATTAAGAACCTTCACTGAACAAGTTACCACTAAGAGAGTGAAAAGAAAAAAGAACAAATTGAGAGAAGCTATTTTCAATATAAGCTACAAACAGTAAGAAAGAGACTGACAACTCAAAGAACTGACAAGACATTTAACAGGTACCTCACAAAAGAGAATAAATAAATAACCTATAAACATGAAAGAGTGATGGCCCTCACCAACTCATTAGGGAAATGGAAATTAAAACTATAATGTGGTAACACCACACATCCTCCAAAATGATTAAAATGAAAAAGTCTCACAGTGCCAAGTGTTGGCAAGAATGTGAGTCAATGAAAGTACTATGATATTAATGGAAGTGTACATTGGTACAACCAACTTTTGAAAACTATTTGTAAGCAAAAAAATGAATACTTATATATCCTATGATGAAGCTATCCCACACTATATCCCACACTCTTGCTATGATCTGAATGTTTCTGTCCCCTCAAAGTTCTTACATTGAAATCCTAACCCTCTAAAGCCATGGAACTAAGAGGTGGGAACTTGAGGAGATGACTAGGTCATGTGAGTGGGTCACAGGGATTAATATCCTTATAAAAGAGGCCTGAGGGACCTGCTTGCTCCTCCCACCATGTGAGGACAGAGGAGAAGCTGACAGTCTGCAAGCACGAGGAGAGATCTCACCAGGGTCCGTTTATGCTGGAATTTGAATCTTGTACATCAAGCCTCCAGAACTGTGAGAAATAAATTTGTTCTTTATAAGCCACCCAGTTTATTGTATTTTAAGGGACTAAGACAAACATGCACAAGGGTACTGGAAGACTTGTGCAGAATGTTTACTACAGCATCATCTAAAATAGCCTCAAACTGAAAACAATTCCAACAGCCAACTACAGTGGACTTCATAAATACTTATAGTACAGTCTGACAGGAAAAAAAATAACTGAACAATAGCAACAACATGCAAGAACATGAATGGGTCTCAAACATAATGTTCAGTGAAAAGACACCAGCAACACATGATTCCATTTATGCAAAGTGAAAAATCAGGTATAACTAAACTCTTAGTAGAAGATAGGATGGTTGTAACTTTGTGGGAGAAAGGAGCTATGATTGTGAGGGCAAATGATATAGGCCTCTGGGATGTTGGCAAGTATCTTTTTTTGTTGTACTGGGGATTGACCCCATGGCCTTGTGAATGCTAGGCAAGCACTCCACCTTTAAGTCACATCATCAGTCATTTGTATTTTGAGATATGATCTTGCTATGTTGTCCAGGATGGCCACAAACTTGTGACTCTCCTGCCTCAGCCTCCTGAAATTACAGGAGTACACCACCATGCCAGGCCCAAGTATCTATTTTTTGACTACCTGATTGCTCATTTGATAATTCTTGGGGTTATACACTTTTTGTGTGTGTACCTTTATGTGTATGTGATACGCTTCAATTAAAAAATTAATGATTATCTTCTATTTCCTAATTTTCTCCAGTTCTAAGACTATAAACTTATGTTTTACTTTGGATCCTTGGAGTTCTTGGATTCCCCTTTAGGTTGAAGACCCCCTTGTTCATAGCCAGGCACGGAGGGGTTTTTGTTTTTGTTTTACTAATTTTTCCAATTACCTCCTGTTTAGCACGGGTTCTTATACACCTAAGTCTAGCTTACTACATCAGCTTTTTCTGTGGGTTTCTGTACTAACAGTCTTTGACTTCTTCATGCCTACACATACTAGCTATAACAATGTTCCTCAACAGGGCTTGTCTTATTACATTCCCCACCTAAAGCCCTAAGAGATTCTATTGTTTATTACATTAAATCAAAAACTCTGCAGTCCAACATTAAGTCTTTCCATCAATTAACTGCTTCACCAACATTGCTCAATATCATCTTTCTACACTCAGATTAAATCTCCTTTCTTAAAGCCAACTCAATCTAATTTAATAGAAATCCTGTGTTCAACAATATTCATTCAAATTGTGCTGGCACAACCCTTTCCTCAGCATTCTTTCTACTTGTTTTATTCTTACAAACTCTCTGCAATTACATAATACAGGTGTGCATTCATTTTTTTATCTAGTAGGCTTTTATTCACTATAATGTGATTTTTTTTCCAATTACTACATGGCAATGAACCTTCCTAATTGAACTTCTAGGTTCTGCTTGCTTAATTCAGAATCAGTGCAACTGAGAATTTCTTATGTGCCAAGCACCTACTCAGGTGATTTCATGATATTATTTAATCTAAGCATTATATGCTACGAGGTATGCAGTGTTATCTTCATTTTATGGAGGAGAAACCTGAAGCTCACTCAACTAAAACCACATATGTATAAATATTAAATACAGATATAAATCTCTAAATAATAAGTATCTAACAAACATTTTAAATGAGATATTCAGATATACTATAATATTTTATAGCTGAATTTTGAAAATGTAACTGAAAGGTGGGGAAAAAGATGTGCTATGCAGCACTAAAAGCCAATGGATGTCTGGAAAAGTTAACAGAAAGGTAATATATGTTAGTAACTTGCCACGAATGACTGACCCATTTTTATGATGCTTCAAAGATATATTGGATTAATGAAAAGAAGTGAAAAAAAAGTTACTTAAAGGAACTATCAGGGGAGTCCAAAAGGCTCACACTTTTTTTTTTCAGAATTAGTAAACATCAATTAATCCACATATACATTCATTAATTCATTTAACATATTTACTTGGCATGGGACTTAGCTTGGGGTAAATAATAAATGTGATATATGATTGCTTATGACCTGAGTGGCAAGGTTATAAAATTTCTATGTATGATGATATGGCCAAAGGAAGACAACTTGACCTTATTTCCTTTTGTTTATTTTTATTAACATATTAATTGTACATATTAATGGAGTTCAGCACGATAGTTCAATACACGCATGATGTACAATGATCAAACGTCGTCTCTCTTTATCCCCCACCTCTTTCCAAACTAGCATAATCAGTATTATACACTCAGGTCAACTTTTTTAAAACTTCCACATAAGTGAGAACTTGTCTTTTTTGGGTCTGGCTGACTTAAAAATATGCTGTAGTTCCATCTATTTTTTGCTACAAATGACAGGATTTCATTCTTTTAATGATTCAATAATATTCCTGTGTGTATATAAATAATCCCTAATAAAGCTTTTATTTTATGTATAGAGATACTGTCAGACTTTATTAAATTAAAAAAAAAGGGAACAGAGTTGAAAAATAGTCAACTAAACCTATTATTAGAACTTCCTCCATATTCCTTCTAAATCTACCTAACCAATATGTTTTGAAGTCACATTTCCTTTGATGTTGTTTCTAGATAGGGTTGATCCTGCACCTCAACTACATATTGCACATAGTTCAATTACTGTACTGCTGATAGAGTATTTTAATGTTTGTTTTATGGTCTAGATTATGAGATCTTTGAGAGCAGAAATTAAGTTATATTCACATCAGTATCCTGAGAACACAGTAATTAGAAATAAATTTTATAGAAATTAAGTAATAAATTACAAAGGAGTCACACTCAAATGTGAATGTAGTCCTCAGACTATGAATCCAAATTTTCTGAAGATCTATCCAAGAGGCAGAAAATGAAAATGTAAGAAGGTATAAGGAACCCACTCATAGTCTGATAGGAGATTTCCTATTTGAGGATGTTGCAGTAGCTGTACTACTGCAACTATGTTTTCATGGAGGGTTTATTAATCATTTTATAGAGATCACAGTGACGCTAACAGCATACAGACAAGGGCATGGGCTCTGAGTGATACTGACCTAGGTCTGAGTCTTAGCTCTAACTAGATTCCTCGTCTATTAAATAAAGATAACGATATTAAAAATCTCCCTTATAAGCCTACTTTGAGGGTTAAATAAGATGATGGATATAAAAGTGTGGTATAGTGTCTAACACACAGTAAGGATTCAATAAAAGTTAACTATCGGACTGGGGATGTGGCTTAGTGGTAGAGAGCACTTGCCCAGCATGTGCTCAAGGCCTTGTTTGATCCTCAGCATTATTTAAAAAAAAAAAAAAAAGTTTACTATTATGATTACCTCTAAAACTTATGCCAGCTGATTCAGATGGACAGGTAAGAAATAACCCCAAGAAACCTAAGCAGTAACTGAAGGAACTGTAACTGTAAAGTTGTGGAATAAAAACTTCACATTCTGGAGGCACAATTTTATATTCATCACTTTTTATTACTAGTGATCTGAACTCTTGAGAAGACAAATAGATGTAGAAAATGAAGACAACAGTTAAAAACAAAATTTGGAATTTGGACATTAGGTAAAAGGAATGACTTTAAGTATAGGAGTAAAAACAATGAATAGAATGAGTATTATGACACCTATAAAAATTGCTTGTCCAGCATAAATAAATCCACGTAGGCACTGTGTTGAAGTGCTACGCTTTGTGCCTATATGGCACAGCAGTAATTATAGCAACAGTAGTAATAGCAACATAGCAATGACAGTAGCAGCAGTAGCTAATACTGACACAGTACTTACACTGTGCCAGGTACTATTCTAAATGCATTACATAGTTTAACTCACTTACCCTATTAACTCTTAGCAGAAAGCATTTAGGTTTAAGATAAACAGATCTGAGATTAAATTTTGGCTCTGACATTAATGGCCAATGATTTTGAATAAAGTACTTTACTTCTTTGACTATAGTTTCCTCATGTCTAACAGTGGGAGAGAATACCTAACCCACAGTGACAATATAAGGATTACCTAAAATTAAATACATAAAATACCTATCATGGTGCCTGATACCTAACAGATACCCTGCTAAGCTATATCTTTATTTTTGCTGTTGATATTAAAATTATTATTCAATCTTATGACCAAGACATCATCCTGTAGCATGCAGAGTAAAGTTTAAAAAGAGAAGAATCTTTCCCTTCCTGAGTTCCTTTCAGCCTCTTAAAAAATGGTACTCTATGATTTTCCTCAGCATGAACTACACATGAATAAAAAATAGAGTATTGTAAAGATAAAAAGACCCTTACATTAGTTTTAAAGGTTTGGGTTTTTCCCCCCAAAGAATGGTAGTGTTAAAAATAAATTTCCTTAAAGTAAATAGTGCTGAAAAGAATGAAAATGGCATATGGCTGAGGGAATCTTCCAAAGAAACTCTTCTACTCAGCCATCTCCTGTTCTTTTCTCTGCCTTTTAAGGTCACAGTAACATGATAGAAAATCTGGGACTCACACCATCTGTCCAGACAGTTCTATCACTGCTCATTTCTCTTGTTAAATAGTCAGAACACTTCACACTTCCCAAACACTGCTACTATAAAGAGCAGTTGAAACAGAATGAAAGAAGCTTTTTCTATCCAGAAATGTAGTGGTTGGAAATGAATAGTTCTTTTGAGGTTTGTGAGTTTTATATCATGTCAGTGAAAAGAAAAATTCACCCCTTAGGAGGAAATTTAAGAACAAAAGGACTCTAATACTAGCTCTAGAAATTATCTTTTTTTAAAAAAAGGGTGGCACTCTTAAATGAGTTCTCTGAGAAAAAATGTGGCACTTTCATACTGAGATAATAACACAGGTCTCCAATCTGTACATTGCTCATTAGACTAAGAGGAGGAATAGTTTACTACTATTACTACTACTACTGTAGTAATATTAATAATAGTAGGTAACAGTTACTTAGTATTCATGACATATTATTTTATTTTATTTTATTTTTTTTATTTATTTTTTTACGTTTACATAGGGTAATGATGTTTCTTTTTTTTCCCTTCCCCCCCACCCCTCCCACCCTTTTCCCTTTATACAGTCCTTCTTTCCTTCATTCTTACCGCTCTCCTTAGCCTAACTCTAAACCTAACCCTAAACCTAATGCTAACCCCTCCCACCCCCATTATATGTCCTCATCCGCTTATCAGCGAGATCATTCGTCCTTTAGTTTTTTGAGATTGGCTTATCTCACTTAGCATGATATTCTCCAATTTCGACCATTTGCCTACAAATGCCATAATTTTATCATTCTTCATTGCGGAGTAATATTCCATTGTATAAATATGCCACAGTTTCTTTATCCATTCATCAACTGAAGGGCATCTAGGTTGGTTCCACAATCTGGCTATGGTGAATTGAGCAGCAATGAACATTGATGTGGCTGTATCTCTGTAGTATGCTGATTTTAAGTCCCTTGGGTATAGGCCAAGGAGTGGGATAGCTGGGTCAAATGGTGTTTCCATTCCAAGCTTTCTGAGGAATCTCCACACTGCTTTCCAGAGTGGCTGCACTAATTTGCAACCCCACCAGCAATGTATGAGTGTTCCTTTTTCACCACATCCTCGCCAACACCTATTGTTGCTTGTGTTCTTGATAATCGCCATTCTAATTGGGGTGAGATGAAATCTTAGGGTAGTTTTGATTTGCATTTCCCTTATTACTAGGGATGTTGAACATTTTTTCATATATCTGTTGATTACTTGTACATCTTCTTCTGTGAAGTGTCTGTTCATTTCCTTAGCCCATTTGTTGATTGGATTATTTGCATTCTTGGTGTAGAGTTTTTTGAGTTCTTTATAGATTCTGGAAATTAGCGCTCTATCTGAGGTATGGTTGGCAAAGATATTCTCCCACTCTGTAGGCTCTCTCTTCACATTTCTGATAGTTTCCTTTGCTGAGAGAAAGCTTTTTAGTTTGAATCTATCCCAGTTGTTGATTCTTGCTTTTATTTCTTGTGCTATGGGAGTCCTGTTAAGGAAGTCTGATCCTAAGCCAACAAGTTGAAGATTTGTACCTACTTTTTCTTCTATAAGATGCAGGGTCTCTGGTCTGATTCCAAGGTCCTTGATCCATTTTGAGTTGAGTTTTGTGTAGGGTGAGAGATAGGGGTTTAATTTCATTCTATTGCATATGGTTTTCCAGTTTTCCCAGCACCATTTGTTGAAGAGGCTATCTTTTCTCCATTGCATATTTTTGGAACCTTTGTCTAGTATGAGAAAATTGTATTTATTTGGGTTTGTGTCCATGTCCTCTATTCTGTACCATTGATCTACCTGTCTATTTAGGTACCAATACCATGCCGTTTTTGTTACTATTGCTTTGTAGTAGAGTTGAAGATCTGGTATTGCAATACCCCCTGCTTCGCTCTTGCTACTGAGGATTGCTTTAGCTATTCTAGGTTTTTTATTCTTCCAGATGAATTTCATAATTGCTTGCTCTATTTCTGCAAGGTACATCATTGGGATTTTAATTGGAATTGCATTGAATCTGTATAGCACTTTAGGTAGTATAGCCATTTTGACGATATTAATTCTGCCTATCCAGGAACATGGGAGATCTTTCCATCTTCTAAGGTTTTCTTGAATTTCTTTCTTTAGTGTTCTGTAGTTCTCATTGTAGAGGTCTTTCACCTCTTTTGTGAGATTGATTCCCAAGTATTTTATTTTTTTTCGATGCTATTGTGAATGGGGTAGTTTTCCTAATTTCTCTTTCTGAAGATTCATCACTTATGTATAAAAATGCATTGGATTTATGAGCATTGATCTTGTAACCTGCTACTTTACTGAATTCACTTATGAGTTCTAAAAGTTTTCTGGTGGAATTTCCAGGTTCCTCTAAATATATAATCATGTCATCAGCGAACAGGGATAGTTTGAGTTCTTCTTTTCCTATTCGTATCCCTTTAATTTCTTTGGTTTGTCTGATTGCTCTGGCTAGAGTCTCAAGGACGATGTTGAATAGAAGTGGTGAAAGAGGGCATCCCTGCCTTGTTCCAGTTTTTAGGGGGAACGCTTTCAGTTTTTCACCATTTAGAATGATATTAGCCATGGGCTTAGCGTAGATTGCCTTAATAATGTTTAGGAATGTTCCCACTACCCCAATTTTTTCTAGTGTTTTGAGCATGAAGGGATGCTGTATTTTATCGAATGCTTTTTCTGCATCTATTGAAATAATCATGTGATTCTTAACTTTAAGTCTGTTGATATGGTGAATGACATTTATTGATTTCCGAATGTTGAACCAACCTTGCATCCCTGGGATAAAACCCACTTGATCGTGGTGCACTATCTTTTTAATATATATTTGTATGCGATTTGCTAAAATTTTGTTGAGAATTTTTGCATCGATGTTCATTAAGGATATTGGTCTGAAATTTTCCTTCCTCGATGTGTCTCTGTCTGGTTTAGGTATCAGGGTGATATTGGCTTCATAGAACGAGTTTGGGAGGGTTCCCTCCTCTTCTATTTCATGGAATAGTTTGAGGAGTATTGGAATGAGCTCTTCTTTAAAGGTTTTGTAGAACTCGGCTGAGAACCCATCTGGTCCTGGACTTTTCTTTGTTGGTAGGCTTTTGATGACCTCTTCTATTTCATTGCTTGAAATTGGTTTATTTAGGTTGTGTATGTCCTCATTCAGTTTAGGTAATTCATATGTCTCTAGAAATTTGTTGATGTCTTCGAGGTTTTCTGTTTTGTTGGAGTATAGATTTTCGAAATAGCTTCTAATTATGTTTTGTATTTCACTCGTGTCTGTTGTGATGTTTCCTTGTTCATTCCGAATTTTAGTAATTTGAGTTTTCTCCCTCTTTCTCTTTGTTAGTGTGGCTAAGGGTTTATCAATTTTATTTATTTTTTCGAAGAACCAACTATTTATTTTGTTAATTTTTCTAATTGTTTCTTTTGTTTCGATTTCGTTGATTTCGGCTCTGATTTTAACTATTTCATGTCTTCTACTACTTTTGGTATTGGTCTGCTCTTCTTTTTCTAGCGCTTTGAGCTGTAGTGTTAAGTCGTTTATTTGTTGATTTCTACTTCTTTTTTTGAATGCACCCCATGAAATAAATCTTCCTCTAAGTACTGCTTTCATAGTGTCCCAGAGATTTTGATATGATGTGTCTTTGTTCTTGTTTACTTCTAAGAATTTTTTTATTTTCCTCCTGATGTCTTCTGTTATCCATTCATCGTATAATAGTGTATTATTTAGTCTCCAAGTATTGGAGAAGTTTCTGTTTTTTTATTCTGTCATTTATTTCTAATTTCAATCCATTATGATCTGATAGAGTACAAGGTAGTACCTCTATCTTCTTGTATTTGCTAACAGTAGCTTTGTGGCATAAAATATGGTCTATTTTAGAGAAGGATCCATGTGCTGTTGAGAAGAAAGTGTATTCGTTCTTTGTTGGATGGTATATTCTATATATGTCTGTTAAGTCTAAATTGCTGATTGTGTTGTTGAGATCTATAGTTTCTTTATTCAATTTTTGTTTGGACGATCTATCCAGTGGTGAGAGAGGTGTGTTAAAATCGCCTAGTATGATTGTGTTGTGGTCTATTTGAATTCTGTAATTGAGAAGGATTTGTTTGATGTACGTGGATGAGCCAATGTTCGGGGTATAGATATTTATGATTGTTATGTCTTGCTGATTTATGCTTCCCTTAAGCAGCATGTAATGTCCTTCTTTATCCCTTCTGACTAGTTTTGGTTTGAAGTCCACATTATCTGAGATGAGGATGGATACTCCAGCTTTTTTGCTGTGTCCGTGTGCATGGTATATTTTTCCCCATCCTTTCACCTTTAGTCTATGGGTGTCTCTTTCTATGAGGTGAGTCTCTTGCAGGCAGCATATTGTTGGA
Organism: Sciurus carolinensis; assembly: GCF_902686445.1. NCBI lineage: Eukaryota > Metazoa > Chordata > Mammalia > Rodentia > Sciuridae > Sciurus > Sciurus carolinensis. The sequence goes on from NC_062226.1 coordinate 27,174,502, forward strand.
TTTTTCTTTTTAATCCAATCTGCCAGTCTGTGTCTTTTGATTGATGAATTCAGGCCATTAACATTCAGGGTTATTATTGTGATATGATTTGTATTCCCAGTCAATTGACTCATATTTGTTTTTGGCATGATTTGGTTTCTCCTTTATTTGGCTATTCCTTTAGGCTAGCGCCTCCTGTTGCTGATTTGCATCGTTGTTTTTCATCTCTTCCTCATGGAATATTTTGCTGAGAATGTTCTGTAATGCTGGCTTTCTTTTTGTAAATTCCTTTAGCTTTTGTTTATCATGGAAGGATCTTATTTCATCGTCAAATTTGAAGGTAAGTTTTGCTGGGTATAAGATTCTTGGTTGGCATCCGTTTTCTTTCAGGGCTTGGTAAATGTTGTTCCAGGCCCTTCTGGCTTTTAGGGTCTGGATTGAAAAATCTGCTGATATTCTTATTGGTTTCCCTCTGAATGTAATTTGATTCTTTTCTCTCGTGGCCTTTAAAATTCTGTCTTTATTTTGTATGTTAGGTATTTTCATAATAATGTGCCTTGGTGTGGGTCTGTTGTAATTTTGTATGTTTGGAGTTCTATAAGCCTCTTGTATTTGGTTTTCCATTTCATTCTTCAGATTTGGGAAATTTTCTGATATTATTTCATTGAATAGATTGTTCATTCCTTTGGTTTGTTTCTCTAAGCCTTCCTCAATCCCAATAATTCTTAAATTTGGCCTTTTCATGATATCCCATAATTCTTGTAGATTCTGTTCATGATTTCTTACCATCTTTTCTGTTTGGCCAACTTTGCTTTCAAGATTAAATAATTTGTCTTCAATGTCTGAGGTTCTGTCTTCCAGGTGCTCCATTCTATTGGTTATGCTTTCTATGGAGTTTTTAACTTGGTTTATTGTTTCCTTCATTTCAAGTATTTCAGTTTGGTTTTTTTTCAGTATCTCTAACTCTTTATTGAAATGATCTCTTGCTTCCCGTATTTGGTCTTTTAACTGTTGATTGGTGCGATCATTTAATGCCTGCATTTGCTCTTTCATCTCCTCCTTCAATGCCTGCATTTGCTCTTTCATCTCCTCATTTGCTTCCCTGATTGTTTTAATTACGTACATTCTGAACTCCCTTTCTGACATTTCTTCTGCTGTGCTGTCATTGGGTTTTATTGATGTAGTATCTAGGTTTGTTTGGGACATTTTCTTCCCTTGTTTTCTCATATTGGTCAGTTGTCAGTGGGACCCTGAGATATTGCAGTTTTCCGCTATTGGCTTATAGTATCCCGGTAGATTTCCAGTGTATCACCTCCCAGCCTTCAGTAGCCTGATGTCTTGGAGGAATCTGATAAAGCAGCGTATCCGAAGAAAACTGCCCCTAGCCCCCTACTGGTTCCACGATTTGGAACTGGCTCTGTGCTGAAATGCTCTCACTGTGGGCCTGCACCGTGCAGCTGGCTGTGTGGGAGGAGCTCACTGCCGGAGTGTGGAAGGCTACCTTGGGAAGACTCTAGCTGCCCTGCCCGACTCCAATAAGCCACCTCTATCTGGGCCTGCCCCCCGGGCTGAGCTTTACCCAGTGGGCAGACTCACCCGTGGCTCTATTTCAGTCCGAGTCTCTCAATGCCTCCCCTTCTTAACTCCTGGGTTCTGGAGCGACAGGGGGTGCAGTCTCCCTCTAGGCCGCCATCTTGGATCGCCCCGAGAAGAGAGCCTGCAGCCGGAGTGGGCAGAGCCGCCTGAAGAGGTGTCTGGCTGCCCTGCCCTGATCCCAGAGGCTGTTTGCGGATCGAGGCTCTCCGTTGGTTCGGGGGCTTGTGGCTGGTTCTATGTAGAAAGTCTCTCACTGGGCGGTCAGCTCCGAGAGGCTAGCCTTGAACGGCACCTCCCACCGCAGGGGTCCAGACTACTTGGGGAAGTCTCTGGCTGCCCTGTCTGGACCCTGAATCTGCTTGCGTGCCAGAGTACGCTGAGCTGCACTGGCTCCGGGACTCGGAGCTTGTTCTGGTCAGAAAGGCTCTCACTAGCGGGCCAGTTCCGTTCCGAGAACCTGGAGAAGCTGGCTGTGTGGGCGGGGCCCACCGCCGGAGTGTGCAGGGCTGCCTGTGGATGACTCTAGCTGCCCTGCCCGCCTCCGATAAGCCACCTCTATCTGGGCCTGCCCCCCGGGCCGAGCTTTACCCAGTGGGCAGACTCACCCATGGCTCTATTTCAGTCCGAGTCTCTCAATGCCTCCCCTTCTTAACTCCTGGGTTCTGGAGCGACAGGGGGTGCAGTCTCCCTCTAGGCCGCCATCTTGGATCGCCCCGAGAAGAGAGCCTGCAGCCGGAGTGGGCAGAGCCGCCTGAAGAGGTGTCTGGCTGCCCTGCCCTGATCCCAGAGGCTGTTTGCGGATCGAGGCTCTCCGTTGGTTCGGGGGCTTGTGGCTGGTTCTATGTAGAAAGTCTCTCACTGGGCGGTAAGCTCCGAGAGGCTAGCCTTGAACGGCACCTCCCACCGCAGGGGTCCAGACTACTTGGGGAAGTCTCTGGCTGCCCTGTCTGGACCCTGAATCTGCTTGCGTGCCAGAGTACGCTGAGCTGCACTGGCTCTGGGACTCGGAGCTTGTTCTGGTCAGAAAGGCTCTCACCAGCGGGCCAGTTCCGTTCCGAGAACCGACATTTTATTTTTGGTAATGGTGATTGAACCCAGGGGTGCTAAGTCATATCTCCAGCCCTTTTAATTTTTTTTTATTTTGAGACAGGGTCTCACAAAGTTGCTTATGGCCTCAAACTTGCTATCCTCCTGACTCAGCCTCTTGAGTCACTGGAATTATAAGCATGTGCCACAATGCCCGGCTACTTGGGACATCTTGTCATTCTTCAAAGGACTTTTGTGAATTACCTGTTTTAATCCTTAAAAAAAAAATCACTTTATGTGGCAATTTCTCATAATATTTTCATTTTACAGTTGAGAAAACTCAGGAAAAAGATAAAACAACTTGCTCAAGGTAATATAGGTGGTTAAATGTAGAGCTGGAGTTCTAAAGCAAGCGCACTGGCTTCATGCATTATTTATTTTTTTCAATATTGTTAGCTGTAGATGACACAATTCCTTTATTTTATTTGGTTTTATGTGGTGCTGAGGATCAAACACAGTGCCTCAAACGTGCTAGGCAAGCACTCTACCACTGAGCTATAACCCCAGCCCTATGCATTATTTTTAAATGTTATACTTTAAAAAATTTTTTTTCAAAAAGCCCCTAATTATATTTTAAAATTGGCATCTCTATCATATTTTAAACAAATTACAGCTGAATGTCTGAAACATTAAACTCTCAGTTCATTTAGCCACAATTACAGTCAAATATTTACTCATTAATTTACTTATTTCTAAGTTTTATTAATTTACTCATTTCTAATTCTTCCAATCAGAGCTTACCTAGCATAAAGGAGTTTGTTGTCATTTAGAAAGCAAAAACAAAACAAAACAAAAAACAAAAAAAAACTTCAAGAATGTGCTCTGGGATTAGCATCAGTTTGGGGATACTTTATGACTCCAAAAATAGGTTTGGACTACTCTCAAACTTCCAGAACAAGTTTAATCTTTCATGGGGACTCCTTGCCTTCAGATAAAAATTCAGGGATCCCAGGAGGATGGGTCAATGTATTCAGGAGAAATTAGGATCAGTCTGGACATCCTTCATATTTATAGACCTCTCTTTTATGTTTAATGACTCAAATTTATTTACTAATAGAAAGCCCAATCTCAGGTACATTGCCACGATAATGGCAATAATGATAGTAACCATATTGTAATCATAAAATTAATAATATTAAATAACAACATCAATAAACCCTAAATACTGCTAACTTACTAAGTGCTAAGCATTATGCTAAGTGTTTTGTACTATCAGGTATATAAGGGAGACTGTGAATAGTGGTTAAAAGTATGAACTCTAGACAAACTGCTATCTGACTGTTTCACTAACTTGAACAAATAGCACTTAAGTTCTATTAAGTTCTCTTAAGTTCTACTTAAGAGCCTCACAGATCATCTACCTCCTAAGGCTGTGTACACTGGATGGGTTGTACCTGTAAGAGTGCTATAGTAGGGTTCAGAATAGTGACACAGTAGTTTTTATATAAATTTAATAGATGAGGAACTTCATGGGCACTTCATTTTCAGAGGAGTTGAATGTCAAAAGTTAGTTAGGGTGGACAAGAAATTTCTCAGGTCTGTCTGACTCATGCCTATGCTCTTTGGGCTAGTGTGCTCATGTGTGTACTTTTTCCCTCTTTCCATTCTACTCCACTCAGTGGATAAAGTGCATTATAAAAGAGAGCAGGTACTCTAATGTCTTGTGTGTGTGTGTGTGTGTGTGTGTGTGTGTGTGTAGTGCTAGGAATTGAACCCAGGGCCTTGTACATGCAAGGTAAGCACTCTACCAACTGAGCTATAGCCCCAGTGCCTCTAATGTCACTTTTGTCTTATCCAATATAAGAGTTTGAGTAGGAGAGCATTTTTAAAAACTTAGGTATTAGTAATACCAATCTAACATACTAAATTTCATCAATTCTGAACACATCTCTTCCCAACTTATGAAACATGTGTCTTATAACTAACTAGCAGTGTTTCTACTTTATTAGTCACATGTAAAATACTGTTACATTATTCGTTTGATAAAATATAGTAGCTCTTATGCCCAAAGTATATTCTTTATGTCTATATTACAGGCACATTTCTAAAGCTTTCCCAGCACTCATGGACTCATCCCCATTCAATCTCAATTTCTTCACTTAAACTTCACCTTGACTATCTCCTTCTTAACAACACTATGTTACAAGACTCCCATATAGTTATCAGACTCCTATAACTGTGATTTTCATTTTAGGCTCTGAGCTTGATTTTTGTGTTCCTTGCTTTGATATTCTCTTTTTGATGACTCAAGAGTTTTGACCATGACTCCTTCAACTGACAAACCTAGGAACATTTCCTCCTCCCAGACCATCCCCATAGGAGGTTCTCACTTCACAGGCATAATTAGACTCTATGGGGTAGTTAGAAAAGCATTAGCTAAACAATGGAGCCTTGACAACTGTTCTTTTTTCTTTATGTTATTCCCCTATTTTTTCTTTCTAAAGTTATTTCTACAGCCCCTTTTAATAAGTACTTATCTGATTCGTACTTAAATTTTTTTCCTGTTTTGGCCTGAGTGCCTCCATTCCACATATGGTCAGTCTCTTCATAGAAGAAAAAAATGTCAAGTTTTACATCATCTTTTCCTTGGAAGGATAGTTCCAAGCTGTCTTCCACCTAGGGTGAAGATGAAACCTTCAAAGATTGAAATAATGGTAATACATTTAAAAAAAATTTTTTTACAAAGATAAAAGGATTCTTATCTTTACATCTACAGAGTATTAATTGTAAGATGCATGTTTTTTCAAGTTGGAGCACCTCTGAAATTAGAAAGTATCAGTGGCAATGATGTTTAAATTTTTCTTAAATGAAAGATGTTTAATTTTTCTTAAATGCACATAAAAATAATGTTTCTTACAACAGATGACAACTCAAAGTAAATGACTTATGGTAGTTAAAATTATCACTGCAGAGAAAATGGAAACATTCTGCTCCAGAGTCCCTTTCTGACTAAAGAAGGAAAGAATCCAAAGAAAAATTACATCTTTATAACCAAGAAAAGCAATCAGGAAATAAGTCTCTCATCATAATCAATCGATAAATAAGAAAAGCAGTATTACACATAACCACATGCTAGCACAGATAATTACTTTATATACACGATAGAAGAAGAAATAAAAAATTTAGGTACAGAAAAAAAAGCAAATTAAGAGCAAGATAATCACCAGGGATCATGGACTTAGGGGTATAGGAATCAAATTGTCTGGAGCAACATTTCATCTATACCATAATGACCTATCTCTGGTAGACCTCTGAGGAAACTGCTATAACTTAAGACATGCAAGATAAACAAGAAACTGAAGTACTTCTTTACAATGATTCTATATTTCCCCCCTAATAATCAATGAAATGTTTTGTGTTGATAATTATAATGATATCAATTCATAGGTAAACATAAATTAAATAACTCATGAGAAATAATATAACTTCAGATAGGGTAGGTAGGATTACTTTTTGTATTAATTTTTTAACATATTATTGACTAGTAAATTAACAAAAACTTTATTAACTAGAGTTCAAGATGCTCCTTTCCTCACTGATAGATTAAAAGCCAGATTTTCAGGCTTTTCCTTAAATAGTGCAGAAATCAGAAGTGGTTGAACCCATCAATACTGAGTGATAAAATTATGTAAACAGTGCTAGTTGCAATAGCACATATACTAAAATCAGAATGATACAGAGAAGATTAGCATGGCCCTGTGCAATGATGACACACAAATTGTGAAGTGTTCTATTTTTTCATATTGAGCAGTTTTCTTAGGCAAATGTAGTGGTCTACTCAGACCAGGATCAACTATATTAAAATGTTTCACTCACTTCACCTATTTAAAAAAATTTTTTTTGCTACATCTGTATGCCAGCACCACTTGCCAAAATAAACTATTGCTATTAAAACAAAAAAAAATTATGTCTGAGTTGCTTTATATAAACTCTATAATTGAGACATGTCACTTAAGAAATAAAGCCAAGTTTTGTTACTGACCTTCCCAAACTTGTGTTTGAGTGGAAGTCCTGCATCCTGAAATGCTATAATAATATCAGATTTGTAATCTTGTATAAAAATCCCTAGGTCAACATCTTTGCTATAAGGAATGATATTGCACTGCCGATACCATCCTAAAACAAAAAGCATAAATTTTATTAAAAATTTAAATTAAAAAATTGATGATCTCTTTTAGCAATGAACTTTATTTCATAGGATTAGACTTAGGATACTTTACCAAAACCATTTTTTAGAAAATTAAATTCCAAATGAAAAGACTTGGTTATAGGAGTCTATCAGTCTATTAGTCTGTCTATCTAGCCTATCTAAATTTCTTCACTAGTCTGAATACTCAGCTTCCTCCTAAGCTTTCATGACATACTTTAATTTCTGTATAAATTATTAGCTTTAAAATGTGTTAACTGGGTCATTCACTTTATATTCATTTTTAAAAAATGAGTAATAAATGACCCATTACTGAGTATCCAACCCATAATGGGTCATCCATTCAAAAAAAGTTAAGTTGCTATTCAGAATGTTTAGTCATTGATATTTAGTGATGAATGCTGCCTTTAGGTGTGCTAAAAACAATTTTATTAATCATTATATCTTTCCTCAGTCAATATTTATAGAATTTACCAGTTCTGAATAGCTCATTCCTGATGGACGATATTAAAAAAGGAGTAATATTAGCTTCAATTTTCCACAAACTGCCAAAAGATATTTAAGTGTTTACTATATGTCCACTCACTTAGATACTAGAGCACTGTCCTAAAAAAATAAAACTTATATCTTAATATTACTATTAAGATAAAACTCAGAATGAGTTTTCCTTATTACCCTACTAATCTTTCCATCCAAATCATTTTAAAAGTAAACAATATTCTACATTTCCCTAGCAGACACTGCTGAATAAGTATTAACAATTATCCTAATAGGCATTGCTATAGGAATTCTAAAATAATTCTATTAAATAATTATAAACTATAAAAAAATGGAAAGCTCATCTAATTCAACCCTCTTATTTCAAAAATGCCCTTAAATCAAGAAATCCACAGGCCTAAAAACTCAAAACAAACTATGACAAATGTTTATTTTTGTTTTTTGAACCTAAGAGTACTTTACTACTGAGCTATGTCCCCAACCCTTTTTATTTTTTATTTGAGACAGGGTCTTGTTTAGTTGCTGAGGCTGGTATTGTGCTTGCAATCATTCTACCTCAGCTTCCTGAGTTGCTGGGATCATATATGGGCTAGGTTACCATGCCCAGCTATGACAAATGTTTAAGAAGTGTATTTTTTTGCAGGGGGTGCTGAGGATTGAACTCAGGGGCACTCAACCAATGAGCCACATCCCTAGCCTTATTTTGTATTTTACTTAGGAGACAGGGTCTGAGTTGCTTAGCACGTGTTGCTGAGGCTGGCTTTGAACTCTTGAATCTCCTGCCTCAGCATTCCAAGCCCGTGTGCACCACTGCACCTGCCTTAAGAGGTCTTTTTAATGACACAGACTATAATACAACTTTGCTTCTAAAAAGTTAAATCTTAAAGCAAATATCACACAATTGTGTGAACAATGTTCCTCTTTGGGTTTATTCTAGTTGTAAGCTCCTTGATAGGAAGAACTATATAATCTTCCACATGGTCCAATGGAAGGATAACCCCAAATCCCAGTCTATACCTGTTGTACCAGAATAAATAACTATGGCATTTCCTTTCACTTTCAGATTGAACAACAAATTATATGGCAACTCTTTATAAAAGTAGAAGCTGAAGTTACTTTTGTATAAATTTTTTTGTAAATTTTTTTTGGTAGATTTTTTTTGTAAAATTTTGTACAGTTCTAATCAAGAAACAATGAATACAGCTATAATCAACCATACTTTTAGTCAACAGGGAACAAACAAAAACAGAACAACATTTAAGATTCTATTTAATTCTAAATTCCAAAGAAGTTTGATCTAATGAATAGTTATCAGAAATCTAGAAATTTTTCTCAGATTTTAATAGCAACTTGTCTAAGGACTATAGGAAAGTCTGTAGTTCTCCCTCTCAGATGAAGAATCAGTAATATTCTGAATGATCTGGAAAAGGTCTGTGGTACCTTATGACACCCCTTTCAGTCTTCCTCTTATTAGAAACTTTTGGTGCAATGCAGACTGATTATATGATACATAAGTTAAAAAAAAAAAGTTTTTTTTTTAAAGACAAAAATAGTCTTTGGGATAGAAATAATAAAATGCCAGTTTAAGGATTATCTGAAAATCAACTATAGTCTACATATTCTGATGTAAATTTTCTACATATTACTTACACGGTTTGGTAAACACAAACATCATCTTCCAAAGATTCTATTTTATATTTCTGAAATTAATTTCTGTGAAAAAAAACAATAGATCTTTGCTACATGCACAAATGTTTACTCTGTCTGTAAATACTACACTTTGAATGTTACTAATATTTTGTCAACTTAACTGGTCATCCCTAAAGACAAAATGGATAGATGAAATGACAAGAAGACAAACATAAAGCAGCAAGAATTTTACCTAAACAAGTTCCACTGCTCAGCCAAAATCGTACTCCCAATTTCTTTAACGTTTTGGCTGCTAGTTGCAATAAATCCTTTGCACTCTTCCGAAAGGTCATAGCTTCCACAGTGTTATCATCAAGGTACTGCTACAGATTTAATAAACAGTATCAGCTGCTGTTTATTTTCAAATTACTGGAAACATTTCTGTGACATCTGAATTAAATGTGGTAATTAACGCCACATTATATACATTTTCTAAAATAAATATCAAGTTTTACAGTTACTTCTTAGTCATACATTAAAATAAGAATATAGGAGTATTTTCTAGGAGAGATCAGTTAAAAAAGAAGGAATACACTTACACCTTTATCAACTTCTCCTTCCTGTCACAATTTAGCAGGTTGGGCAATTAGGAGGAAAGAAGGCTAATTACCATAGCTACAAGCCTAACTGAAACAAAATAAACTAAATGATGTTTCATCATTCATTGATGCTACTGTTCTTTATAAACAGTAGTAAAGTAGAAAGAGCTGAGATTTTGAATCAGATTATCTGTGTTCAAATTTATGATCATTACTTTTTAGCTATGATCTTGGAAGAAAATAAGCTCAGTGAAGGAAAGTTACTTTATGCCATTTATGACATATTTCCAGTGTCTAGAACAGAGCCTGCATTTTTGTTGAATCTATGAGAATGAAAGAATAAACAAACCTCTCTTAGATCTAATTTTCTCCTTTGTAACTGAGTATAATAATTACACTGTGCATGATTGCTGAGCAGATTTAAGGAGGAAAATGCCTTGCCAAATATGAAGTTTTACATAAATATTATCATTTACTCAGTCATCTTGCTTTTCTGATTTTCTTCATATTTAGAGTTTTAGAACTGAAGAAAGCACTATAAATTCTTCAGTGATGCTTCACTAACTAGGGGACAAAGACCTAAATTATTTGGCCTAGGAGACAAGGACATTGTGTTCTGGTCCCTATTGGTCAGTCTCACCTCCACCCTCCTTACAATTCATTTTGCAGCAATAAAATGTAACTTTCCAATTATACTACAACTTCTCTAGCCTTTGTGCCTTTATATATGTTGCTTCCTTTGCCTGACATGTCCTAGTCCTCTTGAAAAAGAAAAAAATTAGCATCATAATTTAAATATATCCATTTGGGCTGGGGATATAGCTTAGTTGGTAGAGTGCACAAGGTCCTGGGTTCAATCCCCAGTACTACCAAAAAGAAAGGTCCATTTAATTTTTCCTGTTTAGCCAATGAATGGACAAGAATCCTGGGATCTGGAAGGACTCCTCCAAAATATCAAAGAAATATAACATGATAGGAAGTACCTACTCATTTCATAGATGAGGAAACTAAGGATCAAAAATTTAGTGAATGAAGGAGAAGAAGAATATAGCTGTCTAGATATTCCTAGGTCAGGTATCCAGATATTTCCATATTCCCTTCTGGTTTCTCACTGAAATTCAACTGGTGAAGCTCATGAATTATTAGGTAATATGTTTTTTTTCCCTGTGAAACAAAACCAAGTTCAGAAAAATGTATAGAATCCTACTTCTGAAGTTCGTGGTTTATTTATGAAAATAATTAAAAGTAAATAAAGTCAGGAGAAAACTTCCCATTCTTCCCTTCCTTCCTGAACCAATAAGACCAATTAGGTAGGGTGGAGTAATAGAGGTTTTTGTGCACAGGGGTGGCCTGGTATTATGGGATGTCAGAGCCAAGCAGGGTTGAGGAGAGTCTCCCTGTAGATGAGCAGACAGATGTAGCAATTTAGAGCCTTAGTAGGGTGACAAGGGTGTCATACAGGGGAGTAGCCCAATAAGGGTAGCAATGTCCATGCAGGGTGAGAAAAACATCCACATGGGGAGGGGGATCTGTTGAGATATCGGTTACATATGGGAAGATTAAACAAATAATTAATATAGCTAAGAATAGTGGAAGTCAATTTTCTCAGTTTGAGAAAGGAGCCAGAAATATAAAAATGAACTCTACGTTGTTCCGTTAAAACTTACAATGTACCTGGATATACTGTTACCTCTAGATAATGATGCGAATTCAGATTTCAATAGAAAAAGATAAAATACAGACATACACACCATACCCCTGTACACTTAGAGGGCCTGTGTGCAGCAAAACCCCAATAGCAATGGGTACACCTGATTTCCAGATCTTGGTTTCTTTAACGAACAAGTAATCAGAGAAAAAATTGATCCCAGTATTGGGGAAGGGAAATTATATAATAAGCCTAGAACATCTTGTTATGTTAAAATCTTAATAATATAATCTAATCCCTTAGATAAAATAGGAAACCTTGGATCCACACTGATAAAAACAAATGAAAGTTTGACAAGGAGGGCTGGGGATGTGGCTCAGTGGTAGACTGCTTGCCCAGCATGCACAAGTCCCTGGGCTCAATGAAAGAAAAAGTTTGAAGAGGAAAATAATACTTACATAGCTATAAAGTAATTTCACATCGAATACTTATTAAGTACAAAGAGAAAAACAAACAACGTAAGGCTGGCAGATAACAAATCAAATGTGTGATAGGAACACCAGCAGTAATTGGACAAATCAAAATCAGGCAGCACCTGATGGCATAAAACAAGAACACATCATCATTTCTGTGTATTCCTTTTAAAAATGTTTAATCTGAATCTAACATAAGGAAAAAAACAGATAAATTCCCAAATGAGGGACATTTTACAACATATCTGGACTATCATTTTTAAAAGTATCAAGGTCATAAAAGCAATAAAAAGACTGAGAAACCCGAAACAGAAGGAGATTAAGGAGACAGGAAAATTAGTACATGTGATTCTAAGTTCCTTTTTAATATAAAGGTCTTTATTGGGACAATTAGTAAAATTTCAGTGGGAGAAAGTGGTAATAATCTGCATTAATTTCCTAAATTTTTTTTTTAAGGTAGTAGGGGGATTTAACCCAGGGGCACTTAACCACCGAGCTATATCCCTAGACCTTTTTTTATATTTTATTTAGAGACAAGGTCTCACTAAGTTGCAGGGCCTTGCTAAGCTGCTGAGGCTGGCTTTGAACTCGTGATCCTCCTGCCTCAGCCCCCACAGCCACTGGGATTACAGGTGTGCACCACCATGCCCAGCATTTTCCTAATTTTTATATTAGGAGATATAGGAAGATGTTTTTGTTTTTAGAAAATGTTAAATTATTTGAGTTTGTGCGGCATCTGATCCATAGCATACTCAAAATGCTATTTGTATTGTATTCACAACTTTTATCTAAGTCTAAAATTGTTTTAAAAAATCGTTTTTTAAAAAAAGAAATTTAGAAGGCAGCTGTGTAACTTTATTTTGATTGGTTCATTGTTGTGTGTTTTATAGTGGGTATTATATATAAGACTATTTGGCGCCATCAAGTGTTGAAATACATACATGTACACTTCAATTGGAAAACAGACTCGTTATTTTTTTTAATCATGGTTCTAACATAAAAATAATCAAGAAGGAAATATTTAAGAGGATAAGAATAAAAAAGGAGTTATCAACCCCATTAGGTCTATCAGTAATATCAACACGCTAGCAGAAGAGGAAAACGAATTAGGAATCACAAGTCTGCCTCACTGTGAGTGAATGTTGTAGAAAAAACATCGAGAATGAATACAAAGTTCCATCTGTTTGTGTCACAAATATGACCTACAGACAGCATTATAGTCTTGCTGTTGGATGGTACTTTAAACACCTAAAGGATAAGGCTATAAACTGATATGCACTCTGAGCATCCTTTATCCATGCTCTTTACTCAAATCCTGATTGAGTGTTCACCTTAACATTTCAAAACCAGGAATAAGAAATATAGACTTAGAAAGTATCAGCTGTAATTGCACACCTGTAATCCCACACCTATAATCCAGTGGCTCAGGAAGCTGAGGCAGGAGGATTTCAAGTTCAAAGTCAGCCTCAGCAACTTAGTAAGGCCCTAAGCAACTTAGTAAAACCCTGTCTAAAAATAAAACACAGGGCTGGGGATGTAACTCAGTTGGTAGAGCGCTTGCCTTGCAAGCATAAAGCCCTGGGTTCAATCCCCAGCACCACCAAAAAAAAAAAAAAAAAAAAAAAGGGCTGGGTATGTGGCTCAGTGGTTAAATGCATTTGGGTTCAATCCCTGGTGGTACCAAAAGAAGAAAAAAAATGTATGATACTCTCTACATGATTTTTCAGTTATTTTGAATCATTTTGCATTTTATGCTGCCTTTTCACAAATGAGAAGGGCAAATGAATGGGCAAATGCTTGTTAAGTAGTTCCAACCTTGCTGGTGAATTAGTTCTAATAAGTGTCCTCAAAAAAATCATTTGATTCATGGGCTGGGGTTGTGGCTCAGTGGTAGAGCACTTGCCTAGTATGTGTGAGGCACTGGGTTTGATTCTTAGCACCACATATAAATAAATAAGTAAAATAAAGGTACATCAACAACTTAAAAATATTTTTAAAAATCATTTGATTGAGATAAGCACTAATTCTTGATGCATTTTTGCATATTTTCTTTGTGCCACGTACTGTAATAGATACTGGGGCTCCAGAGGTGAATAAGAATACTGTCGTCAAGAAGAACACATAATTTTACTAACTTACATAATTTTACTAAATCCCCTACTGGGTGACAAGACAGACATTTGTAATACACTGTGATAAATGCCATGACAGAGGTGACAACCATAGCAATTCTTTTAAGGCAGGAAGAGTGAGTGGTTGTTTAAGCACCAAACTCACTCACTCTTCTGCTTCTTGTTACCATGTGCTAGGATAATGCCAGGCAGCCCCTGTCTACTAGAGTAAGCCCAACCACACATATATTTTTCTAGCTTTTCAGCCAAGAGGATCAGTAAATTTTATAACCCTGCTGTTACAATGCTTAAAAAAGAGGGCTAGGAAGGCCCACGTAGGCCTAGGTTTGGGTGCCAGCAGATCATATCAGAGAAACCTGGCATTTGTGGTCTTAGGCACTTGGCAACAATAATAAAGCTGGTACTTCATTTTACTATTCTGTTCCTACCCTTGCACATGCAGCTTTTTTTTTTTTTTTTGCATAGAACCCTAGAAAATAAAGGGCATTGGGGTACCAAAACCCCACTGTCATTTTGCCCATTTTCACTTTATCTCTGGTTTCATGTTAGCTCTTAAAGTTGAACTTTCATGCCCTTCAAAATCACCTTTATATCCCCAGGGCCAGAAGCCTAGGAAACAGGCTTTCAATAAATGTTCATTGAATTGAAAGCTAGAGCAACAGAATAAAGTAAAGTTCAAAAAGCATTTGGTCTTTGTGTAGCATTTGCCTTCAAAAACCCTTTATGAACACAAAAATTCATATTCATCAGCAAACCTCTGAGAAAAATTATATTTTTCATGAAATATTTTCTAAATCTACATGGTCCATCTTCTACAGTAACCTCTTTCTTCCTAGATTGCTTCAAAAAGATACTCTACTATCTTCTATCAAGTTTATAAGCTATTACAACTAAAGGCAAAGACCAATGGTAACCCCATCAAAGTCTATATGAATAAAACAATAAGTACTTATTTATCTATTTAGGGATTAAATTGTTTTTTAGGTTAATTTTTAATCTTTTTTTAAATTAAAAGAACAGAAGCTAGAAGAAAATAGATGAACTGAAAAGATAATTTTACTTATTGTCCATAAGTTCCTTCATTTCCCCCTAAAATATTAAAAATAAGCATATTTCCTTTAATTTAAAAGTATATTATTTGGTTATCTCTAACCTGAAAGAATGCTCGAGCTTCTTTATACCTGCATTCAATAAACCTTGAGTGTGGTATTTCTTCTAGAAAGTGCACTGGATTTTTTGGAATACGCACTGTTAGTCCATCAATAGTAACCTGCTGTAACTCTGGCCTGAAAACAAAAGTTAAGATTTATTATAAGGAAATAATCCAGAATACTGGCAGCCTCTTTACAATATTAAACATTAGCAAAATAGCTAAATATCAAGTGTATTTTCTTTCTCAGATATCAACTAGTAACTTTAGTAAGACTTGGAGAATCTGACATCAATCAGCAACTGAGTTTTAAGTATTTGGCTCATGTATTTTAAAATATTTTTATACTTGTTCATATATACTTTGGTATTTCAGGCAAAAAATAAAGCTTAATGATTTAATTTTAAACTACTGATTTACTTCTGAAGAAATAAATGTTCTTAACACTTAAGACAAAAGAGTAATTAAAAGAGTCTAGAACTCATTAACAGGCAAAATGCTATGTGGGAATCAGTCATGTATATTTTGGATATCCCCATTCTAAAAATATTCCTTGAGTTTTTCCATTTCTCTTTATATAAGATATTACAATGTAGTGATGGTTTTTATCTATTGGCAGACATTATGTTTAACAGGTATTTTCTGATTGATAATTTTGAACTTCACTAAATTATTAATGAAACACTGAAATAAACTCACAAAACTTTACAAAAAAGATAATGTTCTCCTAAAAAACTTATTTGAAATATATAATGAATAAAGTATGCATAGGAGTGGTAAGAAAACTGTAAGATTATGATTAGAACAATAAAAGGAGACAATAATAACAACAAACTATTTCCCTCCACTCCTATAATATTATTGGTCATTTTATTACTAAAAACCTGGTTTGGTTTAGGAAAGATTTGACTTTATGTACACAAAAAATGTAGACAGCTCCAGTTTTGAATACTTTTTTCAGTGGTTTCTCAAATACATGATTTTAAATACTAATAAGAGGGCAAGAATAAACACTCTGATAGTTCTCAAGTGTGACAGATAAGCATTGCCTCTCTGGAAGTTTCCAAGAAGGGTTTATAATTTGAAAATCTGTATAAGGATGTCAAACTTTAAGGCAAATGATAAATATTTATTGCTATCTACACATAAGATTATGGTATTTAAAGCATCACTATTAGTGACTTCAAAAGGGGAAGAAAAGTATAACTCTAGATTAGAAACTTCAAATTTATTATCCAATTTCAAGGGTTTTAATTTTCATTCTGTAATTGCCAATATCACTGTCAAATTTTACATGAATTCCTTCAAATAACTTTCTCATTAGAAACATTTTTATTACTGAGATAGCAAAGGACATACTTCTATACATAGTTGAACTGTAGAATGAAATGACCCTTATGTATATGTATATATATAAAGCTCCAATTAAAAAAAACCACAACAACAAATAAATAGAAGGAAGACTAGTAGTAGAGTAGAGTAAAGGGAACAGTAGGAGGGAGAAGGGGAAGGAAAGAGGAGGTACTTGGGATTGAAATGGAACAAATGATATATTCCATTCATGTATGATTAAGTCAAAATGAACCCCACTATTATGTACAACTATAATGCACTAATGCTTGCATGAATCCAGTCCAACACTTTTTTAAAAAAAATTTTTACAGACTGCATTTTGATTCACTGTACACAAATGGGGTATAACTTTTCATTTCTATGATTATATACAATGTATACCACACCATTCATGTAATCATATATGTATATAGGGTAATAATGTCTGCCTCAGTTCACTATCTTTCCTTCCCCCTCCCCCTCCCACCCCATTTTCCTCTAAACCATCTAAAGTTCCTCCATTCTTCTCTTGCCACCCACCTGCCACCCCTCTTTATTTATCATCATCCACTTATCAGAGAAAACATTCAGCCTTTGGTTTTTTGGGCTTGGTTTATTTCACTTAGCTTGATATTCTAAAACTGCATCCATTTACCAGCAAATGTCACAATTTTATTAATCTTTATGGCTGAGTAATATTCCATTGTGTATATATACCACAGTTTCTTTATCCATTTGTATTTGAGCTTTTTATACATAATACTTGTATTCTTTTCTGCCTTGTCACTCCACATTGTAGGATTTAACCATGCTGGTGTTTAGAGCGGTAGTTCAATTGTTTCTATGCTGTATAATACTTCATTGCATGAATTATAGACATAATACATATATACATAATACATATACATTTATTATTTTATTGTTAAAGTATATTTAGGTTGCTTTTCATTTAGAAGCATTAAGAACAATGTTACTAGTTGGGTGCATGCCTGTAATCCCAGCATCTTGGGAGGCTGAGGCAGGAGGATCACAAGTTCAAAGACAACCTCAGCAAAAGTGAGGTGCTAAGCAATTCAGTGAGACCCTGACTCTAAATAAAATACAAAATAGGGAGGGAATGTGGCTCAGTAGTTGAGTGCCCCTGAGTTCAATCCCTGGTACCCTCTCCTCCAAAAAAAAGGTTACTATGAACATTCATGTGAATGTATTAGATTTCACTACAAAATGAAAAAAAGTATAAAAACTCACATGTGGACAACATTTATTTCACACTTCCCCTTTTGGCTCTAAACTTACCTGTCAAAAGCTCCAGGATAACGACCAAACTGTAACTTTTGGAAAGGAACAAATTTCTTGTCAATGTGTCCTTTGAGTCGTAGATGGCCATGCCAGAGGTAGTTGCCACTCCTCTCATGAAAGACCACCAAATGAATGGCATGAGTGGCCAATTTACAAATATAGTGCAGGGGGATTTCAGTTCCAGAAAGTGAGTCTATCCCATCTAGCCGAGGATCTTTGCTTTCAATCTTCAGGCATTGAAATCCCATATTTTCAGCTATCCGAAACCAGCCTTCCTATGGGAATTGAATAAACATCAAGCATGATTATTCAAAACAAAATATAAGCAGCAATACTAAAGTGACTGTTACACTGAGTTAAGCCCTATTTTTGTGCTAATCTGCTCTTTGCCAGAAGATTTAGAAATGAGGATGTTTAACAGATTAGTAATTAAAAAAAAAAATCTGTAGCATAGAAGTTATATACAAGAATTCTATCTAAATTAATACATATTTCTTCCTTGGAATGAAATGCTCATTCTAGTGTTCTCTGTTTAGTTTGTATAAAGTAAACATTAATATTAGGACAGCTAAAATTAAACTTGCAATTCTTACATTCCAGCATTTTAAAATGCTACAATAGAGCCCAACCTGATGCAAATCTTAAGAAAACAGACTGAACATACTATAAGACAAAGCACATTTTCAACATCTTAAGAGTATAAATCTCTCTCTCTCTCTCTTTTTTTTTTTTCTATTAGTGATTGAACCCAGGGGTGCTGAACCACTGAGCCACATCCCCAGCCCTTTATATTTTTTTAATTTAGAGACAGGGTCTCATTAAGTTGCTTAGGGTCTTGCTAAGTTGCTGAAGTTGCCTTTGAACTCATGATCCTCCTGCCTCAGCCTCCCAAGTCACTGGGATTACAGGTGTCCCATGTAGAATATGAATTTTACATAACAAGATTAACCTACATGGTAGATTTTTGTACGAATCTTAACCACTGTTATAGATGGTTAAATATTAAGAATGTCTTACATTTAAATAGGCATTTATAATTTTCAAAGAACTTTCATTTGCATTATTGAGTTTGCCCATGATATCTACCTTATAAAGTAAGTAGCACAGGTATTGTAGGCAACACGATATAGATAGACTCACAGCAGTTTTTCTGTCTAAAGAACATAGCTAATAAGACCCAAAGCCACTAAAAGCACTGAGGTCTTATCCAACAAAATTCAAGGTCCTTTCAACTATATAATATTACCTCTCTGGTTTATATGATGTGAACAAAGTTTATTAAATTCATCTTTCATTTGATATCCACAGAAACCATATGAGATCAGCAAGGAAGTATTTTATCTAGTCCATTATGCAAGAAGAATAAAGCTCAAAGAAGTAATGCCAGATATTAAAGTTTGTGATGATGTGCATCCTAAAGTTTGTCTTACTACCCATAGCATTCAGAAACATTTTTCAAGAGTGCTTTCTTTGGGTTTTTCAATGTTGTCATTTGAATTAGTTCTACCTTCATCTATGTTCTCATAAAATAAACCTCTATTGCACTACTTATTGTATTGTCATTTAATAGCTTCTTTAAATGACTAAATGCAATTAACAGACACAAACAAGTTCCTCTACTGCAGGAATCAACAGTGTCTAAATACCCAGAAGGTAGTCAAAAGATATTTTGTTGCTCTTTATATTGTTAATTGAGAGAAAGTGATAAGCCTGGTACAGAATATTAACTAGTACCAATAGTAAGTATTCTCTCATTTCTCTATATAGAGCTAACTTGTGTTTTGGTCCAGTATCATACACCACTTCTAGGACTGGCCTCACAATATCCCAAAGGATCTTCCATGTACTTCTTCCATCTGCATGTGTGAAAGAAAAGAACTCCAAGATGAGAAAGCCACATAAATGAAACAGCCTGGATCCCTGAGTCACCAATGATAGGAAAGCTGCCTAGGAATACTCATGACCAGGAAAAGCCACAACAGATTTTGTATAAAGACAAATACTCTTTGTGCTAAAGCAATGAAATTTTAGAGTTTTTTTTTTTTTTTTTTTTTTTTTTTTAACAGCAACCAATGTAGCTTACCCTGGCTAATGAAATTGCACCTGATTTTTCTTATATTAATTAGAATTGTCAACTACAGAACTCCTTTTCTTTTCTTTCTTGGTATACCCAAGAATTGGAAAATACTGACTAAAGGTAAGGGTTGCCAATTCAAAGAAAAACACTACAGTATAGAAAGAAATTAAAGAATTATGAGTTGGTAAATTCAGGAAAAATTAAGTAGGTTAGCCAGATCTTAAAAGAAATCTGACCATGGTTGAGGGAAGAAAGGAAGACTGACAAACTAGGCAGAATGATAAGCCTTGCCTTTTTATAACCCTGGAAGAGAAAAGTCAAGAATAAAGTGGAGAGTAAAGGCCTAGGTCAAGACTGCTCTACACAAAACTTCCATTTGCCTTGGCAACAGTTTGCTCACTTGGTAATGACATTAATAAAGAAAAAAAAAAAATCACATGTAAATGAAGTCCACAGTTAGTTCCATCTCAGGGGAAGTTTTAGGGAGGACTATCCAAGGGCTCTGTATGTCATCTGCATAAAAGGATAAACTTGAAATGGGGAACAGGTATGCTTATTTTGCATAGTTGACCTTTTGCTTCTTCCGTTGACTCTGATCATATCAGTTTTGCCAGCTGTAGCATACTTCTTTTCTTCCAAAGTAGTAGCTCTGAAGATATCAGATATTTTGGAAATTTGTGGGTATATTCCTGATTTATCATAATGGTAAATTGGCATTTAGAGGCCTACGTCAGGAACACTAGACATTCTACCATCCAGAATATGAAAATCTATCTTGTGTCCTACCTAATTTCAAATGTCCTATCAGATGATCACAGAGTGAAAAACATGTTTACAATGGTCTGCCCTTATTTCTCAACAATACAATAGCCATGTTAGTGAAGATACAATTTTATTTTTTTGTTGTTGGAAATTCATTCACTGCTTTGAAAAATCAAACTACTAACAACAATATTATTCACAGTAAGAGTTTGTATTTGTGACCCTACTTATAAATACAAGCATCTGAATTGTTTTATTATGTCTTCCAATGTAGTCATGCTTGAGCATTTACACACTGAAACATACATTAGTTCTTTTAATTTCTACATTATATTAAGACTTTAGATTGATTTGGGGGATTATGTGTATAAGAATTATAATGTCTACAAACTTCATTTTGGGAAAATAAAGGGACATTATAGAATATTCTTTGTATTGGCTTCTAAGTCTTGTAAAACTTTTCTATGAGAAAATCAAACAATCCAAGAGAAATGACCTACAAATACTGACATTTAGGAGTTTCTCCAATGAAAAAACTAATATACTCTTATTATTCCATAGTATAGTCCACTAGTTAATGAGGAATGACCATTAAAAAAAAAAGATTCCAATTGATTTACAATCTCTTATTCTTAACAATGAACAAAGATCAACAATTACATTAAACTTGTGTCATAAAAAAACACAAACGAAATAAGATAAAAATACCAGAAAACAAATATCCACAAAGATGGGATTTAGCAAAACAAAATGCAGCAGAGAGCAAAAAACATTTTAGAAAAACTAAAACTTTAAAATGCATAGTCCTGAAGCAAAAACAGAATGCCATAATAAGGAAAAGAGCCTAAGAAGCTTTTAGAAAACATGAATATTTCAAACAAAAATATGACAAATCCAACAAATACATGAAAAAATGTTCAACATCTCCAGCAATCAGAGAAATGCAAATTAAAACTACACTGAGATTTCATCTTATTCTAGTCAGAATGGCAATTATCAAGAATACAAGTAACAATAAAGAATGGCAAGGATGTGGGGGAAAAGGTACACTCATACGTTGCTGGTGGGACTGCAAATTGATGCAACCACGCTGGAAGGTGGTATGCATATTTCCTTAGAAAACTTGGAATGGAACCACCATTTGACCCTGTTATTCCACTCCTTGGCATATACCCAAAGGACTTAAAATCAGTATACTATAGTGATGCAGCCACATCAATGTTTATAGCAGCTCAATTCACAATAGCTAAGATATGGAACCAACCTAGGTGTCCTTTGACAGATGAATAAAGAAAGAAAATGTGGTATATGTACACAATGGAATATTACTTAGCCAAAAAGAAGAATGAAATTATGTCATGGATGGAACTGAAGACTATCATGCTAAGTGAAATAAGTCAGTCTCCAAAAACCAATGTTCTCTCTGATGTGAGGATGCCAACACAAAAAGAGGAGTGGGGAGAACAGAAGTTTATTGGATTAGACAAAGGAGAATGAAGGGAAAGGAGGGAGGATAGGCATAGGAAAGACAGTAAAATGAACTGGACATAACTTTCCTATGTTCATACATAAATACATGACTGCAGGGCTGGGGTTGTGGCTCAATGGTAGAGCACTCATCTAGCATAAATACATGACCAATGTAATGCCACATCACATACAACCACAAGAATGGGAAGTTATACTCCATGTATATAAAATATGTCAAAATACACTCTACTGTCATGTATATTTAAAAAGAACAAATAAAAATATGACAAAATCAATGGCACTATTAAAGATTCTGTTAAAAAATACAACAGTTGGGAAAAGAGAAAATTACAAAGATAAGAAAATCGGAGGATCAATTCTGGAAGTTCAACATCCACATAAAAAAGTTCAGAAAGAACATATTTTCAACACAATTGCTAGAGATCCTACCTAAATTAGTCAAAAAAAAAAAAAAAAAAAAAAGACCAAGTTGTCTATTTGTCCAATCCAATATACTCATCTGATCAGTCTTGAGGGAGAGAAAGAAATAGAAAATGTATAAACTACTAAAGCGTACCTACAGAGTTCAGATTGTAGCTGGAAAACAATATATAGAAACAAAATCTAAATACAAAAGTCAACAGCATTTTCTAATGGACTAAAAAAAGAAACCCCCCCACAATTAAAAACGACAAAGTAGCAAAAAATAAATCATACAAAAATGAGTAAAATCTCTAAGAAAATTATAAGATACTATTAAAGAGCATAAAAGAATTAAAGGAGATATATTTAATGTTCATGAATGAGAAATACTAATGTTGAAACAATGTCAGGAAAACTTGCATGCTTTTGCTTTCTTAGTGCTTTGTGAAGAAGTTTGAACTAGCCTGGTTGATGAAAGACACGTGGCCCCACACGTGGCCCCAGCACCTCCACTGCCCCATTTGACAGCCAGCCTTCCTGAAGCAGATACATGAGTGAGCTTAGCTGAGATCACAACTGTCCAGCTGAATCCTACCCAAATTGCTAGGTCACAGAATTTTGAATTAAATAAAAGGTTGCTTTTAGTCAGTAAATTTTGGAGAGGTTTGTTACACAGTAAAAGCCAAATGATACATAAACTAAATTAGAAATCAAATATGAAGGCAGAATAGAAACATTTTCAGAGATGTAGTTTCAACCCTTCTTAGGAGATTATAAGAAAATATGCTTCCCTAGAGTGATGAAGTAAACAAACACAAAATCTAAAAAACAGACTAAAAACTAACCCAGGAGAGATGAAAGGATTTTCTGGGATGCTATGAAGGAGAATTACTGAACAACACCGGCACAGAAGAGCAGTCTGCATTATAGTAAAAGGACCAAGAGCTCAAGGTGGTGTCTCCAAGGGGAGGAAGGATCACCTGATATGTTAGATCCTACTGAGAGAGCTTTATGTTTCTGTTGCAAAGTTCACAGAAGGATTATTGATACATTATAAAAAAACTAGCAAACAAAAAAGAGAATAAAAGATTCATATGAAAAAGGAAAATTGCCAGAGTGAACTAGGTGGCTTCCATATGAATCTCCACACATTCATAATATGATAAATACTGACCATTCATTTAACTACAAGATATAGTCATTTTAAGATGATGAGCGGACATATAAGTGTATGTATGAAAGAAAAAGTAAATCCAAGAGCTAAACTCTTATAACTCATGATCAAAATGAGATATTAACAAAAGAAATGTAAAATTTATAAATGAGAAGATAATCAGGGTATAAAGAATTCAAAGTGGTTGGATCTAGGTGTGGGAATAAGAAGCTCTTTTTTATCACGAGCTTCGAGTTAAGTGACTTTTTTTTTTTCTTTTTTTCAGTACTGGGGATTGAACCCAGGTGTACTCTACCATTGAATGTCCTTTTTATTTTTTATTTTGAGACTGGCTGTCCTTGAACTTGGAATCCATCCGTCTCAGTCTCCTAAGTCACTGGAATTACAGGCATGCACCCCTATACCCCCCTCTACTATTTCTCTTTTTAAACTTAGTATTAGTATTATTTCGCTTAAAAATAAAAACTGAATTTAAATACCACATTCTAACTTTTTCAAAAGTTTAACACTTTCAAAATATAAACTTAGGAGGAAAAAATAAGCAAGCAAACAAAAATGATGTTATCTATTTTAACACTTGTGTCATTGCCTGGAAAGAACCATGGGCCAGAAAACAGACAATTCATTCTCCTGATGTCTTGTGTAAGAGTTTGGGGCAATCAAGGGTCTGAGCAGCTTATAGTGTTTTTCCCAGATATCCCTATCACTCTGGAAAGTAAGCCCTGCCTACCAGGGATCAACACAATCAAAACAGATCCCACAGTGGCTGACTAGTTACGTTCATTTAATCTGATACTCATTTTCTTATTCGCATAACTCCTAGGAATTAAAAACAAAGAAATCAGGAACTTAGAAGTTATATTAGTCTATTTTACATTACCATAATAAAATGCCTGAGATAGGTCAACTTTACAGAGCTGGTCTGTTTAACTCACAGTTATGGGAGCTAGAAGTCAAAATAGCATAGCTCTGGCTCTGACAAAGACCCCATGGCAAAAGACAAGAGTGTGTGTGAAAAAGAGAAAACATTATAAAACAGGAAGCCAGAGAGCTGGGTGGGGCCAGACTTGCCCTTTTTATTACAACCCTCTCTTAAACACTAATTCAGGGTCTCACAAGAACCACCTACTCCCTTCTGAGGGCAAGACACTCAATAATACCCAACTAGGCCTGACCACTCAAAAGCTGCCCACCACCCACATCAACACCCTGGAGATCAGCTTCCAAAACTTGAATCTCTGAGAAACACATATAAACCATATCCATACTATGTCAGAGATATTCCAAATAAAGAAGTAATCAAATTTTTGGCATATTTGGTCTTTGAGACTTTTTTTTGCTGACTGCTATCTGACTAATTTTGTTATCCATAAGCAGGTTAAATTAATAGTTTTGGGCACATCTAAAAAGCATTCCACTTGAGTATCAAACAAGTACTACACACTTACAAAATGGGAAGAATATAATCTTATGTCTACCTTATATAATATATACTAAAAATTAATCACCAAATCTCTTCCTGCTTGCCTACACTAATGGAGATACTAAATTAAATACCCATATTTTAAGGTTCTCTCACAACTAGGTGACATGTGATTATAGTTCTGAACAGTGAGATATTAATGGCAGTTTATCATAAGCTTCTTTGAAACATTTTTTTTTTAAAGATGGTATTACCATTCTTTCCTCTCGTTTTGAAAATGGATGTGATACCTGGAACTGTGATGTCAATCTTGTGATTATGAGGGAAAGAAAGAAGACATTTAGCCCTGACATCAGTAGTCAGTAAAACTAATTGTTACTACCAAGTTTTTACTTCTTGTTATTCAAGAAAAATAAATGCAATATTTGCATTAGCCATTATTAATTATATTCTATTATAGCTGAAAATATTCCTGATAAAATTTATCTTATTTTTGGTCCTAGGGATTGAACACAGGGGTGCTTTACCACTGAGCTATATCCTAGTCCTTTTTATTTTTTATTGAGAGATGGTTTCAGTAAATTGCCCAGGCTTGTTTCAAATTTGCAATCCTTCTGACCCAGCCCCCAGAGCTGATGTGTAAATGCCACTGTGCCCAGCTCCTCATACAATTTATACAAAGTTTTAAGAATGATTTTAGGTGTTTTACATTTTAAACTAGTTTAATCCAATACTATTTTGTAAGAGACAGAAGCCCTTCAATTGATGAATGGATAAAGAAACTGTGGTGTATATATACACAATGGAATATTAACTCAGTCATAAAGAAGAATAAAATTATGGCATCTACAGGTAAGTGGATGCAGTTGGAGAATATCATGCTAAATGATATAAGCCAATCCCAAAAATCCAAAGGCCGAATGAGCTCTCTGATAAGTAGATGATAATACACTTATCAGAGGGAGGCAAGAATGGAGAAAGGATGGATTGTATAGAGGAAAAGATGGATGGGGAGGGGCTGGGAGAAAGGAAAAATAACAGAATGAGACAAACATCACTACCCTATGTACATGTATGATTACACAAATGGTGCGACTCTACTTCATGTACAACCAGAGGAACAACAGTTGTACCCCATTTGTGTACAATGAATCAAAAAATAAATAAATAAATAAAAAAGAAAAAAAAAGAGACAAATGTTACATTATCTAAATGCGATCAACTTACCTCATTCTTCCACAGGTGATACTGTAGTGCAAATGCAGTAAATTCTCTTGGAACACAGAAAAACTTGCATTCTGAAGTGAAGCCATGAGAAGTATTTTTGACTTGTTCAAAGTTTTTATTAATCAATTCCAGAATCAATGGATCAATAAGGAACACTGGTACATTTTGGTTGGATGTTAGCATAATAAATTTTTTAACTGCACGCTGTTTGAGAGGAAAAGAATACCCTCAATAACAATCAATACAACAACTTATTATATTAAATTTGTATTCATTGATTTTATACAGTGTTATACACTATACAGAGTGTTTACCCAATAGACACCATGTTTATCACTGCACTAAAAACAAACAAACAAATAAACATATGGTTTCTGGCCTCAAACAATATAGTCTTCCAGGGAAGATGAACAAATAGTTACAAGGTGAAACATGGGATAAATAAAGACATAACACGTACTATGAGTACAGAACAGTAAATCATTAATTAACATCAAAAAAAAAATCTTCATAGAAGAAGTGGTATATTTGAGATGAAAATTTGAAGCTTAGAAATTATTCTCTTGGTTTTAGTTGAACTTTTCAAGCAAAACTCAGTGAGGAAACATCAGGTCTGTTTTTAGAAATCAGTACTGTCAGTCTTTCAAAACCAGAAATTTATTGTGTGTCACTTTGCTTCATATTTGTAATGCTGTTTAACAATATTTCTAAGCAAAAGATCCAGACCAAAATACATTACCTACTTGATCATCCCCCAATACAGTGAATTTTTTAACATCATGGCAATATTTTAAAATATAATATACTGCTGGGCAGTAAATAGGATCCTCTACTGAAAAAAGAGAATTTCAAAATTTGAATGAAAACAGACTAAATCACATTTAGGAGTAAATATCTAAGAGTAGCAAAGAGAATAACCAGTATACATCATTGCTAAAGACACTATTTCATTGAAAAGAATACTAAATTTAAAGGGATGTATGCACATCAAAAAGGTGTTTCATGGAATTAAAAATAAACTCTTCTTCACAATATCTGAAGGAACTTCTAAAAATACATGTAAGACACCAAATATATAAGAATATCAAGAATTTTTGGACAGAAAAAAGTGAGATATAGCTAGGAATCAGTTTCATCATTTGTTTTTAATGTAGAATATTATACAAATGCCAAGAATATAATTATCTCTGCCTCAAAGAGATCTGTTATCTCTTGGAAGGAGAGATATCTAGGTAAAAAGTTAGAATAAACAACTGTATGCCAAAAAATTCAACAACTTAAGTGAAATGGATATGTTTCTTTTAAAACAATTTAAAACTACCACAAGATGACAAGAAATCTGAATGGTCCTATATCTATTAAAGAAACTGAATTTGTTATTAAAAAAAAAAAGCTGCCCTCAAAAGTACAAGAAAAACTATACTTAGATGGTTCACTTGTGAGTTCTATCAAAACACTTCCAAAAAACTGAGCTAGAGGAACTATTTTCTGATTTTCTGAGGCCAGTATAATACTAATAGCAAAACCTAAAAGATATTACAAAAATAAAATAAAAAGAAAGAAAATTATAGACCACAATTACTCATGAACACAGATGCAAAGATACGTAACAAAATATGAGAAAGTCAATTCCAGTAATTTAAAAAAAAGAAAGAAGTAAATATAACCAATGTTCATCACAGGAATTAGAGATTAGTTTAATATTAAAGTCAAAGAAATTCAGCATATCAACAAAGGGGAAAACCTATGATAATTTCAATACATAAAAAGCATTTGGCAAATTTCAATCTCTATTTATGATTAAAAACTCTCATAAAACAAGGAATAAAATACTTCCTCAATTTGAAAAAGGCTATAAAGGAAAAAATCTATTACTGAGTTGTAGGAATTCCTTGTTAATCTTTGATATCACTCTTTTGTCACCTGCATGTTTTGCAAATATTTTCTAGTCTATGGCATAAATGGAAGTTCTAAATTTTGATAGTCTTTTGATTTTTTTTTCTCTTAGGGTTAGCTTTAGATAAGAAAAATGAAAGAGAAATGAGGTTTAGAGAAAGACAAAAAGATGATAGAAACTAGTACATTAAAAGTACTGAAGTGTTAAATGAATCTCAGGTTAGTATTAAAAATTTGATGAACACACTTATGGCTTCATTACAATTATTAACAAATATAGCTTAGGACAGGATCAAGGGGAGATAGAATTTATCTTTTAAAAATATACCTTTCCAGTCATTATCAATGCAATCATCATTACTCCTTGGAAATAGGTATCCAATTGATTTTGAATCCAATTAATTCTAAATCAACATGAATATTATCACCCCGTCTTCAATAATTCATTTTGTTTGTAAGAATGAAAAATGTCCTGTTGAAAATAGGATGTGCTGAGACCATAATATCCTATTCATCTGCCTGTGTATTAAAATTTTATCAAAACCTAAAAGAACTTGACAGGACTTGTTCTTAGGCAAGCATACTCTACCACTGAGCTATATTTTCAGCCCACAACTTGTTCTTCGCAAAAGTCTGGTTTCTAATTATCACTTTTTCCCCACTAAGTGTGTCAAGTCATCTGCTTAATTAAGAATTCATTCCAGAATTTTATCAGGACTCAATATCACACTACTGATCAGATTTCACTTTTTATTTCTTCAAAAAAAAAATAGGAGAAAGGCATTTTAATACTTCCCCCTTTCCTGTGATTTTGCAAATATTGTAGTGATTCAGTGACCATACTTAAAATACAAAGAGAACTCACAAAATGTAGTGAGCTGCTCTTTAATTTTTTTTTTTTTCTCATTTACTTTGGAAGTAAACCTTTAAAAAAAATCTGCTATTTTTCCCACCTCATGGGGTCACCCTACTAAGGTATGAGGATATTGTTAGAGAGCTGTCACTTAATCCATAAAAAGCAAAATCTATCCCACTGAAGCCATTACACCTTTAAATTTTTCCTAAATATGCTCTTTCAGTGTACATAGGAAGACTCTTAATAAAGGCAAACTTGAAAATTTTAGTTACTGCATCACCACATCAAAGAATGTCAACATTTATGATAGACCATTCCATTGCGTTCAGATCACATGCATATTCCAGCTGTTAAAATCTGAACTTTAAATCTCAATAAATTGTTTTATCCCTGGGATAATAATCTAGTTCAAGTAGTACATATCTGTTTTTCTTAGGACTGAGAAGAAGTTAGAGAAGTGCTAGAGAGAAGTGTATGAAGTACCCCTTTTATTTAATTGAGACTCTTTATAATTGTGACAGGCAATATCAATACTAAGAACATTGTGAGTCCCTCCCCGCTCAGATAACCCTAAATACACAGAGCAAAACATCTACTATTTTTGATAAGTTTAAAGTTCATATTTATATTTCTAGACTAGATAACTAAGATGTCTGCTAAGAGGATGTCTCAGGCTTCACTTTTAAAACAGTAGTTCAAATCTAGCTGGTATCAGCAATGACTTAAAACACTTGGTTACTTGAAAATTCTAATCTAAAGTCTTTCACATCTGGGGTTACAAGTGTATCCACAGGAAATATCTGGTCATTTTCCACAATGCATACAAACAAGATAAATAGGATTTTTGTTAGTTATCCAGCATTGCTTTTCATTCTAAGTTTAGTTAGAATAAAAGGTAAGAAAATACATTTTATAAATATGCAGGCTCTGAAATGTGTAAGACAAAGTAAGGATATAATGCATGTATTACTAGTTTAGTTCATCTCATAAAGGAAACATGCTAAATAAATTTTTATTCCTGATCACTAATTTTTCCTTATTCGTTGTTAAGTTCTGAAACATATTCATTCATTTGGGAAAGCAGCACAGTTCAGTGAAAGAGAGTTCTAGAGACAGGCAGTTAGAATCTGGACTCAGTCACTTATCAGTCAACTAACTTGAATCTCTCTAAGATAAATCAAGAATAACATTATATATTGACTTGTTAAGGTTTCTATAAGGACTAAATGAGATACTCTAAGTACTTGGTATAGAACTTCCTCCTTCCTGGCCACTACCTACTCCATTCCCAAGGTAGCTTTGGTCATTGTATTCATTAAACAAATACTGAAAAAGAGTACATAAACGAATGAACTAAATGTACATTGTTAACAGGGAACTTTATTGTACATACCCACTGTGTGCTATCAAATCCAATTTTGCCTCCTTTGGATTTTGATAAACCAATTCCATTCTAGGAAGATAATAAAAGAATATTTTAATAAATTCAAAGTCCAGCATGAAACGTGACATTTAGGGATGAGTGTGAGAGTCAAAATACATGTTAGCTCATTGTCATTAGAAAGCATCACCCACAAACATATTTTCATGTAGTCAGAAGCTAGGAATGCTATGACTTTTTAAAAAAAATTTTTAGTTGTCTATGAACCTTTATTTATCTATATGTGGTGCTGAGAATTGAATCCAGTACCTCACACATGCTAGGCAAGTGCTCCACCCCTGAGCTACAACCCCAGCCCAGAATGCTGATTTTATAATACAAATGCCTAAGATGTAAAACACCAACAGGTTACATTAGTAAACTAAGTTATTAAATAGTAAAGTATATGTGGCCCAAATCTCAGAACAAATTATGTCCACCAATGAACATCAAATTCTCTGCTATCTCTCTGAAATTAGGGTTTGTCAATTTAGCTACATATTTCTTTTTTTTTTTTTGACATTCTAATTGTTTATTTTATTATTTTTTTATTTTTTTACATTTACATAGGGTAATGATGTTTATTTTATTTTTCCCCTCCCCCCACCCCTCCCACCCCTCTTTTCCCTCTACACAGTCCTTCTTTCCTTCATTCTTGCCGCTCTCCTTAGCCTAACTCTAAACCTAACCCTAAACCTAATGCTAGCCCCTCCCACCCCCCATTATATGTCCTCATCCGCTTATCAGCGAGATCATTCGTCCTTTAGTTTTTTGAGATTGGCTTATCTCACTTAGCATGATATTCTCCAATTTCGACCATTTGCCTACAAATGCCATAATTTTATCATTCTTCATTGCGGAGTAATATTCCATTGTATAAATATGCCACAGTTTCTTTATCCATTCATCAACTGAAGGGCATCTAGGTTGGTTCCACAATCTGGCTATGGTGAATTGAGCAGCAATGAACATTGATGTGGCTGTATCTCTGTAGTATGCTGATTTTAAGTCCTTTGGGTATAGGCCAAGGAGTGGGATAGCTGGGTCAAATGGTGTTTCCATTCCAAGCTTTCTGAGGAATCTCCACACTGCTTTCCAGAGTGGCTGCACTAATTTGCAACCCCACCAGCAATGTATGAGTGTTCCTTTTTCACCACATCCTCGCCAACACCTATTGTTGCTTGTATTCTTGATAATTGCCATTCTAATTGGGGTGAGATGAAATCGTAGGGTAGTTTTGATTTGCATTTCCCTTATTACTAGGGATGTTGAACATTTTTTCATATATCTGTTGATTACTTGTACATCTTCTTCTGTGAAGTGTCTGTTCATTTCCATAGCCCATTTGTTGATTGGATTATTTGTATTCTTCGTGTAGAGTTTTTTGAGTTCTTTATAGATTCTGGAAATTAGCGCTCTATCTGAGGTATGGTTGGCAAAAACATTCTCCCACTCTGTAGGCTCTCTCTTCACATTTCTGATAGTTTCCTTTGCTGAGAGAAAGCTTTTAAGTTTGAATCTATCCCAGTTGTTGATTCTTGCTTTTATTTCTTGTGCTATGGGAATCCTGTTAAGGAAATCTGATCCTGAGCCAACAAGTTGAAGATTTGGACCTACTTTTTCTTCTATAAGATGCAGGGTCTCTGGTCTGATTCCGAGGTCCTTGATCCATTTTGAGTTGAGTTTTGTGTAGGGTGAGAGATAGGGGTTTAATTTCATTCTATTGCATATGGTTTTCCAGTTTTCCCAGCACCATTTGTTGAAGAGGCTATCTTTTCTCCATTGCATATTGTTGGAACCTTTGTCTAGTATGAGAAAATTGTATTTATTTGGGTTTGTGTCCATGTCCTCTATTCTGTACCATTGATCTACCTGTCTATTTTGGTACCAATACCATGCCGTTTTTGTTACTATTGCTTTGTAGTAGAGTTGAAGATCTGGTATTGCAATACCCCCTGCTTCGCTCTTGCTACTGAGGATTGCTTTAGCTATTCTAGGTTTTTTATTCTTCCAGATGAATTTCATAATTGCTTGCTCTATTTCTGCAAGGTACATCATTGGGATTTTAACTGGAATTGCATTGAATCTGTATAGCACTTTAGGTAGTATAGCCATTTTGACGATATTAATTCTGCCTATCCAGGAACATGGGAGATCTTTCCATCTTCTAAGGTTTTCTTGAATTTCTTTCTTTAGTGTTCTGTAGTTCTCATTGTAGAGGTCTTTCACCTCTTTTGTGAGATTGATTCCCAAGTATTTTATTTTTTTCGATGCTATTGTGAATGGGGTAGTTTTCCTAATTTCTCTTTCTGAAGATTCATCATTTATGTATAAAAATGCATTGGATTTATGAGCATTGATCTTGTAACCTGCTACTTTACTGAATTCACTTATGAGTTCTAAAAGTTTTCTGGTGGAATTTCCAGGTTCCTCTAAATATATAATCATGTCATCAGCGAACAGGGATAGTTTGAGTTCTTCTTTTCTTATTCGTATCCCTTTAATTTCTTTGGTTTGTCTGATTTTAGCTACATATTTCTAATTCAGCTTATCTTCATATACTGAATTAGTATTTGTAGTTCTTGGCAAAGAGATGAGAAAGTACAATAAAATTTACTGAGCAGCTCCTGAATGTCAGGTACTATATTTGACACATCTACATATGAACTATATACTTTTGTCTATCTCTTACAATAGTCCTACAAAGCAAATATTATTATTTTTGATTCACAGATAGCCTCAGTATTAATACTTTTCTAAAACACACCATAATTTAAAATGCTGAGTTATTTTAAAAAAATATTTAGGTCCAGAGCATAAGAAGAAAGATATCACTTTTCATCTGATAAGCTCCAAAATACTTTCAAAGTAACAGGAAAAAGAACATGTTATGGAATAGAGACAAGAGGAAGAATGTTTTAAGCTCAAAGAAGATTCAAAGGTTTTTATACCTTCAATATGTTGTTTTCCTATAAGCCATAAATGGTAGGATGCTGAATAAAAATTTAAGTAAAAAATGTACTCCAAGTTCCAAAAAAGGAGACTCATCTTCCCACTAGACCACACACTCAAGGGCAGGGGCACAAACTTAGTCCATTTCTATATCACCACTGCCTATCACAGGGCTTGGTAGGTAGAAAATGGTTTATCCATTACATCCCATCATCCTATATGGAACTGACAATTTGGGACTTACTGGGTTAATAAGGGTTCGTTAACTGGAGAGAGAAATGAGAAATATACTGAGATATATGAGAAATTAAGGTAGAGTCACACAAGCTCTGGAATTTAGCCAATAACATTTTAATATATGTGGATGTTTGGAAAAAAGCAACAAAGACACATCGTGGTAATCTTCAGCACTGAAAAAGAGACTACTGCAATACAGTCATTTGTTGCTCATCACAGCCTTATATTAGTAGAGAAGACTGAATTTCTGCACTGTTTAACTTATGGCATTTGGGATAGTGAACTAGTAGACTATTTTTATAATAGGTTCAATGAGAAATAGATCACATTACCATAAAAGCTACCTTTTTAAAGTGTAGAATTCAGTAATTTTTAGTATATTTACGGAGTTGTATAACTATCACCACTATACAGAATATTTTCATCATGCCTAAAATAAAACCATGTTCCTACTAGAAATCACTTCCTAATCTTCCTCTCCTCAGTCACAACCATAATGTTAATATATACTTTTTTCTCTATGGATTTACATCATGTGAACATTTCATAAAAATGGAGTTATAATATATAGCTTTTGCATATGACTTTTTTCACTTAACATAATGTAACAGTTCATCTATGCTATAGCATGCATCAGTATTTATTTATTTTTCCTGTGGCTGAGTAATATCCTATTGTATATTCACTCATTGTTTGATGATCTGTCTATTATGGGTAAAACCAGCACAATGTTTTATATCATGCCTGATTTGTACACTCATAATCTGCCTCTATTTTACTTCCATTTTCAACTCTCCACTTATTCTACACTTGCAACTGTGCAGCTAAACATGGCTACTCACTGGTGTCACTTTAGATTCATGACTACTAGCTTCCAGGAGGGTCTAAATTCTGCCAGCAATCATCCTACATTTCCCTGGTCTACTAATTCTCATTCTCCTAGATGATTTTTTCTGCTCTTTTCTCTTTCCAGCACCCCGTCCCTCTCTAAACTTCAACTTCTGGCACTGCTTTTCTATTTCCCAGAGAAAATAAAAGAAATCAGAGAAGAAACTTCAAGAACTTCTACCACATCTCTCTACCTAATCAAACAATATCCCTATAGTCTACCTTACCTCCTCTCCTGATAGATGAGCTGCCTATATTCCTCTATATTCCTCTCCACCTATATACTAAATCTTATCCCTCTTGCCTAGCTAAAGAAATAGCTTCTGCAATTTTTCTTTCTCTGTTGGATCATTTCCATCAGCATATAATGTGATAGTATTCTTCCTATCCTAAAAAATAATTAAGACAAAAACCTATTGGTTTCTCTTTCCCAGCATTTTTCTGACTCTCTTTACAGCAGACTTCCTAATGGGTTGTCTCCTCATTGCCCACAATTCTCCTGTGAATTCACTTGAACTTAAAATTACTTAGCAAGCATTCATCAAAAACACCAATAACCTCCACATTGCTAAATTCAATGACGAATTATTAGTCTTTGTCTTATTTGATCTACCAAGAATTGTTGAGCAACTTCTGCCTCACTAAAATACTTCATTCACTTGGTTCTCAAGATCCCCATGCTTCCAGTTCTCCTGCTATTTCTGTCTGGCTACTCGTTCTTAGTATCAATAGCTAGTTCATTCTACCTCTGACATGCTGCTGAAGGGTCTCAGAGCCCAGACCTTAAGACTTGCTTTTTCTCTTATGCTTTCTCTCTCTTAAATCTATGTTTACTTCCTTGGTTACCTCATCTAGTCTATGGTTTAAAAAACCATCTCTCTGCTTACAACTCTAAACTCAAACTACCCCTTTGAAATAGATGATAGATAGATCCAATTATCTATTCATCTTCTTAATTAGGATAGGCACCTCAAAGCTACAATGTACCAAAAAACCAAAACAAACAAACAAGCAAAAACTGATTTTCACCATCCCTCAAAATTCCTCTTCCCTGTTTTTCTTATCTCAGTAAGCAACAACTTTCTCCTTCCAATTACCTAGGCCAAAAGTATTAGTTACTCCTGATTCTATTCTGTCTATTATACCCCACATCTAACCCATCAATAAGTCCTTATAGCTCTGCTTCCCATTTCTCACCAATTTCTGTGTTCAAGCCATTATCATCTTATGTAAGAAATAAAAGCCTTTTAAATGATATTCGTTTCAGCCTTTACTCCTATATTTCATTTGCAACGAAGCAGCCAGATCACTTGTTTTAAAATAAAAGTCAGAGCATGTCAAAACCTTCCTATGATTCACAATCTTTTTTTTTCTCTTTTTTTTTAATTGTAAACAAATGGGATACATGTTGTTTCTCTGTTTGTACAAGGCGTAAAAGGCATACCATTTGTGTAATCATAAATTTACATAGAGTAATGTTGTTTGACTCATTCTGTTATTTTTCCCCTTCCCCCCACCCCTCGCACCCCTCTTTTCCCTCTATACAGTCCTTCCTTCCTCCATTCTTGCCCCCCTCCCTAACCCAAACACTAACCCCTCCCACCCCCCATTATGTGTCATCATCCACTTATTAGCGATATCATTCATCCTTTGGATTTTTGAGATTGGCTTATCTCACTTAGCATGATGTTCTCCAATTTCATCCATTTGCCTGCAAATGCCATAAATTTATCATTCTTTATGGCTGAGTAATATTCCATTGTATATATATACCACAGTTTCTTTATCCATTCATCAGTTGAAGGACATCTAGGTTGGTTCCACAATCTGGCTACTGTGAACTGAGCAGCTATGAACATTGATGTGGCTGTATCTCTGTAATTTGCTGATTTTAAGTCCTTTGGGTATAGGCCAAGGAGTGGGATAGCTGGGTCAAATGGTGGTTCCATTCCAAGTTTTCTAAGGAGTCTCCACACTGCTTTCCAGAGTGGCTGCACTAATTTGCAGCCCCACCAGCAATGTATGAGTGTACCTTTCTCCCCACATCCTCGCCAACACCTGTTGTTGCTTGTATTCTTGATAATCGCCATTCTAATTGGGGTGAGATGGAATCTTAGGGTGGTTTTGATTTGCATTTCTCTTATTACTAGAGACGTTGAACATTTTTCCATATGTTTGTTGATTGCTTGTAGATCTTCTTCTGTGAAGTGTCTGCTCATTTCCTTAGCCCATTTGTCGATTGGATTATTTGCATTCTTGGTGTAGAGTTTTTTGAGTTCTTTATAGATTCTGGAGATGAGTGCTCTATCTGAAGTATGATTGGCAAAGATTTTCTCCCACTCTGTAGGCTCTTTCTTCGCATTGCTGATATTTTCCTTTGCTGAGATAAAGTTTTTTAGTTTGAATCTATCCCAGTTATTGATTCTTGTTTTTATTTCTTGTGCTATGGGAGTCCTATTGAGGAAGTCTGGTCCTAAGCCGACATGTTGAAGCTCTGCACCTACTTTTTCTTCTATAAGATGCAAGGTCTCTGGTCTGATTCCGAGGTCCTTAATCCATTTTGAGTTTAGTTTCGTGCATGGTGAGAGATATGAGTTTAGTTTCATTCTGTTGCATATGGATTTCCAATTCTCCCAGCACCATTTGTTGAAGAGGCTATCTTTTCTCCATTGCATATTTTTGGCACCTTTGTCTAGTATGAGAAAATTGTATTGATTTGGGTTTGTGTCCATGTCCTCTATTCTGTACCATTGATCCACCTTTCTATTTTGGTACCAATACCATGCTGTTTTTGTTACTATTGCTTTGTAGTAGAGTTGAAGATCTGATATTGCGATACCTCCTGCTTCACTCTTTCTGCCAAGGATTGCTTTAGCTATTCTGGGTTTCTTATTCTTCCAGATGAATTTCATAATTTCTTGCTCTATTTCTGTAAGGTACAACATTGGGATTTTAATTGGAATTGCATTGAATCTGTATAGCACTTTTGGTAGTATAGCCATTTTGACAA
This sequence comes from Sciurus carolinensis, assembly GCF_902686445.1. NCBI lineage: Eukaryota > Metazoa > Chordata > Mammalia > Rodentia > Sciuridae > Sciurus > Sciurus carolinensis. The sequence continues at coordinate 27,211,885 of NC_062226.1, forward strand.
TATTAATTCTTCCTATCCAAGAACATGGGAGATCTTTCCATCTTCTAAGGTGTTCTTTAATTTCTTTCTTTAGTGTTCTGTAGTTCTCATTGTAGATGTCTTTCACCTCTTTTGTGAGATTGATTCCCAAGTATTTTATTTTTTTCGAGGCTATTGTGAATGGGGTAGTTTTCCTACTTTCTCTTTCTGAAGATTCATCACTTATGTATAAAAATGCATTAGATTTATGTGCATTGATTTATATCCCGCTACTTTACTGAATTCACTTATGAGTTCTAAAAGTTTTCTGGTGGAATTTCCTGGTTCCTCTAAGTATATAATCATATCATCAGCAAATAGGGATAGTTTGAGTTCTTCTTTTCCTATTCGTATCCCTTTAATTTCTTTGGTCTGTCTAATTGCTCTGGCTAGAGTTTCAAGGACAATATTGAATAGGAGTGGTGAAAGAGGGCATCCCTGCCTTGTTCCAGATTTTAGGGGGAACGCTTTCAGTTTTTCACCATTTAGAATGATATTAGCCATGGGCTTAGCATATATGGCCTTTACAATGTTAAGGAATGTTCCCACTATTCCTATTTTTTTCTAGTGTTTTGAGCATGAAGGGGTGCTTTATCAAATGCTTTTTTGCGTCTATTGAAATAATCATGTGATTCTTGACTTTAAGTCTATTGATATGGTGAATTACATTTATTGATTTCCTGATGTTGAACCAACCTTGCATCCCTGGGATGAAACCCACTTGATCATTGTGCACCGTCTTTTAATATGTTTTTGTGTGCGATCTGCTAAAATTTTGTTGAGAATTTTTGTGTCGATGTTCATTAAGGATATTGGTCTGAAATTTTCTTTCCTCGATGTGTCTCTGTCTGGTTTAGGTATCGGTGATATTGGCTTCATAGAATGAGTTTGGGAGGATTCCCTCCTCTTCTATTTCATGGAATACTTGAGGAGTATTGGAATGAGCTCTTCTTTAAAGGTTTTGTAGAACTCGGCTGAGAACCCATCTGGTCCTGGACTTTTCTTTGTTGGTAGGCTTTTGATGATTTCTTCTATTTCATTACTTGAAATTGGTCTATTTAAATTGTGTATGTCCTCCTCGTTCAGTTTAGGCAATTTATATGACTCTAGAAACCTGTTGATGTCTTCGAAATTTTCTATTTTGTTGGAGTATAGATTTTCAAAATAGCTTCTAATTATGTTTTGTATTTCAATCGTATCTGTTGTGATATTTCCTTGTTCATTCTGAATTTTAGTAATTTGGGTTTTCTCTCGTCTTCTCTTTGTTAGTGTGGCTAAAGGTTTATCAATTTTGTTTAGTTTTTCGAAGAACCAACTATTTATTTTGTCAATTTTTTGTATTGTTTCTTTTGTTTCAATTTCATTGATTTCAGCTCTGAGTTTAACTATTTCCTGTCTTCTACTACTTTTGGTGTTGGTCTGTTCTTCTTTTTCTAGGGCTTTGAGCTGTAGTGTTAGGTCGTTTATTTGTTGAGTTTTACTTCTTTTATTAAATGCACTCCATGAAATAAATTTTCCTCTAAGTACTGCTTTCATAGTGTCCCAGAGATTTTGATATGATGTTTCTTTATTCTCATTTACCTCTAAGAATTTTTTAATTTCCTTCCTAATATCTTCTGTTATCCATTCATCATATAATAGCATATTGTTCAATCTCCAGGTGTTGGAGATTTTTACTCTTTCATTTATTTCTAACTTCAATCCATTATGATCTGATACTTGTATTTGCTAACGTTAGCTTTGTGGCATAATATACGGTCTATTTTAGAGAAGGATCCATGTGCTGCTGAGAAGAAAGTGTATTCGCTCTTGGTTGGATGGTATATTCTATAAATGTCTGTTAAGTCTAAATTATTGATTGTGTTATTGAGCTGTATGGTTTCTTTGTTCAATTTTTGTTTGGAAGATCTGTCCAGTGGTGAGAGAGGCATGTTAAAATCACCCAGTATTGTTGTGTTATGGTCTATTTGGTTTCTAAAATTGAGAAAGATTTGTTTGACATACATGGAAGAGCCACTGTTTGGGGCATAGATGTTTATGATTGTTATATCTTGCTGATTTATGCTTCCCTTAAGCAGTATGAAATGTCCTTCTTTATCCCTTCTGACTAACTTTGGCTTGAAGTCCACATTATCTGAAATGAGGATGGATACTCCAGCTTTTTTTGCTGAGTCCACGTGCATGGTATGTTTTTTCCCATCCTTTCACCTTTAGTCTATGGGTATCTCTTTCTATGAGGTGAGTCTCTTGCAGGCAACATATTGTTGGATCTTTCTTTTTAATCCATTCTGCCAGTCTATGTCTTTTGATTGATGAATTCAGGGCATTAACATTCAGGGTTATTATTGAGATATGATTTGTATTCCCGGTCATTTGGTTCATTTTTAAAATTTTATTTATTTATTTATTTTTTGACACAACTTGGTTCCTCCTTTATTAGACAGTTCCTTTGGATAATTCCTCCCTTTGCTGATTTGCTTCTTTGTTTTTTATCTCTTCCTCATGGAATATTTTGTTGAGAATGTTCTGTAATGCTGGCTTTCTTTTTGTAAATTCTTTTAGCTTTTGTTTATCATGGAATGATTTTATTTCATCGTCAAATTTGAAGGTAAGTTCTGCTGGGTATAAGATTCTTGGTTGGCATCCATTGTCTTTCAGAGCTTGAAAAATGTTGTTCCAGGCTCTTCTAGCTTTTAGGGTCTGGATTGAAAAATCTGCTGATATCCGTATTGGTTTCCCCCTGAATGTAATTTGGTTCTTTTCTCTCACAGCCTTTAAAATTCTGTCTTTATTTTGTATGTTAGGTATTTTCATTATAATGTGCCTTTGTGTGGGTCTGTTGTAATTTTGTGTATTTGGAGTCCTATAAGCCTCTTGAACTTGATTTTCCATTTCATTCTTCAGATTTGGGAAATTTTCTGATATTATTTCATTGAATAGATTGTTCATTCCTTTGGTTTGTTTCTCTAAGCCTTCCTCAATCCCAATTATTCTCAAATTTGGCCTTTTCATGATATCCCATAGTTCTTGGAGATTCTGTTCATGATTTCTTACCATCTTCTCTGTTTGTTCAACTTTGTTTTCAAGGTTAAATATTTTGTCTTTAATATCTGAGGTTCTGTCTTCCAGGTGTTCTATCCTATTGGTTATGCTTTCTATGGAGTTCTTAATTTGGTTTATTGTTTCCTTCATTTCAAAGATTTCTGTTTGGCTTTTTTTTTCAATATCTCTAACTCTTTATTGAAATGATCTTTTGCTTCCTGTATTTGCTCTTTTAACTGTCGCAATAGATGTGATCATTCAATGTCTGCATTTGCTCTTTCATCTCATCATTCAATGCCTGCATTTGCTCTTTCATCTCATCGTTTGCTTCCCTGATCATTTTAATTATGTACATTCTGAACTCCCTTTCTGTCATTTCTTCTACCATGTTGTCGTTGGATTTTATTGATGTAACATCTAGATTTGTTTGGGGCATTTTCTTCCCTTGTTTTCTCATACTGTTCAGGAATCAGTGGATCATTAAGATATTGCAGATTTCCTCTATTGACTTATAATGTCCCTGAAGATTGCTAGTATATCCCCTCTTATCCTTCAGTAGCCTGAAGTCTTGGAGGAAGTTGACAATGCGGTGTTCCACAAGGAAGCTGCCTCTCTAGGGGTGGTGACCCTCAGGTGGGGTATATTCCCTGATAGTGGGCAGAGGTGCCTCCACTTGTTGTCCAATGGTCATCTAAAGGGGAACTAGGCTGTGGGCTGAGGCAAGGCCTGTTTGTATCTGTGTCTCTGGTTTTACCGTCCTTGTGGGAAAACCTCACCCAGCAGGAAAGACTCACCCGGTTGGGAGATCTCGCTGGTCAGTTCCCCTCCTAGAGGTTCCCTCAATCTACAACTACCGCCTGTGCTGGGCTGCCTTCCTCTGCAACGTTCCCAGGGGCCTGGACCTACCTCCTGGGCCTGGGAGCCTCACCCTTCGCAGACGAGTCTCCTTAGGCTACCTGTCCTCAGACAATCTGCCCGCAGTCCTGGAAACTTCGCTCCACCCCTAAGCGTGTCTCAGTGTGGCTCTTCCAGCAAGAAGCCGCCTAGGTCCTGGGACCCTGCTCTGCACCTAATCGCCTGGCTATGCGGCCCCTCCTCTGAGCCGCCACCTGGAGCCCTGTACAATAGCTCTGAGTCTCAGAGACCCGCCACACACCTCTTCCTCGGGACAGCTGCCCAGTGTTCCGACGCAGTCACTAGGAGTCCAAGCAACTCACTTCACCTCTCCTCCTCCCGCCAACTGCCCGTAGTCCTAGGCAGTCATTCCGAGTCCAAGTGACCTGCCCTATTCCTCTTCCTCCTCGGGGTAGCCCCCCAGGTGTTCAGGAGCAGTCGCTCGGAGACCAAGCAACCCACCGCGCTCCTCTCCAGGCAGGCCACCAGTGTTCAGGAGCGGTCGCTTTGAGTCCAAACAACTCACCACTCGCCTCCTCCTCTGGCAACCGCCTGTAGCTCTTATGCAATCACTCCTAGACCAAGCGACCCGCTGCGCTCCTCCTCTTCCTCTGGGCAGCCCCCCGGTGTTCAGAAGCAATCGCTCTGAGTCCAAACAGCTTGCCACGCAGCTCCTCCTCAGGCAGCCACCTGAAGCCCAGTGGTTGCTCTGAGTCCAAGCGCTGTGCTGAGCAGCCACCTCTACGATGATCCCAGTTGTCCGTGTTTACCGCTTCAGCAGGGGGAGGGGCGTCTCGCCGGGCAGCTCTACTTCACAAAGTTCCCTGCGTTCCGGGACTACCGCCCCATCCGGGATGCCTCCCCAACGGGAGAGACTCACCCGGTGACTTTGAGTTGGTCCCAAGTCTCTCATTATCTCCTCTTTTGAATCCTGTGTCCTGGAGCAACATGAAATGCAGCCACCCTCTAGTTCGCCATCTTGAAACCGCTCTCACAATCTTACTCAGAATAAGACTCAACCAATCTTTCTAATGGCTTAGACATACAACATGGAACTCTGGTCTTACCCACTATTCTCCCCATCTCTTACTCCACTATAGTTACATTAATTTCTATGCTGTTCTCAAAACTGCCAGTTTATTCCTGGCTCAGGCCCTTTGTACTTTCTTGATTTCTAGTATGCTCCTCCTCTAGACATCCACATAGCTCATTCTCTTTGAATTGGCTGTTTCCTTTATTTGTAATGGACTTCTCATTCCCCAGTTCACCTGGAGAATTCCTACTCATTTCTAAAAGGACAACTCAAAACGTCTTTCATCCCTGAACCAACCCTACTGCTCTGAACTTGAGGTGAGGCAGAACATCATGGAGGAGGGGCATAGTAGAATAAAGCTGCTCAGCTCATGGTAGCTGGGAAGCAGAGACAGAGAAGATAAAGGAAGGGAGGAAGAAAGGGACTTTGGACATACATAGTCCAATACCATGCCCCCAGTGACCTACAGCTATACCCACACCTGACTACAGTTACTACCCAGCAGTCCCAATTATTAATCTAACAATGATGAAGTTATAGCTTTTATAATCCAATCTTTTTGCCTCTGAACATTGTTATATTGCCTGATGTCAGGGTCTTAAGCCCCCTTGCTCTTCTCGACCAGTGACAAGGGAAAGGGACACTCCCCAACAAGGTCAGACCGGGATAGGTAGGGCCGACTGACCGCCTGCTCCCAGCCCTCTGGGTGGAGGACAATCAGACGTGTCAGGGAGACCCGTCACAGCAGGAACTCGTTTATTGAGGAAGTCACACAGCTTTTATGTAGGGTGGGGGCTAGGTGGGAACCAATTGGCTTAAAGGTCAGCAAGGCAGGGGGGTTCACGCAGGCGAGAGTCCCATTGGACTATATGGCAAGCACAAGCTATCACGTTTGCGGAACTGTCGTTAACCAATCCCTGACGATGGTCCAGTTTATTGTCATTAACTATTGAAACCACCTTTGAGGCCTTGATCTTGCTCACTCGCCAGGGAGTAAGAAGTCAGTCTGAGTTAGTTAACGTGTCATTAGTCCCAACAGCCTAACACATGAGCTCTTTGGGGGATATTTTTAGATCTAAACCATAACACCAAATTTCCCCAATTTGTGAGTTCCTAGAAAGCAAAGATTAAACTTTGTCATTACTGTGCTTGAGTCATAGTAAGCTTTCAACAAATACTTGACAAATGACTGAATGTTCTGACAAAAAAAAAAAAAAACTATGCCATATAGTTAAAGTCAGTAGGTTAAAAAAGCCTAAATATATTATAAAACATTTTTTATGGGATATTTATAGTGAACTTTAAGGGACAGGAATAAATGAGTGGATGGAAATAATCATATTATCAACAAGGACTGGAAGAAAAAATTTGGTGGTTACAGAATTCCACTGATAACTGAGTCAAATAAATATTTGCCATAAAGGAAAAGCATTCCAAAAATAATAAGAAAAAAATTCTGTTATTTTCGAAAGCAGAATTCAACAGCCAGTTTCTTACAGGAATCAAAATTCCAATTTCTTAATCTGCATTATCTTTAAACATGCCCATATAGAATCAAATGCCAATATTTTTTTAAAAATCTAAAGTCTTCAATAACTGATTTTTTCATTTGTTCAAAAACTCTCAAACCTAAGGATAAGAAACACTGACTATGGGGAATCCAACACGGTAGACTCCAGGTAGCCTTTCCCTTCTGCCTGTCAGTGCCTTTCCTTATGGTAGAAATACTCCTGAGCCACTGAAGTTTATAATGGACTGGACTCATAAATGTGATTTGGAATGGTGAGAAAACTATGTTTACTAATTGAAACTGTTTGGTCAGAAAACTTAAATAATTTAGAATGAATTATTAACAATTATTAATAATTCTAATTATTAAAGCAAAATTTTTACATTTCTCCGGGACACTGCAAAAGTGGGAAGGGTGGGAGATGAACAGGGGAAGAAGTACTTATTAAAGTTTGCCATATTAAATCAGACTACCAAATATAATATTCTTCTTCCATAAATGACCTATTATTATTCTTCAGAGCAAAGTGGAACAAACAAGACAACAAAGATGAAGGGAAAATCAAGTTTCTTAATTTTAATAAGTAAAAATTCCAGAAATTTTTTAAATTCTAAAAATTTCTAGTTTGTTGCATATGATGTAAATGGCTATGAGATTAATTTTTATTTTTTAAAATTTTTATTTATTTAGTATTTTTTTTTGTGTGTGTGTGTGTGTATGCTGGGGATTGAACCCAGAGCCTTGTGCATGTAAGGCAATTATTCTATCTACTGAGCTACATCCCCAGTCCTTAATTTCCATTTCTAATGATGACATATGAAATTGTTCTCTGTGAATGATAACTGCCAAACTTAAAATCCAAACTCCTCTTCCAACTCTCTCCTTTTAGACAAACACACGTGGGTTTAAAATATAACACAAAGATATCTTAGTACACAACTCTGTAAGTGGTCTCCTAAGTAGCTAATTACTGAAGGTACTAGTGTGGTTTATCTTGACTAAGTCAAGACAACATAAGGTTTGGATTACTCTCAGCTTTACACAAACATTGCTTTATCTTTCCTCCACCTAAGCATTAATATTTTATTATTTTCTGTTGTGTTTCAGCAATCCTTAAAGTCATCTCTTTTCATATCTTTTCAATCTTATGAGCAAGAACTTAATATGCTTGGGCCCCAGTTAACTCATTTATGAAAATGAGTTATCATTTATGAAAGTGATAAATGGAGGCTCCTAAGAACACTATAATAATTGAACTCAATTTTATTTATCAAACTGTGATTAAAGCTTAAAAGAAATAGAAAACACAAGCTATTAATAGTTATCATCTTCTAAGCATCTACCATATATCACAAACTAAATTAGATGCATCACATACATTATCTCAACCAGAGTTACTATTAGCCCCATTTAAAGAAACTGAGACTCAATGAGGTTAAGTGACTTTTTGAAAGTCAAACAACAAATGAGGATTTGAACTTTCTAAACCCAGAACTATATAACCCCTCAAATCGAGAATTATTGCTATTGCTACATTTATCAAATTACAGGTCTCTTGACCTTTGTTCCACTTATCTCTGTGTTCCTGCTAAGTATTCTGTGTATAACAACTGATCAATCAATACAGTCTGAATGAGCACACAAAATTATAATCCAGATAGGTGCAGTAAAAATCAATGAACAGGGCCGGGTTGTGGCTCAGCAGTAGAGCACTCCCCTACCATTGTGAGGTGCTGGGTTCAATCCTCAGCACCACATAAATAAATAAATAAATAGAGGTATTTTGTCCATCTACAACCAAAAAAATTTTTTTTTAAATCAATGACCACCTAATCATACCCTAGACAGTCCTAGAGACATGTCTTTGCCTTTTTGGTGTGAGATGTAAGCCACATACGATTGGACTCCCAATTTATGATGGTTTGACTCACAATTTTTTGACTTTCTGATGGTGTGAAGTAATATACACTGTGTAGAAACTACTTTGAATTTTGAACTTTTCCCAGGCTAGCAAGAGGCAGTACTACATTTTGATGATGCTTGACAGCTGTCACTCATGCAATCTCAAAGATACACAACTGATGGTCTATTGTGTACTATTCTAGGCATATTAAAATGCATTTTTGATTTATAATATTTTCAACTCATGATGGGCTAATCAGAACATAACCTCATTGTAAATCTGTTCTTGAAAGTTGGAGCCCATATATGTGCTCACAAGGTTACCATACTACAACAGTTTATACTTCAAATATCTGGAGGGTTATTCTACTCATCTACAGAATTTTAGCAGACACAATAGTTATAGCAGTTAATCGTTTTTAATGTTATCAGATAACTGAATTATTCAGACCTCATTTAGTGGGTCACAGAAAAGCTAACCTTGTCTGACCAGCTAGGGACAAACAGATTCTGTGGTCAGACCCTAAAATAGACAGAAGTAGGTCTCCTTAACTAAAAAGTTAGCAAATACCTCTTCTTCCTTAACCAATGATAGATATTAGCATAACCTTTCCTGAAGTTGCTGAAAAGTATTATAGTCCTTCTCAACATGGTGGTGCTGCAGGCATTCACTATTACTGGAAGAAACTATTAGTTTCCAAACATTATCTCTACTTCTTTATTTCTATAGATATAGATAGAGGCCACTTATATTATTACTTTTCCCTGGTAGATTCTAAATTAAAGTGTACACTATAGTAAAATAATTTTGATAATGTATACAACAACTGCCACTGGATTCACCTAACTGAGATACTTTTTTTTTTTTTTTTTGCCCTTTCAACTTAAGTTTTTTATTTTTTTATGACCTTAAACTTTAGGTGCTTGCACTAGTCACATGTTAAATCCTTTAAGTAAACTATTATGTTTTATAAATCTATTGTAACTGTTTTTTTTTTAACTTACATGGATATGGCTATATCTACAAAATGAATCTTCAGCACAAAGTATAAACACTGCTGGGGTACACAGTGAGATAGGAGGAGGATCAACACTCCAAAGACTGCTAAGTTGCAAAAACAAAACAAAACCAAAACAATGATAAAAGAAAGAGAGAAGAGGAAATAAACGTTTAGATTATATAACTTAAAGACATAAATGAATGTGCTATAAGTGGACATTTGTATACCAATAGCAGTGTTGAAAGGAACCTTACTGGCATCCATTTTTTTTAAGTCAAGGGGAATGACCCTTCAAAGGGGGTGATCATCTGACCATGCTGACACGGCCCACTGATGCCAACTTCTGAAAACTGAATTATACTTTTCTAGCTTATAATCAAAATTGTGTTGTTCTTTAACTTTCTCCTCTTCAAACGGCATAAAGTATCAAATTTAATTGATCTCTTTTGATTGTCCTATAGTGTTGATCATCCTATACCTCAACACATCACAGCAACAAATAGCAAGAAAATCAAAATAACTACATTCAGTGGAAAATGTCATGTGTGACATTCTGACCACCTTAAGTATCTCAAAGAAGTAAGATCTGGAGGTTGCGGCTACAACAGCAGCGGAAATACATGTGTTGCTGTAGATTCAAAATGCTTAACAGAATTCTGATGCAGGGACCCCACAGAATTTGATCAAATATATCCATCTGTTCACCTTCATGTAAATAATGCTCACGCAGCCAGTGCTGGGACCTCTCCTTGGACAGGCCTTGAGACTTTCATTACATCTGTCACTTGCCCTGTTTACAGCCGCCTCATCAGTAACTCATGGGCTTTTTTCTTAAATCCTCAAAACAGTATCCTGATTGACACAGTCCTAGGAAAAAGCTGTTTCTGTATTTATCTTCTCTCTTCTTGATTTCAGCCTCAGTAACTAATACAACTATCAAATATAATTTTTTTTTCCTCCTAGTACTGGGAATTGAATCCAGAGCCCTGTACATGCTAGATAAGTGCTGTATCACTGAGCTACATTTCCTGCCCTTTTTAAAATTTCAAAATCTTGCTACATTTCCCATGCTGCCCTCAAATTTGCAATCCTCCTGCCTCCAGCCTACCAAGTACCTTGGATTACAAGTATGTGTCATCACGCCTGGTTTGTAATAAACTTTTCATGGAAGCATGGAAACACTTCCAGAAAGCCTGTCCGTTTATCATTTTCACTTCCAGAACTCAGAGGGGAGTGTTTCATGAGCAAAAGTGAACACCACTGAGCAAGTGGTGAGCACTCTGGTAAGCAGCCCTCTACTCCTCACATGTTGCCCAGGAAAGTGAATCACCCAAATGCACAGTAAGAGCACCCGGTTTTAAATGGTCTCCACTGTTGACACTAATAAAACGGCTCAATGTGAAACAACAGTACGCTTTGGCCCTTATCTTTGGATGACCAGATTGGGTGGCTATATCTTGCTAATGGCAAACATGTGTCCTCAAAAGGAGGTGACCTCTCCTCCACACAAAGTAGTTCTGATCTAACAGGGATGAAGTAGACGGAAGGCGAGTAAGGTAAATCTCATCTATGAAAACTGAAGGATGCCTTTTTCTGTGATCTTTTCTCCTGGAGAAAACAGTAGATCTTTACCTCCACAGAGAGTAAACAAAAACATTATATTTTCTAAATCTATTATAAGTTTTTTAAAAACTTACATGAATCTACAAAATGAATCTTCAGCATAAACACTGCCTCACAGTATGGGAAACAGTCATGCTTTCTGGAGTTTGCAGGATTTTACATTAGTAATGATAAACCTCCTCCAAAGATTTCTCTCTCTCTCCTTCTCTGAAAAGCCCTAATCTGAAAATCCAAAACTTTTTGAGGGACATCATGATATCAGTGGAAAATTCCACATTTGACCCCATTTGACAGTCACAGTCAAAATGCAGATGCACCAAAACCATCATATAACATTGTCTTCAAGCTATGTGTATACGGTGTATATGAAACAAATTAATTTCATGTTTGGCCTTGGGTTCCAGCTCCAAAATATCTCATTATATATATATGCAAATAATTCAGAAAACAAAACAAAATAAAATCTGAAATACTTTTAGTCCTAACCATTTTGAATAAAGAATTCTCAATCCATCATACATTTACTATATATATGTGTGTCTGCATGCACACGTCTGTATAAGTTCATATATATTTATAAACCTATTTATAAGTTCATATATATATGAGCTCAACACACACACACATTGCCATTTAGTTTCTTCTACTGGCAGCCTTTTTTCCTTACTAATTGCATTCCTTTTATTGTATTCTCCTCTATAACAAACTAACATCCCCCCAATCTCTTGTGTAAGTATGTGCATCTGCACATCATCTTTGCTGCAACATAAGAAATTAAACAGAGGAATGATGCATGTACTGGCTATTTTAGGCACCCCAAAATACTTTAATCCTGAAATTTGAAATTGCATGCATTGTATATACAGGATGAAGAAATCTGAAGGGCAAATTTGCTACAAAATGAGATACTTTTTGTAGCAAATAATTTTTATATATCAGAAAATTTCAATAAACATCACTGCAACTTGGCAGCTTTGACTTCAATGTGTAATTATGAAAACATTTAACTATAATTCTGAATGGCTTGCTACATCATGCAAAGATGAGAATCTCAGTAAAAGCTTGTTTCTCAGTAATACATTTTGTTTCTGCAAAAATTGAAAAACTGATTAATTTATGTACTGCAAGAGAACTCTTAAGAAAATATACAACTAAAGTGAAGTCTAAAGATAAAAAAAAAGGAAAAATTACCTTTGTTGATAAATAATGCTTGTAGTAGTATAACTGAAACAGCAGAAATGCCGAACTTGTCAATGTTAAGAGGGCCAAAATCACGTTCTTATTGATTCTACTCATTAGTCTGTGGTGTTCACTTGGTTGTCTTTTGAAAGTAGCCAGGCTGTTTTCATCTTTTTGGATAGGAAGATAATCTTGCTTTCTGTGAATTAAAAATGTATTTTTGAAGAGACCAAAGCCTGTATGTTATTTTTACCTTTAACAATAAGCAACAGCATAGGTAGTTATCTAAAGTTCCACAGAACATTCTGACCAACAGGAATTTGCAGGAGGGGCAAAGTTTCTGATCCAACAGATTTGGTGTGGTACCTCTGAATAAGCGCTCTGGTAAGTTCCTAGATGATGTGGATTCTCACCTGCTGCTTGCATGAGAAGGGAATAAGTAACCCTTAGAGGTATGGGTCAGCTGTAAATAAAAGGCTGGAAAAGTAGTATTAAGGACTAAAACAAAGGACACAAGAAATACATATATTGAAAGTGGCAGCTTTACAGGTGGAAAAGATGTGATAGATCTTATACTAACAAAAGGAAAAAGCCTGCAAATGCTTTATTTATTGTGAGGAGGGGGTTCTTCAAGATAAACAAGAAGCAAGAGGCTGTGGGGAAATTGGCCTGATTGGGGACTTATTACTGGCACAGTAATTCCTCCTCCAGGCAGCTGGCGCCACAAGTCTAGCTGGGCGCATTGGTATCTCTCTCCACCTCTGTGGAGTTTCATTGAACCTGAGGCTGTCTGAGTCAATAATGCAGAGTCACAGAATTCTCGTGGAGCAGGAGGTTAGCCAAGGCAACAAAGTGGTCTCAGATGGCTGAGATTATACCCAGAGTTCTCTGAGGAGCTCAAGTCCACTTAGAGATGGCTCAGACATGCCCACAGTTCATTCACAGCTTCCAACAGTGGACCATATTGAAATCCACTTCCATAGAAGACATAGAAAATTTCTGGTCAAGGCACATATGATAGCTTTTTGAGATTTTTCTTTTCTTTTTTTTTTTTTTTTGTGAGTGTGGGACCTAGGATGTGGTCAGTTTTTATAAACATCCCATGTATGTTCTCAGTTTTTTTGCAAACATAAAGAACACCAAGATAAACATTTTTGTTCTTTCATTTTGTATGCCATCTCTCATTTCTTTAAGAAATTTAATATAATCATATATCTTTCTACCCTTTCTCCAATATTTGCTTTTGATTAAATATATTTAGATTATCTACTGTTTATCTTCATTCCTTCAAATATGCTAACACCTCGACTACTTGATGTCTAAGTTTTATATGGCTTTTGTTTTCTACATAAAAAATAAAACATTGGCAAGTTTATATTACATTCTGCCTTCTTTCCTCTTTCAGTTCTTTTATTAGTTATTTCTACTTTGCAAAGTACTACTCTATTCCATAACTACAAATCTCAGTCATTTTGTTTTTATTCCTACAATGTTCCCTGTCAGTCTTATTGCTGTATTATCTCTGTTCTTTTATGGAAGACTGATATCATCTTCTGGCAATTTATAAAAAAAAAAAAAAACTTATTAAGGGTACTACTGGAGTTTTTGCATTGTTCAAACAATAACTGTCAATAGGTTGACTGGGTTTGAGGTCACAGCTTATCTCCCCTGATAACTTCTAGGCTATTACATTATCTTGTAATGCTAAATATTCCCTTGAAAATATCTGATTCCCCAACCCCACTTATAGTTAATTTGTTAATGAGACGAGCAAAGGATGCATTCCTTACCTATGAAATTCAATTTTGTTAAGCTAGATTATGCAATGATATTGGTGACTGTATACTAGTTTTTCCTTAGTCTTTATGTGTATTTTCAGTGTGCTAAATAAAGATTTCTTGGCGGAAATTTTTCTTAAGTTATATGTTCAAACCCTTTTCAGTTCTCTATTTTAAGAACTCCAATTAAGCATTTATTTCCTTTTCATTACATTATGCTCAACTTTTAGAAGTCTGTCATCATCTTTTTCTTAGTTTTCCACATTAATATTCCTTTTTCCCTCCAATGTTTCATTTTGTCTTTCTTTCCTCTGCCAAACATGATTCATCATATGCTATTGTCTTACTATTTCTTTCCAGTTCTTGAGCCAATTAACTTTGCTGTTTATTTAAAAGACATACTTGTTTCAGTAATTTATTAAGGCCAGTACACTTTTCTTGTGGGTTCACTATCACTTGTTTTTCCCCTCTTTTCTCTTTTATTCTTGTAGGATTTTTGTGTACTGTGTTCATTTCCTTTTATAATAGTACTACTCTATTCCATAACTACTGAATGACTTGAGTTCCCACTGGATCAGTTATTTGCAGGAGTACTGTGGAAGGAAGAAACAAGGCTGTGCACTAGACTAGAAATGTTTCTAGTATACAGAAAAGCTCTTTCTGACAGAATGCTTTGTACAAGTAAATGTGAAAAAGACAAGAGAACATGTGTGAGAATAAGTGAGAGAAAGGTGTTTACACATTACTATGTATAAGTGTCAGAAACAGGTAGCAAAAGTCCACTTGACAATCTCTCCCTCTTTTGCTTTAGCAAGAGAGTGTCACCTGCAAAGACAGCTTATTTGTGTTCCATCTCATTTGCTCTTTCTTGCTGGTTCATTTTGCCAAGCAGTCCGAGGAAGTTCCCACAGCCTTCCTATGTACCAGATCCCACTGTAAACACATCTTTCACTCTGCTCTGCCAGCTCTATCTGGGACTGCTTTCTACAAGGATCCCTTTTAATATCTTCCTGCCTACATTTGGCAACCATTTCTCAAATATTTAGATTTGGGCTTATAGGTCTTCTTGTCTCAGGGAAAATGTAATTACATCTCTCTCATTTTCTATTATTTCAGGGTAATTTCAGAAAGAAGAGGGCACAAATGTCTTTGCTATTTTAAAAGCAGAAGTCTTGGTTTGGAGTTTTAAAACAATTAAATGAGCTTACAAAGCTGAAGCCTATGTAAGCACTCTAAGAAATTATATAAGACCACCAAACTACCTAACAGAAATGAATATCTATCAGAAGTGATGTGAATTATCTACCTGATTTACAGATGATGTATGTAAGCAAAGATAAGTGGATAAATCATATTTCTTTCCTAAAACTGTGAAAACTATCAACATGTATCAACACTGATGATGGTGCTAGTTCCTGTTGTCAGGTAAAACCTGCTAAAATAAAAATCATTAAATACTCTGATAAGGACAGGTCACAGAATCACAAGGAGAATATGCGTCAAGATTTCAGTTCTGTTTCTTGTGCCTGTATTAAATTACACATCAAAGTATTATATGCTGATTCCTAGTGAAATCTAAGTGGCATTCAGATTGTGTCATTATTGTTTAGATTCTTCTCAGCTCAGTTATGATGCCAAAAAATGCTAGGTACTGGAGATGAAATGATAAATAGGATACAATTTCCAAATTTCTATGAGTTTAGAAATGAATATGGGAGCTTTCAAAAGAAGAATGACAGTAGAGCTGGTGGTAGAGGATGTGATCCACCTAAAGAGGAAGGGAAGGTTTTCCAAAATGTGCAAGACCCATTCCTTATCATCACTACAGCTACTAAGAACCACTACTCTAGTTTGAATAGACTCAATCACAGATAAACTAGAGGAAATAGTAATACAGTGCAATTGCTATGTTGGAGTAAAGGTCACTATGAAAGAATAAGGAAAGGCAACTAACTTTAAGGCTTTTACTAATTTATATTTTGAATCACAGCAATTAGTGTACATTAATCATTTCCCCAACTAGCCTAAAACTGGCTGAATTAATATCAAGTAATAGTAAGTATGTTAAGTATACTATACGATGCTCAAGAACATTAAAACTCTTCATATAAAAGGTCTCTGTCTTGCAGGAACTTTATGATAAAACATAATATGAAATATAAAAAACGATTTTTTAAAGACTTTAAAGCCCATATCTGGTTCCAATTATTAAACAATAAGCATTAAAAAGTAACATGAAAATATATGGCATAGAACCTAGATAAAAATATTATTGGTATATAAATTCCATCACAAGTAAAAACACTAAGAAGGACAGATAATGTATTTTCTTTTTAGAGAAGGAAAAGTTTATTTTGGGCTCACAGTTTAAGAGGTCTCAGTCAATGGTCAGCCAGCTTCTTGGCTCTGGGTCTGAAGTAAGGCAGAAAATCATAGTGGAAGGGACTGGTAAAGGAAAGCAGGCAGTGGGGAAAGGTTGAGGAAGGGAAAATGGGGAAAGGTGGGGGAAGGAGAAATAGACAAGACATACTCTCCAATGGTACACCCCCAGTGCCTTATTTCCTCTAGTCATGCTTCACCTGCCTATAGTTACCACCCAATAGTCCATTCAAATTATTAATCCATTAAGTGAATTAATCTACTAATTAGGCCTCAGCTTTCATCATTGCCTAAAAGTTCTCTCTCTTAACCTCTGAGAAGCATGGGGACTGTACTTTCAAAATATGAGCTTTTGGGTGACATTTTAGATCCAAACTATAACATTCTATCCCTGGCCCCCCAAAGCTCACGTCCAACTCATAATGCAAAATACATTTTGTCCATCTCCAACAATTTCAGCATTGTTCAAAAGTTAAGTCCAACATCTCTTCTGAAACTCAAAGCAAACCCTCAGCTGTGAGTCCCTATAGAAATCAAAAAGCAAATTATATATATACAACACACAAAGATAGAGAGTAAACATTCCTATTCCAAAAGGGAGGAATAGGGGCATAGAAAAAAGGAATGAGACCAAAGAAAGACCAAAACACAGCTGGGCAAATGTCCTGCCAACTCCACATACAGCATCTGGGGCACATGGTAGGAAGATAAATCTCCAAAGGGCTTGGGGCAACGCTGCCCCTGTGGCCTTGAGGGTTGCTGCACATGTGGCCCCTTAGGTCAGCTCTTTCTGTTGTCAGCAGCTTTCCTCAGGAGACATTCTACATTATTGACATCTCTTGATCCCACATTGCCCTCTCAGGGGCTGCTTACAAGGATTCTGACCCTGGCCTCCCAGATCTTATGAAATCTTGGTGGAAGTCTCCAGGACCACTGATTAACTCCTAAATCTTGCATTCCTAGAGACCAACACCATGTGGACAATGCCAAAGTCTTGTGCCAGTGTGAGTAGTACCTGGGCTCCCTTGGACCATGGCTGCATCAGTCGGAATACCTGGACAGCTGAGCATGATGAAACAAACCCTGGGGAAACAACTTTCTGGGCTTCATTGACTGGGCAAGCAGGGTGCCCCCATGGTTGCTTCTTAAATGAGTTTCCACCTTTACACCCTCGAGCTTGCCATAGGTTTGGTCTTGCTGATTCCTGGCATGCCCACAAGGCATCTTCCCTATTGTCTATGCACAAAACCTACAACTTCTCTTCAGTGGTCGTAATCTCTTTAGCAATTGACTTTCTTGGTCCCACCTTTCAAGGGACTACTTCTCTGGTCAAACTGCAAATTTTTCAAATCTTTCCCTTCTGCTCCTAATTACCATGGGAAACCTGGCTAAAAGTCACCAGCAATACCAATGCCACTGCCCGAATGCTGTACTGCACTGAAATTTCCTACACCAGATTACTTAGTCCATTACCTAAAATTCAGTCTCACAAAAAGTCTCAGGATATGGACAATATGTAGACAAGTTCTTCATCAGAATATAATATGTGCGACCTCTAGACTAATTCCCATCAAAGTCCCTGTTCTCATCTGAAATCTCACATTCCTATCCACATTCCTACAGGCATTATGGTCTTCTGAGCTCCCACCAGAATCACCCATTACATTCTGCTTACAACACTGTAAGGCTTCTCCAGCCTGTATTTCCAAACTTTTCAAAATCCTCTGGCAAATTGTTCTAAGGGTTTCAGAATCACATGGTGAGATATGTCACAGTAAGGACCCAACTTCTTGGTATCAATTACTGTGTTAGCCTTTCATCACTGTGTCCAAAATACCAGACAAGAACAACTCAAAGAAGGAAATGTTTATTTTGGGCTGGCAGTTGCACAGCTCTCACTCAGTTCATGGTCAGCCCACTGTGTGGCTTTGGGGCTAAGGTAAGGCAGAACAACGTAGTGGAAGAACATGGCAGAGGAGGCTGCTCTGCTCATGGCAGCCAGGAAGCAGAGAGTGCTATGATGTAAGAAAATACACTTAAAGTTTCCTAAAAAAGATACATATCATGTCTAATGGAAAAAAAGTATTACAGAGATAGTACATTAGATGAGAGAAGGTGAAGGAAAAATGATAGTAAATGTTTGTAGAAAAAAACAAAGCTGATGGGATGCTTAGTTAAGAGGTTTAAGCAGTCCAAGCACCTTGAAGTTCTAATGCAAATATGAGGTTAATATAATAATATGGTATATTACAGCAATTATTTTCACATGATGTGGAAACAGAACATAACTAGTACATAAAGACAGATATATAGCAATAAAGAAAGAATTGGGTCAATCTTCCCAGCTGAAGCATGGATGGATTAGGGGTATCAGAGCTATCAATCCTCTTAATCTTTAGGCCTGAGATAGCTAGTGCCCAAGCCTAGCCCCCTCCATCCAAGAACAAACATCTTCTTTAATCTCTCTTTTCATCTTTTATTATATGCCAAGACATGAAAAATGTTGGTAAAAAACTGGTAGTAGATAAGTCATATGCAAATGTGATGGAAAATGTATAGGATGAGAAGTTCAAAATTGTTTTTAGACTCTTTATATAGCCAAGATCAGCACTGCATATTCTTTTAGTATCTCACTTGTCTTTTTATATTATCATTCTTTGAAGGCACCAGAATGAAAGACTTTGGCACTTGACATGAGACCCCTCCTGGCCCTCACATTTTGAGAACTGCCTGAGCAGGAGTCTGTTTGAAGGATTATCAAAACTTTTTTTTTTTTTTTTTAATTTTTATTTCACTCTTCTCCACTCCTGCATCTGGATCACCTCTCTTGATATCAGGGCCTCTTGGACAAGAACTGACTTGCCTTGACATTTAATTTAGGTTTATAACATCATGTGTTAGCCTGGACCTCTCAGTGCTGCTAGGTCCCAACTTAATCAGGGATATTGGGGAGTGAAAAGGAAGAATGGATATTATGAGTCAGTCAGATTGACAGCAAAATAAAACAAGAAGCGGAACCACGGAGGGAAGAGAGTAATGCAATTAGGCAAAGGTAAGGTTAGAAGGCTGAGGTAACAGAATAGGAAGTATAAAGAGAAAAAGATTCTAAAAATGTACTCAGAGGTAAGAGAAGTCAACAATTTCCTGCTGTTCTCCAAAGTTAAAAAGGGCTTAGCTACTCTCCAATCTTCTCTAAATATTGCTGGTCTTCATGTTATTTTCCTTTCCTTTCATTGTTTCATTTCACTTCTCATAAGAGTGTCAGTAGCCTAGAAGCAAAGATGATATTACAAGGGATTAAGAAGTCTCTACCTACTTACTTTATTCACATTTTAATCTGTTGCAATATAAACTCTACCTCAATATGCTGACATTTGAAAATAAAAGTGTTTTTAAAAAGTAGTCTCTCTACTTTATGCTCCAGATAGTGTCTCCTTTCTGAATGGTTAGTGTAAGGGGGTGTGGGAAACATGGCTGAAATCAAAGACCTAGATAAAAAAAAAGGTTGGATAAGAAAGGAAGTAAAGATAGTGGGGCTGTCTTTGGGGCAGGAGTACAGATGCTTTTCTTTTTCTTTACTGATAGTATGTAAACATAATTAGTTTTGTAGTAAGAAAAACCAAGTTTTAAAAAACTTTAAAAACTCTCTTATGCCACAGCTCAATTAACAAACAGTCACTTACTAGAATCCATACCTTATGAGTCTTAATTATGCTAATACTTTCCCATATTTGGAGTAATAGGATGGTGTGAAATCAAGTTATTTTTAAGTAATTAAAGTCTTTTCCTCAAGATGCGAGTACTGATTTGCTCGGTTTAAGACACGTGGATATATATCTTAGCAAAACTGCAAAGTTAACAGACTCAAACTCAGGGTTCCGGGTATGTCAAGTACTCAGTAGAACATTTAAATGTGAATATATGGACACATAAAATATGAATGGATGTTTGCCAATATTAACAATGGTTACCTCTGGGGAGAATTTTTACATTGTTCATTGAGCTTTTCTAAATTATCCCTGTAATTTTATAATGAGCATATATACTTTTCATAATGAATAAATTTTTTAAATTTTAAAATGGATGATGGATAATATTAAGTGTCTTAATAATGTGACACATTTGAGAAACAGGATCTAGATTCTTGTCACTTAAAAGTATGATCATGTTGGTGCCTGTTGGATATAAAGAATTTTCAGGCCCAACCTCAGAATTAGATTTATAATGTAATTTTAAACAAAATCTTCAGATGATTCATATGTACATTAAGCTTTCTGAAAAGCACTAATCTAGATAGTAAGGCCTTTACATACAGGGACAATAAGAATAATGTCTACCTTGTTAATCATTTCCATAGTACTCAGCAGTGCCTGAAACACATATTTAGTGAATAAATATGTAAATGATATAGCTTCTAGGTAAACAACCATAAAGGGAGTGTATAAATCTATTTCAATTACTTATTTTCTGCCAGATTTACCAGAAGTGGGTGTGGAATATTTGCCATAAATGCTATTTGTAAATTACTTCAATAACAATGTTGGCTCCCTAGAACCTATGACTACGTATAATTCTTTTTAAAAAGGAATCCTTACTCTTAGATCTGAGATCCACTTGCCTCCTTCAATAATTTCTAGCCTCCTACGTATGGGGATGGCCTACAGTTCCTCTCTCTACAACCTCTCAAAATCCAATCTCAAGATTTTAACTACCAAATCCAAAAGAAAACTTACTGTTTTAAATCCAGTCTATTTATTCTCTCTGCCTGTTTCAATTCTATATTCTACACCTCAAATTTAACATTCAAAGTTAATGATTTTATTCTTCATCAACTCTCTTCCTTTTCTACCTCCAGAAGGCAGTTCTCCATCCTCAAAGACTTAAGTTTTTACAGGTTTTAGAAAAGAGAGACTATCTGGCCCAACAACATCACTTTATAAAGGAGAGTAGGATCTAAAAGAATTAAATGACAGTGAAGAGGTTAGTTATTGGGGCAGATTTGTAATACAAACCACCTTATTCTACTACTACTACTGCAACACACTACTGCATGCTGGAATTTGACAGAATTCCCATTTTTGCCAATAGTACTTAGATGCACTTTTTAGAAACCCAAGTTCAAAACATCATCTAGATCCATAAAATCAAATTCCGTGATCTTTTTATAAAATTTGTTCTAATAGTTATACATGACAGTAGAATGCATTTTGACATACTGTACACAAATGGAGCACAATTTCTCATTCCTCTGGCTGCACATTTCTGTGTTCTCTTGATATTTCTCTCATGCTTATCATCTTCTTCATTTTCAGAACACTGCAGTTTCCATTTTGGAGTTCAATGCCATCCTTCCCAAATCCTCTATCTCACTAAGCCTATTTCCGTGAATACACTCTGAAATATGAATTATATTCCTGGAGTTTATATTTTTATCCTTGGTGCTCAACTAGAGGTGGTTCCTAATCATTCAAACCAAATCATTCCTCCAGAGTCCAACTCAGAGCCTTTCTTCTGGGCTTTTCTCTTTTCCCAATTTTTAATGAACCACTTTATCACTCACTGATATTTGTTCACAGACTGATTTTTACTCATAGGAAATCTGCTATCCTCAAAGGCAGAAAGACTCTGGGATATCCTGTGGGTCACCCTTTTATATTTGAGAAAAATGAGTCTCAGAGAAAAAGAGGTTTGCTTCATGTTCCTTGAGAACTTGATGATGAAATTTTGTATGCATCCTTTGGACTCTTAATGGCCACCTCTTCACAGAACCACGCAATTTTCCCCTACATTTCCCAATTAGCAATGCAAACAAGACACACACCAAAGCCATATGAATATAACTTTATTTAGCGCACCCGAGTCCATACTATTATAAGCACACAAAAGGGATGCTTCAGCATATACTTCTCCAAGTGCCCTGAAAGCTGAATGGGGGCGGGAGGGCATCGGAGAGATTTGGTTAATTAATTACCTCCTCTCTATAAAGCTGCTGCAACTCTCTACCGCACAGAACTACTTTCCCAGTTGGGACCCAGCCTCAGTGTCCGCCACATTGCCGCCTTCTTTTCCCCATGGGCTCATTCCTCCAGCTACTACCCTAGCAAAGCTGCCCAAACCTGGCAGTTTCTGTCCTCCTCCCACGACCTGAAACCCTCTCCGGCGATCCTTTCGCCTATTCCGGGTCCGCTCTCACAACTCGGCTCAAACCCTAACTCGGCTCCTACAAGCGTCTCAACAGCCCTCCCAAACTGAACTTGTCACAAGATGAGTTTAACCAGCTGGCACGCCGGGGAGCGTGGGAAGAACTGGCCGAAAGAACTACGAAATGCTCAACTGACTCACTGAAGAGAACCCAGACCGACGCGCGCTCAGCCTGTGGCTGGCCTCGGCCTCGGCCTCCTCCCCGCCGAGGGGAGGAAGGGCGCCCAGAAGGGCGGGAAGCGCAGGCTGAAGGCACGCGAGGCAACAGCGAGACCCGTCTGAAGGCGCCCGCCCATGCCCAGTCATAGATGAAGTTCCCCACACCTTACCTCCCTCAACAGCAGCGGCGGCAAGTCTGCTTTACGGCACTCACGGCAACCGCTGCAAAAGCGGCCGTCAAGCGCGGGGCCGCGGTAACTCGGAGGGGTGGGGTCGAACTGTAGGCGTGCTCACCGCACTGCCCGGGCTCGCTCACAGTCCCTGCCACCTTACCGCCCGAGGCTTACGGTGACTTTAGAATCTAACCACTTAATCAGAGCCCCTCCATCCTTTGAATAGGTAACAACTATAACGCACTGAGGCAACCTAAGATTTTAGGAAAGCCTGAGGGGGACGATGACGTGAAGATGCACCAACCGAGGGGTGTTCCCCAAAGCGTGTGAGTTGACCAGAAAAAGTATAGACTATTAGCTAAACGTAAACTTCAGACAAAGACCCAGTAATTTTGTAGTATATGTGCTAAGCAGAAAGGGAGTCAGAATAACTCCCTGAATTTTGGTTTGGGAACCGTTAGTTGGTTTGGGGCGTAGAGTGGGAATTAGCGGCTACGTTTAGTACTGCTCACAAGTTGCCTGCATGACACCGCGTTCCCGCAGGTGGTTGTCCTCCAGTTTAGGGCTGGAAATACTTGCACACAGAATTTCGGACCTGACTAATTTTAATGGTGTAATCCAAAGTATGAATTTTTGAAAACTACAAAGCACAAAGCGCTAAACAAATTACTGTAATTTTAAGCATGTTCTACAAAAGAAAACAACAACCTAAAAACACTCTTTGAGGTTTTTGGGGGTTGTTTCTTTCAGTACTGGTGATTGAACCCGGGGGCACTCTACCACTGAGCTAAATTACCAGTCCTTTTTATTTTTTGAGATAGGTTCTCACTAAATTACCCAGGCTGACCCTGAATTTATAATCCTCAAACCTCAGCCTCAATAGTAGCTGGGATTACAGGTGTGTGCTACCACACATGGCTCTAGTTCCCTAAACTTTCTTTTTAAAAATTGTTAGGAATAAAATGCCTTTCTTACTTAAGCATTTTTAGTTTTAGTATGGACCATGACATTAGGTAGTAGTTAAAAAATTACTAATTTTTCTAAAATTTTAACGGAATGTGGTTTCATTTAAAAAGTCATCATGGATGTGTACTGCAGTACTTAGTGAATTTTTTTTTTTAAAGAACGTAAACATGTAAAGTGGAAATTATAATAAAGTAGAAAAGGGGGAATGTATCCGGTTTTTATAAGTAAGTACTTTTTAAGCACATAGCAAATTTTGTTCTGCATCAACCTTAAAAGGGGGGGGGGCGGCACAGTTAAAAGGAGAGCATTACCCTGGCCAATCTGATTTGAGCTAAATTCTTTTTAAGTGAAGATCAACTGAAGTTTCTGTTTTTCCTACATAAACCACAGGCTAATGTGTCATCTGTAACTTTTGGGTTTTTTTTTTTTTTTTTTCAATAAAGTAGACCTTATGGTCCTCTGCAAGTGAAGGAACCTGAATTCAGAGTCCTGAAAAAAAAAATGGGGAGCTGGGTGTGCAATCCTCCTTTATTATTTAGTTTTCTTGGATACAACTAACTTGTCAGAAACTTTTAAAATTCATCTCTAAAGTTTTCCCCATGTTCTTATAACTTTTCATATTCTTTGCATTGGTTTATATATGTAAATTACAACACTGTCTGCCACTGTCAAACAGATCTAGGAACAAACAGCTTAATGGAGGTAACTCTACAACTCAATTGGTAGCAGTATTTCTCAAGTATACTATAACTATAGAGTCAGCCATGAACCTTAAGCTCACCTTGTCAGTCAGTGTGCTTTAATCTGGTTAGCCAATATAGTTGCAAGAGGGTACAAGGGTGGATAATAACAGCCTCCATTATAAGCTAAAACATCCATCTTTTAAAAAATCACTCAAGATGTATGTGTACATCTTATCACATTTCTAACATTTGTGGGATCTCAGGCAAAAATACAAATGGAGGCCAAGCCTGATGTTTGTGTATTAAGTAGCTAGAGCTAACCATCAAATGTTATATCCATCTATCTTGATATCTCTTCAAGGAACAGAAATCCATTTTCAAATATGGAATTCTCAGATTTTTCAGATATGTACTGAAGAACAACAGCACAAGTACTAGGTTAACCTTGCATGTATGTGGGCATCCCAATCTGCACAGCCAAGCTCCAGACACACTCCCTACAAACTGCCACTCACTAGGATATATTTACCTATATTATATACCTGTAGTACAATCTTTTGACAGGATGGACTTTAGGAAGAGACCTACACATGTCCTGGAGGACAGCTTCAGGCTGATCAGGCAAGGAATTCTGAAGTGCTGACTATCTGGAGTATAGTCTACAGGTGGGTAGAGGTACATAGACTCCAATTTTTTAATCCATGAAGATAGGGACAATGTGGCAATCAGGCCATGATCTATTTCCTCTAACTCAAGTCTGAGTGCATGCACACACTCATGGGATCATATGATGAACAATCATTTGTTTAATAATATGAATAACTTTCCATTAATAGTATATGTTATATGGAAGCACCATAATTAGTGCCTGTTGTGATGATCTTTTGTAAGTAGGCATGTCACTTGTATGCAATATAAATGTAAAATAAGGATAAGGGAAAACTTGGACAGAAAAGTAGAGTGTACATGATTTCCCAAGCTCTTATCCGGATCCTAGCCAAGAGCAGTAGGACTGGTATGCCAAGAAAAAGACTCCAGTGAGTAAGCCAACTCCCATAATGGTTGGAGGGTGGTGTGCAGAATGTATCTAGATTACTACATAACAATGGTAGCTTGCTTTGATCCAGCAAGTTAGAAATGGGGGGCCTTCAAAATTCTGATAGCCCACTATTTTGTTGTGATAACTCAGGTTTATAAAGCCTATCTATCAAAAAGGAAAATAAATTTCCCTCCAGGGTCATCAGATTCATTCACCTAATGGTCAGGTTGCTCATATTTTACTATCAAAATACTATAATGAATATTGACTCATTTTAGAGTGTTATGAGAAGTACTTAGAAAAGGAATGAATTTTTTAGGGAGTGTACATTTAAAATCTTGACATTGCTAAATTGTTCTTCAGAAATGTATGCATTCATACTTCTTGATATGAAAGTATTTATTTCACGATATCTTTGCCACACTCCTTTCCCCATAATAGAAGTCTATCCAGTTTCTTCATTCTTCTCAGTGAAAATAATCTTAGATATAGAAACTCTAGTTTCTTTTAGTCGTTGTTTTTCTTCTCCTAAACTTGTTTTAAGTTAGAATACAAATTTTAAAAAGGTTTAGGTTCCGATTCTCTTAGTTACTGTCTACCAAAGAGTAACCTAGTAAGTGACAAACTTCAAAGCCAGATACTAACTTCCTAATTTATATTACAGTTATGTATAGCTTGTTTCATTTTCCTTTTATAGCAGCATTGTGTACAACAGAAGCTACTAGCAACATGCACTTCTTTACATTTAACTAAAATTAAAAATTCAGTTACTTGGGACATTAGTCACCTAAGCTACCAATAGGCTGTTATCACTAATATAGAACTTTCCATCACTGCATAAAATCCTGTTGAACAGTATTGCTCAAAAATGTTTGGGCAAAGGGATTATGACTTTTTAAAATACTCTCATTCCCAACAACCACATTGTAAACATTATTTAAATACACATCGATAAAATCAATCACTGAAGCAAAAGAAAGAGAAAAAAGTTTAATTTTTAGATGAGACGTTCCAGGTACTTTTGTGAAAACTTAACTAGGACATTCTATACAGAACATACTATTACTTAAACATACAAGTTTGTGACTTGGAACAACCTGTTTTAAATTTAACCATTTTTTAAAAGGTTTTGTGTTGTTTCTAAGGAAAATGAGGCAATATGTTTATTAAAACACTGTTGCAGCACTGAGTATTGTATATAGTTTATTAATGGTCTTCATCCATAACTTAAAGGTTAAACCTAAGGAACAAGAATTTTTATTATCATAATTGCATAGCAAAACCATGTCCAGATAATAGACATACCAAAATCTGTAGATGAAGATAACTTGTAAAACATCTCCATTAATAAATCCAATTTAAAGCAAAATAAGTATGTCAGGAGAGATAATAAATGATATCCAAGTTAACTAACAAGGTTTTGAAATGCATCTTGTTTTTTAAAAAAGGAAAATGCAACAAAGTTGTCAAATATTCACTGGGCACACAAACTGCTGAAGACCCATTTGGTTGTATGGGAAAAAAATTATTCAGGCCAAATTCACTTTTTGTAGATGGCATGGAGTAGTCCTAAGTTGAAAGTTCAAATACCTGGATGGAAAAGTAGTAGCTTGCTTAATTTGTTTCTTTATGCTACTGTTCTACACTGACATACTAATGCCATGGGAGAACTTTTACTATTCTAGAAAGTCTTGAAATAGATGAGGAAAAATTAAAAGGTCACATGTCATACACAAATTAATATTACATGACATATTGATAAAAGGTTTTATTTTTAAAATCACATTTAAAATCACTGATGATACCACTTTAAGAACATGCTTTATATAAAAGTAATTGGCATTTAGAAGTATCCAAACACTTAAATCCACATGTTTACATAGCACTTTACTGTTGTTGAAGCAATTTCACATATTCCATTTTATTCCTCACAACAGCCCTGTGAGGTAGGCTGAACAAGTTACAATTATTTTAACCCACTGTCTCCTTGTCCTATGTAGAGGACATCTATAAAAACTTAAATTGAATAATTCTACAGGTTTTTATAGGTGTCCTGTATTGGGGACAATGAGACATATGGGTTAAGTAAGGCAACAGAGGCCCAAAGGTGATGAATGATTTACACAGTTGTCACAGATCTAGTATATGATAAATCTAGTATATGATAAATTTTAAATACTTTTGGAAAAGATGCCAAAATCTTTTTATTATCACATATAGGTATTTTAAAGATTAATGGTTTTTAATATAAATTATATTACTCAAACATTAGCTATTATGTATCTTATAGTATGAATTAGTTATAAATTTGATTTTAAGGAGTCTCCCTTAGATTAGGTGAATTAGACTAAGTGCTTTGGTACCTTAGAGATATTGGAAATGTTTTATATACATATATATTTAAAAAGATGGATTCTCATATTCCTGTGCTCTCCAAAAAGTTCCAATATTAATAAAATGTCTTTTTCCAATCACTTACAATTTGACTTATTTTAAATAAGTCCAAACTTAAGTGCCAAGCCAAAGCAAACACATTCACCTACCTTCTGCCCTACATACTGTGAAATCCTCTAAATGTTTATTCCTAAGGACTAACTTATTAACTGGGTACTATTAATAAAAATATCACCTTAAACAAACAACTTAAATGATTATGAATCAAAAGTCAGTACCAGAAATAACAAATACTTTTAGTTTAATAATTGGGTGGTCCGAAGAGAAAGTACCATGGCAATTTCTGGTATCTGTTTATCAAGCCAATACTAACCTTTATATGGCATGTCCAACAATGTCTTCAAACGAAAACAACAGATACCAAACGTATCCCACTTAGAACTCAACTAATTAAAAATGCTTACGTAAGTTAATCATACATCCCAGGTAACTGCTATCATGTGACATAAAAAATAACAAATAATTGCAGAAATGTGAATACTGTTAAAAAACTCAAAACTAAAACTACCATGAACATGAGGTAATCTTGCTATGATGATTAAGAAAACATGATCTCTCATAGTATTCCAGTGCTGGCATTATGAAGTGTACATTTTGGTTAAAAATAACAAATAATTTTATGGTTACTTACTATACAGAGTGACCATACACTGCTCTGAAAGACTGTATATAGTGTAAAAATAAACTCAAGAAAGAAGCTTTTCTGGATCTATGTTATGTGATTACATGAAAGTGAACCATATTATATGTACTTCATTTAAACTTTTTATAAGCTATAACAAACTTACTTTTTAACACTTCTGACTTTTTAGCAAAACATTGTTTTTAAAATGCAGTCTCAGTATACTACTCAAAACAGGCAAAACTAGCTACACAATAAATTAAAATTCACTAGTTTTGGAAGTGTGAATGCAAAGTAAAGCAGTAAAATTTTGACTGCCATATCACAGACACTCAAATATTTGTTTTATGAATTAGCCAATGAGTGAATGAACACAGATCTAATAAATACATTCTTTAAAAAATTATCATGATTTGAAAATAGCCAAATTTATTTAAGCCTGAAATTACATATTTCAGAGTAAGATGCTATACTTTCTTTTAAACTCTTTGGAATAATCATTTTTTACATATATCCTTTTCCAAAATTGTTTTTAAAAGCAATAATAATACACAAATAGCTATAATTTTATGAAACATTATGTAGAAAAAACCTAATTATTCTAGGTAAATCATGAAATAAAATATCTTAGCCTAATTAAAAGATTTTATCACAAATATTTACTTTTATTATTTATGCCACCAAAGATCAGTCACAATTCAAATTATACATGATACTGTTCATGCTTAAATTTCATAAATAAGAAAATAAATGCAAGCTAATATGTCATTTTATATAGCATAGGGAACGATTACTGTTTGCAGAACAGGATAAGCTGTATAGCAGTAGTTAATGGTTTGTCAAAATGGAACAGATGCCAGCAATTAAACCCATGTACAGACAAGACATGCCCCTAATACTTTTAATTAGTTCACCTATATTGGAACATTCAAATAATTACTACATATTAAATTAATATGTGCATTAGTTATTAAATGCTTAGTATATACATATTAAAGATGTATGTGACATATAGTAACTAGCTGCAAATGTCAAAATGAATTGTAGAAAAATTCTTTTTCTAAAGTGCTTAAGGCAGCTCCTTCATTTCTATATCCAATTTAATACAACTGGCTTGGAATTCAACTGGTAAAAGGGAAATGCAATACTAAATGCATGTTTTTATAAAACAATTTTTTACACCTTTGATATATCCATTATAGTCAACCTCTCATGCATTTCTTTTGTAGAAAGCAGTCATGTTTGACCTGTCAAAACAAAAGGTAAATAAAGCAATAAAGGATGTTTAAAAGTGGTTAGCAATTTTCCTTAATGTATTAAATTGAGCAAAAGAGCTCATTATAACTCAAACATCAATGAAAATGTTAAATATATCAAGTTAATAGTTACCTTATTTTGAGACTATTTAAATAGGCACTGTATTCAATTATTTTTTAGTTTTAAAATGAGGATGACAGACTTTTTCCATCCACCTTAACTAATAAAATTTAAAAATTCTTAAACTAAAACACTTCACACTTTGCTCTTTAATTTGAGAGACCCAGCAGAGAAGGAAACCCTCAGATTCTTATTTTGATGTAATGATAGTGTAATTTAATACCAACTGTTACATGTGACGTGAACTTAGGACTCCAGATTTACTGAATTTATTAGTATAAAGCTGCTAAGTAATTAATTCCCAGTGAAATTAGGATATTTTCTAAAAGAATATTAGAAAAATTTGTATTCAAATTCTCAAATGATGGCAGAACACAAGAATCATATGCACTTCTCCAGCCCAATTAATATTTAATTTTTCCCATGGCCCTACAACAGAAGGCTCTCACTACTGTAATTTGTCTGGCTTAAATATCAGTTGACACTGCATGAGGTGTGGAGCAAGAGCATGCTTAGAGGCAAAAGGCACTGAATTAGTAAGAATTATATAATACATAAGAGTAAAAAAAATTCTATACAAGAACATCTGTTTTTTCTGTTTCATTTTTGCTAAAATATGCTGTGCAGAGATTTTCACATAGAGCCACTCCACTGAATTACTGCTCTCAAGTTGGAGTGTGAAAGGGAATAAATTCCTGTTTCTTTAGGTCCTGGAATAGCCCTTTATAGGGAACAGAACACCCAAAAATTTCTTTACAAATACAAGGAACAAAAACCAAAATTATATTTGGAGATTCAAAATACTATCTATTACATACTTTATTCTCTAAACTGCCTTACAGTCTTTAAAACT
The DNA here is from genome assembly GCF_902686445.1 of Sciurus carolinensis. Classification (NCBI taxonomy): domain Eukaryota; kingdom Metazoa; phylum Chordata; class Mammalia; order Rodentia; family Sciuridae; genus Sciurus; species Sciurus carolinensis. The sequence goes on from NC_062226.1 coordinate 27,242,771, forward strand.
ACCAACATGGGGAGGGGAGGGGTGGGGGGGAAGGGAAAAAAATGGTAGAATGAATCAAACAACATTACCCTATGTAAATTTATGATTACACAAATGGTATACCTTTATGCCATGTACAGAGAAACAACATGTATCCCATTTGTTTACAATAATAAAAAAAAAAAAAAGAAAAAACTACCAACATGTTATTAGAAAATAGTGTGGATATTTGTCCTCTGGAAAAAAAATAATACCCCAGGTCAATGGAAGTCTTTGTTTAGATTTGTTTTTATCAATGGAACAAAGCATCATATCAGTAAGCAGTAAATTTTAAGAGGGCAGGTCTTTATACAGAAAACAACTCAAATGTAAGCAACAAAGGTTACTTCTGGAAGAAGGCTGTCATATTACAAGATATTTCAAATGAGAATGAAAGAAATTAAAAATTAAGGAAAATATAAATTTTAATTTCAAATGTTCAAGGAATTCTTAAATACTGTAATTATAACTTTTAGTTTGGCTCAAACAACTTGAGTAACAAATTTTAATCAATTTTTTAAGAATAGATTTGTTCTGTTCAATGCCACTCATTGTTTAACATATGTCCCCCACTCCAAGTCTGGGAAAGATGTCTATGTTGATTTTTAGAAGAAATAAATAACTTTAGCAAAAGGACTAATGGGGGAAAAAAAAATCAAAACGTCTGAATGGTTGGTTGAAAAACTCACACCAATTAAGTCAGAGATATGCAGATTTTTTCCAGTTGTTTAAACCTTTCCCATATCTTATTAAAATATAATTACTAAAGAATACTTTTAGGTACCTCCCTTTGTAACCTGCCCTTTTTAGATAAAAGCCAAGTACTATATGGTTTTTCTACCCTTTATATAACCTTATTTAAAAACTTTCATTCCTATTAATAATGTTAAAATCAGCATAATTATAATCAGTGCCAAATTTGAGTGGGAATTTTATCAAAGATAACTACTAAAGGTAGGATTAAATTAGACAACAATACCAGAAAACATAAGGTTTTAAAAAATTGTAGTCAACATTCAAAGTGGTGGAATGAAAAGTAGTCTAATCAGAGCAAACCCTTTGCCATTGTGTTACTATAGTACATACAAAACTGAAATTTGAGTGATTTTAAGCATTTAAAACTCTTCCTTTCCCCTCTCTATTTATAGTTATAACTATAAGAGAAATATCAATATATTCTGGAAAGTAGAAAATGATATACAATCTAGTAAGTAAATAGGCTAATTTAGCAAAACTCAACTTATTTATAAAAAGGGAAAAATAAACCATTGTAAGAAAACTTCTGTTGTCCCCAATCAGTGATTTCGATTTTTAGAAAACCTTGGTGGGGGAGTGGCTACATAATTTTAAAGAGTTAGTGTAAGAATTAAATAACAGGTAGTGATGAGATAGAAAAAATAAAGCATGAAGAAAGCATGAAGAAAGAAAAGCAAATTTTAAAAGCCTTTCAACCTCAGGTCCTAGGATTACCATATGCAATTAAACAGTTTAGAAGAGCAAAAGTAATCTAAGAAACACAATAACGAGTTTGTATGTAAATATTTAAACACTGCCTTCTTTCCCATTAACTCTTCAAAACATGAGTTTCTTGCTCCAGAACTGCTTGCTTCTATGATATTGCACAGTAGATTCCTGCAAATGCTTCATACTAGATGCTTAATCTAAAGAGATTCCAGGCCTTAAAGCAGAACATAGCAAACCTGATTTCCACCACTCACAAATTTCTGTGATAGGTAACTGCACAGAAAAGGCCACCCAGTCAAGAGGGAGGGTAAACATTCTGAGTAGGCATTACTGAGTAACATTGTTCAGGCTGCTAGTTGAACCTGTCATTCCATTTTCACTTTTCTGAAGTGTTCTCACAGCACTTGGAACCTGCATCCCAGTACTCAAAGAAAGTCCACCACACCAAACCTAAGAAAAAAATAAAAATAAAGCCTCAGTCAGATTTAAAACCAAACCAGAAATTCAGTGATTCTTAAATTTGTTTGAAAGGCAAAATGCCATTTATATGAAATCAACAAATCCCAAACTGATAACCTTTGTATTTGAGCTGGGGGGAAGTAGAGAGGCTAACTCGGTATTCTTTTAGAGCCACAAAGGCCAAAGGAAGTCTTTATGGTAGCTGAAGCCACCAAAGCTGTACCCAAGAATGGAAACTCAGGGCTGCAGAAATTTAGAGACTGAACTGGATCAATCTGTGCAAAAGAAACTGACTATCATTACCAATGTTAACCTTCACAATTAAGGGAAGTGTACAAAGAACCAACTTCCTTATTCAATGATTGCTTTTGGTTTTGATGATACTATAGGACTCTAACAACCCTCTGTTAACAGAATAAAAACCTCTGATTTCTTCCTTGTGTTTTTAACAATAAGAACTTGAATAATACTTATGAAAGAATTCTAAGAAAAATGCAAATGACAATATCCAGATGCACTTGCCATGTTCTATAAATTATCACAAATATGAATAAGTTTATGAAAGATATAACTGCTTTGCATGGGAAAAAGTACTGTGATTCAATAAAGTAAAAATGATTTGAAAAAGTCAAGACACTTAAAATATGGATCATTTAAATATCATCAGTTGGTGTATTTAGTAGACACAAGCTTCAAAGCAAGGAAGATTCTCAAGTTCTTTAAGTATAACCACTCTCAATTACACCCTGAATTGTTCAGTATTTATTATCTAGTATATTTTACCAATCTCCTGACATGTAAAATTTATGACTAATATAATTAACATTCTGAAATTTTAAAACTAGCAGGCTCAGTAATGATAAATTCCCAAAATATAAATCAGTTCTCAAGGCATGCACAGTGGTTGTACACATCTATAATCCCAGCAGCTCAGGCGGCTGAGGCAGGAGGTTCGAGAGTTCAAAGCCAGCCTCATCAAAAGCGAGGTGCTAAGCAATTCAGTGAGACCCTGTCTCTAAATAAAATATAAAATAGGGCTGAGGATGTGGCTCAGTAGTAGAGTGCCCCTGAGTTCAATCCCTGGTACCCCTCTCCCCAAAAAGAAAAAAAATCAATTCTTAGGTTATAAAATTACTAGGTTAACTTTTTTAAAAATTATTTAATTGACTTAGAAAAATATTTACTCAAAATAGCACAAGGTGATAATGGAGAAAGTTAAGAAGGTATTTTTCAATAAATGGTACAAGAAGAATTGGATATCTAATATACAAAAAAAAAAACTCCAATCATACAGTACAAAATCTAACTAAAAATGGATCATAGACCTAAACATAGAACCTAAAACTGTAAAACTTAAGGAAGAAACACACAAGAGAAAAATCTTTGTGACCTGTGTTAGGCAAAGCATTATCCACAAATGAGAAAAAATTAGATAAATTGGACTTCATCTGAAAATCAAAAACTCTACTTTGGGAAATGTCTAGAAAATGAAAAATCAAGCTATAATATCTGCAAAAACTTTTGCATTTATACCCAAAGTTTATAAAAAATTCTTAAAACATTAAGAAAACAAATAATACCCCAAGAAAAGTAAGCAGAGAATTTTAACACATACTTCACTGGAGAAATTATGCAAGTGGAAAATAAGCACATGAAAAAATAAGCTCAACATCATTTGTCAATAGGAAAGTTCAAATAATAACAGGATGCAAAACCATTACATACCTTAAAATGGCTTAAGGACAACAAGAAAAATCTGATACCAAATGATACAAGGATATGAGAAACTTACACAGGGCTGGTAGTCCTGCAAAATATGGTACAGCTACTGTGGCAAGCATTTTAGTAGTTTCTTAAAAAGTTATGCATATACTTTTTTTAAGGAAATAATTTTTATTGGTTCTTTGTGGTTATATGTAATATTAGGATTCATTATGAAATAATTATAAAAGAATATAATTTGTTCTAATTCAGTCCTTAATACTTGCCTTTTCCTTCTCTTCCTCCCTTCCTTTGTTCCTTCCCTCTACTTTCCTGATCTATTTACTCAGTTTTTTTTTTTTTAATTAATGTCTTGTGGATATATATGATGGTGAGATTCACTGTGGTATATGTACATAGGAAAGTTAGGTCAGATTCATTCCACTGTTCTTCACTCCCTCCCCTTCAATACCCTTCATACAGTCCACTAATATTTCTTCAATTTTGATGGAATTCCCTCACCCTTTCTCTCCCTTGCCTTCCCTCTCCCCCTCCCTCCTATCCTTATTTTGGACTAGCTTCTGCATATTAGAGAAAACATTTGACCTTTGACTTTTTGGTCTGGGCTTATTTCATTTAGTATTATAGTCTCCAGTTCCATCCATTTACCAGAAAATGATATAATTTCATTCTTTTTTGTGACTAATACTCCATTGTGTATATACACCATATTTTATTTATTCATTCATTTGTTGAAGGGGACCTATGCTGATTTCATAACTTGGCTATTGGAATTGTAATGCTATAAACATCGATGTGGCTATATTCCTATAGTATGCTGAGGAATGGGATAGCTGGGTCATATGGTGGTTCTATTCCTAGTTTTTTTGAGGAATCTCCATAGTGCTTTCAAAGTGGTTGAAATAATTTGAAATCCCACCAACAATGTGAGTATACCTTTTTCCTACATCCTCACCAACATTTATTTTTATTCTTGATAATTGCCATTCTAACTGGAATGAGGGGAAATGTCAATGTAGTTTTGATTTGCATTTTCTAATTGCTAGAGATATTGAACATTTTTTCATATATTTATGGACCATTTGTATTTCCTCTTTTGAGAAGTGTCTGTTTAGTTTTTTGCCTATTTATAAATTGGGTTGTTTTCCAAGTGTTGTTTTTTGAGTTCTTTATATATTCTGGATATTAAGAGTCCTATCTGAGGAGCAGGGGCAAAGTTTTCCCACTCTCTAGGCTCTCTCTCTCCATGAAGTTGTTTCCTTTGCTGTGCAAAAGCTTTTGAATTTGATGCCATCTCACTTATTGATTTTTGGTATTATTTCTTGCATTTTAGTAGTCTCATTAAGGAAGTTGGTTCCTGTGCCAACATGTTTGAGTGTTAGGCCTACATTTTCTTCTAGTAGTTGCAGAATTTTTGGTCTAATTCCTAGGTCTTTGATCCACTTTGAGTTAATTTGTGCAGGGTGAGAGGGGTCAAGTTTCATGTGGAATTTCTACATGTGGATTTCCAGTTTTCCCAGAACATTTTGTTAAAAAGGTTATATATTCTCCAACTTGTTTTTTCCATCTTTGTCTAGTATCAGATAACTGTATTTATGTGGGTTTGACTCTGTATCTTCTATTCCAATGGTCTTCATGTCTGTTTTGGTGTCAGTACCATGCTGTTTCTGTTACTATTGCTTTGTAGTATAATTTGATGTCCAGTATTGTGATATCTCCAGCATCTCTTGGTCAGGATTACTTTGGCTATTCTGGGTTTCTTATTTTTCCAAATGAATTTTAGTACTGCTTTCTCTACTTCTGTGCAGAATATCATTGGTATTTCAATGGGGATTGCACTGGATCTGTATAATGCTGTTGGTAGTATGGCCATTTTGATAATATTAATTTTGCCTATCCAAGAATATGGGTGGCCTTTCCATTTTCTAAGTCTTCTTGAATTTCTTTCTTTTGTGTTCCATACTTTTCACTGTAGTGATCCTTCACATCCTTCATTAGGTTAATTCCTAAGTATTTTATTTTACTTCTTTTTCTAGGTTATCGTGAATGAGAATAGTTTTCCTAATTTCTTTTTCAGCATATTCATTATTAGAGTATAAGAAAGTGATTGACTGATGTATCCTGCTACTTTACCAAATTTGTTTATCAATTCTAGAAATCTTTTGGTGGAGTTTTTGTGGGTCTAATAAATAGAGGATCATGTCATCGGCAAATAGGGATAATTGGAGTTCTTTTTTTCCTATTTGTATTCCTTTAATTTCCTTCTCTTGCCTGATTGCTCTGGCTAGAGTTTCAAGAACTATGTTGAACAGGAGTGGTAAGAGGGCATCCTTGTCTTATTCTTGTTTTTAGAGAAAATAATTTCAATTTTTCTCCATTCAGTGTGATGGTGGACTTGGTTCTGTCTTATGTAACCATTACAATGTTGAGGTAAATTCCTTCTATCCTTAGCTTCTTTAGTGTTTTAAACATGAATGGGTGTTAGATTTTGTCAAATGCTTTCTTCTGCATCTATTGAGATAATCATGTGATTCTTGTCCTTAGCTCTATTTTAATGTGGTGAATAACATTTATTGATTTGCATATGTTAAATCAACCTTGCATACCTGGGAATGAAAACCACTTGATCATGGTACAGTATTTTTTAAATGTATTTTTCTATGTGATTTACCAATATTTTATTAAGAATTGTTACATCTATAAACATACACCTTTGATGTGATTCAGGAACCCTACCATTCTTAGATATTTGCCCAACAAAAATGAAACTGTGTTCACACAAAAACTCGTGCGAATTTTACTGTGAATTTTTCCATAATTGCCTCAAACTGGAAAAAACCTAAATGTCCTTCCTCAGGTGAATGAATGAATAAACTGTGGTATACGCATACATGAAATCCCACTTCACAGTTAAAAAAAAAGAATGCTGACATACACAACAACATGGATGAATTTCAAATATAGCATTATGTCATAGAAACAAAAGACTACATACCTTATAATTTCACTTACATAACATTTATATAACATTCTGAAAAAGGCAAAACTACAGGGATTAAAAATGGTTTACTTATTACTAGGGTTGGGTGTGATGGAAGTACACCTCAAAGGAACACAAGGGAATTTTCTATGGTGCTGAACATGTTCTATATCTTGATTATGATGGTGGTTTTGTTTTTGCATTTGTCAAAACCAATGGAACTTTACAATACTATAAATTATACCTCATAAACCTGGCTTTAAAAATTAACCATATATGAAAATATTAATACTTATTTACTTGATAAAAGGAGGACTTAAAAGAAGAAAAAAACAAGATTAAAATAATTTCCTAGAGTATCTTATGACATTAATGTGCAATTAGTCTCATTATTTGGAATGAAAAATACAATGAATAAACTCAGTACCTATCTACATGAAACAGATTAATATTAAAAATGAAATATCTTTTACAAAAATATGTCTAAGAATTAAAAAAAAGTAACTTCTAAGTTCTGTATGGTAAACAATTTGTCTCAAATTGACCAATTTGGAAAAGCAGCCCCAAACACCCAATACAACAAAGGTTTGTAGTGAGGTAAAAAAGAAGAAAAAAAAATTAACAACAACAACAAAAAAGAGAAGCAATTCGTCTAATATCTTCTAAACATTTTTCCATGAGCAATAACTTTATTCACTATTTACTTTCGATTTTAGTAAAAACCCAGGAGTCTTTGGTTAGCATTAAGTTTAATATTTTAGGGGTATCTAGAATAAAAAATATTTATTGTAAGATTTAAAAGCAACTGTGTTTTCAACCCACATATATCCTGAATATTTCCTCTTCATACTGGGGCATGTATTTAAGGGTGATCACAGAATACACATACAAAACATTCCACAAAACCTGCACTTGAATTATACCATCTGATTTGTATAGGGAGCCCCCAAATTAAGGAAAGTTCTAGCCAAAATAATGATGACCCTTAACTGGATCCTGGAACTCCCCACAGTAGCCTAACTTTATGGAGAAATGTAGAAGGTTAAGGTGTTGGAAGGAACAACAACATTTGTTAAAAAATAAGGAATTCAAATCCATGTTTCAATTTGTGTGGAGAAATATGAATTTTCTTATATAAATCAGTCTACAACTGAGTAGATCTGAAATTATGTACACATGTATACAGTCCCAAATGGAAACCACCCACATATTCAACTAAATTAAAATGGGTAAATTATTATATAGCCATATAATGGAAAGCTATACAACTGTGAGACTAAAGGAATTACAACAACATGGTACATAGATAAATCTCACAAACCTAATATGGAGGCACTTACATAAAATACTGAAGAGGTGGCAAATAAATTTAAGGTATTTAAAGTTGCAGTACTGGTTACCCTTTGAGAAGAGCCTTTAGGAACTGGAAATGGGCATAGGGGCTTCTGAGGTTCTGGTGAAGTTCTATTTCCTACCCTAGGGGCTAGTTACAAAAGTGAATACAGTCCTATAACAATTCATCAAATTACATGCTTATGATTTGTGTACCTTTATTTATCAACACTGACTTTGACAAAGCACACCATAATTGTACAGAAAATCACAGATTTTAGAGAATGCAATTGAGAAAGGGAGACGAATATGCAGAAAAAAACAGAGTATCTTGCTCCTCAAATAATATAGCAAAAATATTCTCCTTAAAGTTGCCAAACCAAATAAAATATAAATTAGATACTAACCATGAAACCAGGTAGTACTGGTTGAGTAAATTTTGTCTTAAATGAATACAGCAACTGTTTTGAATTTGCATCATAAAAAGAAAGTTGACCTAAAAGGAAAAAAAGTCTTATTTATTATACATGAAATTATAACATTAAATTCAAGTCTAATTTATGATCATGCAAAAATAATAAAACATATTGTGGCATTAATTTTTTATTACAAACTTTAAGGATTAGACTTAATAATTCTCAACCGAAAATCAGTAAACATGCTTAAGAAAATGCCCAAATCCAGTTTTCTTCCCCTTGTTTTTAAGATCTCTATACTGTTTCACCATAATCTGACACTTGCTGTACATATTGAGATATAAACTATCATTATTTAACAAAAATTTTCATTAGCCCAGTTAAAAAAAAAAACCCGACAGTTTATTCCTCCTTATTTTTAGTTTACCTGAATCCTATCACCATTTAAGGTTTACAATATTAAACCTTGTCTTCTAACTACTGAAGGCCAGACTCATACTCCAGTCTCTGAAATCACAGTATATTTATCACTGCTTCAGCTTTGCAATTCTCAAGTCCCCTCACAATCTGTCTTTCAACAGGATCATGCTCTAAAATAACTGTCTGACCTCCTATCTAATCTGATCTGATGGCCTCCTTACAACTGTTAGTTCATAAAGCTCTTCTCTAATGACTATATTCTTGGTTTGTATTCTAACTCTAAAGATACCTTTTCTCTCTCTTCCTTTTCCTCCTATTCTAAATGTCGAAGATTTGTCCATTAAGAGCGCATTTATTAAGTGCTCTCTTAAATCAGTTGCTACCAAAGAGTAAGAGAAAGAAACTAACACTTATGCATACTATTGAAGTACCTGATGCTTTATATATATGATTATATATATTCAAAACATTAAGCAACTTACATAATTGTAAAGTTAGTAGCAACAGTGCAGTAATGCTCAAACATATTGTTATGCGTAATCTTTAGTAGTCACTGTGGTGCTACTTCATATACTTAGCTTCAGCTCTGCTTCTGAGTTCAAGGACTGAATTTCTAAAATTCTAACTATGTCACATGGTGGTCCTGCTATCATCTAATTTTTCCACTGGACTGTCTCTGTTCCTTAACCTGTTGACCACTGCCATCCTCTTCATCACACTGGCTGGAACCTCAGAGCCTTCTTCCATTATTCTTTGTCTCTTCCCCCAGACCACATTTAGTTACCAAGTTCTATGAATTCTACTTTTACACCATCAATTTCATTCTTCTTGATTTTCAGCTGCTTGGGTTCTTGTTACTAATCACTTAAATATTTATTAGGACTGTGTGTTAAAAGCACTTAGCAGGCAATAACAATTTAATAGTTAACAAAATAAACATGGTCTTGCTGTACACTGCACAGACTACTTCCTAAAACATCACATGCTCTTTATACCTGTAAACTCTTCCATCTTTTAATCATTTACTTTCTAATATTTCTAATACTACTAGATTATCATCACATGACTGTATTTTTCTAAAATGTACACAGCCAATCCTCCCCACTACTAAAGACTAATCTACAAACATTTTTCAAGGCTCTCAGAATCTGATTCCATTCTATATTACAACTTCCCCCTTTGTGCTCTACACTGTTAAGCTAAAATTACTTCTCCTTATCATCTATATAGAGTAACAGTATGGGAAAGGAGAAAGGAAGATGAGCAAATATTGTCTTGGTAGCTGAAAAAATTATTTTTAAAAAGTGTACCAATAAATTTGCCAGTCTGAGAAAAATGGTTTATCTTATTCAAAGCAAATAAATAAAAAACAATATACCAAATTGACATGTCATTACTAAAAGTAAATCAGTCCAAATTAATTTTTTTCCTTAAGTTGATAGCTCATGGGATTATCTGTACCCAATGTGACTTAAAGTGATAAAAATTTAATATTTTTAGCTTAAAGTGAAAACTTGGAAAGAAACGCTGTAGAACCAATGTTTAAGAAATGCACTGACATGGTATATTATCACTTTAGGAGATTATAAGGATTTGAAAGAAATGAATTTTGAGGAACAGCTAATAACAGAACAGAGAGACTAAAAAACAGGGCAAGAAAAGCAATGTTAGTGGTTTTTAACAAATAAGAATTATGTGAATTAGGAAATATAATTCTGTGTTTATTCAGGTAGCAGACTTTAAAAGCAACACTTTCAGAAGTTAAAGATGAAGTGAGTTATTTTTTTATTTTATTTATTATTTTATATTTTATTTATTATTTTATATTTTATTTATTTATTTATTTATTTATATTTATTTTTTTGATACTGGGGATTGAACTCAGGGGCACTTGAGCACTGAGCCACATCCCCAGCCCTATTTTGTATTTTATTTAGAAACAGGGTGTCACTGATTTGCTTATTAGCACCTCGCTTTTTGCTGAGGCTGGCTTTGAACTCTTGGATCCTCCTGCCTCAGCCCCCCCCAAACTGCTGGGAGTACAGTCATGCACCAACAAAGTGAGTCCGTTTTAGAAAAACCTAATCAAGAGCTACCCAAGAAACAGGACTTCTAAGACAAAGGAGAAAAGAAGTGGCAACTCCCTGCAGAGATAGTGTATCACAAATTTTATATTGTGTGAAAGATGGACCGGGATAAATTCTAAGGTTTATTCCAACTCAAAAAAAAAATCTGACTTTACCGCTGTTTACCAGTGGGTGATAAAACTTAAAAGAATCAAGAAAAATTTTTAGTCTTAAGACTAAAATTAGCAAAATCTTTCAGACTTAGCATATTATAAATGAGTGCTTTCACAGGGCCCCAGGCAGTTATCACATGCCCTTCCAGTCTAACTCTAGAACTGAGATTATGTTTGTGATCAAAGCCTAGTTGGCCAAAATGTCCCTACCACAATATTAATGGAAATTCTATATAGACGATTACCGATAAGAATTACTGAAATACAAGCAGTTATGATGAAATGACTTATGAAAACATAAGTAAACTTACCCCCATCAAAATCACAAAATACACCTATTTTCTCCGGAACAGTAACATCCAAAGCTTTGACTTTATTATTATGTTTTGCTGCAAATGTATTTTGTAGCCAGTTGTTGACATGGATACACCAACTAGTATTTGTCTTTCCCAACTGGTCAAATTTCCCCAAAGTTTTGTATGCTACTCCCACACTGTAGGATTTACAGTCTTTCTGGGCCTTGACCTCCCAATAATGCTGTCCACTTTCAATAGCAGTGTCTCCTACAAAAGATCAGAAAGGTAGATTTAACTCTAATCTCTTCCCCAGGAGTTAACCAGATTCTTACATATCATTCGTCCTACAAATGTATTCAAGAAATTAAATTTAATTACTCTTTCTATGAAAATAATCATGTTAACATATACATACTAAATGTAGAGTACTTGCTTAACTTTACTTTTGTATTTTTTTTTTTCTGAATACAAAATTCTTCAGAACTTTTCTTCCTTACCAACTTCTCAAGGGTTAAACAGACATTAGGAATCACCAGGTAATTTAAAATAAGAGTTTTAAAAAGTATCAATAATAAGTAAAATTCAAAAGCCCCCAAGTAATTAAGCTTCAATAGGGATAAACCTTTGCAAAGATTCACTCAGTACACAGGAAGCAGCCCTAGATCTGGGGAGTTCATCAGTGTGACTGTGATGCCTTTAATTTGAGATTGTAAAGAGCTATTGTTTTATCCTACCTAGCACTGTGTATGATTCCCCTGTGAAACGGTCTCTGCTGCCTCTTACTGCTGGTGGCCTGGAACCAACAGATGTCCGTTTGGGGGATGGTGTACCACTTCTATATAAATAGGAACAAAAAGGAAAACAAGTGTTTTACGTTGTAAATGTTTCATAAACTAAAATTGCATATTCTTGAAACAATTTTTGAAAAAGATTTCTAATTATGTTACAGAAATAGCATCATTTAATTTGAATTATTATTGAAAAGAATTGCCAATTATAAACATTCAAATATAAGAAGCCATTAATACAAAGCAGGCTGAAAACACTAATGTCATGCAGACTGAGCAAGACTTATACAAAGAACAGAGTTGAAAGGAGAAAGAATGCCAAAACGAGAAGATTCACTAAAAGAAAAAAACAAGAAAGATACTGGGTTACGGTTTATATATTTTGCAATTAAATTTAAATAAAGCAAAGTCAAGAACCCTTCATGCTGTAAAACTAATATGCAATAATTAAGAAAAAGCAATGGAAAAACTAGACTTCTCAAAATCATAACTAAGTAATCTTTTTTATTAGCAGTAGATATTTTTGTTCTTGATCTTTTCTTCTTAAAAAGAGAAAAAGCACTTGTCTAAATCCATATATAAGTATATCTGGTATTATAAAGTAGTTCTGTTATTAAAATGGACAAGATCCAATCTGACCTCTTCTATCAAATGATATATGGTAAACTAGATAGGATTAGGCTTCTCACTTAACTCTCTAAACCTCCAAAAAGATTAGAGCCGAAGCAAGTTTTTAAAATGATATTTAAATATACCAAATCACTGCATTTAAAAAGCAATAATTTGGGGGGTAAAATTATGACAAAGTTATTCAGGGGAAATGAAAATACCTATGTATATTCTTACTACTAATAAGAAAGGATAACACTTTTCCAATATAGTTGCATTAGAATTTTTCTTTTTCAGGGGAAATTCATTTAGTAAATTTTATTAAGTTACCAAATAACATAATAAAAATCCCATAAAGGCAAAATAAGAATAAAGATATAATTTAAGCAAGTCATTTCACATGATTAAGTGACTATATTCCATGTTATTTAAATGCTGTCCTACTGTTAGATTTATTAGGCAGTTTCAAAGAATTAAACAGTGAATTCAGGACCACACTTTGTCTCCTTTCTAGTGAATGACATTAAGAACTTTACAGCTACTTTATTTACATGAATTGGTTTAATTCCTCCCAAAGATGGTAAAAGTTCTTTCTGTAAAGATATTTCTTTAAAAAGATACTTAGGTACTAATTATAGATTCTGCTTGAACAAACAGAATGAACTCAGGTAAATAAGGACAAGTAGATTAAAATTTCTTGGAAACTTGTGCTCAGATAGGCAGTTAGTAGTTGCTTCTTATTGGGAAAGGAGAAAACAGAAAATTTGATGGGCAGAAAAAAAATCAAGAAGTGTTTTTGAGAAGTTCTCCAAAATGGGATAAAAATAAATAAAAATGAAGAAAACTTTATACTCAATTATTCTGAATAAACGTATTTTTTAACTTCTTAAAGTCTGTTTTAACCAAGTTTTCTGAGTTAATACTTACTATATAATATTCTTAAGGGCCATTACTTGGAAAAACAGGGATTTAGGATGTAGAGAAGGAGATACTGAGTCTTAAAGGAAATGCCCACTAGCCACTGACATGCAGAAGAAACAGTTGTCAATCTTGAGCTACCTGCCCTTAGTCCATGCCTGTGTACATGCACAAGCAAAGGGAAACTGGTGCAAAACTGTGTATCTCCACCCTGCCTTCACCTCTAGTTCAACCCTGAGCACTGGCATTCTATAAACCCACACCATGGGTTGCTGTCTCTCCCTCTGGAGACAATGTAAGTTGACATTAAGAAAAAAAAAAAAAATCACAATTTTCTTTCTGATATTTTTCATATAAGCTGGTCAAAAATGTTTTTACCTTCCCAGCTACTCCAGAGGTTGAGGCAGAAGGATCACACATTTAAGGCTAAAAACTTCATTAGACTCTGTCTCAAAAATTAAAGAACTGAAGATGTAGCTCAGTGGTAGAGCAACCCCGGGTTAAATTCTCAATATTCTTCCCCAACACACACAAAAGTCCTTACAAAAGGTCTGTATTTTTTCAAATATTTTATCTTGAACTAAGAAGAAAAGATAATACTGTATTTCTCCTGAAATTAAAAAATTTAGTGAAAGTAGCACTATTTTTATTATCTGGTGGGGGACAAGTATCTTCAAATGGGTACTTTTCAAACCATGTCCTGAACTACAGATGCCACAGAGGCTACTGTAGGACTCTGGAAAGAAACCTGGTCTAGGACTCTTCCCCTTCTTGAACCAGCTATCCTCTTCTCTTTTTAGGTCAGGTTTCTGGAAACATTTCATTTGGGAAAAAAAAAAAAAAAACACTCTGTTGTTTACAAAAAAAAAAAAAAAAAAGTATGAAAACCACTGTTTTTGTTACAGTGCTAGAAACATATGAGAGGGAATGGGGTCAAAAATAAGAGTGTCTTGGGCTGGGGTTGTAGCTCAGTGGTAGAGCGCACTTGCCTAGCATGTGTGAGGCACTGAGTTCAATCCTCAGCACCACATAAAAATAAGTAAAAAAAAGGTATTGTGTCCATCTACAACTAAAGAAAAATGTTTCAAAAAGACTGTCTTCGCATGGTTTATAAATTGTATCAAAAAAGTTTAAGTCTTCAGAATATTTGTGTAATGTATGAGTTTAGTATGATTTACCATTATTCTCCAAAAGTTCATTGAAACTGGTTATCTAAAATGAAACTCTCCTCTAGAAAAAAATGAGTAGGTTTTCAGGATAGCTCACCAAAAATTGCCCAGTTCACAAAGTCACCAGACTATTATTGCACATTAATTTTCCTTCTCCCAAATTAATTCAACTTTTTTTTAAAAATGGTAATAGTAATCCCTTACTTATCAACAATCACTTTACATATAATGGAATTAACAATCAAAAGAGTGGCTGAATGGATTCAACTTTGAATGTTGATAATTAAACAAAATCAAAATCAACAGTTTTAATCAATCTCTTTTTTTCTGACTCCAGGATTGAACCAGGGACACTTAACCTCTGAGCCACATCCCAAGCCCTTTTTATGTTTTATTTAGATATAGGGTCTTGCTTAGTTGCGTAGGACCTTGCTAAATTGCTTAGACTGACTTTGAACTTGAAATCCTCCTGCCTCAGCCTCCCAAGCTACTGCGATTATAGATGTGAGCTACCATGCCTGGCTTAATTAATCTTAATTGTAAGTATTTGTAGAAAATTAGTTTTGTAACTAGAGAAGGAGGAACATTAGCTCTTCATTATATCTAACTTGACTTCAATTCTCAGTACTTTTCAGTAGTGGTG
Source organism: Sciurus carolinensis (assembly GCF_902686445.1). Classification (NCBI taxonomy): domain Eukaryota; kingdom Metazoa; phylum Chordata; class Mammalia; order Rodentia; family Sciuridae; genus Sciurus; species Sciurus carolinensis. The sequence goes on from NC_062226.1 coordinate 27,258,244, forward strand.
GTACTATCCTTACACATAGATCATAACTACAACTGTTTTTCAACTGAGAGATGGAGCTAAAAAAGTCAAAAGTTTTGCTGTGGGTAAGAATCAAATGAATAAAGATGAAAGTTTAGAGTAATGTGTTACTAGGGATGAGGAGGAATTAAATGAACCAAACCAGTGGTTCTCAAATTTGGGTACACATAAGAACCACCTGGGAAACTTTTTTTCTTGCTATGAAAGGGATTGAATCCTGGGACTTGTGCATGCTGTATAAACACTCTTACCACTGAGCTATGCATACCCTGCCCACTTGGGTAACTAAAAAATGCAAATATTAGGCCTCACCACAGATTTTGCTGCCCAGTAGAGCTAGGAGCCCACTGAAGTTAATAAACACCTCCACTTACCAAGGGTGATGTTGAAAATATAGTTATATACAATCTACCATATTGGGCCCTTGGTACATGGCTGCTTGGCAAGTGAGAAACAGGACATTGAGTAGCTGATGGAAGGGAAGTTAACAATTGGCAAGAACCACATCTCATTTCTGTATCCTTAGTCCACAGTAGGCATTCAATATCTTGACTAAAATGAATGTAGGCACAGTAAGTAGAATATGTGATATTATTAACTAAGGACTATATAAACCTTCCAGAACTATAGTCCTAATTTGGAGAAACACAGGGCTTTGGGATTTTGTAATAAATTATCAATCATCAACTGAGAAGGCACAACAAAATCAGAAGCAACCAAGAAACCTTTTCAAAATACAATGACAGAGGCTGGGGGCTGTAGCTCAGTGGCAGAGTGATTGCCTAGCATGTATGAGGCACTGAGTTCAATCCTTAGCAGCACATAAAAATAAATAAAATAATTTAAAAAAAATACAATGACAGTTTCCCTTCTCAGTTGGTGGGCCCAATTGTCTGCTTAGAAGAAATATGTATTTTGAAAAATATTTCCCAAGTAATTCAGAGTAACAAATAGCAAAGGAAAGGGACAATGTATAAATAATCAGAAAATTTTACTTAGCACTGCTTTGAAATATGCTAAGAGCTCATCCAATAACAAGAAAAATAATTTTTTAAGAAAAAATTTGTAACTTACCATTAGTAAAGAAATAAAGGGAAGCATGGAGAAAAGAAAAATAGTCGTAACTATTGAGAAAGACAGTTGAGTTTCAGAGGAAATTTTAAGGATAAAAATTCTTCCATTGCCGCATTCCAGCTTTCCAACTCTAAGTACATTTTTGCAAGAGGTGCATCATCTTAAGCAAAAACATCTCTTCCCACTTCACTTCTTAAAGGCACTTGGATCAGATAATTTTACCAGTTTCCCAAATGTCCTCTCTACTACCCAATTCATCTTGTTCGCCATTATAAAATAAACCTCGTTCTGATTCTCCTACTTTAAAATCAACATGTACTTCCACACAAATGACTTAGTTTGGTCATTTAGGTTCTCAATTTAGTCCCAATTTGCCTTTCTACCCTTCTTACCCTTAGAGAGCATTACACAACCAAATGTACCAAAGTGTTCTTTAAGCTCACTCAGTCTGCTTAAAGTGCTTTTCCTCTTTTCCCCTCTTTCACTGCAAATCTGAATACCACAAAATCTCCCTCTTCCTGAAGAAGGTCTTCCAAATCCTACCATGCTAAATAACTCTTCTGAGCAATATAGTCCAGGTCAAAATCCTATCTGTGATCTTTTATACCCAATCTTAGGCAATTACACAGGCTTTACCTGGCAGGATTTACAGGGGTAGGACAAAGGATAGGGTGGGCTGCCCTTGTTACACCAGACGTGGTGCACAGCTAGTGCACCATGATATCTACAGGAAATTGTAATGTCACCCTCTCCCCAACCATGAGCTGATCGGGTATTTGCATTCCTAGTCTTGTCACCTCTATTCAAAGGCCCCCTATGGAAAGGGAAGCCCTATATACTGATATTCTTTTTAGGTACCTTCGGAAGACCTCCTTAAGAGCAAGAAAGGGGCTAAAAACACTTCACTTAGTATGTTTCCACTTTTAACCCCACTCTTGTCTCTACCTTTTTATCCTTAAGTCCATAAAGCACAAGTCTTTGTTTGGGACCTCCTGGCAATGAGAAGATCGTCTACCTGTGATCTGTGTTTAGTCACCTGACCTCCAACCAGTGCCATCTGCTAGGAAAAATGCAACACTGGAGGAGGCAGCACCCGTTCCTTCATGGTTTCTTGCTTATCACCATAAATCATAAAATCTTGACTATAATCTTTCAGTTTGGCTCACTGTTCTAAATGACTACCCCAATAACTGAGAGCTCTGGACATCTTTCCTCTCTGAACTCCTTTATTCACACTTACCCTTCCTTACACATGATGTTTATCTTGCTTTATTTTTGCTATCTTATCTACATAAGTTAAAGCAAATTTCTTGAGGCAGTGCTGAACAGTGTTTATCCCTATAAACTCTAAAATACTCAGCAGACATTTAACAGTGAACAATTATGTATGAAAAAATATAAATAAATGTATGTAGGTTGAGCAGCCCTAATCCAAAAATCTGAAATGCTCTGACATTAGAAACTTTTTGAACACCAACATAATCACAAATAGAAAATTCCATACCTGAGGTCATGTGATAAGTCACAGAGAAAATATAGGTACATTGAAAAATGTTGTATAAAATTACCTTCGGGCTACATGTATAAGGTATACAAGAAATGTACATGAATTCTGGATTTAGAATTAGGTCCCCACCAAAATAACTAATTATGTATTTGCAACTATCCTAAAATCTGAAAAAAAAAATCTGAGATCCAAAGCACTTTTGGGGCCCCAAGCATTTCAAATAAGGGAATCCAAACCTATTTAACATTCCAGAAGTGGCCTACATATAAAATACCCTTAAAAGGAGAATAGAGAGAAAGAAATAATATAACCCGAATGCTAAATACAAGCAGTCTAAAAAATGTTCAACTAAACATACTAAGCCCAACAGCATTTTATAATTTATAGCATACTATGAAATCACTTCTACCAATAGTAAGCAAATAAACTGAAAGGAAGAGAGGAGATAATTTTGAAAAGAGAACATATTCTGGTTTCTGGTAAAGATACAAGGTATCTTCAAGAAGCACGTTACTATCCATGTAATTTGAAATGATTCATTTTTTTCTGGCACTGTGCTAATAATTTCTGCAGTGACCTTTTCTTTTTAATCTTGATACTTTGAAAACTGCACAATTATAAAAAAATATAGAACATCTCAAACATGCCTCATATATACAAATAAAATAAAATACAATAAAATACAAATAAAAGCAAAGCTGTAATGTTAGGTACATTTAATTCAATACAACAGGAAAGATGCCAGGTATAAGTAAAGCAGGGAAAATAATCAGATGATGGAAAATAATTCAAGAAGACTTTAAAGCACAGCTTATTTTGTTATCTTTATACAATATAATCCAAATGATAAGCAGCACACTATAATGCTGTGAATTCAAAACATAAGCTACCAATACAGACAGTCTACACAGAGCAATATTTTAGCTTTTGAAGGCTGCTGCAGTGGCTTCTGTTTACTGGTTAAAAGAAAAAATTACTCAGCCAAGCTAGATATACTAAGTCCTAGAACTAGACAGACATATATCATCACCTTGTATGTTTCTTCAGTGAAGTAACATGGACACTGTCAGATAAAAACAGGCAACTGTTAAGAGACTGCTTTACAAATTAAATTTAACATTGTATAATAAAATTAGATTAAACGCCTGCTGAAGATTTTTAAAAATTCTTTGTTAGAACTCAAAAAGACACTCACCTTCAGTCTGAGTAAAAATTTCCCATGTAAAAAAAGAAAAAGGTTCCCAAATTTGACATTATCTAGGTAAGTTATGGCAATAACAAAAGTTTCTTGAGCCTGACTCTTGGATTCATTGGATTCCTCATCAGGACCAAGTCTGTGGGGGCTAGAAACTCTAAAAGTTGTCATCTAATGCAGACCTTCAGGTGAGACAGGTGATCTATAAGCCCAATATTCAGAAATTATTCTAGGAACATTTAAATAATTCAAGTTGCTATATATATAACTTTAACGAAGTGGAATACTAAAAATAAAACGAATTGTATAAGGAGATTAGGAAAGAAACTAAGAAAAAGGAATGGGAAAATGTTAATGACAGCTTCATGTATTGACAAACAATATATATTCTTTACTTTGGAATTACTAATGTATCATAAATCATACTGGTATAGAAAATAAAAATTTTAATGTTATCATCAGATAAGATCCAACATACAAGCATTTATCCATATAACAGATTTAATGAGCTAGCTTACCTGCCCTTGTTCTCTTTTCCTTTAATTTTACTTTCTTGACCTTTTCCTCCAGTAGGATCCCACTCTACCAAGGTATCTTCAACTTTCAGGTTCAAATGGGATGATGAGTTATCCAAACTAAAATTAAGTGCTGTTCAAGACAATATAGAATGTTATGTATCTCCACATTCTGAAGCTTACGTATCAGCAATAATTTTCCTAGTCAATTGATTCAACCCTGTTTATAGAGAATAAAGGTCAAATGACTAATCCTAGCATTTAAAGTTTGCAATGATTAGGTTATTAGGAATTTACAACTCCTTTCTTATTTTCCATTATTCTCCTCTAAATATCCTATACTCTAACACAATACAATGCAATATGCAGGGCCACTAAACATACAGTATCCTCAATTTTCTGTTATTAGAATACCAGATGGTTATCAGTTGATTGTTGTGAGTAAATAGGAAGGGGAACTGGTAGAATTAAGGAAAAGAAAAAGGTGATATAGTATAGAAAATCACAGTGTAAAAATGTGGCACACACACATCTTCTCTGACAGTCTAATACTTAATAATTTCATGCTTAAACTCTTCTTAGTTTCAAATTAAGACTAGCGCGAAGAAATTGGAGCCAGGTTGGCAGAAGCGAGGAAATTGATCCAATTGATAAATGATCTAGTGGTAAAGAGTAGAAGGGTGAAAAGGGGTCCACTTAACATAAAAACTAACCAAACAAACAAAAACCATGCCTTTCAGTTATGCGGTATTATCAGAAACTATTTTTACTATTCACAAAACTGTTTACCTCAGACTGCTAATTTAGGAGATCAGTGTATCAAGTTTCCCTCTCTGAGAACTTAGGACAAATCATTAAAATGTACAGATTAACAGCTGTACAATGAGTAGTTTCTTCTACTTTAAAATGAAATTTCTAGAATCTCTATCTTGAAAGGTATTCATCTATTTCACAGTTACCAACTCACCTGCTTCTGTTGTATTTTCCTTCAAAATTTAAATATCTGGTAATTATTCATTGAAGGACTATTCCTTACAATACTTCATTTCACTTAAGGATATTACTTGATTTAGTTAAGGCTTCAGTATGTCCGTGAAGTGCATGTCACCAAACAACAAAAAAAGCATTTAGAGCGTCTGAAGTTTATCTAATTAATCAAGAATCCTTTTATCAACTCTACTGTTCTATAAAGAGCACTTCAAGTCAACTATGTATCAGAGCTATTGTTCATTGTCTTTATTTATAAAACAATATTCTCAACACAAATCTGACCACACAGTTTCTAGTAAATGTCATAATACACAAGGAAGTTAATAACTTGCAAAATCTTCATCTAAACAAATGAATTTAGAGAAAGAAGGAATAATGAAGCTTTTCAGTAAAAATGGAAACAATTTTTTAATAGGCAGCTTACTAAAAAGGTTGGATTAACACTGAAACTCTCAATTTCCAAATGAACTGCCATTAAGAAAGCAGAGTTAACCTCTATATTTAAGCTATTATGCAATATGTGTGAGGCTATCTATATTTTTTTAAGAGAAAGAAAAATAGGCTTTAACTCTGAGGGTGCCATCAATTCTCAACTGCTTGTTAAAATCCTAAGGATAAAGAAAGAATCCTAAATTTGTTCCCTAATGTTTGTTAAAATGGAGGAAAAAGTCATTAGCAATCTGGAGTCAAGGAGAGCAAGAAAAAGTACTATCTCCAAACCACCTATGACCAGACTTATCGATTATCTGATTATCACAGTATCCAAACAAGGTGTGTAATTATGTCAAAATGAATCCTATTACTATGTGTAACTAAAAAGAAAAAAAAAAAAGAAAAGAAAAGAAAGAAAGAAAAAGAAAAGAAGAAAGATAAAACCAAGAAGGTATAGGTTTCAATACAAGAAGTATTAAAAATCTCTCTCTCTTTTTATGGGCACTGATCCTTTATTGAAGTCACAGAGCCTCTCTAAGATAAGAGATAATGCCCCTAGAAAAAGAAGAACAGACCAACACCAAAAGTAGTAGAAGATAGGAAATAGTTAAACTCAGAGCTGAAATCAATGAAATTGAAACAAAAGAAACAATACAAAAAATCAACAAAATAAATAGTTGGTTCTTCGAAAAAATAAACAAAATTGATAAATCCTTGGCCACACTAACAAAGAGAAGACGAGAGAAAACCCAAATCACCAAAATTCGGAATGAACAAGGAAATATCACAACAGACACGATTGAAATACAAAACATAATTAGAAGCTATTTTGAAAATCTATACTCCAACAAAATAGAAAATTTCGAAGATATCAACAGGTTTCTAGAGACATATGAATTGCCTAAACTAAACGAGGAGGACATACACAATTTAAATAGACAATTTCAAATAATGAAATAGAAGAAGTCATCAAAAGCCTACCAACAAAGAAAAGTCCAGGACCTGATGGGTTCTCAGCCGAGTTCTACAAAACCTTTAAAGAAGAGCTCATTCCAATACTTTTCAAAGTATTCCATGAAATAGAAGAGGAGGGAACTCTCCCAAACTCAATTCTATGAAGCCAATATCACCCTGATACCTAAACTAGACAGAGACACATCGAGGAAAGAAAATTTCAGACCAATATCCTTAATGAACATCGACACAAAAATTCTCAACAAAATTTTACCAAATTGCATACAAAAACATATTAAAAAGATAGTGCACCATGATCAAGTGGGTTTCATCCCAGGGATGTAAGGTTGGTTCAACATCAGGAAATCAATAAATGTAATTCACCATATCAACAGCCTTAAAGTCAAGAATCACATGATTATTTCAATAGATGCAGAAAAAGCATTTGATAAAATACAGCACCCCTTCATGCTCAAAACACTAGAAAAAATAGGGATAGTGGGAACATTCCTTAACATTGTAAAGGTCATCTACGCTAAGCCCATGGCTAATATCATTCTAAATGGTGAAAAACTGAAAGCATTCCCCCTAAAATCTGGAACAAGGCAGGGATGCCCTCTTTCACCACTCCTACTCAATATCGTCCTTGAAACTCTAGCCAGAGCAATTAGACAGACCAAAGAAATTAAAGGGATACGAATAGGAAAAGAACTCAAACTATCCCAATTTGCTGATGATATGATTATATACTTAGAGGAACCAGGAAATTCCACCAGAAAACTTTTAGAACTCATAAGTGAATTCAGCAAAGTAGCGGGATATAAGATCAATGCTCATAAATCTAATGAATTTTTATACATAAGTGATGAATCTTCAGAAAGAGAAGTTAGGAAAACTACTCCATTCACAATAGCCTCGAAAAAAATAAAATACTTGGGAATCAATCTCACAAAAGAGGTGAAAGATCTCCACAATGAGAACTACAGAAAACTAAAGAAAGAAATTAAAGAACACCTTAGAAGATGGAAAGATCTCCCATGTTCTTGGATAGGCAGAATTAATATTGTCAAAATGTCCATACTACCAAAAGTGCTATACAGAATCAATGCAATTCCAATTAAAATCCCAATGACGTACCTTACAGAAATAGAACAAGCAATCATGAAATTCATCTGGAAGAATAAGAAACCCAGAATAGCTAAAGCAATCCTTCGCAGGAAAAATGAAGCTGGAGGTATCGCAATACCAGAACTTCAACTATACTACAAAGCAAAAGTAACAAAAACGGCATGGTATTGGTACCAAAATAGACAGGTAGATCAATGGTACAGAATAGAGGACACGGACACAAACCCAAATAAATACAATTTTCTCATACTAGACAAAGGTGCCAAAAATATGCAATGGAGAAAAGATAGCCTCTTCAACAAATGGTGCTGGGAGAATTGGAAATCCATATGCAACAGAATGAAACTAAACCCATATCTCTCACCATGCACGAAACTAAACTCAAAATGGATTAAGGACCTCGGAATCAGATCACAGACCTTGCATCTTATAGCAGAAAAAGTAGGTCCAGAGCTTCAACATGTCGGCTTAGGATCAGACTTCCTCAACAGGACTCCCATAGCACAAGAAATAATAACAAGAATCAACAACTGGGATAGATTCAAACTGAAAAGCTTTCTCTCAGCAAAGGAAACTATCAGCAATGCGAAGAAAGAGCCTACAGAGTGGGAGAAAATCTTTGCCAATCATACTTCAGATAGAGCACTCATCTCCAGAATCTATAAAGAACTCAAAAAACTCTACACCAAGAATGCAAATAATCCAATCGACAAATGGGCTAAGGAAATGAGCAGACACTTCACAGAAGAAGATCTACAAGCAATCAACAAACATATGGAAAAATGTTCAACATCTCTAGTAATAAGAGAAATGCAAATCAAAACCACCCTAAGATTCCATCTCACCCCAATTAGAATGGCGATTATCAAGAATACAAGCAACAACAGGTGTTGGCGAGGATGTGGGGAGAAAGGTACACTCATACATTGCTGGTGGGGCTTTAAATTAGTGCAGCCACTCTGGAAAGCAGTGTGGAGACTCCTTAGAAAACTTGGAATGGAAACACCATTTGACCCAGCTATCCCACTCCTTGGCCTATACCCAAAGGACTTAAAATCAGCATATTACAGAGATACAGCCACATCAATGTTCATAGCTGCTCAGTTCACAATAGCCAGATTGTGGAACCAACCTAGATGTCCTTCAACTGATGAATGGATAAAGAAATTGTGGTATATATATACAATGGAATATTACTCAGCCATAAAGAATGATAAAATTATGGCATTTGCAGGCAAATGGATGAAATTGGAGAACATCATGCTAAGTGAGATAAGCCAATCTCAAAAATCCAAAAGATGAATGATATCGCTAATAAGTGGATGATGACACATAATGGGGGGTGGGAGGGGTTAGTGTTAGGGTTAGAGTTAGGGTTAGGGAGGGGGGCAAGAATGGAGGAAGGAAGGACTGTATAGAGGGAAAAGAGGGGTGCGAGGGGTGGGGGGGAAGGGAAAAAATAACAGAATGAATCAAACAACATTACCCTATGTAAATTTATGATTACACAAATGGTATGCCTTTACGCCATGTACAAACAGAGAAACAACATGTATCCCATTTGTTTACAATAAAAAAAATAAAAATTAAAAAAAAAGAGATAATGCTTTCATATATATATTTAAATCTTCTTCAAAAGTGAGATCTTGTCTCCTAGATAAGCCCTGTAATATAGTGAGATATTAGTTTCTGTATCTTTAAAAGTCTGTGAAAACAGGCACCAAAACTAGAATCCAGATGTTCTCTGTTTAATTTGTTAGTAGCTGCTTTTGTGATAATGTAAAATTATATCAGTCATTACTATTTGAGGTTAGAGAATAATTCTGTGATAACATAATATCATTTATCTTTACAAGGAAGTAAATAATAATACATCTTAAAATTCTAGTCATTAAGAACTATTGTTACTTATCACTTTTTACAATTTTCATGATAAAACAAATATACTGAAGGAACAAATAAACAATATTATTTTCCATACCAAGAACTGTAAGTGGCAGGATATGAAACTTTGATAGGCCTCAACTATTTACTCTCCATCTTTCTTCCTTTCCCTTCAATCTTTTCCACAGGCTTATTTCTATTGGTTGGCCAAAAAAAGCTACTGCAGGGCTGGGGTTGTAGCCCAATGGTAGAGCGGTTGCCTGGCATGTGTGATGCCCTGGGTTCAATCCTCAGCACACCATATAAATAAATAAATTAAATAAAGGTCCACTGACAACTAAAAAAATATATATAAAAAGGGCTACTACAAGTCAAATTAGTAAACAATTTGTTCAATATGCCACTTTTATAAAGTAGAGCTTTTTCTATGGAGCTCTTGTTCTCATTTGTAGTGATGCCAATGGTATGAAAAAACTCCAGAAAATCCATGATTCGTAGCCATGTAAAATTAATTTTATTCTGTTACTCCCTGAAGATCAGAATCAATGATGGGCCTTGAGGTTGAGTTTCAGTTTATTTGAACCTCAGAGGGTTTACTCAACAGTGAAAAAGGCTTAAAAGGAATATAATCAACTTAGTCCTCTACAAATCCCAAGGCCAAGAGTGACAAGATCCAGACATGGCTAAAAGCAGCAGCTAGAGCAGCTATTCATATTTCTAAATTTAGGAAACAATTTGCCACATTTAGGTCCAAGTTTGGTCACTATCTGTAAAGGGTAAATGAAAACGAACAAAAGAATTACAAAGTTGATGCTCCTAAGGATGAATATAATAGTAATGCAATTTTACCTAACAAGGGCTAAAAACAGTCCAAGTTATAAAGATTCTCTTCCTGTAAGTATGACAATACTTTGGTAAAAATCTCATTAAAAACCACAGTAGGGCCTGGGGTTGTGGCTCAGTGGTAGAGTGCTCCCCTGGCACGTGTGAGGCACTGGGTTCAATCCTCAGCACCACATAAAAATAAATAAAAATAAAACCAAGGTATTGTAACATCTATAACTAAAAAATAAAAATAAACCACGGTAACTTCTCAGTTTGATAACATGTAACTCAAAGTACTTGTATTTCTTGGTTATCTATAGTTCTCAAGTAAAAACATTTGCTATTTCAAACAGTTTACTCAAATTAGATCTATTTTTTGGACGTTTTTCTGAGTTGGTCTCATGAATAATTTATGAGCCTTGGGAGCTGGAGTAAAGTGCTTGCCCAACATGTGGAAGGCCCTGAGTTCAAGTCCCAGTGCTGTAAGAAACAAAATAATTTATAGGCCTCATAGTTTGTTTTATTCTGAGATATTTTTATATCATCCTCCAAATCATATCAAATTTCTGGCATACAAATCTATTCAAATGCTGTATAAACTTGAGGCCAATGGAAGCTCCAGGTCCCCAAGTATCTACCACAATGTATAGAGTTTAGTCAATGACTGTGTCACAGTTGGGAAGAACTTCAGAATTATGGCCTTCAAATTAGTAAATGCCTAAAAAAGTTTGTGTTCAAATATGTTACGCTAGGGTGTTTTCACTAAATCTAAATTAGTGAGACTGAACACTTTTGAGAGACAAGAACAACTTGGTTCTTAAAGACTATCATCTCAGTCTATTTTGCCCATATGAATACAATCATAAATGAAAACCACTACTGTAGTCCTATTTTCCCTGCCTTATAATTCCTATTGTGGGGAAAGTCAGAGGTGGGGTGGTAGAGGAGGTGGGGAAGGAATTCAGCCACACAGTGCTTCCTGTCACAAAGTCTTGAATAACTTCAGAAATTTTATGTTGTATAAATAGCTACTAATCTTACCTTTGGTCTCTAAGGTCACTGGATCAGAATATTCTCCAGCCACAGCCTTGTTGCAAGCTCGCACTCTGAAATTCATATATTTTGAATCAAATTTTAAGCCTGAAAAAATGAAATGGTTTTCAGACACAAAAAGTAAAGGATGTATCCCCAAAAGTATGAGGATGAATTTTCAACTATTTTTTTCTTCTTGGAAGTATCTTCTTATTTAGAAAAAAGTATAAATTTATGTTAAAATGGTTATAATGCTTGAAATAAGAGGAATCATGATTTACCTACTAGTTTCTTCAGAAAATATAAAATTAATACAATTTATCATTTTTTTTAAACTCAGGAATTAAAAAGGCACCCTTTTATGATGCATCATAAAAAGCAGTACTTCATTTAAGGAGAGATCACAAATTTATAAAACAACACATTCAATTTCTAGAAAGTAGAAGCTCTCGGGAATTTTTATATTCATGAAACATTGTCTTTTTTTTTTTTTTGGTGCCAGGGACTGAACCCAGGTGTGCTTCATCATGGAGTCACATCCCCAACCCTCTTTTGTATTTTATTTAGAGACAGGGTATTGCTGAGTTGCTTAGGGCATTGTTAAGTTGCTGAGGTTGGCTTTGGATTGGTGAACCTCCTACCTCAGCCTCTCGAGCCACTGGGATTACAAGTGTATGCCACCATGCCAAGATGAAACATTATCTTTTTACGTGAAAAATGAATTTAGAAAGTAAAACGTAGAGATTAATATCCAAAAATGCGACATTAGTTCTAGATTAAAATTTTAGTTCAACATTTACTAGCTATGGAACCTTCAACGATTTGACTAACCCCCAGTTTTCTATCTATAAAACAAATGATAAAACCAGCTTCATAATTATAAAGATTAAATGAAGGGGTTAGAGATGTGGCTCTGTGGTTGAGCACCCACGTAGTACACAAGGTCTTGGGTTCTATCCCCAGCAATGGTCTCCACCAAAGTAACATTAAATGAGATATACTATATGTAAGACACTTAAGCCCAGCTCCTGACAGAGAGAAAGTACTTAATTACAGTAGCTCCTAATACTACCGTTATGTATAACAAGTGTTGAGCATATCAGGCAGTATTTGCCCAGAAACATCTGAAGTCCCCACTATACTGAGATATTTTTTGCTGTTTTTAACTATTATTTTCTGCATTTTTTAATTAGTTTGTTTTAGTTATACATAATATTGAGGTTCATTTTCACATAATTGTATGAGCATGGAGATCTATTTTTACATGGTTTTCAAAAGGCCAACACAAAAATTTCTAATACCAAATCACAGTTCTACTTTTAAGTAGTAACATTATAGTAAAACTAAAATAGTAAAAGCAATAATAATATTTACAGAACCAGTGAAATGTAGGGTACTGAGTACATCTAAAAATTAACAGGTTTTTAATATAGTCTGAGAAAAAGGGAAAAATTAAGCGTTACTCTGAAATATTACTTCCAGAACACCCCTTCACATTTATTTTACATGTATCCTATCTTAGTAGGCTACAAATGTTCTTAAATAATTAAAATAAAAGTTTTCTTGATATTTTAAAAGAAATTCACTTCTACAATCAATATCTGAAAAGTCAGTTTGGATTTAAAAAACTTAATTTCATCCTTTAAAATAATAAAATATTTTTCATAATTACAATTATTTTTTAAGGAGATTGTTCAGATGCTGTTATTTTACCTGGTAATGTATATTCAGTACCCTTAATGTTATCAATTATCTCCCAACATCGCTCATCCTTTACACGTGGTAGTCCATCAAAATTAGTTTTTCTATATTCCAGTATGAAATGGTCAATCTTATTATCTTCTTCTGGCATTCTCCAAGCTACCGTTACAGAGTTGTCAGCCACCAAACATTCAACTGGGTCTATCTCTGGAGCTTTGGGAACTATAGAGAAGAAACAAAAGTGTGTAGGGGGTTAATTCCTCATTTATTATAACACTAATAAAATATTTATGTATTCCATTCAAACCCTGCTTTTTCATCCTGCTTTTGAACTATTTAGAAGTAAACAAGTAAATCCAAAATAACTATCTTCAAAGCATCTCTTAATGCTAGACTATAAAAAAATTCATAGTTTTTTCAGATCTTTCATAAACTTAATCAAATTTACTAAAACCTTAGAGGGCAAAAGGCAGACTCCAAACATGCTATGGATAAATAAACAAGGATCTCATTCTTATAGTTGTATATGAGATGGAGTTTCACTGGTCTTGTGTTCATATATGTACATAGATGGAAAGTTATTTTCAATTCATTCTACTGTCTTTCTTATTTCCATCCTCCCTCTCTTCCCTTCATCCCTTTATCTAATCCAATGAACTTCTATTCTTCCCTCCTACCATGTTGTACTTTTAAACTGTTATTTCAGACAGCTGTAGAATATATGTTAAATCAGTACTAATAAACAGAATTGCTTTGAATTATTAAAATAAGTCAAGATTATATTTTTAAAACCTTGTTTACAGGGAGCAGGCGATTAAGAGAGGCTGGTTATCAAGAACAAAATCAAGCTGGGAGAGTACAGCAGTGTTCTACACCAAGGAGGGTAACTATTATAAACTATTATAAAATTTTTGAATGTTTCCAGTACAAATGCTAAATGTTTGAGATGATGCATATGCTAATTACCCAGGGACTTCTAGTTTCTAATCTGGCACACAACATAAAAAATCTGGAAGTGGCCGTCTAACAACAAAAAAGGCTGAACAAACTGAAAAATCAATAATAATTCTTAGATCCATAAGAGAAGTGAGATTACAAGACCTCAGTATAAGAGATATAGAGGGTCACAATTTACTAGAGTAGACCTCTAAGCAGGAACCAGTGCTGACTAAGGATATCTAAACAGTAACTGATAAATTGCTGGAGGCTCTGTGTGGAGGGGTATGAGTCAAAAACCCCAGGTAGCTCCAGTTACAGGAGGGTACCCACTTAGTTGTGAATTTTACCTCTAGGAGTTCACCAGGAACAATGGAGAAAAATCCCTTTATACTTCCATCACAGGGAGGAGAAAAGGAACCATTTTGAAATATACCAGAGCTTATGCTTTCCTTAACAAGATCTGTCCTTAAAAGAAACTAACCAGAGTTTAACCCCTTAGGATTATCTGAGCCTAACTGAACTGGGTGAAAGGAAATACCAAACTCCAGCTGGCTACCCCACCAGAACAAAGGGAAATACCAGTCTCACCCCAGCCCACTCAAGCCATTTTGTTCTACCTAAGGGTGGGTAAGTGTGGGGGCTACTGAGAAGCATCTGTAAAGTTGATAGTCCAAAGACACAGAGTCACAAAAGGACTGAGACATAATCAGAGCACTATAAAATGATTCTCCCTGCATATCTTACCACCACATTATCAAAGGTCTAGTCACAATAGTTTCTTTAACCTGATATATCATATGCAGTTATAAAGAAAAAATTACAAGTGTACTATAAGGCAAAAAATACAGTCTGAAGAGACAGAGTATCAGAATCAGATATGGCAGAGATGATGGAATTAACAGACCAAGAATTAAAAAATAAACAGACCGAAGATCTAAACAGACACCTCACCAAATAAGATAGGCAGATAACAAGTATATGAAAAGATGTTCCACCCCTCATGTGGAGCATGATTAAGGCAATGCAAATTAAAACAACAATGAAATAACATTACAGTACCAATGATGGCAAAATGTGGAGCAACAAGAACTTTATTCATTGTTGGTGGGACTGCAATATAATACATAAACTTTAGAAGGCAGTTTTGGAGGTTTCCTGCAAAACTAAACATAATCTTACCATAGTATCCAGTAATTGCACTTCTTAGTATTTGCCCAGAGTTGAAAACCTTTGTCCACACAAAACCTGCCCATGGATGTTTATAGCAGCTTTATTCATTATTATCAAAACTTGGAAGCAACCAAGTTGTCCTTTAGTAAGTGAATACATAAATAAACCTGTGGTACATACAAATACTGGACTATTATTCAATGCTAAAAAGAAATGGATTATCAAGCCATGAATAAACAGACATGGAAGAAATTTAATGCATATCACTAGTAAAAGCTACTAATCTGAAAAGGTTAGCTACTGTATGACTCCAACCATAAACCTTTGAAAAAGGCAAAACTGTGGAGAGGGTGAGAATCAGTACTTGCTAGGGGTTGGGAGGAGAGAGGGTTAAAGAAGCAGAATATGAAGAATTTTTAGGGCAGTAAAAATAATCTGTATGATTATTTATAATAACATACGTCATTATAAATTTGCACAAACCCATAGAATGTAAAACACCAAGGATGACCCTTACTCTAAACTATGGACCTTGAGGTGACAACAATGTGTCAATGTAGATCATCAGTTATAACATATGTACCACTCTGGTGGGTGATGTTAATAATGAAGGAGGCTAAGCATGTTTGGGGGTATATGGGAAATCTCCATACCTTCCACTGTTTCAATATGAACCCAAAATTGTCCTAAAAATTAAAGTCTATAGTTTTAAAAAGCTACAAATATATTATAAGAAAATATGCCTATTTTTATAATCTTGCAAAGAAACCACAAAGAAAAAGGGTGACATATTTGTACAAAAATTAAAATTTCTGCTAGGAAAAAGAATCACCATAAAGCAATAGACAAATAACTATGGTGGGGAGTTATGCCACACATAGGACAAAGGCTGACCTCCTTAATATATTAAAAGGTGCTACATATCATTAATGATAATAAAAACAATTGCATAGAAAAGTGACAAATTATAAATAGGGAGTTCATTATTTAAAGGGGCTTATGAAGATAGGATAAATACATGCACACTTAAAAAATGAAAATCAAAACAATCAATAATCCATTTGTCACTATCAGAATAAGAAGAAAAAAACTGAAAACTAGCTGTATAAAGAATACAGCTGTGCTGGGGTTGTAGCTCATGCACTTGCCTAGCATGTGGGAGGCCCTGGGTTCGATCCTCAGCACCACATATAAACAAATAAAATAAAGGTCTATCAACAACTAAAAACATTTTTTAAAAAAGAATACAGATAGGGAAGTATAAGTTATGAAATTTCCTTGACAATTTAAACATTTATTCAAATTTAAAAGACACATACACTTTCATTTCCAGAAATTTATCCTTGAGACATTAGTATACCATCTCTGCAAAATACCTAAGCATTTTATTCATCACCTCATTGCCACTAACAGAAAAAGAACATAAACTTAAATATTCATCAAGAACAACTAATTAAATTCCTACTATCCAGTTTTTTTAAAAAATGAAGTAGATCTTTAATAAGGTAGAATGAACTCCTACATATTAAGTGGCAAAGAAAAAGTATTTAACAGTATATATGTATGCTTCCATTTTTTAAAGGAGGTGGATTATACATTAGACTTAATGAAAAAAAATTACCATTTTTGAGGGTCAAAACTGCCAAAGATAGCAATTACCTGATTCTGCCTATATGTATAGTAATGCTTATATGGATTTAGACTGTTTCAGGGAAGGTAAGCGATACTAGTAACAGTGGTATCTTCTAGGGAAGAAAACTAAGTTTGAAATGAAAAAGAGCTACTTTTGTTTTTCTTTTTTATTGGTACACTGTAGTTGTGCATAATGGTAGAATCTGTTGAGAGAATATAACAATATAATTTGATCAATATCCTTCCCTAGCACTTTCCCCTTCCCTCCCCTCGTCTTACCCTCTGGTCCCCTTCCTTTATTCTACTAATCTCCCTTTGCTTTTCGTGAGATCACCCCTCATCTTTTTTCTTGTCCTTTCCTGTTTTTTCTCTCTCTAGTTTCTACATATGAGAAAACATATAACCCTTGATCTTCCGACTTCGGCTTATTTTGCTTAACATAATGGTCTCAAATTTCGTCTTCCTGCAAAAGACATAATTTAATTTTCCTTTATGACTAAATAAAAATCCATTGTGTATATATATAACACATTTTCTTTATCCATTCATCTTCTGATGGAACCTAGGCTAGTTCCATAGTTTGGCTATTGTGAATTGTGCTGCTATAAAAACATGGGTATGAATGTATCCCTATGATATGATGACTTTAATTCTTTAGGATAAATACTGAAGAGTGGTAAAGCTAGGTCATATGGTGCTTCCATTCTTAAGTCTTTTGAGGAACCTCCATACTGATTTCCATAGTGGTTGTACTAATTTACAATCCCACCAACAGTGTGTTCCTTTTTCTCCACATCCTCTCCAGTATTTATTATTTTGTATTCTTGATGACTGTCATTCTGACTGGTGTGAATGGCCATTTTATTTCTTCTTTTGTGAACTGTCTGTTTAAATCACTTGCCCATTAATTAATTGGGGTTATTTTGGTATGAAGTTTTTTGAATTATTTATATGTTCTAGATATTAATCCTCTGTCAGAAGTGTGGTTAGCAAGATTTTCCTCTATTCTGTAGGTTCTTTCTTCACATTCTTAATTGTTTCCTTTGCTGTGCAGAAGTTTTTTTATTTATTTATTTATTTTTTATTCTTTTTAATTTTTCATTTTTTTTTATTGTAAACAAATGGGATACATGTTGTTTCTCTGTCTGTACATGGCGTAAAGGCATACCATTTGTGTAATCATAAATTTACATAGGGTAATGTTGTTTGATTCATTCTGCCATTTTTTTCCCTTCCCCCCCTCCCCTCCCACCCTTCCCCTCCATCTATACAGTCCTTCCTTCCTCCATTCCTGCCCCCCTCCCTAAACCCAACTCCAACCCCAACACTAACCCTTCCCACCCCCCATTATGTGTCATCATCCACTTATTAGCGATATCATTCTTCCTTTGGTTTTTTGAGATTGGCTTATCTCACTTAGCATGATATTCTCCAGTTTCATCCATTTGCCTGCAAATGCCATAA
Source organism: Sciurus carolinensis (assembly GCF_902686445.1). Taxonomy (NCBI): domain Eukaryota; kingdom Metazoa; phylum Chordata; class Mammalia; order Rodentia; family Sciuridae; genus Sciurus; species Sciurus carolinensis. Next base: position 27,276,704 of record NC_062226.1, read on the forward strand.
TTTTATTGTTCTTTATGGCTGAGTAATATTCCATTGTATATATATACCACATTTTCTTTATCCATTCATCAATTGAAGGACATCTAGGTTGGTTCCACAATCTGGCTATTGTGAACTGAGCAGCTGTGAACATTGATGTGGCTGTATCTCTGTAATATGCTGATTTTAAGTCCTTTGGGTATAGGCCAAGGAGTGGGATAGCTGGGTCAAATGGTGTTTCCATTCCAAGTTTTCTAAGGAATCTCCACACTGCTTTCCAGAGTGGCTGCACTAATTTGCAGCCCCACCAGCAATGTATGAGTGTACCTTTCTCCCCACATCCTCGCCAACACCTGTTGTTGCTTGTATTCTTGATAATTGCCATTCTAATTGGGGTGAGATGGAATCTTAGGGTGGTTTTGATTTGCATTTCTCTTATTACTAGAGATGTTGAACATTTTTCCATATGTTTGTTGATTAATACCACCTCACTTATTAACTCTTGGTATTATTTCCCAAGTTTCAGGTGTCCTAATGAGAAAGTCATTGCCTGTGCCTTTATGCTGGAGCGTTGACCTTTATTTTCTTCTAGGAGTTGCATAGTTTCTGGTATAATTCTAAGGTCTTTAATGCATTTTGAGTTAATTTTTGTGCAGGGTAAGATAAGGGTCTAGTCTCATTCTTCTACATGTGGATAAACAGTTTTCCGAGCACCGTTTGTTAAAGAGGCTGTCTTTTTCTCCAAAGTATGTTTTTGACACTTTTTGTCAAGGATCAGAGGACTGTATCTGGATTGGTTTGTCTCTCTTTTATTCTGCAGCAGTGGTCTAAGTGCCCATTTTTATGCAAGTACCATGCAGTTTTTGTTACTGAAATTCTGTAGTATAATTTAAGTCAGGTATTGTGATGCCTCTAGCATTTCCTTTTTGACTTAGAATTGTTTGGCTATTCTGAGTCTTTGATTTTTCCAAATGAATTTTAGGATTGTTTTTTCTGTTCTGTGAAGAATATCATTAGTATTTTTTTTTAAAGACACATTTATTCAGCATCATGATCAGACTATTACATTTAGCAATCAACAGCATGGGTGCAACAACAACAACAAAAAGTCTACATTAAAACCCTTTGTAGAAATGCTTTATACTTTCCACAGAACAGAAACTAAAATAACCGGTTATACAATTAGTCACAAATACAGTCCTCGAGTTTTTTTGCCCATACACATCAGTATTGTCTAAACCATGTCTTCTTTGTAGCAGCTAGGCCCTGCCACCACTGTGCTTGGCTGAGTTCACAAATCTGTTGTAACCTGTAGCTTCCCTGTCCCTTCTCTGGCTCTCCTCTCCTGCTAAGCTTTGTTTCCGGGCAGTATTAAAACCTTCTGCCACTGCCATAGCTACTGCTGCTGCTGGAACTGCCATAGCCACCTTGGTTTCGTGGCTTGGCAAAGTATTGGCCTCCACGACCATAAGGTCCAGAACTTCTACCTCCAAAGTTTCCACCCTTCATGGGTCCAAAACTTGATGACTGACTGTTGTAATTGCCAAAATCACTGTAGCTTCCACCACCTCCAAAATTGCTTCCTTCATTACCAAATCCATTGTAGCCATCCCGCTGCCACCATGTCCACCACCACCATGGCTGCCACCAAAGCCACCATGACCACTGAAGTTTCCTCCACGACCAAAATTGTCATTTCCACCAAAACCACCTCCACAACCACCACTAAAGTTTCCAGAACCACTTCAACCTCGTTGACTAGATGAAGTACTAGCCATCTCTTGCTTTAACAGGGCTTTCCTCACTTCACAGTTGTGGTCATTCACAGTATGGTATTTCTGAATGACAATCTTATCCACAAAGTCATGGTCCTCAAAAGTTTCGAAAGCAAAGCCCTTCTTCTTTCCACTGCCTCTATCAGTCATGATTTCAATAACTTCAATTTTCCCATACTGTTCAAAATAATCTCGTAGGTGATGTTCTTCAGTGTCTTCTTTAATGCCACCAACAAAGATCTTTTTCATAGTTAAGTGGGCCCCTGGTCTTTGAGAATTTTCTCTTGAGACAGCTCTCTTTGGTTCCACAGCTCTTCCATCCACCTTGTGTGGTCCTGCATTCATGGCTGTGTCCACTTCCTCTACAGTGGCATAAGTGACAAACCCAAAGTCCCTGAAGTACTTGGTGTTGGGGTCTCTCATTACTTACACAGTCCGTGAGTGTTCCCTATTGCTCAAAATGGCTTCTCGGACTCTCATCAGTTGTTTCAAAGCTCAGCCCTCCAATGAATAGCTTCTGCAGTTGTTCAGGCTCTTCAGGGGACTCTGATTCAGACATGACAGCAGCAGGTAGAGAGACTTTAATGATGCTTTTGGCAGCGGTCACGGGCAGAAAGGAGTAAGCTAAGGATGGGGATTGTACTGAATCTGCATATTGCTTTTGGAAGTATGGCCATTTTAACAATATTAATTCTGCCTAGCCATAAGCAGGGGAGGGGTAGGTATTTCAATGTTCTTGTGTTGTCTTCTATTTCTTTCTTCCACGTCCTATAGTTTTCGTTATAGAGGTCTTTCACTTCCTTGGTGAGATTTATTCCCAGATATATTTTTTTCAAGGCTATTGTAAATGGCATTGTTTTCCTTATTTGAAAGAGATCTATTTTTTATTTTATATTCTTTTTTTTTAAACTATTTCAGAGCTTTGTGCCATGTGCATATATTTATTTTTATTCAAAATATCCAATAAAACATTAAAGTAGCTTTTCTCTCTAGGCTATAATTTTTCTTTTTTCCTCCACTGAGGAACTATATTAAGGATTCTATACACCTGATATTATATGAGAAGGGTAAAATTTTGAAATTTTAGCATCATATTGATGGTAAATAGAGGCATACGGTCAATGTGACTCCTTAAAGTATTTTCTATTTCCTTTCTACAAAGGTTTTAAAAGATAATTCTTAAGAAAATTCACATTTTGAGATATGTTTACTAGTATGAAATTTAAATCCCTGATCTACAAGTAAATATATGGGTGTTTCATTTAAAAGTAAATCCTTGCTTAACTGGTCACCAGTAGAATTTTGATATTACCACTATAAATTTTCAAAACCACAATAAAATCTAACCTCTTGCTAATGAAATCCTAAGTGTCAGATTGAACAGACCAAACTTTAAAATTCTCTGGTGTTTCTAAATAATACTGAAAAATGTTTATTTCCCCTTTAATGTCAGTTTTATACTCAAGTAGAGCCCTGTGAATGAAAATATAGTACATATGCTCCTCGACTTACTATATCACATTAAGCCCACTGTCAAACTGAAAATACTTAAGTCAAAATTGTATTTCATAAACCTAACCTACAGAAAATCACAGGTTAGCAACATATACTATAACAACACAGCACTAGTTGTTTATCCTGGTGACACATGACTGATTGGTAGCTGTGGTTTGCTGTTGTCTCCAGCATCACAAGAACATATCATGTGCATATCATTCAAGAAAAGATCAAAATTCAAAATGTGGTTTCTACTGAATATATATCACTTTTACACCAACATATCACAGAAAAATCTCAAGTCAGGGACAATCTGTAATTCTAAAAGGCCAATATACAGGCAGGTATCCAATGACAAGTATACTTTCTTCGTCTATATCTACAGTTCCTTCTTTCATCTTTTTTTCTATAAATGCCTCTAAAACTTCTAATCTATATCATACAATTTAATACTTCACTTGTGCTACCTTTACTAGGTTCCATTTTACTTTTATGACCCTAACCTGGTCTTTCCATCATATTATATATATAGTCCCTGATGACAAAGAGAAGAAAGGAATGTTTCATATGACCATTATTCCCTATTTAAAACATCTCAAAAAAGAAAAAAAAATTATAAATGAAACATTACTTTCAAAAGATTCCCTGATTGTAATATTAATTGGTGCTTAAAAAATACTAACCAAAAGTCCTATTTAATTGGCTCTTTAATACTGGGATATGTAGTTGGGACTCAACTTCAAATAATTTGGGCTGTTACCATATCCTTGTACTGATACTCTAATAAACTAATGTATTACTAGCAATAAAGTTAATCTGAGCCTGAAAAAACCACAAAAATAGTAGTAATTACACCTAATATCTACTAAGCTTTAACTATGTGCCATATACTATTACACAAATGCCTCAGAAGTGTCAATTCATTTAATCCTTATGAAAAACCCAGAATAACATCAGATTCTAAAGAAGCAGAAATGAGGCAAGTTAAGTAACTTATTTAGGATGATACAGAAAGAATGCAGCAAAATTCAAATCTAAAAAGTTTGGTCTAAAGACCACTAATAACCATCATACTATAATGCTTCTCTCTGCCAGAGTAGCAGTAAATGATACTCCTTAATGGGATCCTTAAAATAGGATCCTTACTACCAGTAAAATAATTCTTTAAAAATAAAAACTAGCAAATTAACTATTCTTTAGCAGAATGAAGAAAAAAAAATCACACTATGCTTCTTTAATATTTATATACCAATGCAGGAAAATTTTTTTTATTCAAAACTGTACATGTAATACATGTTGTTTACCTGGCAAAAACTTCAAAGTTTGCAGCATCTGTCTTTCCTGAGAGAAATCCACCATTAGATGAGTCATGCTGTCACTGACCTTTGGTTTCAAAGAAAGGCGAAATGCTGAAGCCATTGTGACTCTATGGTAAACACAAATATGCTTTTTAAAACAGAAGAACAAGGAGTATCAAATCATTTAATTTGTAAAATGAAAAGACAAAAATTATTTCATTCTAATGATTTTGGAGACAAGAACAAATATAAATTTGTCTCTTAAAAATTAAGTAAAAATCTGAAAAGTGCCTTTTAAAGACCTCTAAGATAACTTATAGCAATTCCAGTCAGTTTTATACAACTGCATAATATGCAAATATCAAATAAAAGAAATATCCCATACAAATAAACCTTACCAGACCCAACCTTCATCTTGACCTCTGTACACTCAATCTTACTGACCTCCTGATGCCAGCCCCACTCCTTTTCACATGCCAAATAGTGAACTGTATATACAACCTGATTCAAACATTCTCCCCTGTAGTCATAGCTATATCATGTGCCCTGCAATAAGAGTTGAAGTCGATGGACCTAATATTGTATAGTATAGTAGTACCTACTAAAGACAGGTCATGGATGAGAAAGGAAAAAGGTAAATCATGACCAATGAATATCATACCAGCAGAAGTTACTCTGATCTATCAGCATTAACCACATACATGGAAGGATACTATGAGACACCACCGCATGGAACTATATGCCATGGAAATAATAGTTCAAAAAAACACTTATTAGATGAATGTGAAGTAAAAAAACAAGCCAAAAAGAAAAAGAAATAAAAAACCCAAACCCAAGAATGAAGCTTAGACCTTACTTTATCAAAAGTGTAGAGAAACTATTTTCAATTAAAAGTGGAGATCAAAAGAAACCCTCTTACTCTATTATTATTTTATCTCAAAGTTCAATATTTCATATTACAGAAAATTTCCACAGGTATTACAAAGTCCCTATAATCTTTGATCAAAGAATGATACAGAAGAACTATTCACAAATGCTGTTCTCCCAACACACAATTTGGGAGAGAAAGTAAATATAGCTGGAGGGACAAAGAGAATACCAGGCCAGGCCCAGTCAAATTTAACCAAGAGAGAGATGTAATCACTTATTTGGGAATGAAAAATATCAAACTTTTGCTGTATTCAGTTATTTTACTTTGTTTTAGAACTAAACGAAGTAATCACTTCCCAACAATGAGTGAACAGTTGATTTATTTATCAAAAAGAAAGTTCTACATTAAAATCAATTTATAGGGAAGGGAACTTACACTGACGGCTTACTGTATGCCAAATATAACACTAGTATTCCACACTTATTACATTAAGCTGTTGATTTTCAAATAATAAAATTTCCAGTTATATCAATAAGTTAGAAATAAAGATTTAGTCTTATATGTTGCTCTTTATAGTCTCAAGTATCCTTTGATTTGAAGATATCAGTAAGCATTACATTAAAATAGGCTCTTACTAAACACTAAATCAGTGAATGGGTTTGAACTTACTTGGTTCCTTCTAAGCCTGATAAATAATCTGACTGTTTAATGAGAAAGGCTGAAGGAAAATATCTGAAAGTATTTTAGAGAATTTAAAACGTGAAACCTGCAAAATCTATAAAACTTGATTTAATCACTATAAACATAAATAAAAAGAAAATGAAAACTTAAAAGTTCAAATGTGCAACAATGCTATACTCTTTCAAAAACTTTTATATTTTTAAACTGAATGTATTTAGACAGATGTACCTCAAAGCCCAAACTAAAAATCTAAAATGTCTAAATCATTCTCTAGAGATTTGTGTAGTCAGGCATGAGTTAATTCACCTTAACTTGCTTAGTTTATTTCTAATAGTAACAGCTGAATTCAAGGATCCCTTCCTCCTAGTTTTATTTTTTCAAAGAGAAAACAACTATATAAACAAGAATACATTTAATTTTCTCAATCAATATAATTTGCCTTTCCCCTTCATGATCTTTCTCTTCCAAATACCAGTAATTCTCTCTCTTCCAATCCACCCCCACTCACCCCCCCCCCTTTTTTTTTGGCATTGGGAATTGAACCCAGAGGCACTTTTCCACTGAGCTACATTACCAGGCTCTTTTTAAACTTTTTAATTTTGAGACAGGGTCTTGCTAAGTTGTGTAGAGCCTCACTAAATTGCTGAGGCTGGCCTCGAAATCATGATCCCCTCCCCCCTTTCTCAGTGTCACAAACTGCGGGGATTACAGGAGTGTGCCATCACACCAGCAATAATTCCCTCCCTCTCTCTCAAGTAATCATCTTCCAAATCTCTAAGTTTCCAGAATTAACCATCAGTGATTTTAAAGTTTTAGAAATGTGCTATGTATTCCTTCTCATTCAGTCTTCAATATTCCTTCTCACTCCTGCCATTCTTTTGCCTTTAAGCACAGTAAATGATAAATACTGAAGCTTAATAAACTTTTAGTTTATTTTTAAAAATTTTAGTGGGATTCATTGTTACATATTTTTGCATGTATACATATAACAATATAATTTGGCCATTTTTAAAAATTTGATTCCTTGCTCAGTTTAAACTCTTAAAATTCATCTTTACATAAGAGATAATCCTTTCTTAGCTCAATGAAAACAATATTTCATTATGACTATATTTTAAAACTGTTTTCATACTACAAAAGGTAATGATGGAATTCTAGAAATTCATTCCCAGAGTGATCAGAAACTGTATTAGGGAAATACAGTCATTATGAAGCTAAAATCATGTTTAAAAAATTAAGACTCAGAAACACTCCTCAGGCTGGAAGCAAATATTTTGTGAGTAGTCAAAATAATAATAATAATAATAAAAAGTATAAACTTTGAACAAAACGAATTAAAAAGTGGAGTTTTCCCTAGCAGAAATAAGGAATCCTGGCTGGCTGGCTGAGAAGAGGCGGTAAAGTCAGGCTTCAATTAAGAACACAATCATGAAAGGTGCTTGTAAAATAAAATTGTGACAAGTCTGTACAAAGACAAGAGGTCAGGAACAAGGACAGGATTCTGGGAAGTACAATCATATAGAATCTTGAAGATTTTCCAAGGTCCCTCACAAGGTCTTTGGACAGTCCAAAGTCTGATTAGGAAGTGACTTCTAATACAAAAAATGAGGAAACAGAGCAGAACGTAATAGAATAGCAGCTACACAGGAAGAATAATCTAGCCAGGGTGGAAGATGGATTGCTCATAGCAGATTCCAGCAGACATAACTCTAATCTACCTCATCAACAAACTATGCTGTTATTCATTACTCATATTGCCAATATGTTTCATGTCTGAACTCTCATAATCACATCAGGCATGGTGGCATGCGCCAAAAATCTCAACTACTTGGGAGTTGACATAGGAGGATTGCTTGAACCCAGAAGTTTGGTTCCAGCCTGGCCAACATAGAGACCTAGCCTCTTTAAAAAAATAAAAAATAAAAAAATAAAAATCTTCTCAAAACCTTCTTTCTATATCCAGTATGTATAAGAACAATCTACACCTTTTATTACTAGTTTAACCACTAACGGAAATAAAATATAAAAGACTAAAAAATTAAGATTTTTTTCTAAGAATGCTTTCACTACTATGTAAATCTTGCCTCAAGTCACCCAGAATTGAAAATTTCTGCAAATGTTAACAACAGATACAAAGATTTTTCATACAAGTCAAAAGGAGTATTTTTCATTTCCATCTGATGAAGATGGAATTTAAGAATGGAATACTATGAATTTAAGATTCATAGTATTGTTTCAAGAGCTGTATCTTTCAGAGCTGATCCTCAGATGAAGAACCTTAAGTTACTTACATACTCTCTACAGACAATGCTCAATGACTAGTCAAGCAGCTCAAATCCATTCCTGTTGTGTGACCACAATCCAAATGTAGCCAGCATCAACTTTAGCATTCTGATGTATTCATTTTAGCAACTATTAAATTTCCTTTATTACTGCCTCTACCAAAGATAAAACCCTTCTAAGTCAAATCTTTAATAATTTTCTTGAATTTTCTCTTCCCACAGAATATAAACTAGATAGTGATGACATTAGAAACAGAAAGAGATGGCACCAGGAATAGGACAGAATGAGAATACAAAGGTGTTAAAGAATGAAGTAGGAGAACTTTAGCTATTGAGGACTACTTAAAAATACTGACTTCTCTGAAAATAAGATCTGCTTATATTTAAATTTAAGAATAACAAAAATGCATTCCAGGAATACATATTTTTAAATTATTCAAAATAGTTCCCTCTCCGCTAATACAACTAGTTAAGAACTTTTCTAAAACTAACTATATTATTATACCAGAAATGAAATTCTTTTAGAAGTACATAATTGTCCACAAATGTTCCTGAAACATATTTTTTAAAAATCTTACTGATTACTCCAAGAAGATATATAGAGGGCATTATTTTGTAGAAATACTTGGCCACTGGGTATTTTTATTTTAACCAAAATTCTAAGAAAAAACTATTTATGAATTTCATTTCTGACTTCAATATTGATACTTAAATAAAATATAGTTTTTATACCATACCTATCCTTGATCTGTCTGGCAGCCTTGAAGCAAATCAGGGAGAAGAGAAAGAAGGTAGTTAGTGCTTTTCATGCGAGTTTCAATGGCAGTGACATGCAAGAAAAGTTAGGATATAAACCTTGCAATAGATTAGTTCTTCATATTCACCAAAACATAAATTACAGGAAATCTGTACAGTTCACATAAGCTTGCATGATGTGATGTTAGAACTATAGTAGAAAACCCAGACCCCATATACATCCCTTAAAAGAAGGAAAATTTAACACTTCAAACTAATACTAAATGATTATAAATATTTTTTCTTACCTTAAGATCATTAAAACACACTCCACCTCATTCAATCTGATATTTTTCAACTAGAATACATCTCTTTGATGGGACACACATTTCTGTGCAACCTAATGGTTTCCTTGTACATGTCAAATCTGTCTTCTAATTTTTCTTTAGAGATATCTGACTAGGCAAGAACTTCGCAATCTGGAGCTTGCCTGCTAACGTACAAAACTAGACTGCAGTTTATGATCTTTTACCCCAAAGAATTGGGTTCTAATGGCTGAAATTCAGATGAGGAGAAACTAGAGAAAAACTTCTAGAAATGGGGTCTTTCCATTAGGTGATTTCACAGAAGCTGCAAACTTTAACCTATTATATATGTCTTTTTTTTAAAGTGCAAGTTTAACAAGGGGCACAGTTATAACACAGTGTTGTCCAATCGTGGAAAAACAATGTAAGTGCAAAACTACTGGCCCTTTACATTTGCATATAATATAATATAGCCAAAGGTTTTCTCCCACACTAATCAGCACAGTTAATAATATATCAAAGGTAGAAGAACACAGAGTTCTGCTGAAAACTCTATCCCTAATGCCAAGCATAATGCTTGGTACACAGTAATATTATTTCATTTAATTAGGTGTATACAGCAATGTTCTTTGGCCTTTCACCTTCAATTCTAACATCGGTACTACTTTCAGTCACTTTTATACCCACCGTAAAATATTTTGGTCTAAAACTATTCTATAAAAAAGAAAAGAGTTGAGATTTAACTATTTTACATAGTTCCAGCATTACCATTAACTAACTCTGTGACATTGTATACTAATCATTTTATTTCTTTACTAAGGGATTTTGATCCTTAATGATTCTAAAAATTCTTTCCAAGGTCTTCATTCTACAGCAAACTGCCTAATTCTGTGGCATTTGTATGTGTTTTAAGACATGAAACTAGTTTGATACTAGGGATAAGAAACGTTAAGAAAGTTAAATATACTGATTTTTAAAAATCACTGTCAGAGCTAGAATTACAAAACAAAGATCTTAATATAAGGGAGGGAAAGAGAGGGCTCTTCTTTGTACTTGATATTTCTTTTCATATGGAGGAAATGCCATTAGCATTACTCTCTTAGCCTTTCTAGTTCCTCATTTCTTCTTGGTAAGTAATATGACTTTCTGACTATGAGTTTGAAAGGAGAAACTGGAAATAAGGAGCTCAGTATCTTCCACTTTTTCGGACAGTCTGCTTGCCCGCAGAGAATATATATTGTGTTTTTTCCCTCTGCTTTCAGTTTCACTATTCCCCATCTACAGTAACCTAAGGTAGACCCTGCTAGCCAAATGTGGGAAGGCTAATCTGTCTAATTCCAGATTCAGTATTAAGAAACTTGCCCAATGATATAACCCATATTATCCAATATTATTTTATCAGCAATTGCCCTTTTATCAGTTTTATTGTTTTACCTTAATTCCTAATTGGTTATGAACTTGAATGGAGGAATGCTACTTACCAGTAATCTCTCTTATATAACCCAATAATATGAAGATCTTTACTATTTTGTAAACTGACCACAATGATTCTTTTATGTGTCTAGTGTTGCTTAATTTAGTAAGTCATTTTTCAGTATTTGCATGTGTGTGCATGTATGCATGCATGCAAAGTTTTCATGATATTATTTCAGATACCACACTGTAAAAAAACAGAAATGGAATAGATGAAAAAATCATATAATCTAGGAAAAAGGATTGTCCCATATATTTATATGTATTACATATTCAGTTGGCAAAATTGAAAATTCTGTGAGTCCTCTTCCATAGGTTCAAATTTTATTGTATATATACTATACAAATGCATAATTTAAGAAATTATCTTATACAATGATAAGAAAGCAAAGTGTCAAAATCTAAAGATACTTCTCTAAAAGTGTTCAATTTTATGACATGTCTTAAAAATGGAAAGTTTTTGTCTAGAATTTCTTCTCCTAAAGCAGAAAACTAACCAAAAGATCCATATTACTACATAGCTTGATTCCTCTATTTCAATTTCAAGAGTGATATGTTTTACCAATTAAGCATCTGTTTAATAAGTACCAAGTGATGCCAGGATTTACCATGGCTCTGCTGCTACAGAATTTATTTGTTATCTGCATAACTCCATTTAATGAATTACAAAAAAAAGTCTCAGTAAATGCTTAAACTTATTTTAGGTTATGGAATTGTATATTACTGGAAAGCTCCTAAGAAGCATTAGTCATTCGTCACATCACTGTTCAACATCACTATTTAGATCTTTGAAAACTAAACACCTTTATTACTTCCATATTCTTAATGTTATCATTTTTCTCTTTTTACAGAAGAAGATTGGGAAAAAAGAGGTAGTCTCAAAATACTGTTTTCAAAAAAAAAAAAAATACTGTTTTCCTTTAGGCAAAATCATCAGCCTTCTGATGACTCCATACATCAAAAGTTTTACATATTTTACACAAGTATTTATCTGTTTGCAAGAGAACAGATAAGTGCATGTGTAAAAAATCGTGACTTTTTAAAAAATCACAATCACTTAAAAGTATTTGTCACAAAATCACAGTACATAACTCAAAATAAATTTTGAAATCCAAGACTGCATATAAAGGTGAAAACTACTTTGAGCTATGCATAATAAACATTTAATTTGTCTTTAAATGCCTTCAAAATGAAAGCATGTACTTGAAGGTCCTTTCCTCTCCCAGCATTCCTGGCTTCAGCTTAGATGAGAAGCTTCTGCTAATAATTCTCCCTTGAAAGTGCTGTGTGAGTTCTTTCCTTGTGTGCTCCTCCCAGTGGCTACAGCATGACATTTGCTGAACAATATTCCAGTAGTGAGTTGTTTTGAATCAGAAGAGAGAAATATATTAAACCCATTTTAATGTATTCATCTGTGGTAAAATGCAGAAGGCACTATTCCCCTTTTGCCCTACTCTGCACTTTTTATTCTACTGTGGGCAATCATGGGTAGGCAACGCCCTTCTAGTCTGCCAACTGCACTGTAATGAGGTGGCGAATGAGTTATATTGACTTGGAAACTGCTCTGCTGACCCAACTCTTTTCATAGGGAGAATTCAAGGTCTACATTCAGGGTCAGATTAAGAATATTACCTTAGGAAAAGGATTCAAGCAGTGTTCTGCAGGCAAGTTATTAGCAGAGAAACCAGATTTGGTAGAGCTTTCGCTACTTGTTCATTCAGGAATAAACCTAATAATCTGTATTCCTTTTTCTGGTGATCATTCTGCATATATTTACCGCCAACCAAACTTTTAGTAGGTTCTTTTTAAGTAAAAATACGTTCTAAAATCCTATCCTATTTGTGCTATTTCTACTTGTTTACTTTCAGATTTTATAATAGTAATAAACAAAGTAGCTTCATATTCTGTTCTCAAGTTGAGGTAAGGCAACATGGTAATTTAAATATTAGCTGTAAAAGACTCTTGAAGATAATGAAGTATGAAAGGACCCATTGCCTGGCTTTTACCTATGTCATTTGTTTCTGTTCCCATGAACTATTCATATTAATCTGATTTAAGCACTTTAATATTCAATAATAATATGCCTTAAAAGAATTTCTTTTTCTAGATATCTAACAACATGCTGTTAGTCTAGTAATTAATCTTCCAAGTCCTTTCCTTGTTTTGCAGCAACTAAGTGCTCCAAGCAGGCCTGCAGACCACTGCAGATGGACAGGAAAGTGAATTTAGAGTTTCTGATACAGAATCAAACCATCTGGATGCTAAGACAATAATTTCAAGCAGTTAAGCATTTTTTCTTGAACAATAAACTCACATTTCTGGCTATGAAAGACTGACAATTCATTTCACAACCTCTCCATGGTTTAAGACACAAAGGAGTACTATAAAATGCTGGGAGAAGAGACCAAATTAGATAATGAAAAAACAAAGTGGCATATTAAGAAAATATTTTTAAACCACAATGTGATTTATCAGAATCTTTCCAATTTACAATTTGTTGGAAAAAATTTTAACAAAACAAAGCTAGAAAGAACAAAGGACAGAAAGAAATGTGTACCATCTGAGGAAGGGGAGAAAACTACTCTGAAAATGACAACAGAAAGAGAAACTTGAAATAAACGTTTATCACAGTTTTTCCAAATAAGAGCCCTATTTAAACACAACTGAGTACTTGTATCCACATTTTTTAGTTTTCCTGACTTCTTCACTCTAGGGCTGACTCCTGCTGTGAGGATTGCACTTGCCAGTAATAGCTACTCTACTCCACCAGATGGGGAATCTGTTGACAAGTAGGAAGTATTAAAAAAAAAAAAAAAAAAAACTAAAAATGTAGTAGTACCGTGTTCAAATTAAAGTCAACAGACTGAGTCATCATTGTGAATAGGGAATATTAATACCTGTCCATGAACTCTATGACAATGATTTTGATGACTCAAAACAGTTTCACTTTCTGCATGTTTCTTGGTTATGTTCCAGATATTTAAGTTTAATTCCCTCTAGATATGGGATGTCTCATATTATTAAAGTACTTTGAAGTAAGAAAAAGTTTTCTCATAATTCCTTTATACAGTAAGTCCTACCAAGTGCAAAAGTAAACTTTTTATAATTCACCTACAAATTTAAGAATTAATTAGTGTACTAGTTTATTTTGATTTATTTTGTTAGAAAAATAAATCGATTTTAAAATTCAGCTTTAAAATGCAAAGATTTAGTACTGGTAAAAATGTTATCTTCTCAAGGAGTTTTTTCTACCTTCAAGTTCACAGAAAAGTCATAAAATGAAAACACTGACTAGATACAAATGGACTAAAAAGGTAACTTTCTAACATTAATGCAATTCACTGCATAGTCCACAAATAGGAACATCAAACTTAAATCTAATCCTGATAACTATACAGTGACATTTTGCTAATTATACAGCTCAATTTCCCACTCTTTTCACAACTTGTCTTTGTTAATTCTATATCCTTGAGTTTTAACCTAATAAAATGAAAATCATATTAAAAGACCCCCATTTAAAGTATTGGAATTCAGAATCTTTTAAATATGAGACTCTTAAGTTAAAATAGAAACAAGCTACCTGTTTTTTACTCCTTTCATCTTTATCCAAACACACCCTTTAACAAGGACTTATATTTTCATGTTTCAATAAGACATTGATTTACTGAAGCTAAACAACAGGACATTTGTCTCCAACAAGAAGTTTCACAGGGTTACAATGCTTATATGTATCAACTGATAATGTTTTCCCAATTGGCTCTTAGAAAACTAGTTTTGAACCATATCAATGGTAATATACATCTTCTTTTCTCAGTCAAGAAAAGTCTGTAAGAAAGTTATGGCTCCATTCAAGCACATAAGTACCTTTAGATAATTACCAATAAGAGATATAACTAAAAGGAAAGTAACCTGACTCATTTGAATTGAGTATTAAAGAAAAATTAAACTAAAATAATTAACGTTTTCATGATTCCAAAGATACATATTTTTCAATGGCTGCTTTGAAACAAATGAGCAGCTTGCATTTTATAAATCCAGAAATTCCAAGCTTATTCAGTATTAGAAATGACAAAACAACAAAAACATTGAAAAAAAAGGAAAAAAATAAATTAAAAAAGAAATGAATAAACAAATCCAAAACTAAAGGGGTTGATTCCTTTATAAAATACATTAATTTTTTTCATTAGGGTTTTTTTGTACCTTTGAAAATTCTTCAGGTTCCTGTATATCTAAGGACCTTGTCGCAAATTCTAGCAATTCTTCAGAATTCTCCAGGGCATTATTACATTGACTAAGCTGATTCTAGGGGGGAAAAAAAACCTACATCATTAATATGAAGTTTCTTATTGTCATCATAAATTTAAAATATACATTGTTATAATGAATTTACAAGTTATTTTAATAGCAGTAATTGAAAAAATATGTCAGAGAGCTACTAAGGCAAGGTAATCATGATCATATAGTCAACAAATTTATATTATCTTAATACTTTGTATTTCTTTCCATAATTTATCTAAGGTAGTTTAACTTTGTATGTATAAAGATATAATTTAAAACAAAGAATTATAAATAAGTGGGGCCAAATTTACCTGAAGATTCTTCTCAATCTAGGTAGTCAGATAGCTATCTACAATTTAAATTAAAATAACAATCTTCAGACAACATCCTCTTAATGAAGACTAAATTTCTTGATGATATTTAACTATTTAAGCTAAAGTTTGTGAAATGAGGTACAGGTACACTCAAGTTGAGTTTCACTTATCACATTACTGAAATAATGTATAGTACTAAAAATCTTAATTTATAATTTCCAAGACTGGACAGATAGGAACTACAATTTAAGTACCTTGAATTCAAAATGAATAAATAAAAACAAAAGAGGGGAACTGTTATAGTGATATGCTCAGTCTTCATGATCACATATTAATTCGACCTAATATAGTCTCATTTAGTTTTCTCTCTTTCACTCTCTCTTCTTCCCTTCTCAATTGTAGGTCATGTGAAGACTGGTAGTGACACCATCATACAAATAAATAAACCCACTTCTAGGCTTTTAAATGCATATAAAATTCTTCAGAATATTTAACTAATATCTATTCCATATTTTTCTTTTCCCTTAAGATTGCATTAAAAGTAATACTACCAAAAGCAATATCCAGATTCAGAGCAATCCCCATCAAAATATCAATGACATTCTTCACAGAATTAGAAAAAAAACCCATGATTATGCTAAATTCATTTGAAAGAATAAGAGACCCTGAGTAGTCAAAGCAATAATGAACAGGAAAAGTAATGCAGGAGGCATCACAGTACCTGATCTGAAATTATACTACAAAACTATAGTAACTGAACCAGCATGATACTGACATTAAAACAAACATGAAGACCAATGGAACAGAGTAGAAGACAGGGACAAACCCACATACTTAGAGCCATCTGATACTTGAGACAAAGGTGCCAAAAAAATATTTTGGAGAAAAGGCAGCCTTTTAACAAATGGTTCTGGGAAAACTGGATAGCTATGTGCAGAAAAATGAAACCAGACCCCTATCTCTTACCCAGCACAAAAGTCAAACTGAAATGGACCAAAGACATAGGAATTAGACCAGAAACATTACAACTGTTAGAAGAAAACATGGGTTAACACTCCATCATAAAGATGCAGGCACCACTTTCTCAACAAGACCCCTAAAGCTCAAGAAAAAAAAAAAAAAACAAGAATCAGAAAATGGGATGCCATCAAATTAAAAGCTTTTTGCACAGCAAAGGAAATGATTAAAAGCATGGAGAGAGAGCCTACAGGATGGAAGAAAATATTGGCCAGCTACTCCTCAGATAGAGGATTAATATAATTAATATACAGAATATACAAAGAACTCAAAAAACACCAAAAACACAAATAACCCAATCAGTAAATAGGTGAAAGAACTAAACAGAAACTTCTCAAAAGAAGAAACATAAAAGGCCAAATATATGAAAAATTTTTCAATATTTCTAGAAACCAGGGAAATGCAAATCAAAACTACACTAAGACTTCATCTTACTCTAGTCAGAATGGCAGTGATTGCGGGGGCATCTGGAATTCCATCCAGTGCTTGACAAAGATCCTCTGGAGGATGATTGCAAAGGCTCATCCTAAAAGGAATTGCTGGATGTTTTGCTCCAAAGCATGGTGTTTTCTCTGCTGTGTTTTTCTGATAATATATTACTCATTTCAGTCTGAACGGATTGCTTAAGGGGATGAAGGGAATACAACAAAAATTCTAGAAAATATTACCTACAATCTGAAAAACAATGGGTCTTTACCATTAACAAAATTAAAAATAATTTTGCAACCGTGCTATGAGTCCCTGAAAGCCTCTGGAGAAAATAGTTGTAGATCTGCCTTTGTCTCCAACAGGCTGGTTAAATTTTAACGATGGTTTTGTTCATGTGTGATGGTGAGGTAAGAGAATAAGGTTTCATAACATTCCTTCCTTCCTACAAAGAATATGTCACCCCTATAATAAACGTTGGTACACAATTACAATTGAGACCGCTGCCCTCCTGTACCCCTTAACTCAGCAATTCAGATATTAACCAGATGGACCTAGTAGAGATAGTCACATGAGATTACTTGTCTATTGTTTTAACCACGAGAATATTAAGAATAGTTTTAGGTCACATAGAGTTTAGATAATAATAGTTTGATATTTTTAAAACAATTGTGAATAGGTAAGGATAATCTGTAAGGTTACTGTTTTCTCATAATTTTCTGTTCCTTGTTAAAAACAATTTCTGCCTGTGCTTTGAAAACTTCTTTAATATTAACCACAAGACTGCCATTATAGCCTGAAGAAAACTGTATATAAACCCAGCCCTCCCCAGAATAAAGTGGGATTGATTGCACCAGAACTAGAGTCTGTGTCTTTCATTCTCCATCCATCGCCGACGCTGTCTCCCCGCGCCCTGTTTACCGGTGTGGAACCCATGGACTCCTGCTAGGGCTGGACCCCGGCAAGTGGCGCCCAACGTGGGGCACTCTGGTAAACCCCCCATTTATTAATATTAATTTCTTTCCTTTTCGAGACAGCTAGGATCCTGCCTGGGGTGCCGCGGACCCCTCGGTAGAGAAGGCCGAGAAAGGATAGGCAGGGATAGAAAGAACAGCTACCATGGGAGGTAGTGAAAGCAAAGAAAGAGCATTATTTATTGATATTACTAAGCACTTATTAACTAAAAGAGGAACGCATGTAGAAACAGCTCAATTAAAAAGATTTTTTCATTTTGTGCAAGAATGTGCCTCTTGGTTTCCTGAACAGGGAAACTTAGATGTTAAAACCTGGAAAAAGGTAGGTGATGCTATACATGCATATCATAGATTATATGGCAATGAAAGAGTCCCTGCTGATGCTTTTGCATTGTGGAATCTTTTTAGGGACTGTTTAGACCCTAGACATAAAAGTGAGCAGCTAAGTAAAAGGGTAAGATCACCAGACAAAATGTCAAAAAAGGAGCCTTTGCTGACAGCCTCGGTTAAAAAATATACAGAGAAAACTCCGAGTGAAAGTAAAAGTAAATCAGACGATGATGAAGACGGGAAAAAGGAGAAAGGTCTACCTGATCAGCTCTCCCCGTCTGATGAGGAGGACTTGGAAGAAGCTGCTTTCAGATATCACAATGAGGATCCACCTTTGGTGGCTCCTGTTGTGCCGGCCCTTCCTAAACCCCCAGATAAAATAAAAAGGAAAGTCCAAAAGGTAGGATTTCTAGGTACTGTTCATGAGGCACAAGAACAGGGAGATGTTAGTATTTGTTGCCCTGTAGTATGGGCTATAGATGAGAGAGGAGAGTCTCATTGGGAGCCTCTCTCTCTTTTAAAATGTTAAAAGAACTAAAAGAAGTTGTAAAAGATTTAGAACCTACTTCCCCTTATACTCTGCAGCTAGTGGAGAATGCCCTTCTCCTGTGACTATCCCTAAAGGCTATCATATTATAGTCATTGATTTACAAGACTGCTTCTTTACTATTCCTTTAGCTAAACTAGATAGATGGCATTTTGCTTTTAGCTTACCATCGCCTAACTTACAAAGGCCTTATCAAAGATTTCAAAGGAAAGTATTACCTCAAGGAATGAAAAATAGTCCTACTTTATGTCAAAAATTTGTAGATCAAGCTTTAATTAATTGTAGACAAAAGTATCCAGACTGCTATATGATTCACTATATGGATGATATATTGATTGCACATTCTCAAAGTCATTTGTTACAAATAATATTACAGGATTTGATTAAAGATTTACAGAGGTGGGGTCTGATAGTGGCTCCTGAAAAAATTCAACAGGAACCTCCTTATAATTATCTAGGAAAAACTATAAAAACAGATTGTGTCAGCTCTCAAAAGTTACAAATTCGAAAAGACAAACTATTAACGTTAAATGATTTTCAAAAATTATTGGGAGATATAAATTGGATTAGACCTTATTTAAAACTCTCAACTAATGATTTTAAACTTTTGTTTGAAATACTAAAGGGTGATTCAGATCCTAACTCAAGTAGAATATTAACTAAAGAAGGAGAACAAGCCTTACAAGTTGTTGAAACTGCAATTCAAAAACATTACTTGCAACAAGTTAATTATAACTTGCCTTGGGTTTTTATTGTGCTAAAAACGAAACATACTCCAACAGGTTGTTTATGGCAAAATGATCCACTTGAATGGATACACTTACCAGTATCAGGAAAGAAAATATTAATGTCTTATCCTACTATGGTAGCTTCTTTGGTATTAAAGGCTAGATTTAGAAGTAAAGAATTGTTTGCTTGTGAAATGCATGAAATAATTATTCCTTAAACAAGAGAACAATTTGACCAATTATTACAAATTGATGATCAATGAGCTATTGCATTTCTAAATTTTACAGAAAAAATTTCTTTCCACTTGCCCAATAATCCTTTACTACATTTTTTATTTCAAACAGAAATAATATTTCCTAAATGGTGCTCCTCAACTCCAATTAACAATGCTATGTTAATATTTACAGATGGGTCATCAAATGGAAAAGCAGTTACAATAATTAATTCTCAACCCACAGTTCTATGGACACAAGAAACTTCTGCACAAAGAACTGAATTAGAAGCAGTCATCTATGCTTTCAAGACTGTTGCTCAACACTTTAATTTGTACACAGACTCACTATACATTGTTAAACTGTTTCCAACCATAGAAACAGCAATGCTCTCCTTTTCATCTAAAATTATACATAGGTTACAAGAACTTCAATATTTAATTCATAACAGAACTTCACATTTCTTTATAGGTCATATTCGGGGATATTCCGGATTACCTGGTCCCCTTACTCAGGGGAATACCCATGCTGATCACTTAACTAAAATTTTTATTTTAACAGCTATAGAAGAAGCTATTATATCACACAAAAATCATCATCAAAATTCATCTGCCTTACAAAAACAATTTCATATTTCTAGAGAAGAAGCTAGAACTATTGTTAAAAATTGTCATGTTTGTCCTAAATTTATTCCTTCTCCACAGATGGGAGTTAATCCTTGAGGTCTTTTACCTAATGTCTTATGGCAAATGGATGTAACTCATATATCAGAATTTGCAAAATTGTCTTATGTTCATGTTACAGTTGATACCTTTTCTCATGTTATTGTGGCCTCAGCCAGAACTGGGGAAGCCTACAAGGATGTGATTCAACATTTATTCCTTTGTTTTTCTGTTTTAGGAATGCCTAAAAAATTAAAAACTGATAATGCTCCTGCTTATACATCAAAACCATTTAAAGATTTTGTTCCAGGTTTAACATATCTCATGTTACAGAAATTCCTTATAACCCACAAGGACAAGCAATGGTAGAAAGGAACCATCAAAGATTAAAAATACAAATAAATAAGTTAAAGGAGGGAGAGTTTAAATACTCTTCCCCACATCATATTTTACAATGTGCTTTATTTGTTTTAAATCATCTAAATACTGACAAGGAGGGAAATACTACAATGATGAGACATTGGGAAAGTAAAAGGTCAAAACAAAGTTTAGTAAAATGGAAAGATTTATTATCTGGTAAATGGAAAGGACCTGATGTCTTGCTAACCTCCGGTCGAGGCTATGCTTGTGTATTTCCACAGGATGCAGAAACACCTTTGTGGATTCCAGACAGATTAATACGTCACTACAATGAGCCCTATTCGAAGGAGGAAGAAAAAAAAGTATTGGATCCCTTACCAACCCAATCAGAGGGACAAAAACGGGCTATTATTTAAGATGAAAAAGTTGCATCTTGCACAATCATCCGCAACGCGCTACTCAGACCTGCCGACTTGGGGACAAGTGAAACGCCTGACTGCCGCTGCTGAACACCTGGTGAACAGCTCCGGAAAACCTAAAACCCCAGAGGCTTTGTTTTTTGCATTGATTGCTCTCATTTCAACTCAGGTACTGCCTATTCATGCTTATGATAATAAAGGGAAAGCTTACTGGACCTATTTTCCAAATCCTCCCTTACTGCATCCAACTACTTGGAGCAGATCTAATATTAAAGTATTTACTAATGAGCCTCAACTACTTGGAGGGATTGCAGATTCTTTAATACCACATAAAATAGCATTTACAATTACATTTCATGGAATTACTGAAGAGACACCAATGTGCTTTAGTACAGATAATCTACATGTGCCATTGGGATGTCTCCCTTTAAGTTATAGGACTTACATTACTGATTATCCAGGAGAAGAAGACAACAAAAGAGATATATGGTCCGAAGAGATAACCTCACTTGGATATGCTAATTATAATGATACAAATATTTCGGTGGCTTTACCGCCTCCTTTTAAACCGTGTGACGACTTTAACAGTCGTAAAGACAGCTCTTGGAATCTACTCAATTTAGAAACAGATTCCCAAAATGGTTTGAATGTGGTTTTCATCATACTGCACTACAGTTTAAGCCACAAGGCTCTGCTACTAATATTACAGATTATTCTGTGTCTTCTCCTGATTTTGATTATAAACTTTGGTTAAAGATAAGACGAAATAAAACAGTACATTTTAATTTTAACCCTTTTCATACCAATGAGCCTATTCATAGATGGTTTACTCCTGGATGGGTAACACCCATCTATCGGAGTGACCTTATAAATGGTAAATTCTCTTACTTTCCTGACTTGTATAAACTATTAGCAGCTACTAATGTAGTATTACTACAAAGACCTAAGTTAAGTAAACCTAATGACTTTGCAGTACGTGCTTGTATAAATGCTCCTCATGCTATTCTTATGTCTACCATAAATAATTTCAATATCACTAAAAATAAGGAAGCTTATAACATTTATTGTCATGATTGTGTTCTTACTAATTGTATTAATTTAACCATGTCTAAAGATTTAAAGGTGTTTTTAATTGTACATCAGCCTAATTATGTTATATTGCCAGTCAATCTTACAGAATCTTGGTATGATGATCCAGGTGTTGAAATTTTAAAAACAGTTAATGAACTTTTAAGACCAAAAAGATTTGTTGCAGCTTTGATTTTAGGAATAACAGCTTTAATCAGTATAATCACTTCCTTAGCTCTCTCGACCACAGCGCTTGTACAGGAAATTCATACCGCTTCACATGTAAATGATTTATCTCATAATGTCTCTGTGGCTTTAGCGGCACAAGAACAAATTGATAAAAAATTAGAAACTAGAATTAATGCCCTTGAAGAAGCTATTCTCTTTATGGGAAATGAGATTCAAAATATTCAAACTAGAATGACCACTAGATGTCATGCTAATTATAAATGGATTTGTATTACTCCTTTAATGGTTGATAATAATACTAATTGGGAACAAGTTAAAGCTCACCTTAGAGGAGTTTGGAATAATATTAATATAGCACCAGATATCAATGCTTTACAACTACAAATAAGAATGTTGAGTCAGGCTCATCTCTCGGTTGTTCCAACAGATAATTTGGCCTCCCAAATGTTTAATAATATAAAAACAACTATATTTAATAGTACATTCCTAAATACAATATTACAAATATGGCTTGATTGGAGTATGTATTTTAATTTTAATTCTTTGTCTTCCAGTCGTCCTCCAAGTAATCCTCAGACTAGTCAAGAGAGTAAAAATTCAAGAAGGCCTCTTCACTTTACAAAATAAAAAAGGGGGAGCTGCGGGGGCATCTGGAATTCCATCCAGTGCTTGACAAAGATCCTCTGGAGGATGATTGCAAAGGCTCATCCTAAAAGGAATTGCTGGATGTTTTGCTCCAAAGCATGGTGTTTTCTCTGCTGTGTTTTTCTGATAATATATTACTCATTTCAGTCTGAACGGATTGCTTAAGGGGATGAAGGGAATACAACAAAAATTCTAGAAAATATTACCTACAATCTGAAAAACAATGGGTCTTTACCATTAACAAAATTAAAAATAATTTTGCAACCGTGCTATGAGTCCCTGAAAGCCTCTGGAGAAAATAGTTGTAGATCTGCCTTTGTCTCCAACAGGCTGGTTAAATTTTAACGATGGTTTTGTTCATGTGTGATGGTGAGGTAAGAGAATAAGGTTTCATAACATTCCTTCCTTCCTACAAAGAATATGTCACCCCTATAATAAACGTTGGTACACAATTACAATTGAGACCGCTGCCCTCCTGTACCCCTTAACTCAGCAATTCAGATATTAACCAGATGGACCTAGTAGAGATAGTCACATGAGATTACTTGTCTATTGTTTTAACCACGAGAATATTAAGAATAGTTTTAGGTCACATAGAGTTTAGATAATAATAGTTTGATATTTTTAAAACAATTGTGAATAGGTAAGGATAATCTGTAAGGTTACTGTTTTCTCATAATTTTCTGTTCCTTGTTAAAAACAATTTCTGCCTGTGCTTTGAAAACTTCTTTAATATTAACCACAAGACTGCCATTATAGCCTGAAGAAAACTGTATATAAACCCAGCCCTCCCCAGAATAAGGTGGGATTGATTGCACCAGAACTAGAGTCTGTGTCTTTCATTCTCCATCCATCGCCGACGCTGTCTCCCCGCGCCCCGTTTACCGGTGTGGAACCCATGGACTCCTGCTAGGGCTGGACCCCGGCAAGTGATCAAGAATACAAACAGTAATAAATCCTGCCAAGGATATGGGGAAAAAGGTACACTTGTACATTTGAGGTGGGACTGCATACTAGTACAACCACTCTGGAAAGTAGTACGGAGATTTCTCAAAAAACTAGAATAAACCACCATATGACCCAGCTATCCCACTCGGTATTTTCCCAAAAGTCCTACAATCAGCATTCCACAGAGATATTGCCTCCTCAATGTTCATACTAGTACAATTCACAATAGCTAAATTATGGAATCAACCCAGATACCCATCAAGAAATAAACAGGTTAAGAAACTATGGTATAGTATATTATGTTGTTCTATACTTAGTCATAAAGAAGAATGCAATTATGGCATTTGCTGGTAAATGGATGAAAATGGAAAACATCAAGCTAAATGAAATAAGCCAGACTCGGAAACTCAAAGGTCAAATGTTTTCCCTCATATGTGGAAGCAAGAATAAAATAAAGGAGAGGAGGAGGGACGAATAGGATATCATAAAGATAGAGGTAAGATCAATAGTGTGACTGACAGGCAGAGTGGAGGGAGGGAAAGGGGAGGCAATGTGGAATGAATTCTTTATTCTTTTCAGTTTTACATGACAGTAGAGTGCATTTTGGCAAATATACATATACAGAGTGTAAGTTATTCTACTTAGGATCCCATTCTTGTGGTTGTACGTGATGTGGAGTTACCCCGGTCACATATACAAATACAAGGCTGGGAAAGTTATGACCAATTAATTCTGTTTTTTCTATCCCCCTCCTCCTCCCTTCCCTTCATTTCCCTTTGTCTAATCCAATGGATTTCTATTATTCCTCAACCTCCCTTGTTTGGGTTAGCATCCACAAATCAGAGAGAACATTTGGCCTTTCATTTTTTGGAATTGGCTTATTTAGCATGATATTCTCCAGTTCCATCTACTTTCCTGCAAATGCCATAATAATTTCATTGTTTTTTTATGGCTAAGTAATATTCCATTTCTTTATCCATTCATCCACTAAAGGACACCTAGTTTGTTTCCATAGTTTGGCTATAGCGAGTTGAGCTGCTATAAACATGGATGTGGCTGCATCACTGTACTATGCTGTTTTTACGTCGTTTGGGTAGTGAGATAACAGGGTCAAATGGTGGTTACATTCTAAGTTTTCTTAGGAATCTCCATACTGCTTTCCATAGTGACTGTACCAATCTGTAGTGCCACCAACAATGTATAAGAAACCATTCTACCCACATCCTTGCCAACACTTATGGTTACTTGTACTCTTTGTAATTGCCATTCTGACTGGAGTGAGATGGAATCTCAGTGTAGTTTTAATTTGCATTTCTCTAATTGCTAGAGATGTTGAACATTTTTTCATATTTTTTTTACCATTCGTATTTCTTCTTCTGTGAAGTGTTTGTTCAGTTCCTTTGCCCACTTATTGATTGTGTTATTTATGGGAAAGGGAAGATAAGGCAGAATGAATTCTTTAAAAATCATAATATGTGCATATATAAGTATTCCACAGGGAATTTCACCTTTCTATGTAAGTAAGAAGAACCAATCAGATATGAACTAATAGAAGAGCAAATGAAGTCTAGCAGAGTAGAGGAAGGAGAACAGGGTGGGGGTGGGGGGATAAAATTCAAAGAGCACTCATTTACCAGTTATTCAGAGGAATTAGGAGTAACTTTGTGAACCTAAAGGGAAAACAGAGATTCTCTTTAATCTCCAACTAAAGAAAGAAATGGCAGTAGTTGCCAAGTGTAAGTCCCCTCTATAGTTGGTTTTTAAACTATCCCAAGAAAATTTTATGGTAGAATTTCCATTAGACTGATATTACCATAGCTTTTCCTTTCACTCATAACATAAAAAAAGTTCACAAATGTGCAGTTATGTTCAGTTTGTGTTATAACAACTCTTAACTTTATTTTACAAATACCTGTGATATCCTAATATTTGTTGATCTCTCTTAGATATCTATTCCTATAAAAAATTGTAAAATTTTTGTGGTATTGAGGAGAGACAAATATTAAAATTACACAGGAAAATAATGTGTAAGGTAAAGAAGAAAAAAATCAATGTATTCACTGGAAAAAGTAGTTGAAATGGTGATACAATAAGAGAACACATATTAATATCCTTGCTAGAACCATTTCAAATAGGATATAAGCTCCATTTCTTCCATGTTCTGCAACATTTTAAATTCCTCATTGATAATCAAGAGCTAATGATGGCTGGGCACTGTGGCACATGCCTGTAATTCCAGATAGCTGGGAAGCTGAAGGCAAGAAGATCACAAGTTCCAAGTCAGCCTGGACAACTTACTAAGACACTTTCTCAAATTAAAATTTTAAAAATGTCTGGGGGTGTAATTCAGAGGTAGAGAACCCCTTGGATTCAAGCACAGTACCAGAAAAAAGAAAGCTAATGACAAATTTTATAGGATACTTGATCAAAAATCAGAGCAAAGTCATTCCATTTAAAGAGTCCAAATACAGTTTTAGTGGAAGACTTCCATTAAAAAATGTAAATTGCAAAAAACATTATGCTTACTACGGTAATTAAGATTCACAAAACCCAAAGTGCATACAGTACACCTGACACTGTAGGACAATAACAGTTTAGATAAATTTACAAGATCCAATTATTTACTCCTTGCAATTTAGTCAACAACTAAAAAAATATAAATTCAATAGCTTATAAGACCAATAAACACGGTCTGTTCTAAAAGTACTGTAGATTTTACAGGCATACACATATATCTAGTTCTGAAAAAGATTATCAGATTGAATCTATTCCATTTATTGATTCCTGCTTTTATTTCTTGTACTTTGGAAGTCATGTTAAAGAAGTCTGGTCTAAGCTGACATGATGAAGATTTGGACCTACTTTTTCTTCTATTTGGTGCAGGGTCTCTGATCTAATTCCTAGGTCCTTTTGAGTTGAGTTTTGTGCAGGGTGAGATAGGGATTTAGTTTCATTTTGCTGCATATGGATTTCCAGTTTTCCCAGCACCATTTGTTGAAGAGGCTATCTTTTCTCCATTGTATGTTTGTCTACAGAGTGGGAGAAAATCTTTGCCACATGCACTTCAGATAGAGCACTAATCTCCAGAATTTATAAAGAACTCAAAAAACTTTACACCAAGAATACAAACAACCCAATCAATAAATGGGCTAAGGAAATGAACAGACACTTCACAGAACAAGATCTACAAGCAATCAACAGATATATGAAAAATGTTCAACATATCTAGTAATAAGAGAAATGCAAATCAAAACTATACTAAGATTTCATCTTACCTTAATTAGAATGTCTATTATGAAGAATACAAGCAACAACAGGTGTTGGCAAGGGTGTGGGGAAAAAGGTACACCCATACATCGCTGGAATATTATTCAGCCATAAAGAATAAAATTATGGCATTTGCAGGTAAATGGATAGAGTTAGAGAATATCATGCTAAGTGAAATAAGCCAAGTCCAAAAAACCAAAGGCCAAATGATTTCTCTGATAAGTGGCTGATGATACATAATAGGTGGGGGAGAATGAAGGATGGATGGATTGAGGGTTGGGGAGGGGTGTTGGGAAGGAATGATAATAGAATGAGACAAACATCATTACCCTGTGTTCATGTATGATTACACAAACGGTGTGACTCTACTTCTTGTACAACCAGAGAATGAAAGCTGTACCCCATTTGTGTACAACAAATTAAAATTTTTAAAAAGATTATCAGAAATAAGTTATAAAAAAAAAGCAATAAAATAAATGGAAGTTCTGACATGAAAGAAATATCACATTTAAACTAAAAATCCATAAAGGGTACAGATTATCTAATTATGAAAATCTCATACATCTTGAATTAAGAAAGAACAACAGACCTAAAAATCAAAACCCACATGTTAAATCAATAAATGGGCTAAGGACTTTGACTTTGCTTCAAGTTAGTTAGGCTCTGACTACTCCTGATTTTTTATTATATCAAAAAATGAACTACCTCCCATCTTTTCCCTTTACTAAGTTAAACATTCTTCCCTCAACATTCTTCGAAACAACCAACTTCTAAGCCACTGCTTCTTAATTCCCTGCCTGACCCCTCCTGCACTGTGTAAAGCCATATAGTGTACATTAGCAATATTCTTAAATCAGGTATTTATCTTATAGGTAATTTTGCTTACCCTTATAAATTCTAATCTCTTTGATAAAAAAGATTTGATATTCCTTTCTTTTGCCTTCTTCCACATTACTTTCCATTAAGAGTGTGAATTCCATGAAGGCAGGAGCTGTTCTGCTTACTACCAGAAATCCAGAAGAGCAGTTTTCTACTGAATTACTCAAATTTAACTGAAAGAATGAGTGAAAGCTAGATAATGAAAATCAAATATCATCACTGACTTACTCTATAAATCTGCTAATGAGGGACATTCTAAACTAGGTTCTTAAATATGAATTTTAAACATTAAAATGTAGACATTTTCAAGGTTGTTTAAATTACTATAATGCTAAAATTGTCTTTAGAGCAAGCACAGGAATACATGAAGTTGATGACCAAATTTTTGAAAATCCAACAGAGTAGGATAGAATAACAGGATGAAAGCAATTATTTTAAGAGCTGTGTTATCCAATATATTTTAATTCTGAGTAAAGGGAGATCAGAGAAAAGGACCTAAAAGGAGCTAGTCAGTCAACTGCTAATAATTAAAAGTTAGCAATATTGTAAGATACATGGAGAACATGAAACAAGTAGGAAGTGTTTTTCAAACCTAAATGGCAAAGTTTCTGTTTCAAGATGGATGTTGACAATTGTTTAATTTTACCTAGCAAATTTCGAGTTTTTAAAAATGTGTCTAATGGATGCTTCCAGGTCCTCTACTAACAATGCCAGAAAACATACATTTAAGAAGAAACATGATCCCCAAACATATCAAGCAGGTATTTGGAGTTTAGAGTTAAGTCAAAAGAACATATTATCAATAACACTGTAAAATCACTCACCCCAGGATAGTTAACGGGGATAAGTAAAAATGCAAATATATATTCAATACATGAGATTTTTGAACCTAAGTGGAAGAGTAAAAGGCATGACTCATGGCCACTTTGGTGGCTGATTTAACATCTGGTATGGGCTAAAGATACAGAAATGTTGGCTGGTAGTAAATGAAGACAATTAGAGCTGCTCTACAGAGAAAAAGTATGAGAAGGGAGCGGGAAAGTTGGAGATTAAGTAACGGGATGCTTAAAGTCCATTTCAAACTGGTGCCTCGAGGAAGGATCTAGATTCAAGAGAAGAATGAAAAAAACACAGGATGAGTTGTAGGTTAGATTTTCAGGGGAAGCTAAGTTTTCCTACCTTCTCCAGTGTTGTTTTTTTAATGAATGAACTACTTATTCACTGAATTTATGGAAAGTTAATGATTAATTATCTTAGAATGATTTAAGAAATATAACCCCCACTTCCAATATAAACAAAAACCTCAACCTGGGAAGTATGAACATTCCTTTGACCCTTGGAAATTATGTGGGTGTATGATGAGTGTTTAAGAAAGAAAAGGAATATTTGTATTGTTCCATACCTTTTAGATTTTCAAAAATATCTATAACCAAAATCAACACACAAAAATTAACTGAATTTTTATATACCAATAATGAATAATTCAAGGAAGAAATTAAGAAAACAATCCCACTTAAAAGAGCAGGAAATAAAATACTTTGGTGTAAATTTAACAAGAAGGCAAAAGACCTCGACAATGAAAAGTACAAAGTGCTGCTGAAAGAAATTAAAGACAATACAAATAAATGCAAAGACATCCTGTGTTCACAGACTGGAAGACTTAATATTGTTAACATCCATACTTCCCAAAACAATCTACTAATTTATGCAATCTCAATCAAAATCTCAATGACATTTTTGGCAGAAATAGAAAAAATATTTAAGTTGATAATGGAATCTCAAGGGATCTCGGTTACCAAAATAATATCAAAAAAGCACCAAGTTGGAGGTTTCAAGATGGTGGACTAGAGGACTGCATTTCATGTTGCTCCAGGAGGCAGGATTCAAAAGAGGAGATAGTGAGAGACTTGGGACCAACTCAAAGCCGCTGGGTGAGTCTCTCCCGTTGGGGAGGCGACCCGGATGGGGCAGTAGCCCCGGAACGCAGGGAACTTTGTGAAGTAGAGTTGCTCAGCAAGATGCCCCTCCCCCCACTGGAGCGGTAAACACGGACAACTGGGATCATCATAGAGGAGGCGGCTCAGCACAGTGCTTGGACTTGGAGCAACCACTGGGGCTCTGGGCGGCTGCCAGAGGAGGAGCTGCGTGGTGAGCTGTTTGGACTCAGAACGACCGCTTCCGAACACCGGGGGGGCTGCCCGGAGGAAGAGGAGGAGGAGTGCGGCGGGTCGCTTGGTCTAGGAGTGACTGCATCAGAGCCACAGGCAGTTGACAGAGGAGGAGGCGAGTGGTGAGATGTTTGGACTCAAAGCGACCGCTCCTGAACACCGGTGGCCTGCCTGGAGGAGGAGCGCGGTGGGTCACTTGGTCTCGGAGCCACCACTCCTGAACACCCAGGGGGCTACCCCGAGGAGGAGGAGGAACAGGGTGGGTCACTTGGACTCAGAGTGACTACCTAGGGCTACGGGCGGTTGGCGGGAGGAGGAGAGGTGAAGTGAGTTGCTTGAACTCCTAGTGACTGCGTCGGAAACCGGGCAGCAGTCCGGAGGAGGAGGTGTGTGGTGGGTCTCTGGGTCTCGGAGCTATTGTACGGGGCTCCAGGTGGCGGCTCAGAGGAGGGGCCGCACAGCCAGGCGATTAGGTGCAGAGCAGGGTCCCAGGACCTAGGCGGCTTCTTGCTGGAAGAGCCACACTGAGACACACTTAGGGGTGGAGCGAAGTTTCCAGGACTGCGGGCAGATTGTCTGAGGAGAGGTAGCCTAAGGAGACTCGTCTGCGAAGGGTGAGGCTCCCAGGCCCAGGAGGTAGGTCCGGGCCCCTGGGAACGTTGCAGAGGAAGACAGCCCAGCACAGGCGGTAGTTGTAGATTGAGGGGAACCTCTAGGAGGGGAACTGACCAGCAAGACCTCCCCACTGGGTGAGTCTTCCCTGCTGGGTGAGGTTTTCCCACAAGGACAGTAAAACCAGAGACAAAGGCACAAACAGGCCTTGCCTCACCCTGCAGCCTAGTTCCCCTTTGGATGACATTTGGTCAACAAGTGGAGGCACCTCTGCCCACTATCAGGGAATATACCCCACCTGAGGGTCACCATCCCTAGAGAGGCAGCTTCCTTGTGGAGCACCGCATTATCAACTTCCTCCAAGACTGCAGGCTACTGAAGGATAAGAGGAGATATACTAGCAATCTTCAGAGACATTATAAGTCAATAAAGGAAATCTGCAATATTTTAAGGACCCACTGATTCCTGAACAATATGAGAAAACAAGGGAAGAAAATGCCCCAAACAAATCTAGATGTTACATCAATAAAATCCAATGACAGCATGGCAGAAGAAATGACAGAAAGGGAGTTCAGAATGTACATAATTAAAATGATCAGGGAAGCAAACGATGAGATGAAAGAGCAAATGCAGGCATTGAATGATGAGATGAAAGAGCAAATGCAGACATTGAATGATAGCACCAATCGACAGTTAAAACAGCAAATACAGGAAGCAAAAGATCATTTCAATAAAGAGTTAGAGATATTGAAAAAAACCAAACAGAAATCCTTGAAATGAAGGAAACAATAAAACAAATTAAGAACTCCATAGAAAGCACAACCAATAGGACAGAACACCTGGAAGACAGAACCTCAGATATTGAAGACAAAATATTTAACCTTGAAAACAAAGTTGAACAGAGAAGATGGTAAGAAATCATGAACAGAATCTCCAAGAACTATGGGATATCATAAAAAGGCCAAATTTGAGAATAATTGGGATTGAGGAAGGCTTAGAGAAACAAACCAAAGGAATGAACAATCTATTCAATGAAATAATATCAGAAAATTTCCCAAATCTGAAGAATGAAATGGAAAATCAAGTTCAAGAGGCTTATAGGACTCCAAATACACAAAATTACAACAGACCCACACCAAGGCACATTATAATGAAAATGCCAAACATACAAAATAAAGACAGAATTTTAAAGGTTGTGAGAGAAAAGAACCAAATTACATTCAGGGGGAAACCAATATGGATATCAGCAGATTTTTCAATCCAGACCCTAAAAGCTAGAAGGGCCTAGAACAACATTTTTCAAGCTCTGAAAGAAAATGGATGCCAACCAAGAATCTTATACCCAGCAAAACTTATGTTCAAATTTGATGATGAAATAAAATCATTCCATGATAAACAAAAGCTAAAAGAATTTACAAAAAGAAAGCCAGCATTACAGAACATTCTCAGCAAGATATTCCATGAGGAAGAGATAAAACACAAAGAAGCAAATCAGCAAAGGGAGGAATTATCCTAAAGGAACTGTCAAATAAAGGAGGAACCAAGTTGTGTCAAAAAAATAAATAAATAAATAAAATTTTAAAAATGAACCAAATGACCGGGAATACAAATCATATCTCAATAATAACCTTGAATGTTAATGGCCTGAATTCATCAATCAAAAGACATAGACTGGCAGATTGGATTAAAAAGAAAGATCCAACAATATGTTGCCTGCAAGACACTCACCTCATAGAAAGAGATACCCATAGACTAAAGGTGAAAGGATGGGGAAAAACATACCATGTACATGGACTCAGCAAAAAAGCTGGAGTATCCATCCTCATTTCAGATAATGTGGACTTCAAGCCAAAGTTAGTCAGAAGGGATAAAGAAGGACATTTCATACTGCTTAAGGGAAGCATAAATCAGCAAGATATAACAATCATAAACATCTATGCCCCAAACAGTGGCTCTTCCATGTATGTCAAACAAATCCTTCTCAATTTTAGAAACCAAATAGACCATAACACAATAATACTAGGTGATTTTAACACGCCTCTCTCACCACTGGACAGATCTTCCAAACAAAAGTTGAACAAAGAAACCATAGATCTCAATAACACAATCAATAATTTAGACTTAACAGACATTTATAGAATATACGATCCAACCAAGAGTGAATACACTTTCTTCTCAGCAGCACATGGATCCTTCTCTAAATAGACCATATATTATGCCACAAAGCTAACGTGAGCAAATACAAGAAGATAGAGACACTACCTTGTATTCTATCAGATCATAATGGATTGAAGTTAGAAATAAATGAAAGAGTAAAAAACAGAAACTACGCCAACACCTGGAGATTAAACAATATGCTATTATATGATGAATGGATAATAGAAGATATTAGGAAGGAAATTAAAAAATTCTTAGAGGTAAACGAGAACAAAGAAACATCATATCAAAATCTCTGGGACACTATGAAAGCAGTACTTAGAGGAAAATTTATTTCATGGAGTGCATTTAATAAAAGAAGTAAAACTCAAAAAATAAACAACCTAACACTACAGCTCAAAGCCCTAGAAAAAGAAGAACAGACCAACACCAAAAGTAGTAGAAGACAGGAAATAGTTAAACTCAGAGCTGAAATCAATGAAATTGAAACAAAAGAAACAATACAAAAAATTGACAAAATAAATAGTTGGTTCTTCGAAAAAATAAACAAAATTGATAAACCTTTAGCCACACTAACGAAGAGAAGACGAGAGAAAACCCAAATTACTAAAATTCGGAATGAACAAGGAAATATCACAACAGACACGATTGAAATACAAAACATAATTAGAAGCTATTTTGAAAATCTATACACCAACAAAACAGAAAACCTCGAAGACATCAACAGGTTTCTAGAGACATATGAATTGCCTATACTGAACGAGGAGGACATACACAATTTAAATAGACCAATTTCAAGTAATGAAATAGATGAAGTCATCAAAAGCCTACCAACAAAGAAAAGTCCAGGACCAGATGGGTTCTCAGTCGAGTTCCATAAAACCTTTAAAGAAGAGCTCATTCCAATACTTCTCAAAGTATTCCATAAAATAGAAGAGGAGGGAACCCTCCCAAACTCATTCTATGAAGCCAATATCACCCTGATACCTAAACCAGACAGAGACACATCAAGGAAAGAAAATTTCAGACCAATATCCTTAATGAACATCAACGCAAAAATTCTCAACAAAATTTTAGCAAATCGCATACAAAAACATATTAAAAAGATAGTGCACCATGATCAAGTGGGTTTCATCCCAGGGATGTAAGGTTGGTTCAACATCAGGAAATCAATAAATGTAATTCACCATATCAACAGCCTTAAAGTCAAGAATCACATGATTATTTCGATAGATGCAGAAAAAGCATTTGATAAAATACAGCACCCCTTCATGC
This sequence comes from Sciurus carolinensis, assembly GCF_902686445.1. NCBI lineage: Eukaryota > Metazoa > Chordata > Mammalia > Rodentia > Sciuridae > Sciurus > Sciurus carolinensis. Next base: position 27,311,076 of record NC_062226.1, read on the forward strand.
TCAAAACACTAGAAAAAATAGGGATAGTGGGAATAAACCTTAACATTGTAAAGGCCATCTACACTAAGCCCATGGCTAATATCATTCTAAATGGTGAAAAACTGAAAGCATTCCCCCTAAAAACTGTAACAAGGCAGGGATGCCCTCTTTCACCACTTCTTTTCAATATCGTCCTTGAAACTCTAGCCAGAGCAATTAGACAGACCAAAGAAATTAAAGGGATACGAATAGGAAAAGAAAAACTCAAACTAACCCTGTTTGCTGATGATATGATTATATACTTAGAGGAACCAGGAAATTCCACCAGAAAACTTTTAGAACTCATAAGTGAATTCAGTAAAGTAGCGGGATATAAGATCAATGCACATAAATCTAAGGCATTTTTATACATAAGTGATGAATCTTCAGAAAGAGAAGTTAGGAAAACAACCCCATTCACAATAGCATCGAAAAAAATAAAATACTCGGGAATCAATCTCACAAAAGAGGTGAAAGACCTCTACAGTGAGAACTACAGAACACTAAAGAAAGAAATTAAAGAAATCCTCAGAAGATGGAAAGATCTCCCATGTTCTTGGATAGGAAGAATTAATATTGTCAAAATGGCCATACTACCAAAAGTGCTATACAGATTCAATGCAATTCCAATTAAAATCCCAATGATGTACCTTACAGAAATAGAGCAAGAAATTATGAAATTCATCTGGAAGAATAAAAAACCCAGAATAGCTAAAGCAATCCTTGGCAGAAAGAGTGAAGCAGGGGGTATCGCAATACCAGATCTTCAACTCTACTACAAAGCAATAGTAACAAAAACGGCATGGTATTGGTACCAAAATAGAAAGGTGGATCAATGGTACAGAATAGAGGACATGGACACAAACCCAAATAAATACAATTTTCTCATACTAGACAAAGGTGCCAAAAATATGCAATGGAGAAAAGATAGCCTCTTCAACAAATGGTGCTGGGAGAATTGGAAATCCATATGCAACAGAATGAAACTAAACCCATATCTCTCACCATGCACGAAACTAAACTCAAAATGGATTAAGGACCTCGGAATCAGATCACAGACCTTGCATCTTATAGAAGAAAAAGTAGGTCCAGAGCTTCAACATGTCGGCTTAGGACCAGACTTCCTCAACAGGACTCCCATAGCACAAGAAATAAAAGCAAGAATCAATAACTGAGATAGATTCAAACTAAAAAGCTTTCTCTCAGCAAAGGAAACTATCAGCAATGCAAAGAAAGAGCCTACAGAGTGGGAGAAAATCTTTGCCAATCATACTTCAGATAGAGCACTCATCTCCAAAATCTATAAAGAACTCAAAAAACTCTACACCAAGAATGCAAATAATCCAATCGACAAATGGGCTAAGGAAATGAGCAGACACTTCACAGAAGAAGATCTACAAGCAATCAACAAACATATGGAAAAATGTTCAACATCTCTAGTAATAAGAGAAATGCAAATCAAAACCACCCTAAGATTCCATCTCACCCCAATTAGAATGGCGATTATCAAGAATACAAGCAACAACAGGTGTTGGTGAGGATGTGGGGAGAAAGGTACACTCATACATTGCTGGTGGGGCTGCAAATTAGTGCAGCCACTCTGGAAAGCAGTGTGGAGACTTCTTAGAAAACTTGGAATGGAACCACCATTTGACCCAGCTATCCCACTCCTTGGCCTATACCCAAAGGACTTAAAATCAGCATATTACAGAGATACAGCCACATCAATGTTCATAGCTGCTCAGTTCACAATAGCCAGATTGTGGAACCAACCTAGATGTCCTTCAACTGATGAATGGATAAAGAAACTGTGGTATATATATACAATGGAATATTACTCAGCCATAAAGAATGATAAAATTATGGCATTTGCAGGCAAATGGATGAAATTGGAGAATATCATGCTAAGTGAGATAAGCCAATCTCAAAAAACCAAAGGAAGAATGATATCGCTAATAAGTGGATGATGACACATAATGGGGGGTGGGAGGGGTTAGTGTTAGGGTTAGAGTTAGGGTTAGGGAGGGGGGCAAGAATGGAGGAAGGAAGGACTGTATAGAGGGAAAAGAGGGGTGCGAGGGGTGGGGGGAAGGGAAAAAATAACAAAATGAATCAAACAGCATTACCCTATGTAAATTTATGATTACACAAATGGTATGCCTTTACACCATGTACAAACAGAGAAACAACATGTATCCCATTTGTTTACAATAAAAAAAAAAAAGCACCAAGTTGAAGTCCTCAACACTGATTTCAAAACATTAAAACAAAGCTACAATAATCATAACTGGGTGGTGTTGGCATAAAGACAGACACAGAATAGAGCAACGACACAGAATAGCCTAATCATAAACTCTCACCCCTATGGAAAAAATGATTGTTGACAAGGGTGCTAGGATCACACAATGGAATCAGGACAACTTCCAACTAATGGAGTTAGGAAAACTGACCGTAACTTTATCCTTATACAAAAACTAACCAAAAAATGGATAGACTTACACATAAGCCCTAAAACTACAAAACCTCTAGAAAAAAACACAAGGAAAGCTTCATCACACCATATATTGTGGCATTGCATTTGTAACAAAAGCAAAAATAGACAAATGGGACTACATCAAACTTTAAAACTTCTTCATAGTAAAAGAAACAACCAACAGAGTACAAAAGTAATGTACAGAATGGAAAAAAAAAAATAACTGAATTGCAGTAAGCTGCAATTCTGACCAGGGGTTAATATCCAGAATATAGGGTTCTGGGATGTAGCTTAGTACTATAGCACCTGCCTAGCATAAGTGAGGCACTCCAGATAAATAAAATTAAATTAAAATATACCCAGAATATATAAAGAACTCCTACAACTTAGGCAGGCATGGTGGCATACACTGTAATTCCGGTGACTCAGGAGGCTGAGGTAGGAGGATTGCAAGTTGCTGAGACCAACTTAGTGAGACAAAATAAAAAATAAAAAGGGTTGGGGATGTGGTTCAGTGGTTAAGTGACCCTGGGTTCAATTCCTGATGCCCCTCCCCACAAAAAAGAACTCTTACTACTCAACAACAATAAAAGTTACCCAATTAAAAGATGGGGAAAGAACCTGAATAGACATTTCTCTAAAGAAAACAATGGAGAAGACCAACAAATCAAAAAGATGCTCAACATCTCTAATCATTAGACAAATGCAAATCAAAGCTATAACAAAATATCTACTATTAAAAAAAAAACAGAAAATAAGTATTGGTAAGGATATAGAAAAACAGGAAAGCTTGTGTTCTGCTCCTAAGAAGGCAAAATGGTATAGCCACTATGGAAAAACAGTATGAAGGTTTCTCAGAAAACTAAAAAGAGAACTATCGTATGATTAGCAATCTGACTTCTGAGTATACATCCAAAAGAATTAAAGGAGCATCCTAGGTTTATATTTACACAACAATGTTCACCAAGGCATTATTCACAATAATCAAGAGGTAGAAATATCACAAATGTTCATGGACAGATGAATGGAAAAAAGAAAACGTAGTACATAAATGAAATATTAAGTCATAAATACAAGGAAATCTTGGTATATGCGACAAGAAGGATGACCCTTGGGGACATTGTACTGAGTAAAATAACAGTGTCACAAAAGGACAGTCAATGACAATTCTCATGTGAGATATCTAGAGTAATCAAAATAATAGAAAAGGAAATAGTATGATTGCCAGGAGCTGGCAGGAGGAGAAAATGAGGAGATTTTGTTCAAGGGACTCATAGTTTGAGTTCTTAAGCTGTTTATGATTACATTTAAAATTGGCTGGGAGTAAATTTTGTTATTTCTTAACCATAATTTAAAAAAGAAAGTTTGACCAAAGTGTAAAAACCATTCTTAAATAAAAGTATAGTTTTACTCACAAATTCACTAATTTTTGCTTTTGACAGATCAAGCATTAAATAGAATAATCATACTTAAATAGCTGCATGGTCTCACCTGTAACTCTTGTGATTTACGAGCTTGTTCCTGCTTGATACTACTAATCATATTTTCTTTTACATCATCCAATATAGAGTACAAACTATCAAATTCTTCATCTAAGTCTGAAAGTATGTTAGAAGAATTTTCCTGTTTAAAAAAAAAAACAGAACTGATATTACTGAAGAGTTTTCTAACATTTACCAACTGAAAGGTACATACAAAGGGGAGAACAGATTTCTATTATAAACTAGCCTAATGTAAAAATAACAAAATTCTAAATCTGACATAAGGCTTTTAAAAGAGATAAATACAAAAAGTTGGCTGCCAATGAGGAGAGTGGTGTTTTAGCTATGCTATGAGTTAGATTACCTTTTATGTACTAACCCACTCTTTACCTTTTACAGGACAAGAAATAGGTTGTTTTAAAAGTTCCCAACTTTGCCTAGACCTTCAGGCTCTAAGGCCAGTGGTTCTTAACTTTTGAAGTCTATCAGTATGACCAAAAAAGAATTTTAATAAAACATTCCAGAGATTTTAATTCAGCAACTCTGAAGAACAGTTTGGGAATACAGGAATGGAGCTGACTTTGTGTAAATTTTAAAATTCTTTAGGTTATCTAAACACTGCATTTATGTAAAATATATAGAACTTAAAAGACTATAAAGCAATTCTCTACTAGAACCTACAAGATTTATCAAACATTGAATTTTGTACTAGAAGGAATATAAGAAATAATCTAATGACTAGAATTTATGACTGAACTCCTACATTTTACAAACTAAAGTACAGATAAGTGACTTTTCCAAAGCCACACTAGTTACAGCTGCATCATCAATAAAGCATTCCAAATCTCTTGACTTTCCAAAGTTCCTTATTGCTTCATTAAGCAGGATGACACTATTTCAACAAGAAATACCTTAATAAAATATTTGTGAAATCCCTAAGTAGCAAATCCACTCTTGCAACAATTATGAGAGAAGAAATTCTCTTAAGGCATTTTTCAACTTTGATAAATCATTCTATTAAGAGAAGCAAACTGACACTGGTTAAGATGTATTGTGATAAAATATATCCAAACTTTTGCTTATAATGTTTACAAAATCCAGACACCATCTCACTGGAGTCTCACCAAAAGTAGTGTTAACCATTTTTACTAGTTCATTTACAGTAGCAAAAACAAGGTATAGAAGAAGGCAGAAAACTTAAATCCCTCATTAACCACTAGCAATAGTGCAACCTTATAAAAGCCAGTTAAAATTCTGGGCCTTTATTTATTTGTAAAAAAGGAGCTAGACTACTCTCTTCCTCTCAGTCACCAGTTGGTACATTCTTTATCGACCACCACCCATATCCCATCTAGTGACAGGCCTATTATAGCATAATTGTTCCTTTCTTTTTTTCCCCCCTGGGGCTAAGAAAGAATTCTAGTAATTTGTAAATCAGAAGACTAAATTTGCACCAGCTCTAACTTAAAACATCTTTTTCCAGATGTCAAATTTGATGATTCTTTTGTTCACTGATCAATAGTTTCAGACCCAGTAGCTCTTTGTTTCTATTGTCTGTCTTTTGAGGTCCTATGCAAAAAATTACCGTGCAGGTTGAAATCATGGAACTTCTTCCCTCTGTTTTCTTCTAGTAGTTTTACAGTTTCAAGTCTTATGTGTATATCTTTAATTCATTTTGAGTTGATTTTTGTATATGGTGTGAGAAATGGGTACAAATTCATCCTTTTCAATGTGGATATCCAGTTCTCCCAACACTTTCATTATTAAAGAGACAGTCTTTTCCGCCCACTGTGTGCTCTCAGCACCTCAACTGGCCATAAATGCATAGGTTTATTTCTGGGCTTTCTATCCTATTCTATGGGTCAAAGTATCTGGTTTTTTGTTTGTTGGCTGGTTTTTTAAGAGGGATTAAACTCAAGGTGCTTAACCACTGAGCTACATCCCAGTCCTTTCTATTTTTTATTTTGAGACAGCGTCTCTCTAGATTACTTACAGCCTCACTAAGTTGCTGAGGCTGGTTTCAAAACTGCGATCCTGCTGCCCCAGCCTCCTGAGCCACTGGGATTATAGGTGTGAGCCACCAAAAGTGTCTGCATTTTAATGTCAGTACCATGATGCTTTGATTACAACAGCTTTATAGTGTATTATGAAACCAGGAAGTATTTCAAAGCCTCCAGAAATTTTTTGCTCAAGATTACTGTAGTTATTCAGTCTCTATGGTTTCACACCAATTTTAGAAGTTTTTCTATTTCTGTGAAAAATAACACTGGAATTTTGATAAGGGTTATACCGAATCTATAGATTGCTTTGAGTAGTCTAGACATTATAACAATAATAATTCTTCTAATCCGTGAACCTGAGACATCATTCCATTTATTTATGCCTTTTTCAAATTCTTTCACCAAAGCTTTGTAATTTTTAGTATACAGATTTTTCACTTCCTTAGATTTACTCTTACTTTTTCTGATACTACAATGAGATTTTTTTCCCTTATTTTCTTTTTCAGATAGTCTGTTGTTAGAGTATACATACACTATCAAGTTTTGTGTTGATTTTGTATCCTACAATTTTACCCAATTGATTGGTTTTAATAGTTTTTCAGTACAGCTTTTAGTTTGCTATACATAATTTTATATTTTTAATTCTACTTCTTCCTTCCCTATTTGGATGTCTTTTCGTTTTTCTTATCTAACTGCTCTGCTTAGAACTTCTAATACTATTTTGAATATAAGTGGTGAGAGCAGGCATACTTGTTTTGTTCCTGATGGTGGAAGAAAAATTCAATTTTTTATCACAGAGTTTAGATTAGCTGTGCACTTGTCATATGTGACCTTTAATGTGTTGAAATATTCTTTATACACTTAATTTATACAGAATTTCGAATCATGAAAAGATCCTGAATTTTGTCAAATTATTTTCCTGCATCTATTGAGTTAATCATGTGGTTTCTGTCTTTCATTTTTATTAATAAGGTGTATCATATTTGTTGATTTACATATATTGAACCATCCTTGTATCCTATGGATGAATCCCATTTAGCCACAGTGAATAATCTTTTCAGTGTGCTGTTGAATTCAGTTTGCTAATATTTTGTTGAGGATTTTTGCATCTATATTAATCAAGGATGTTGGTCTATAGTTTTCTCCTCTCGTTATATACTTGTCTGGCTTTGAGACCAGGGTGATGATGGTTTTATAAAATGAGTTTAGAAGTAACTCTCTCCTCTTCAATTTTTTGGAAGTTTGGGAACTGTTATTAATTTTTCTTTAAATATTTGATAGAACTCAATAATGAAGTCACCAAGATCAGAGCTTTTTTTCTTTTTGATGGAAGATTTTTTTAATTATTGATTAAATCTGATCTCCTTACTCATTGGTCTGTTCAGATTTTCTACTTCTTCCTGATGCTGATGTAGGTTGCATGTTTCTAAGAATAATCAGTTTATCTTAAGTTTCCTTCCACAATCAACATCTGATGACAAAACACATGGATTATCTACTCAAACCTGGGACCACTTTCTTAGGTATTCCTCTTCCTCCTAACTGGGCACTTCAACTTAAAAAAAAAAAAAAAAATATATATATATATATATATATATATGTATTTTTAGTTATCAATAGATCTTTTTATTTTATTTATTTATATGTGGTGCTGAGTATCAAACCCAGGGCCTCACACATGCCAGGCAAGCGCTCTACCACTGAGCGACAACTCCAGCCCTTTAACGTTTACTTTTGTGTTTTACTTATTTCTTCAAGTGAGACCTCTTATCATCTACATTTTCCTTCTGCTATTTACTGTTAAAAAAAAAAAAAAACAGCTTTACTTGAAGGTACTTTGTAAAGATACAATTTATTCCTAATAGGTATATTAGAAAAGAAAAATATCAAATACTAAAATATAAAAGTGAGCACTGTAATATTCCCTAGCAAGTAGTACTCCAAAGATTTTCTCCTCTCTTACTATTTGATTTTTCCACAGATGAAACAGGAATGGCAAGGAAAGCATTTTTACTTTGTTTCCCATTTAAAACCCTGCTCTCGCTAAAGGCAGTGGTGCACACCTATAATCCCAGCTGCTTGGGAAGCTAAAGAACTAGTTCAAGGCCAGCCTCAGCAAAAGCGAGGCACTAAGCAGCCCAGTGAGACCCTGTCTCTAAATAAAATACAACATAGGGCTGGAGATGTGGCTCAGTGGTCAAGTGCCCCTGAGTTCAATCCCGGGTACCCATACACAAACAAACAAACAAAAAAAATCCCTGCTCTCAGCTCCATTAGCAGAAGTATATTTGTATTTATAAAAATAAAGTATATTTATACTTAAGATTTGACTCAATAATCATTCATTGTGACATTTATATAATTTTTAATAAAGACTCGTACCTGAACTCCTCTTAATGTATGATTTAGTGTATCAATAAAGTTCTGAATTTCATCATTTTTATTCGCCAGAGTTGAAATGATCCTTCGTAGAGTTTCCTAGGATTAAAAAACAATTAAAATATTATCTTTTAATGAAAAAGAACTGTAAATCTCCTAACAACCACTTTCTAAACAAACTTTATGTAATAGCCTATTACATAATAAATAGAAGCAATGCAAAGTTTCTTCTCATTGTTGCAATTTTCCTAAGGCCTATAATACAAAAAATGAGATATATCTGTATTATTTTAAACTCTCTAGGTATATACCTTAATCACCCTAAAGCCATTCAGACTGAAATGATCAGTATTATTTCCTATCAATATTATTATTTGAGGTTATAAGGCCATGGCAATGGAATACAATCAAAAACTTAAATGCTGCAAAAACAAATAGAACTTCTAATACAGCATCAGGAAATGAAGAATAAAAGCAAGGAAACACTGAAATTTTAAAAAATTGCACCTATTTATAAAAATTTAAAAATTTTTTGAAATATTATTCTAGGTAGTAAATTTGCATCCAGAATAATATTGACAGCAACATTTATAGATGCTATAGAACCACATAAAATAAGGTAAGCAAATTTAGTAGTGGGTTATTTAACCTCCTTAAACTTGAGTTCAGTGCTATTAAGTAAAATTTTCTGCTATGGCAGAAATGTTCTATATATGTGCTAATGTGGTAGTCACTAGCCACATACAGCTAATGAAGTCTTGAACTGTGGCTAGCACAACTGAGGAACTAAATTTATTTCTTAACTTTAGTTAATTTCTGTTTTATACCAGTGCCATCAGAGTAGACAGCACAAGTCCAGATGCTCAATAACTTCATGGGCTGCAATAGCAAAACCCAACAAGGTACTTGTATTTTTCAGTAAAAATCATATGTACTTTTTCTTTAGAATTTTCCCAAAAGCAAAGGACTTCTTTCTGGAAGTACCTACAAGTTTATTTTAATACAGTCCATAAAATGTATGGGACAAAGATTCTCCTCAAAATATGTCAATCAGGGCTGAGGGTGTAGCTCAGTGGTAGAGCACTTGCTTAGTACATGTGAGGCACTGGGTTCAATCCTAAGCACCGCATAAAAATAAATAAAAATATTATGTCAATCAAAGGTAAATATATAAAGAGCCCAGGAATAATCTAAAAGGAATAAAAGTTTTATAAATGTTTATATGGTATATTAGCAAAAAATTATGAATAATTAAAACAGGTCTCATTTAATTGTCAAACAATCATAAAGTTAAGGAGATGTTACCATCCCTGTGCTCATTCTAAGGGCTCTCTGTTGTACTCATTTATCTACACTATACCTTCTCATTCTCCTGTTTATGGTATTTTAATATAGTAACAGTGAAGATGTGCTATGAAAAAGACCAGTGACACCAAGAGTTAGTTGTTTATCCTGTCAGTGTTTTCCCAGAATTAATGCCCCAAGAGTTGAATCCAAAGACAAAAACAGAATGACAGAGTGAAGCCAGGACTTTGGGGAAGGGTAGGCACAGTTAGAAGGTCCTTGTTGGTGATACTGATACTGAAAATGTAAAAGTATGTACTGGAGAAGTCTTCCAAGTACTCATCCAAGATAGATTCTATATGTACTTAAGAGCAACATAATGGAACAGTACAGACTGTTCTGCACAATCCTCACACCCTTTAAAATAGGCTTCAAGTGATATGATTGGTGTTACTGCTTGGATGTGAGCTGTACCCCACCCTCCAAAAGTTCATATTAGACAATGTATGAATATTCAGAGGTGAAATGGTTAGATTATGAGAACTGTAACATAATCACTGTGTTAACCCATTTGGTGGATTAATAATGTGGATTTTTCTTTGTTTTCTCCTTTGGGCGGCTGGGGATTTGAACTGCGGTCCTTGTGCATGCTAGGCGAGCACTCTCCAAAATGAGCTATTTCTACAGCTCTGGATTAATAATGTGAAAGGGCTACCATACTAGGTGATTAACTGTTGGCAGGGAGTATGGTTGAAGGAATTTAGACCACTGGGGGTGTGTTCTTGGGGAATACATGCCTTGTCCTGGTTCCATTTACTTTTTCTCTGCTTCCTGGCAGCATATGCTGAGCTGCTGTCCTCCACTATGCCCTTCTACCATGATGTTCTACCTCACCTTAGGTCCAGAGCAATGGACTTGGCCAACCCTGGACAGAACCTCTGAAACCATGGACCCAAAATAAACACAGGTATTTTGGTCAGTGACCCAAAGCTGACTAATACAATTTGGTTAATTTTGGTTAATGTACCTGCCTCCCCTTCTGTTCCTCCCAATGACAGGGTCCACAGTTTGGATATTAACTGTTCCCAAAAGGTCCATGTGTAAAACGGTTTGCTCCCCTGATGACATTATTGAGAGGTGGCAGAACCTTTAAGAGGTAGAGCCTAGTGGAATGTCTTTAGGTCAAAGAGGTCACACCCTCAAGAAGGACAATGGAACCCAGTCTCTTCCTCTCTGACTTTTGCTTCTCAGCTGGGAAGTAAGCTGTTTTACTTTCTGCCATGATGTGCTACCTCACCACAGGGTTAAAAGCAAATGGGCCAACCAACCATGGACTGAAACCTCTAAAACTGTGAACCCAAATAAAACTTTTTTCTTGATAAGTTATCTGAAGTATCTGTTATAGTAATGGAAAGCTGACTAACATAGCAGGGCTACATTCATACAGTATAGATGAGAAAACAGAGATTGGACTAGTTACCCAGTGACACTGCAGATCAGATAAAATATTAGGCTCAGACCCACTCCAAAGTCCATGCTTTTAACTGTTGCTTTGGAATACTGCCTCTAAATCCAGTCAATCACCCCATTATATGGTATCCTCATGTCATAAATTGTATATTCTTTATAAACATCTGGCTTGCTAACTTTTCAATGACATAGAAAACTGCTGGGAAATTGACAGTAGAGCATCACAGCTTGAGCTCAACTGGTTTGCTAGGCATACCTAACAGGTGGCAGGGTAAAGATGATAAAGCTGTACCAGAACAGGGGAGAGAGATTTTCTGGAAGACACGATATTCTATGAAAAAGAGGGGCCAGGTCCCAATGAATTCATACCAATAACAAAATTTCAATCATCATGATGTGTGAGTTCAATAAAAACTGAAGGAAATTTTATATACACACATACAAAAAAGGTGAAAATTTGGAATGTAAGAGGCAGATCTCCTTCAGAGGGGGAAAAAATTTCTTGAATACACTATAGCTTCCCACTTTTACTTATCTTGTCTAAGTTTAGGAGCAAATTTTGTATTTGAAGAATTCTGCAGTAAAATACTCTGGAGACAGCTGAAGCACACTGCCCCAGCTAAGTAAGCTGTGAGCTCTAAAGATTTTTAAGGAGAAGCTTGTTTTTTTAAAGAATCACTATAATTGTTATTTACTAGGTATAGTCAGATTTCTAAATGCTCCTTCATTATTATGAGGTCTTCAAACTAATTCTTCTATACCATTAGGAATTACCCATCTGCTGAAATTTAACAGACCCTAGTCTAATAGTGATGTTAGAAGTCAGAACACATCCTTTACCAATGGCAATGCTCTCTTCCTTAGAGGACAACTTTGTATTCAATAGAAATACAAAATGAGCCAACAGTAGCTACATCAAAAAGTGAAAGACAGCCGCATGTGGTGGTGCGTGCGTCACAGTGACACAGAGGCTGAGGGAGGAGAATTACAAGTTCAAAACCAGCCTTAGCAACTTAGTGAGGCCCTAACCAACTTAGTGAGACCCTATCTCAAAAGAAAAAATAAAGGAATGGGGATATGGCTCAAGGTTAAGCGCTCCTAGGTTCAATCCCCAGTATCTTCCCCCACCAAAAAAAGTAAATGAGAAACTAATGAAATTGATTTTAATATTATGCTTAACCCAAGAGATTCAAAATATTATCATTTCTACATGTAATCAATATTTAACAATTAACTATCTAGCTGGGTGCAGTGGAGCATGCCTATAAATCCTAACTACTTGGGAGGCAGAAGCAGAATCACTTGAGTACAGGAGTTCAAAGCCAGCCTGAGCAATACAGTGAGACCCTCAACTCAAAAAAAAGTTAACTATTATCAATGAGTTTCTTTCTTTTAAGAGATTGGTACTACATCTTCAAAACCCAATGTGTATTTTTAATTTATAGCAGTTCTCAGATCAAATTAGTCACATTTCAAGTGCTCCAAAACTACATGTGGCTAGAAGCTGAACAATACAGTTTGACAATACAGATTTACAGACTTATTATACCATTAAAACAATTCATATAATTCTTAGAATGGTAATAGGGCAAAGATCCTCAATCAATATTAATTTGCTCTTAAAAACAAACAACCTAAATGTTTTCTGAACTTTTTTCTTAATGTATGTCCTATGTTATACCAGATTCTTAAATGGGTGCTTTCCTTTAAGATTCTTCTCAACACCACAACACAAGGGACAAAAACACTCCTCTTGCCTGTACAATTTATATTGCTCTTTAATACTTTTGGTTAGAGAAAATCTTCTGGAAAATTACAGAGTGTAAATACATAAGCCAAGGCTGGAAGATGATAAAAACAAAATTGTAACTGAGGACCGCTGACATGTAAGTTATATAAACTTAAAGAACCTACAGAATAATGTCAACTTTATATGATACTGTCCCATATCATCAAAATTTAACATCTTTAGATTACAGTTAATCCTACCTTTACTTTCCCCTTTAATTCATTCAAAATTCTGCTACTGCCATAGATTAAAAAGACTCTCTTAAATTTGCAATGGCTGAAGAAGCACTAATAATAATACTTCTAGAAAAAAATTCCACAATGTGTGAGTTAAAAGCATTAGAGAATTTTTTTTAAATATGAATTGCCTAAGGTCTTCAAGTACTATGATTTTCCAGAATATGCTTGGGAAGGAAAGGTTTTTAAAGGCCAACATGGTATTTTTGAAACCATGGTCTCATTCTTTGAAGAAAGAACACTCTGGTTCATTTTGAATTTAACTCAAAGTTCCATAACAGCAGGAGGGTCTATCACACACACCTAGAAAAAGGACCCACATATTGAGGAAATCAGCTTTAACTTACCACCAAAGCTACAAAGACTAAAGGTCTAGATTATTTTCAAGGCATGCACTATGATATGTAGGAGGGGAGAGGTTCGAAGTCTTGGCTATAAAATACCACTGAGAAATTGTAAGAATAGATAAGCCAGAAGTAGAGGACTTTAGCACCCTAGTATTTAAGATCACATATATTTTCTTTTTCTTTTTTCTTTTTTGGTATTGGGGATTGAATCCAGGGGCGCTTTACCACTGAGCTACATCTCTTGCCCTTTTTCTTTTTTTATATTGAGATGGAGTCTCAGTTGCTAAGGACTCCCTAAATTGCTGAGGCTGGCCTAGAACTTGGGATTCTCCTGCCTCAGTCTCCGGAGTTGCTGGGATTACAGACATGCACCACCATGCCAGGTCCAGTCACATATATTTTCAAAGCTACCAAATGCTTTATAAACTACTGAAGAAGCAACCTCCCAGATCAACAGGGGACAGAAACCAATATGACCTTGGTAGTTAATGCAGATAAAGTGCTGCTTCCTTTTAAGCTTTTCTAAGCTTACAAGTTAAAAAGGGAGGGGGGGTAGTATCTTGAAAGTTCCCTGAGGGCAGAGTGCTAAGCAAGAGCTCCAGAAGCTCTGAATCCACTTTCTCTTTAATCTGTTGTGGTGGGAAGGATGAGCAAATGCAATTTTAGTATTCTAAAATAGTGAAAATTCACTAGGAGGGCTGAGAATTTAACTAAGAAGGGGACCAAGGCTTCAACCATTCTGGTTCTCACAAGGATGGGGACTCACTGGACCTAGTGTGGAAATGGCATGAAAATAAAAAGAACTAAGGAATTTGGAGCTCAGTAGGACTTTATGAGAAATAAAAATAGCTAAGACAAATTCCCACCAACACCAAAACTTATAAAAAGTAAAAGGATTCCATGAGCTAAGATCAGAAACTTAACTTTAGCTTGTATGACAGGAGGCTGAAGTTTTTTCAAAGGTGGTAGGAGTCAGGGAAGAGGTTTATATAGAGATAATATAGCCTAATCTAGGAGTATGCAAGGAGAGGCAGGCTGGATAGGTACCAAATCCAGCAGGTTTTAAGTATTTTTTAAATATGGTAGACAACATGCCAGGGCAGGTATCAAATAGACACAGATATGTGTGTGTGTGTGTGTGTGTTTTCTTGAATTACAAACTTAAAAGAGAGAAAAGATTGTAATGCAATGAGTTTTCTACCCACGTCTATCTTTCCAGGGCTCTGAGTTTATTTAATCAATAGCTTTAATAAAGTAAACACAAATGATTAAGAACTAGATGTGGAAGCCAAAACCAGAAGTCTCAATGTATATGATATAACCTCTGCACAGAGCATCATGAGAGACAGGGCCATTAGACAGAAGCCTCTCCTCTGAATTCCAGACCATATTAATATAATTGCCTGCTTGAAATCTCTACTTGGGTGTCTCACAAGTCCTTCAAAGTCAACTTGCCATAGCCTTTCCCACTATGCCTGGGTCATTCTCTAGAGTTCTATCTCTATACACGGCACTGTCAGCTTCTAAGCTAAAAATTTAGACTTCACCATTATTATCTTTCCTCTAATTTGTGCTTTATAATGTAGCCACAAAGTTCTATTGATTATACCTCCTAAACAGTTCTAGAACTACTATTACTATCTTAATACAAGTTACTATCATATCTCAACCCATATTACAGCAAAATTTCTTAAGAGGCCTCTGATATATTATTTCTCCCCAATAATCAGTTCTCTACACTGCAGCTAGGGTTATATATCATCATACTTCCTGCTCAGTATTCTGCAATGGCTTCCCACTGCTCCTTGGGTAAAGCTAAAAATCTTTAACCCAACTTTTAAGACTACATAATCTGCCTTGCTTATCTTGCCTGCTTTAACTCATAACAGATTTATTTTTTCTTGCTACATTCCACTTCCAGTAGCCTGCTCGTTCTCTAATAAGCTTTGTTTCCTACCTGGGAGCTCTCACATTTATCAGTTCCTATGCTGTAACTACTATTCTAAAACATACACAATATGCTGTTAAAATAAGTTCCAAAAAGTACTTGTAAACTGAGTCCACTGTGACATTTGTGTCACTTACCAATGCCTCATGGGTGACAGAAAGCACCTGTTATGAAAACGACTTTTATCTACTGCATGAGATTCTATCAACCTGAAAGGATGACAAGGGTGTCAATTTCATATCAGATCTCAAGTTTACCATTACCTTCCAAACACTAATGGATGAAAAGATAAATATAGATGGATAAAGGTAATATAAATTATTTGAGGCATATCTAGATAATTATACTTTGTAAGACTTCAGGTGGCTGTAACTAGAAGTTCTAGGTGATACAGGTCTGAAGATAAGTTCTGACATAAATAGGTCATATGTCTCCAGAGGATGGATGTACAGGCTATCTCAGCCACTGTGCTTTGGTCATGCAGCACGATTATCAACCTTGAAAAAGTCATTTCATTAGGAGTAAGCCTCTCACTGGCTTGACTGTGGATTTAGACTAAGGCAACTGCTACACAAACAAGA
Source organism: Sciurus carolinensis (assembly GCF_902686445.1). Lineage (NCBI taxonomy): Eukaryota > Metazoa > Chordata > Mammalia > Rodentia > Sciuridae > Sciurus > Sciurus carolinensis. Next base: position 27,327,082 of record NC_062226.1, read on the forward strand.
AAAAGGGGTTTTAAACACTCCACGCAAGCACAACTGCAACCATTCTCATGGAATGGATCAAAGTAACCTGGGACAAATAAGGCATAAGGCACTCTCTGCAAAGGGCAAACTTTAAAAGTTAGGCTTATAATCACTACTAATCATGTGAAGTAAACACACCACAGACTCTGACTAAATGACAATATATTTATACTCTCAAGTACTAAGCACTATCTTAAGCTCTTTACATACTGTTAATTCATTTAATTGTTTCAAGAATTCTATATGGTAAGATATTATTATCCCCATTTTCTAATGAGGAAGCTGAGGCATGGAGATGTTAAATAGCTTGCCCAGAGATTCAGAACTAATATGCCAGAGAATCAGAATTCAAGTGATGGCAGTTAACTGCTTTAAATATTAAACTGTACTAACTAATATGGTAAAGATTAAAGGTTCATGAAAAGGATATCACAACATTTAAGAACACCAAAAGCACTAAGATTTTAATTCAAGATTGTAAAAAACTGGAACTATCAAAACAAGTTATAACACAAACCACCTTAAAGAAAAAATTTATTTTGGCTCACAGTTTTACACGTTTCAAACCATGGTTAGTTGGCCTCATTGCTTTGGACCTGTGGCAGCACCTCATCCTGGTGGAAGCTCAAAGATGCTGGTCACTTCTTGACCAGGAAGCAAAAGAAAGAGAGGAAGGAAGGGGTTGAGGTCTCATCGTCCCCTTCAAAGGTGTGCCCCTGAAGACCTTCCACTGGGACTCACCTCCTAAAGGTTCCAACACCTCCAACTATGTCACAGGCCTTCAGGGGACATTCCAGACCCAAACTATAAAACCTTAGTATAGAAATTTTACCTTGTAAGTCTGAGAATAAGACGATGATGTTCATCATTTTGAAACGGCAGTATTCTACTTATTTTAACATAATATGTGGTAAGATCTCAAATTCAAATACTGAGTCTTAATTTTGCTGCACCTAACAAACTGCCAACATGGACTACTTATCCAAAAACAATGCAACAAGCCCCTGAAGTTATGATGCATATACTTCCTCTTTAGATTCAGTAGCCAAAACCCTTCATACCTGGGTTTTATGTGATCATTAGAACCACTGTAAGCACCACCAGTGGATCTACAATTTAAGGGGGTCCAACTATTATAGCCAAATCAGCTATTATTTATCAAGCACTTCCAATGTGCTAGGTGCCTTCACACTTTTGGGAAGGTTTGAGAAATTAAGAAACTTGTCTTAGGTCACACAGTCATCAGTAGGCAGTCACAACTCAAATTCAGGAGACTGCCTCCAGAGCCTCTGCTTTTACATTGACCTTGCCTGCTTACACTGTTGGAGACTATAAATAATCATAGGATTCCACCAACCAGAGCAGGGGATCAATGAAATCAGCATGTAATATCCCTAGATAAGGCCTATCTGCCACTAGAACTGATGTCACTTGCATCACCCCACACCACAGACATCTCTCCTTTGAATGAGGGACAAGAGTTGAAATCTAGAAAGCACTATCCATCTGGTAAGCCAGACAATCGAAATCTTACAGGTGTCCAAAGCTATGGCAACATTTAACAGAAGTTTCATGCCCAAATGGAATGAAACCAGAAGGTGAAAAAAGAAAAACTAAGAAATTCAGGAACTTGATAATCATAAATGGTTTACAGGCATAAAGCTACACCCTCTATTAACAGTTAATCAGTTGTGAGCACTCCCTGAATAATGATATAACCAAGAATGAACCAATAATCAATTCTGCCCATCTAATTTATCACCTAAAAAGAATCTAATGCTAGTGAAAGAAGTGGTGCGAAATATTGCCTTTCCATCCTGAGCTCAGTTGTAAGATATCTAAGCTTTTAGAAGGCAGTCTCTCATCCAGGATTGGAGGAAACAGTATGTTAGATAAAGCTGAAGACAGAGCCTTAATCATGTGCAGTGGCCTTTGAACTGGTTGTTAACACTCAAGGAAGTTAAACGGGCATATATTCTGAAGGTAGAGGCAGAGTGTAAATGGAACACCCTCGGGTATTGCTGACAGTAGTATAAATACCCTTCTGAAAGGCAAGTTGGCAATATATATCAAAAAATATTTTTAAAATTTATGTCTGTCAACTCAGTATTTCTTTCTATAAAAATTCTTCTAAGAAAATGATTAAGAATGTAGGCAATGTTTTGGCTACAAGAATGTTCATCTGAGTGTTATTTATAACATGAAAAGGTTGAAATCAACATAAACATACAAGAGTAATGATTAAATAAAATCAAGTAATACATCTACACAAATTCTGCTGAATCACTGAAAGTGTTGTAGAATGGCATTAATGTGGAAAAATGTTTGTGAAATGTTATGTAAAAGGCAAGTTATTAAACAGTACATAGTATGATACCATAATTTTTAAGTTTCTATGTGCATACAAAAAGACTGGATTGAAATACAAATGTTGAATGAGATTATCTCTGGTTGGCAGGATTATGGGTGATTTTTACTTTATTTGTATCTCCCATTTTCCTACAACAAACATTTATTATTTATAATGGAACAAAACTGTACAAACTGGCCATGCTAACACTTTTTTTTATAAATTCAAAATATAATTAACTGTCAGTCAATAATCATCAAAAACTGAGATAGATTCTATCAGAATCTTGAGGCTGGGAAGAAATGCTGAGAGTGAAAACATACAAAAGAAGGCTGGATACAAACCACTAACTTCAAAACATTGTCTACCCTAGGTCAGAGTGGAATATCCATCACTATGGCAAACATTCAATATGTGTTTGCTGCATGAATAATCCTGCTTACATTCAGCCAAGCATTGAAAAAAAGCATTGTGTTAAAACTCAAAAAAAAAAAAAAAAAAAAGTCTGTTCACTATCTCATTTTTCAAAACTGCCCAATTCAGCTTTAGAAAGCTAAGACCTATCCTCAAAAAAGAAAGAGTTACAGGAAGGGGAGATAGATATACATTACAGAAAAATTAGTGATCTTATAATATGGGGTGGCAAGTAGGACCAAATTCCACGTTTCAATCTAAATCACATTCCATATCACCTACCAGTTATTTTTCACTAGACTTAACTAGCTTAGAAAACAAAACAACTATTTTGTACAAGTTTATCCCTGCTAACATTTTAAGTTTTAATTAATCCTATCAGCATTTAAAAGCAAAGAATTCAGGCAAGAGTAGTAACAAAAAAGCTTGGGCTATGAAAAAAGCTATGGTTTGAAGTTATTTGTTAGCTGTTTTCTCTAAGCTTCACTTTCCATATCTGTGCAATAGGAATAAGAGCTACTGTGAGATATAAAATATTCAATTTTTTTTCTCCTCCTTTTCCTCAGGAAACTTTTTTTACTGAGGGGTAACTGGAATACAGTATGGCTAGTTGATTATCTGAATTGAAGAGAACGTCTTAACTGTTAGGGTAAAATTCAAAGGTGGGATAAAAAAAGCAAAAAACAGGGTAGAAGAGGAAACTGGGATACAGAACCAAGTGTATATATGCTACTTGCTTAATTCAAACTTCCAGTCTAGGTTTGTCCAGTCTTTTTTTTTTTTTTTTTTTGGTACCAGGGTTTTAACCCAGAGGTATTTTACCTCTGAGCTACATATGTAGCCCTTTTAATTTTTTTTTTTTTTTTTTTTTTTGAGACAGGGTCTCACTAAGTTGCTGAGGCTGGTCTTGAGTCTGAGCCTCCAGAGGCACTGGGATTACAAGCATGCGCCACAGCTCCTGGCTGCTTTGTCCAGTCTTATACAGTAAAGGCTTACCTGTCATTACACTTTTCCAAGTAGGAAGTTAAGAATACACAGAAAAAAAGTTAGCACAACTAAATGACAATGTTTGCTCTTGGTAACTTCCTTCCTCTAAGATCTCTTTCCCTATCCTTTCTACCCTTTAATTATTCCTAAAGTATCTTTCCTAGAAACAATGATTTCTATGAATATGAGTGATCTACATAAAAATTTAACTTAAACTATCAAATTCCAATCTCCAAGATTCTAGAAAGGTGCAAATGTCTTGTTTCAATGTTTTCTTTGAACATGCACATTTCATTGGGTAAAGAAACCTTTGAGATATTATCTTAAAACCACTTAAGGACATAATCAAAAGGTTTGACCGTCAAACAAAGCCACCTATCCATAACACATCCTGTTCACAAAAGTGCCCCAGAAACTTGATATAAACAGAATCCCTCTGTTTATTTCTGGGAGATAATACTGTGGTATTCTGTATCCAACAGTATGCCTTACATACCCAAGGCAATTATGTTTTCTTCCTCTACTCAAACAGAGCATCTGTTGCTAACAAAACACTGAAGTCCAAGTCATTTTCACAGACAAAAAAGCAGCTGGTCAAGCTAATCCATTTGCTCACTAGCCATCACCAAGTTTCTATACAGACAGTCCAGTTAACTTAACCTTTATTGTCAGATTACATGAGTCAGAACTTCCAATCGTCTTACAATTAGGATTTAACAACACTTCTTTGGCACCACCACTTGAAATAATTTCTTACTACAAAAACAGAAAACATGCTTAAAGATAAAGATGTCCAAACTGGATTAGAAAAGAACAAAGTTATTTTGAGGTTGGGATTATAAAATTAATAACAATAGTTAACAGTATTAATTTATGCTAGGCACTGTTAAGAGGTTTTTAAAAATGAACACAATCCTTACAATAACCTTTTGAAGATTAAGTATAAAACCGTTATCTGAATTTTTACAGATGAGGAAATAGAAACAAAGAACAAATTACCTAAGCTAATATAGCCTATAAAAGGCATGACTGAAGACCTGGCTCCAGAGTCATCTTTTTAATGACTTAAGAGTTCAAATCCTGACGCCTTACAAACAGGTATATATCCAGGTCATCCTTACCCTTTGCCACTTGTAGTACCCATTTTCCTTATATTAACTGAGGTACTATTCCTGTTGCTACTGTTTTTATTATAACATTTTACGATAGGAAATAGTCTTTTAAACTCATGCTGTCTTATTTAAAAATAAAAATAATAATAACCAGTTTAGTTCATTACTATTTGAGGCAAGTAATTGATTCTGCAGTAATTTATGAGAAAAGGAAGCTCAAATTCAGCAATTAAATGGGTTACAAGCATTAATACCAGATACTCTTTGTAAGCTATAAAACAACAGAATGTTTTCAAATTAGGAAAAGTTTCTTGATACTACCAGTGAAATTTAATATATTTTCTAATATTGAGAAGTGATTCTCAACATCAACCTCAGTAAGATATACCAGTACCAACAGTAAAAGAACAGCTAATTATTTGCGATCTCTGAGAAACTGCCCATGGTACTCTGTATGTACACACAAAAAAAATCATCTGAAATGAGAACAAATAGGTTCAAAATAGCTTATCAGTATGACCTTTCAAGAGTCACAACCTCTAATCTTGATCCTTCAATAAAGTAAGGAATATACATTTGCTGATAAATTATAGTGATCCACATTAAAACACATTTTTCCCTGCAAAAATGGAGTCTTTTAATACTAATTTTTCAAACTTTAAAATGCCATGTGTTTTCATAATGAATTGTTTTATCAAATTTTTACAATAACACTATGAAATACTTTTATTTTTTAAGGAATAGATGAGGAAAATAAATTAATCACCAGTGCATGACTTTGTTCTATATCACAGTCAGTAAGTATTGCCCTGGAACCCAACTCTCTGAACTCCCAAGTCATTGCTCTCTCATTTGACCTCTGCTACTGTCCATTCAAGTATCCGATGACTTTTATCTAATAAGTTGTGAGATATTTTACAAATTTAGGCAGAGATAATGTTTTAAACTTACACATATTCAAAACACATAAAATGGAATTTTTAAAATTACTAAAAGTCTTGGAGATAATAATTGTGAATATATCCAATTGAGTTTCAAAACAAACGCATATAATGAACACATTTGTTAACAGTTAATGCTTAACACGTGGCACTATTCTCTCATGCCCCCCCCCCAGTGCTCAAGAAGGTGAAACCCAGCAAAATTATAGAAAGTTGTTCTAATAAGTCTTTCCAGTGTTTTCTATCTAATTATAGAAAAGAATGGCCTCTAAGATATGCCCTTGTTTTTCCTTGCTGCATTATTAATACTGCTTGTTTTTCTTTCCTATACTGTACTATATTTCAATTACACTACAACAAAGAGAACCAGGCAGTTGATTTCTATACAAGGATTATGACCAAATGTTAAAAACTGTTGTATTTAACATATTGGCTATGTTGTTTAAACATTTTTACTTAAGTCAAAAGGCAAGTTCTGTAAATTCTTTTCCCAACTTGTTCTGAAAGTATGAAACATTCCACAACCACAACTAGGTAAATGTGACAAGCAACACCAATTGGTCAACGAGGGTGGGGCGGCTGCCCTGACAACTGTCTTTTCCCTCAATTAACAAACAGAGACCTGCTTATGAACAAGTCACGGGAAAGGGAGGGGAAGGGTACAAAGGAGACTGGGTCCCTGACCTAAAGAGCATGAACTGTGCCAAAAAAGGAGATTGTTCGAGGAAAAAGCATTAGCTCGGTGTCAGCTGAGAGACCCCCAAATCAGGTTGTGCCTCGGTTTCCACATCTGCTGGGGCGGGAAACACCCTCCCTAGCACGCAAGCAGACTGCAGGAATAAAAGGGGCCCAGCGCTGCAGAAAGTGATTGAAAGATGGGGACCGCTCCGGTGTCTTCTGGGGAGTCAGAGGCCAGTCCGGGTCACTGGGCGCGGCTCCCGCATCCCCGCCAGCGCCGCTCGCTCGCGTCCAGGAGGGAGGCCCAGGGGCCTCGCCCTCCGCAGCCCGAGTCCCGCAAGCCGGTGCCCACCGCCCACCCGGCCCAGGGCGCCCCGCCCATCCACCGCCGGCCCGGTCCGCCTCGGAGGTCCCCACTCCCCTCCCCGTTTACCTTCTGGGAGTCCATGGCGAGGGGCAAGCCTACCAGCCCGAGCCTGCCACAGGAACCGCGCGAGGAGGCGCAGCCGGCCACACTAGACCGCTACCCGCCGCCGCCTCGGCCCGCACCGGCGCCGCCCGGCCCCGCCCGTCCGCGCCCAGCCAGCGCGCGCGCGTCGCCGTGCAGCGGTTGCCAGGGTGAAAGGGCGGCCCGCGGGAGGGAGGGGCGAGGAGCGCCCGCGCCTGCGCGCTGCGTCCGGCCCGCCGGAGTTCAGGTGCCTGGGATCTGCGCGGAAGGGGTTGGACGCCCGTCGGCCCTGGCGGGCACTTCTGCAGCCTCTTCTCCCTTCTAACCTTTTTCTTCTGCGAGCGCGAGTTCTGCAGGCCTTGCCGTGGGCCACTCGGCATCCAGAAGCCGAGCCCTCGGGAGGGAAAGCCCCGTCCTGGAGTTCTACCAGTCCACTGTGCATTCCACGCGCACCTGAAGCATCTCCCCACACTAACAAGCCGTGGAGGGACATCCGGGCTAGACCAGGCCCAGCTGTCCAGTGAGAGAAAAAGGGCTAGGATGGGGATGCAGCAGAAACGTGGTTGTGCAACTGGGGTTTGGGGGCCAAGTAGAACTTTCGCGGAGAGCCCCCTCCCCAGCACCCTGCTATGAGAATGATCTTGAGCAAGTCACTGTCCCTGAGCCTGTCTTATTTTACAATTTGGGTAAAATAAGAGAAATAATGCAGACTGTGTAGAGGATTGTGAGGATTAAATAAGATATTTGAAGTGCATTGTATAGCTTGTGCTTAGTAAAATACATTTGTTATTGATGGGGAGTTAGAACCTGCTCAGTCCGACCTGAGGGCGCAGTTCAGGTAAGCTTGAAAATGTTCCTCCCCATGGAGAACTCATCCTCATTTTGGATCACTTGACAGGCTCAGAAAGTTCAACTGGGCAATCATTTATGAATACATGAAAGGGAAATATGTATCAAGTACCTATAGTGTACCAGTTCTACAAACTGAGAATTCAGTAGTGACAAGGTCCTGTTCTCACAGAATTTAAAATGTTTGGAAGACTTGACAAAAAGAATTAATGTATGAGTTGTATTATGAGTGATAAAAAGAAAAATTACATGGGATAAATGAACTTAAAGAGAATTGGGAGTGCTCAGTTTCCCATAGGAAGGTCAGGGAAGGCTTCTCAGGAGTAACCTGAGTAAGTGGGAGGAGGATGAGTCACACAAGGATCTGGGGAAGGGCATTCTAGTGGAAACTAATAGCACATACAAAAGCCTGGGAGAAGGTATGAGAAACTTTATTCTATAGTGCTATAATTATATCTACCCACAAATCTCTCCAACTCTACTGTGATTTCCTTGAGGGCAGAGACTTCTTTTCCCCATATCTGTATCCTCAACACAGGGCCTGTCAAACGGTCTGTACTTAATAAGTACTTTTTTAACTGCACGGAGATGTACAAGAAATGGGGTGAAGAGCACAAATGGGTAAACAACAATTTGGTTCAGACTAGATGTTTGGAAAGCCTGGATCCAGGAAGAGCCTCTGTACAATTTTGTTCCTGCCAGCCGAAAGAAGTGGCATGCAGTCCTGCAGAGACATGCCCCTTCTCTTGGTACCAAGGGAAAAGAACCTTCTGGCCAAGCCTTTACAATTCCATGAGGAGCAGTGAGAGCTGCCAGGTGCCCAACCACTAACCCATTGCTGCAGCTGCAAAGACTGATCTTCACGCCATGCTCTGTGCACTAAGGCTAAGTCAGTTCCCCGTGAGGGAGATATGCAGCCTGGGAAATGGAGAAGAACATCAGAGCAAACCACCAGACTATTTGGTTCCCGGTGCTACCCTTGCTTGTCACCTGGACTCCCACAAAGAGAAGGAAGGAGCATTCGGTGCCATTCTTCCTTCTTTGGATGCAAGGGCTTCATGTCACTCCTATCAGAGGGTAAATCTTGGGCACTTTATGACTGACGGACAACACCACAGGAGGAGGAAGAAAGAGGCTTTAGGAGACAAGGAGTCGCAGCTGAAATGTGATCTCCAGACTCTGTACAGGCTCATGCTCCAGAAGCTCACTCCTGGCTCCTTGCCTCCAGCTCTTCCAGTTCTTTCCCTGCAGCCCAGCCAGGAGCCTGCAGAGTTCTACCCTGTGTGACTTCTGCCCTCACCAGTCTGATTCTCCTGCCAAACTCATCCTGGGTTTCTTGCTTCCCCTTGTTCCCAAACAGGAACAGCTATTTCCTCTGGCTGTGACTTCTTTCTTCCCCAGTTCATATAGGTTCTCTCACCACAATCACTCACCAAAATGGGCCAACTCTGTACCCCAACCCACTCTCAGTGTCTTTTGCTATAGACAAATCCTTTACTTTTTCTGCACTTACCTTTTTACGGCCATTTCAGGATGGAAATTTTCAAAAATAGCTTTACCAACAAAGTAGTAGTTCTTAAATGGGTCCCCTGTAGCAGCTGCATCAGTATCACTTGCTAACTTCAAAGTGCAAATTCTCAGGTTTCTTCCCCAGACCAACTGAATCAGAAACTCTAGAAATGGGTTCCAGTAATCCGTTTTAACAAGTCTTCCAGGTATTTCTGATGCACACCAATGCTTGCAAACTATTGGATTAAGAGAAGTAAAATTGCCTTAACAAAACAAAAGGAAAAAAGAAACTACAGGGGAATAAAAACAGATGTTTCAAAACTTAGGTTTCTGATTCTGATACAGTACATCTAGCCATAAGTATTTGAATTAGGCTTTTGGACCCCATGAACCTCTCTCTCAGGAAATTCCAAGTCAGGACAACCTTAGGGTTGTGCTTGCTATTGTCTGATGATCCCTCCCTGAATCCGGTTCTCTGTCCACTCTGAGTAGTGCCAGGCATTGCCTGTAACCCTGAGATGCCTCGTAAGTCTAGGATTCCCTATCTGGTGAGAGAAAATTTCCTTCCCTTCTGTGTCTCCAACAGTCTTCTCCTTGGGTGTCAGTTTAGGGTCACTGGCGTGGAGTCACATGTCTGCATGTAAGGCCTGACACTGCCGCTTACCGGCTATATGGACACCAGTGAGCCTCTTATCCTCACTAAGCCTCAATTTCCTCATCTGTTATATAGTGATCATAATTCCCTTTTAGGTTGTTGTGAGGATTAAAGGAGATTACGTATGTACAATGCCTGGCTTAGTAGGCATTTAGTAAGTGGAAGCAGTTAATATTACTTCCTGTACATCATGTCCTTTCATGCCACCCTTACATGGTTCTTTCTCCCTTGGGATCTTTGGGGCCTTAGATGATCTAGTTTTACCCCAACTCCCCTTTTCACTTCTATGCCCGACTTTTCTAAAGCATCGCTAGCCAGATGTTGCCCCACATCTTTACCCATTGCTCCCTGCTAACATCTGGCAAGGGTCTTAGCATACACTACCCAGCCTCTGAGGTTTCTTTAAGCCTTATTTTCTTCAGCTGTGAAGTAAGAATCACAGCTCTAGCACCTACAAGGGTTGTTGAGTGGATTAAATGAGATAATACCTGTTAAGTATTCAGGAGCATGTCTGGAGTATAGTAAGCATCCAAACAATTTGCCATGATCCTCTCTTCCCAACCATAAAAACCTAACTATGTTTTCTGCCCCCTTCTGATGGAGGATCAAACTCTCCCCAAAGCCCTGGAACCTCTTGGAAGTCAAGAGCACTAATTTCTGACCCTAGACACTCTTTATGGACAGGGTCTCCTAGGAGGAAAAGGACAGTGCTGCCCTGAAGTGGGATGGCACTCTGGGGTGGTCTGGCTCCATACTTGGAGAGCTCTAAACCAAGTGAGAAGTGGTCACCAGACACAAACCTGATTGACCAATGGCCAGAAAACTGTGTGAGAGGAGACACAAACACCTGTGTCTTCAGCCTGAAAGGGAAAACTCGTGGAGGATGTAAACATTGACCTCAAGTCTCCCCAGGGCTGTTATGAAGACATGGGAGATGACATTTCTAGCATCCCACAGGTCGGATCAGACCCAACTGGTGGAAGTTCCTAGAAGATAGATTTCCACTCAACAAAATGTCTACCTTTCTAAGACAGCCACACAGAACTGGAATAGACTGCTTGGTAGAGAGATTCCCATCAGTCCAGCTATCTGAGCAGAGGCTGGGCATTTGCTTAGAGCTGTCATAGTGGGATATGGGCACTGGAAGGGTGCCTGTTGGAGATAACTTTTAACGTCTTTCTGAACCCTGAGGTTCCATCATTTCCTCAATTTCAGGCCAAAAACCATTTATTCCCTTTCAGACGTGACTGTGTAATTGTACTCACCTTGGGAAAGCTCTCTAAATTTCTTCTCCTCACCCTCACTCCCATATAGTCCATTGAGAGGACCCCACTGCTTCCTAGAGAAGGACCTGAGAGGGCCAGTTCACTGAACCCTAGCTTTTAGGGTGTGACTGTGTCATAAGATCATGCATGATGGCCTGTTTATTCTAGGCACTGAGGACACTGAGGTGCGTAAGCCCTGGGAGCCTCAGGTATTTCTGGTGTACTGTACTTTGGCCCTGGACACACCTCAGGACTTACCATGTTCAGAGAATGATCATGAAGAAAATAAATTAATGTGTATAGACTAAATAAATGTAAATAGAGTTCTTAGAATAATACCTGACATATAGAAAATGTGTAATATGTATTAACTATCTATTGTTATTTTCTGGAATAAACCACTCTCCTAAGGATATAGCACCAGGAAATAGTAGTGTCTGTGTGTACTTTGCTACTGCATTGCCTTTGCTGTCAGGCTGAGATGGTACTATGTCAGCACTTCCTGGGAAAATAAGCTTCTTGAAATCCCTCTCTCATTCTGAAGGTCAATCTGTACTTTTCCATGACAAAAGTGGCAGAGGCAGAAAGGTGACAGGACAACTGTAAGGGCAAGGTAGACAGGGTGTAATATTTGATTAGAAAATGTAGCCCATTTTTTTCCATCTCATAGGCTACGCCTTGACCAGCAGCACTCAGGAAGGGAAGGATCCTTTCCAAGTCAAGGTAAGAAATGATGAGAGAACAATTCCAAGGACTGAAAGTAGGAGATGACATTAATTATATGGAGAGAGACACCTTCAATGGCTAAAAGCTGGAGAAGTGTTAGGAAAACTTTAGAACATGTAGGAGATGAAAAATACACAGTGATGTGAGAGAAAGCTTGTGAGAGTACAATTTTAAAAACAGCTAGAATTTTTAAAAATACAATTGAACAACATCTGTAGAAAGTAAGTAATACATTCATAAATTTTGCTTTTGGTTCAGATCAGGTATCAGGTATGAAATTTAAGCCTCGTTTCATGTTATCAAATACAGCATTGCTGTGGTCTGAATACTTATGTCTCCCCCAAATCCTAACCCCACAGTGATGATATTAAGAGATGGGCCTTTGTGAGGTGATTAGGTATGAGGGTAGAGCCCTGAAGAATGGAATGGAAAGAAAGGAAACCCCAGGAGGAACCTGGCTCCTTCTAGCACCTGAGGATGCAGTAATTAGGCACCGTCTATGAATCAGTGAACAGGACCTGACCAGACACTGAATCTGCTGCCAGCACTTTGATCTAGCACTTCCAGGTGTCCAGAACTATGAGAAATAAGTTTATAAATGACACAGTCTATGTTATTTTGTCATGGAAGCTTAAACAGACTAAGACAAACACCTATAAGTATGTAATTGTATTTATTTTTCTGTTTTCATAAAAGTGAATCAAAGACAAGTAAGTTGACTTTGAAATATAAATTCAAATTTGGCATGATTTCTTCATGGTTAAAAAAGAAAAAGAAAAAAAAGTGTGGGGGTTGGGGAAAGAGATTAGTAGAGATCAGACTGTCATGGTCTTTGAATTCCTGACCAAGGTACTGGGATTTGAGCAAGTTGTATGTGGGAAGCCACTTACATGTTTATGAACCAAAAGTTATTTTAGGACACAATTTGGCAGGAGGAATAGGGAGGAAGTGAGTGGGAGGAGTCTGGGGTGAAGAGTTGAGGGGAACCAGGAGACCCAGACCTCTCTAGCCCCTTCCTTTCCCTGGTTAGATCCTTATAGCCCCCAACCTCCATTCTACCACCGCCACCACCACAACCATTAGAATACAGAGATTATCTAAGCATTATAAATCTTTAAGTAGTTTTCAGTCAAGTGGAAAAAAAAATAACAAAATGGTCCTAATGAAAATCGATGACTTTCTTCCAAAGTCATTTAAATCAGGGGTCAGTAACATTTTCCTGAAAGGACCATATAGTCAATATTTTAGACTCCCAGGACTGCATGATCTGTCACAATGATGCAATTCCACCACTATAGAAGGAAAGTAGCCCTAGACGGTATAGAAAGGATTGGGTGTGACTGGGTTCCCATAAAACTTAATTTACAAAAATAGATTGGGGGTTGGATTTGACTCAGGCCATAAGAGAACATTAAGAAATGTTTTGTTTAGAATATAACTCTGTGATTCTTGTGCACCTCTAAGGTCTCACTGACTCTCCCTCCAAGATACTTCCCACACACATACACCACCATCCCCACCCTAATTCAGAAAGTGATACTTGTGATGATATTGTAGAGTAACTGTCTCTGAAACAATAATGAGCAAAGGAAGGACCTTGGAGTCAGATCTAGATTTGAATCCTACCCCTCACAACCTGTGATCTTACCATAGCACACAAACTCTGAGCCTCCATTTCCTCATGGGCAAAATGAAGATAATAGGCATAAATTTACAAGCTGTTGCAAGGACTAAATGTATGGAGAGCACTCATCCTAATGCTTGGCCTAGAAAAGGCCCTGAATAAATAATGGTTGTTAACCCACATCAGCTCTATAAATAGTAGAGTCAAAGAGGACAGACCCAGCCTGAACCAAGGGAACGCCCTTGCAGATGCAGACTGTCGGTCAGTACTGGCACTAGGTGAGAAGCTGGAGGAATCTCTAAACATGCACAAGATTAGAAGAGAAAGCAACACTAAGTCTGAAGACACTACTGCAAGACAGATTATTACAAAGCTTCTGGTTAATTGTTTATTAGACAGCCCCGTCTGCAGCAAATCCACTTGGCTGTTCGTGGCTGGGGAACTTCGTCGCATGCCTCTGTTCAAGTAATAAGATCCTGCTCTTCATCCTCAGACTCTCCACAGCTGCTGAGTGGGAGAACCCAACGTAAACAGCCTCCTCTGAGTTCATTCTTCCGGGCTCATGAGCCCAATCATCTTTTTTTCAGCTGAAAAATAAACACATCAAAAAAATGAATGCTTCTCTCCTAGGGGGAAATGACAATGAGAATCAATCAATAACCAGAAATAACATGGGGTAATCTTTAGAGAAAACATTATGAAAAATAAGAAGGCTAATTGCACACACATACATACCTGGATTAACAAATCAAAAGGATATCTGAGAGAGCCTGAGTTCAAGTCTTGATACTACCTCCTTATCAGCTGTGTATTGGTGGTCAAGGTATTCAACGTCTGTGCCTACATTTCCCCAAGTATAAAATGAAGATAATCATGGTATGTTCCTTTAAGGATTAAATGCACTAATAAATACAAAGTACTTAGAACAATGCCTGACACTTGGTAAGAAATGCTTGCTCCGGGTTCGCCAGTATTGGTATCAGTATTATTCTTTGACAAAGATTTTTAGAGGCTGAACTAAGACAAAGAACTAAGAATCAAATTCAAAGCTATTCTGAAGACTCTGTGGTACTCTCAAAGACCCAAACCCGAAATCCAAACGAAATTTTGGGCTTTTCACTTCGGTAATTCAGTTAGTCATGGGACAGGTCAGACCCGGATAATGGGTGTTTCCATAGTTCAGGTCAATTCATGGAACAGTGACTGAGTAAACTAACTGAAGATAATAACGATACTGTGACTTTGTAAAAGGATATCCTGATTCTTAGGAAATACACATTGAAGTATTTAGGACTGAAAGGCCATGATGTATGTACATTATGCTCAAGTGATTCAAAAGTGAGGGAGGGATAGACAGAGAACATACAAATTAAATAAAATGAATGTTTAAGTATGCGTTACCTGGTGTTCTGTGTGCCATTTTTACTTAGAGCTTTTCTATAAACTTGAAATAATTTTCCAATAACTTTTTTAAAAACTCATTAGGATGGATTAACAATGAAAGAAGTGCAGTCTCAGCTTGACCAGCAAGCAAGCATGGGGCCACTGCAGGTCAAGCAGAGGTGACCAGACAGTTCTGACCATGTGGTGCTAGGAGAGCTTGGACTTGGAACAAGAGAATATGAAGTAGCTCAGTGATTCAACCATCTAGTGGTGTCAGGCTAAAATCTCCTGATGCACCTGTCTCCACAACAGGCTCTGCTTATTTAGGGTTAATGTCGAGATTTTATTTTCAAATTTCAAGAACTGCCTCTTCGTTGATCCTCCTACCTCAGATTTCTTTCCAACTTCATTCCATTTGGCAAACTGTAGATACAATCAACCCCTAACCGACTGCTTTCACCACATCAGTTCCTCACCCAGGAAATTACAATGATTTCCTATTTTCTACAATACCTCATCTAAACCTTGCTATCTTATCAGTTTCATGTTTTATAATTTTACATATTTTGGCTAGAAGTTTCAACTTTTGTGATTTTTTTTTTTCCCCTGACCACTGAAAATAACAGGTCCTATAATTAGACTGACATTCAATACTGGTTAATGCTTAGTTAGGGTCACATGGTTGAACTCTAGGCTTACGCCAAAGTTGTGATTTGACTGAGATTGAAATAAAAATTCTTTACTCTTATTTTTTAAATTTAAATAAACTTTCATTTTAGAATCATTTTAGGCTTACAGAAAATTTGCAAAGATAATACAGAGGATTCCCATGTACCCCACACATGATTTCCTCTGCTGCTAACTTTTGCCATTACTAAGACATTCCTCACAATTAGTGACTAACACTGGTGGATAGTTGTTAACCGAGCTCCATACATTATTCAGATTTCATCCATTTTCCCCAATGTCCTTTTCTGTTCCAGGATCCCATCTAGAAGACTATATTACATTTAATTTTCCTATTTTTAAATTTAAAAATATGTAAAAAAGCCAAATGCTACCCTTAAAAATAAGACACTTTGATGCTATATCTTTTCTCCTTCCCTTGAACATGAAAAAATTCACAACATATTTTAGTTCATCCCAAGGAATGATTAAAACACTCATTTCTAGGATTCCTGAGTTTTCTTTGTGTCAGTTTTTTTGAGAGTTCAAAGTCTTTCTCAAACTCAAAGTCCAAGGCTACATCTAACAAGCTGGTCTAAGACAGTTTTTTTTTTTTTTTTCCTATATAGTATAAAATAATTATTTACACAGCAACTCCTCTAGAGATTCCTTGAATCTCATGTTTGACACACAGTGCTAAAATGAGCATTCACTGCCTACCTAAGGAAAGTACTTGAGTAACATCCCGTAGGGCATTATTCATACCTCAGAGGCCAGGAATAGTAAAATGAGCCTTGTGGGAACTGTGGCATCAACTGCCCTCATGCTGCCACTGACCTTTCTCTGATTTGGTCACAGGCAGACAGTTTATGCACCCTGCTTAGAGATTCAGAGAGCTAATTAACAGATGAGGTCTAATTGGCTTTTCTAGCCTCTGATTCTGGATCCACATGCCTTCTGATTTCCTCCTCTTTCTCTGCATGGCTAGAACAAGTTCATCTAACCAAGTGACCCTGTTTGTCCTATCAGAAGTGGGGAATTTTTCATTTTCTCTTAAGGAAAAGAGAAACAATATGCCCTTATAAGGATTTCTTAGATGTCACCAGAATTCAGATATAAGATCCTATAAAGGATGAAGAGTTAGTTAAAGAGGTTTCAGAAAAAAAAAAAAAATCAGATATTTTTAAAGTGGCAGCAACTTTTTCCAAATGAAATGCTTGGTGTAAAATTTTAAACTGGCAATGTAGGATTTTCATCAATTTTGTGTCTTGAGGCTTCCACCAAGTATTCAAAAACACAATACAAAACTAAAGGACTTTTTGAAAAAAGAAAAATGAATTCATAAATCTACCATCCTAGCACACTTATTTTCAGTTTTATGACTTCTCGTTCACGTTTGGCTAGTATATGCTTTTTGTTTGCCTTGTATTATACTGTAAACATATCCTACATTTCTGTTATTCAATATAACTTTATTTTTATTTTATATTTGTTCAAATTAGTTATACATGACAGTAGAATGCATTTATACATTTTGATAGATCATACATAAATGGAGTGTAATTTCTCATTTTTCTGATTGTACATATTGTAGGATAATGTCAGTCATACAGTCATATGTGTACATGAGGCAATAATGTCTGTTTTGCTCTATTATTCTTCATACCTCCATGCCCCTTCCCCTCCCTTCACTCCCCTCTACCTAATATAAAGTAACTCTATTCTTGCCTAGCTCCCCACCCTTATTGTGAATTAGTATCTGCATATCAGAGAAAACATTCCACCTTTGGGTTTTTGGGTTTGGCTTATTTCACTTAGCATGATATTCTCCAACTACATTTATTTACCAGAAAATGCCAGAATTTCATTTTTCTATAAAGTTGAGTACTATTCCATCATATATGTGTGAATATATATATATATATATATACATATATATATATATATATATATCACGTTTTCTTTATCCATTCATCTGTTGAAGGGCATCTAGGTTGGTTCCACAGTTTAGCTATTGTTTGAGCTGCTATAAACATTGATGTGGCCACATCACCATAGTATGCTGATTTTAAGTCTTTGGGGTATAAACTGAGGAGTGGGATAGCTGGGTCAAATAGTGGTACCATTCCAAGTTTTCTGAGGAATCTCCACTCTGCTTTCCATAATGGTTGTCAATGTATTTTTAGTGTTCACATAATATTTTATTAAGTATATATAATTTAAACATTTCACTAATGTGCTGTATGAGGGCAAAGTTATGTGTCATTTTGTTTTGTTTTGTTTTTTGGTCACCACTCTACCCTCAGCATTTTAAACAGGGAAAGTAGATACTCAGGATGTAATCAAATAAAAAGTGAATGTAAATGGCTTTGAATTCTTATTCTCATGTGTTATTTTTAATGTGTCCTTTTTTTTTGGTAAGTTACTCTTTCTCACTTGGCCACCTTTTAATTAAAAAAAAAAAAGAAAACAGTGATCAGTTTTCTTTGATTGTGATCTTGGTATGACTGGTATGGTTCCATAGAAATCCTTTGCATGTCTGAAATGTCTTTGTCCTACCCTCGCATTTATTGCATAGCTTGGCTAGATAGAGAATTCTGTGATGGAAATTATGTTCCCTCAGAAATATGAAGGCAACACCCCCAGGGCTCTTTCAAAAAAGCCAGCATCATTCTGACTCTTGATACTTTTGCTGTGCATAATGTCCCCTGAGTATACAAGCGCCATCACCGTTCTCTGAAAGGTTTGCCCAGGTGTTTTGAGATTACTTGATGACACACTTGGTATGGGTCTATTTTTACTTATTTGTCAAGGCAATCAATGGCCATTTTTAATCTAGAAGTTCACGACTTTCACTTATGAAAACGTCCCTTTTCTTGAATTGCACCTCCTAGATTCTCCTATTTCCTCTCTTCTTGTTCCCCTTTTGCTGTCCCTTGTATCCTCCACCTCTTCGTTCCCTTCCTCATTTTGATAGTGAATCCCTTGGAATGGATCTCCAACTTCATCTTTTCCATCTTGTTGTTTTAACTCTACTTTGTGAGACATTTCATCAAATTCAAATTTTTCTCATGAGTTTTGCATTTTTTTTTTCATTTTTAACTTTTGAGAGCTCTTTTTTGTTTTCAGAATCTTCCTCTTAAATAGCCAAGTATTTCCAAAGACATGATCTTTCCTATTACTGAAATTAGTAATTTTAAAATACATTTTCTTTTTACCTTGCAGTGTATTTCCCCCAAGTTGTTTTGTTTTCCTTTTCCTCTTTGTTTTGATCTGTCTGTCATAGTACAGACTTGCCTCAAGGATCTGGTTATTCTTTATTTAAGAATGGAAGCAATAAAATTAGCTGGAAGATTTTATTTGTAGGTAAATTTGGTCATTGAAATAGTTCACTACAGGTGACATGACCGAGTCTTAGTTGGAGCCCCAGTGCTACCCCATACTCCTATTTAGGTATTTTCTTGGGCTAGTCAGATTCCCCAGAGAATGATCTCCTGGTCTCCCACTTAGTGGATGAAGATCTGGTTGCTAGAATTCTGGGAAGTGTAAATGGGGAGAAGGCCTCTTCTACTTTCAGATTCCACTTAATTTTCCTGACTTAATATGGTACCCCTATTTCTGGTGCCTCCCCAAATCTTACTTTTTTTTATAGAATACTCTCTAGTCTGCTGAGGATGACAAGGGGCATTTGCCTGACCACATAGAATAGAGATATGGTAGCTAGAAGATGATTTTTTAAAAATGCCTTTCAAAGTTTAGTTGTAACTTAAACACAGTAAGGTACACATCATAAGCATGTATGGCTAATGAAGTTTTTACATATGTGTGTATCCATGTGACAACATTCAGATCCCTTGTGCCCGTTCCCATTCAAAATACTATCCACAGTTACTGCTCTTCTGAGCTCTATCACTAGAAATGTTTTGCCTCTTCTTGAACGTGACTTAAATGGAATCATACTCTGCATGCTATTTTGCATCTTGCTCTATGTTTAACATTAGTTATTTATTCATTCATGTTATTTCAAGTTAGCAGTCTCATTCTTTTTCATTTTTGTGTAGTATGCCACTGTGTGACTATACCACAATTTATTTGTCCATATGACTATTTTTGGACACTTGAGTTATTTCTATATTGAAGCTTTTGCAAATAATTCTCTCATGAACACTCTTGAACATGTCTATTAGTGCACATGTGCATTTCTGTTGGTAACATACCCAGGAGTGGACCTGGTGAAAATATGTTTATTTTCAGCTACAATCAATTCAATTAGACAGATTTACTGATTTATTTTTCCATGAATAGTGTATGAGAGTTCCAGTTGCTCTACAACCTAGCCAACAGTTTTTAATTTCAGTCATTCTGGTGTGTGGGAAGTGATATCTCTTTGTGATTTTAATTTGCATGTCCCTGATGACTGAAGATATTAACAGTCACTTTGTATATTCACTGGGTCTTTATCTTCCCTCTTTTGTAAAGTGCCTGTTCAAGTCTTTTTATCCATTTGGATTGTCTTTCTTTTTGATCTGCAGAAGTTCTTTATCAAATAAGTGGAATATTTTAACAGGAATTCTTTATCAAATATGTGTTTTATAAGTATCTTTTTTCCAGTCTGTGTCTTACCTTTTCTCTTTAACAGTGTCTTTTGAACACTTTTGAACAGTTCATAATTTTTATAATGTCAGATGGATGGCTCAGTTTTAAGCAACTTAGAAAGGAAAACTTTCCTTTAAAAGTGTGAGCTACCATTATGACCTTGCTATAATACACTATAGGAGAACTTGTACCGAGCAGAAAACTATCTTTGTTGCAGGATTCAGGGTTAGGCTCCTTGTGGCTGCTGTCATCAAGACTGGACACCATCAGACGAAAACTATACCATGCTATTCTAGGCTCTCTGGGACCCGTACACAGGAAGAAAGAGATCAATCTTGGATTGTTACTACAGACCGTACTTCAACAAAGCTTTGGACTCTAAAGGCAGAAAGACGGTTTTCAAACCCAGGAAATAATTTGTTTTCATATCCCTTCTTAAAATGTGCTTGTTAACAATCTAATGTATTTCAGGCAAGTCTTCTGCAATTTAGGTAAGTTTTATGGAATTCCCCACCTCCCATCTTCTACAGAGCAGAACAGAAAGAGCATTTTATTATACACCAATAATAAGGTTTATTACCTTTAACAAGGAGTGGCCCAAAGAGATCGTTGGCCTACTAGCTAATTATTGACAAAGAGAAGAGCTAGAAATTAACCATTCAAAAACTAGAGCCACTATTGTCCTGGACCTCGAAAAAAGTAATTTCATACAGTCAATTTATTATAACTGTAACTTGTTGCAAATTGTTTATGTTGGGAGCATGTGAGGAAGTAAAAATTCTTAAATCAAAGCTACTTTACCATATGCACCACAGAGCAGGGACTCAATAAGTATTTCCTCAGATGAATTTAAGGGTACTGAGACAGGTATATGGAGTTATACCTGTCCTAAATTCTTTTAATTAAGCTATATGGAGGAAGTAAAAATTCTTAAATCAAAGCTACTTTATCAGAGTAGGGACTCAATAAGTATTTCCTCAGATGAATTTAAGGGTGCTGAGATAGGTATATGGAGTTATACCGTCCTAAATTCTTTTAGTTAAGCCATATGGACTTGAATCTGGGATTGTATTTAAGTTGGAGACTGTTAGAGCTACATCTTCTTTTCAGGTGCATACCTCAATTTGGTCCTTAAGTCTCAGAGGAGGAGGTTAATCCCCTCCCCATGCCAGAAGACAAAGTACAAGCATGGAACAGTGTGTGAGTATATTTTGGGTACTTGTTAGAGAGTAAAATGCTCTCATTTCACTGCAATATGTTAAGAGTTCAGATAATAAATATAAAGCAATGAAACAAAATTGTGAGTCTAGAAATAAACCCATTCATCTGTGGTCAATTGGTTTTGACCTTGTAGGGTGTCAAGATCTTTCAATGGAAGAAAAAAAAATCTTTTAATAAAAGGTGATGGGACAATTGGATATTTACAGGCAAAAAAAGAAAGTTGGGTTCCTACCTCACTTTATATACATCATACACAAAATTAACTCAAATAGATCAAACACACAAATGCCCAGAATAAAAAATTAAAACTCTCAGAAGAAAATTTAGGGCTAAAGTTTCATGACCTTGGATTGGACAATGTTTTCTTAAATATGACAACAAAAGTGTAAGCACCCTAGGAAAAGATAAATAATCTGACAATCAAAATTAAAAACTTTTGGGCTGGGGTTGTGGCTTAGTGGTAGAGCACTCTCCTGGAACGTGTGAGGCCCTGGGTTCAATCCTCAGCACTAAAAGAAAGGTATTGTGTCCACCTACAACTAAAACAAAATATTTTTTAAAAATTTAAAACTTTTATGCTTCAAAGAACACTATTAAAAAACCAAAAAGATAACCCACAAAATGGGAGAAAATATTTGTAAATTATATATCTGTTAAGGGTCTAGTGTCCAGAACATGTAAAGAATATATATACTCACCAAGAAGAAGATAACACAATTTAAAAAACAAAAATGGTTTTGAATAGACATTTATCCAAAGAACAGTCAATAAATATATGAAAAGGTACTTAATATCATTGGTTATTAGGAAAATGCAAAACAAAACCATACTGAAAGACTTTTTCATAAATACTAGAGGGGACATAATAGAAAAGATGGAAAATGATACAAGTTGTCAAGGACATAGAGAAATTGGAACCCTTACCATTGCTATTTGCAGCTGCTGTGTAAAAAAATTTGGCAGATCCTCAAAAAGTTAAACATAGAGTTACATCTGACCTAGCAATTCTACTCTTAGGTATGTCCCCAAGAGAACTACAATCATATATCTCTCAAAAACTTATACATGAATAGTAGCATTATTCATAATAACTAAAAGGTGCAGACAACTTTAAGTGTCCATCAACTAATGAATAAACAAACTAAATGTGGTATTTCATACAGTAAATTATTATTCAGTCATGAAAAGAATGGACTACTGGTATATACCACGGTATTTGTCTGTATTCTGTTGCCAATAACAGTACCACAGACTGGACAAGTTTTCATGAAAAGAATTTTCATTTTGGCTCATTGTTCTGGAGGTCCAAGGTTAAGGGACCACATCTGGAGATGGTTGCTATCAGTCCATGACATCACATGGCAAGAGACAGAGAGTGTATATGTGCTTTGCCTCCTTTGATTTCTCTCTTACAAGGACAATGATATTCAATCATGGTAGTCCCATTCTGATGACTTTATTAATCCTAACCACATTCCAAAGGTCCCACCTCCCAACACCATAGTCAGATTACCTTTCCTCTTTATCCCTCACAATGGGGATTAATTTTCAACGTAAGAATCCTTGAGGCATATAAGCAAACCATTCAAACCATAGCAGCAACAATAAGGTTGAACTTTGAAAATTTTTTGCTAAGTGAAAGAAACCAGGCAAAGAAGTCTCTGTACTATATAGTTTCATTTTCATGAAATGTTCAGAACAGGTAAATTTATAGAGAAATAAGGTGGTTTGGCAGTTACCAGATACTGGGTGAGAGAAATAGGCATTGACTGTTAACTGGGATAGGGTTACTTTTTTGGGGTGAAAATGTTCTGGAGTTAGTGGTCATGGTTGCACAGCTTTATGAATGTGCCAAAAAACACAAATTGTTCACTTTAAAACGGTGAATTTTATGATATGTGAATTATGTCTCGTTTTTAAATAAACTCTGAAAAACTTTAGTAAGAAATGATTGCATTCCACATGACAAGACCTGTCATTAGAATGCGTACACATTAAAGGACACAAAAGATTTAAATATAATTAAGACAGTATCAAAGTTCTCCATGGGAAGAATAATAATTTCAAATTTTATTTTTCCATATTAATTTATACAACAAATAGCCTTCTAAATTAAATTGCAGAAATCTTTTTTGACAGGCAGCAAATAGTTAATAAGTGATTTGATGTATCAAAGGATAGTAAGTGCTAATGTAGAAAAATAAAGAATATTAACCTGGACAGCGAATGTGGTGATGGAGTTACGGTATTATGTAAGTAGTTCAGGGAATACTTCTGGAATGAGCTACATTTGCGCTGAGATCTGAAAGAACTAAGGGCACGAGACATGTGGAAGCAAGTCACGGGCCCTGAGGTATGCCTGGTGTAAATATGGAAAAGAAGAGTCCAGGAGATCCTAAGGCTAGAGCAGGGAGAGATGCAGGGAATGAGCTGAGAGCAGTCATAGGCAGGTGGGCAGGAGGTGAATCATGTGGGGACTTTGCATTTTGATCTCAGTGAGATGGTGAGCTGCTGGAGAGTTCTGAGCAGAGGAGTAATGAGACCCGATTTGGGTTTTAAAGGATCACTGTGACTCCTGGGTTGAGAATAATGTGTAATGGGAGGAAACTGGTACTACCTGACAAATTAGTAGACTGTTGAATTTTTTTTAGTCAAGGAGTAAAGGGTGATAGCAGTGGAGGAAGTGAGAAGTGATTGGATTAGGAAATTAGGAAAACCAGTCCACTACATTACCTGCTGGGCTAAATGTGGGGTCTGAGAGGAAAGGTATGGTTAAGGACGATTGCCTGGTTTCCTTGTCCACAAAGGGAAGAGCAGTGTGCCAGTTACTGTGAGTGGAGTTTGACCCGGGAATGTTATGTCTGACATTTTTATTAGAAATCCAAGTGGAGACAGTAGGTAGGCAATTAGGAAGGCTTGAAGGAAATCTAAATTTTGTCTGGAAGCTAAAGGGCAAAAGTCGCTAAATAAAATTTCAAAATGAAAATTAATGCAGGGGTTCGCCTGTACAGATAATGCAATGCAATCTAAAATTTCAGTAAATAAAATGGTAAAGAAATGACAGAGATCAATGGAACAAGAGATACACCTTGAAACGGTTCCTCAAGTCCTCTCTGCACTTGCAGATTTAAGTGCTGATGATTTTGCTATTTGCGATAAACTCTAAATCTTGGATGCTGACTCATCTATAACCTTGTTGAGACAAGCACTTTTTAAAATGGAAAATCTTGTTTTCCCTTGATATACATAATCTTCATTAAAAAAATTAAACCAATGCAGAATACAACCCCAATTCCTCTAAGTCTTCAGATAATCTGGTCTTAATATCCTTCCAAATCTTCCTTCCAAGGCAAGATGTGAATTGTGTGTCCTGTGGACGTGTATCATTTAGCTGTGAGTGCACCAAGCTCGTGTCCACTGTGGAGTTGTGAATGCAGCTTTGTTTTATTTTTCAATTATGTTCCCAAGTAAGGCACTAAAGACCTGAAGTGAATGCTTTCTACAGCATTTCAGAATATCAGGATTTGTTAAAGCTATGGAATAACTTTATCAATATCATAGTCACAGTCGCAGCAGCTGATGTATACTGTATGTGATGCGTCCTGGGCAGTACACCCCTTGCTAACTGCTTCATATGCAACCTACAATGGAACTGTCCCCGCAGTCCCCTTTTTATAGGTGGGGAAACTGAGGATTAAAGGACTGAGTAACTCACCCACAACCAGAAAAAAGAGCAGTGCCGGGATCCGAACCCAGAAGTGGTTGGTCACAAAGTCTCACCTCTTAATTAGCAATTTCTTGGGATATTAAGGATCTACCCCTTATGATAAAACATCTTCACAAATCAATAGGGGGAGGAATAAATTACTTAATAATTGTGCCTCACTCTTTATCATATAATCAATTATTTCCAGCTAATAACACATAAAAAAAGTGAAGGTAAGGGAAACAAAACCATTAAAAAGACAATATAAATTATACCTTATTTAAAGAAAAGAAAAACTTTGCTGAGTTGAGGATGCAGCTCAGTGGTAGAGTGCTTGCCTCATTGTATGAGACCCTGAGTTCAATACCCAGCATCCCCAACATAAATAAAAAAAATAAAAAGAAGAAGAAAAATTTACAATAAGAGAAAATATAGGTAAGTATTTAACAGATTTGGGAGTTAAAGTAGGATTTTTGGGATAAGAAAAGGAGAGTTTGTTATATTTTTAAAATGAACATGTATTACCTTAGAAATCATGTCAAAAATGATAACAAAAATAAGTGTCATCTAAAAGCCAATTTCTTTTTACTCAATAATTCATTCAGATTTTAGGAATGTGTACTTAACAAAAAGGGTAGAGAGATAAAGATTTGTACACAAGGATGATCGCTGTAGCTTTATCAATATCCCTTAATTTTTCAAGGAAATTATAAATTCGATTACAGAATGATTGTACAAAATAAAGAATGGTTTAATGAAAGAATACTGTAAATCATTAGTCCTGTTTTCAAGGAACTCTTAATAATAACATGAGGAAGCTCTCATATATTAGGTTTATTAAGGAAACAGTTGAGAATCGAACCCAGTGCCTCACACGTGCTAGGCAAGCGCTCTACCACTGAGCCACAACTCCAGTCCTAGAAATTTTAAAATACATTTGATATCTTCTAACATTTTATGTTTAGTATTACCTGAATTAAGTAAGCAATAGATAGATATTCGACAGATACACACCTAAAGGAAATATGCCAGAGGATTAAAGGTCATTGTTTGAGGATTATAAGACTAAATATGACTATTTTTGTATACATGTATATTTTGACTGTAATTTTTTTTAATTTTTGAGATGGGGTCTTGCTTAATTGCTTAGGGTCTTGCTTAATTGCTGAGACTGGCTTTAAATTTGCAACTCTGCTGCCTTAGCCTCATGAGCCACTGGGATTATAGGCGTTTGCCACCACATTTGGCTTTGGGCTGTATTTTAACTTTATTGTTGTGATTGGTATTTTTTATTATCTACACTGAGCTAAGTGATTTTTTAAAAATCTATTTATTTATTTTTATTAGATCTTTATAGTTATATATAGTAGTTGGGTTCATCCCAACAAACTCAAACATGCATGGTACATTTATTTATATGTAGTCATTTTATTTACTTACTCATTTCTTTACTTATTTATCAATTTATCCATGTAATAATTCGTGTAAAAAGATTGGGCTTGAATAGTGCTGTGGCAGATAATAAGTATGACTTTGACAAATTACCAATCTTCCCCAGCCTCTTTTCTCATCAGTAAAATGGAAAGAATACTACCTGTTCTGCAGGAGTACATGGTGTAGTGTATATAAAAATCCTGTATGATGACTCACTAATAAAGGTATTGAAGAAATAGCAGTTGGTATTAATTGATTATTGATAGTTTTTAAAGTGGAAAAAGATTTAAGAAGCAAAGAAGTAGTGGGGAACTGAAAATGTGGGGCAGTTAGGGGAAATATTTTTAAATAATGTTGTAGCAAGAGCTATAGAACATGTTGCATTCTTGTTAGCTAAAATGAGTGTCAGTGTCAGCATGTATCAAAGATCAAACAAAAAACATAATGTTAGGGATAATGCAATGCTCTGGGTAACCCCTGCAAACTAAGGTACTTAGTAACTCTCACATTGCCACCTTGTGGAATTAGTGATACATTACATATCCCGTGGAGATTTTATTTTGAAGCAAAATAAATGGAAAGGCTAAATTATACAAACATTCTGGTAAAAAAACAAAACAGAACAGTATTTAACACAGTAAGAGCATATGCAAATTGCTCAAGCCCACATTTATTTTAAAAGCAATTTTCTCTCATTGTAGAAAATGGTGTTACAGGAAGATTGGCAAATGAAAATAATCACTATAATTCTATCACTGTAATGCAATAACATAATTTAAAAATTACTTTTATTTCATTCCAATTTATTTTTAAGTTAATATATCATTAGAATTTTTCATGATATTATATTCTTCATGATGATTTTTAATGACCGTATGATACTGAATTGAACAGATTTGCCAGAACTTGACCCCTTAATGTTGGACATTTAGCCTGCTTCCAAGGAAAAGGAGTCAATTGTGATAGTTTCTGTTTAGGTAGATACTTATCGACTTAGATTTAAAATTAAAGTGTGTGATTACAAAGATAATGTGTGATCAGATTTTAAAAGATAAGCAAAAATAAGAAAACAAACTGCAGTCAGTTTCCCAACCCAGATAACTACTCTAATACCCTGAAGATTTTTTTACACACATATGGGGAATATATGTAGTATATGTTGACTATTTTTGTGCTGAAGATTGAACCCAAGGTCTTGCACATGCTGGGCAAGTGCTCTTCCCCAGAGCTCTACCTTAGCCTTTTTTATTTTATTTTGAAACAGGGTCTCACTAAGTTGCCCAGGTTGGTCTTGAACTTGTGATCCTCCTACCTCAGTCTCCCAAGTATCTGGGATTACAGGTGTGCACCACCAAACCTGGTTTACATTGGCATTTTAAAACAAAAATGAAATTATGTTACTAGAACTTGCCCTTTTCACTTAAAATTATATAACACACAACTTTCTTGACAGTTATATCTATTGAAAGCATGATTGTTATGACTAAACCATGTTCCATTATAGACTGAGTAATTTTGTTTTCAGTACTAGGGAGTGAACCCAGGGCCTTGTGTGTGTTAGGTGATCACTCTAGCACTGAGCTACATTCCTAGCACCAGTCCCCATTATCTAGATTAGTTAATGCACAGACAAAATGATGCCGTGCACAGGACTAAGTTCTGATTTATAATTGTTGAACATGGTGTTTACAATTTGATGGGGGAAATAGGCATTAAATAAATAAATAGGGAAAAATACATAAGCATAACTCTTGATTAAATGCCATGAATGAAGCAGGCTACTATGAGAGAAAATAACAGGGCTATACAAGTTGGTTGCAGAAGGTCTGAGGGAAAAAGTAAATTTGGACTTGGAGGCTGAAGAACTGGACATTGGAAAAGCAGAGGAAGAACATTCTAGACAGAGGATGCAGCATATTTAAAAGACCTCAGGTAGAAAAATTCTTAGTAAGTATTGAAACTGAAAGATGGTCACTGTGGCTACCATGGTAAGGCTGCAACACGTGAAGCCGGAGGCCTTCTGTGCCATGGTAAGGTGTATTGTGTTTTAATCTGTGAGAGTAACACATGAATGATGGTTTAGAAAGCTCACTCTGCCTGGTAGGTGCTGGAGAATGGAGTGGGAAGCAAGAGTGTGACGGGGAGACTAGTTAGGCGAGTCGTTAGGCAAGTACCGCAATAATCCAAACGAGATGAAGGGGGAATGAAGCAGGGTAGACCTAATGGATGACTTGAGATATAAAGGAGTCATATCTTATGTTGGTGTGAGGAAGTTGGTTAGTCCTGATAGTTAGCAGTGGACACTGCATCAGAATGGCTGCTAATATTTATGGGCTGTGAAGTAGGAGGAAAATTTTTAAAAACTCTACCCCTGTTCTCTGCCCACCCCTTGCGCTCACCCACAAGTTCACCTGTGGACACCTGAGCCCTCAGATCCACACTCTATCCACATCACCCTCCATAGTCATGGTCAGAATCCCCCCAGGAGGAAGTTCCTAAGAGACCCATTCATACCTTGTCGGGAGTGGGGGGAGTTCTGGGGTCCTGGGCTTCTGGGATGTGATCTTGGGCTTTAGTCCCCTTAGCCCCATGGAGTTCTTGCCCCATGGAAGAAGACCAAGAAAGAAGAGGACAACAGCAGGATCCTACTGTTCAGGATCTAGAGGTAGGTACTGATTATAACTCATCAATAGTAAATTTGAAAAATATCTTAAATCATTCACGTAGTATTGCACGTATGTTGTGCGAATATGACCCTATATCATGTTGTCCATGTTTCTCTATGGCTCTCAGTTTAATTTAATCTTCCACGAAGTTGGTGGAGTCAACACCCACTTACCTGGCTACTTGGACAACGTGCTACCTTCTGTATCCACACTGAGCGAACCTTTAAAAGTATTCACACCTTCTTTATACATGGGCTTTTAGGTTTGGTGCCTCTAGTGCCTGCTTTAATACATCTGTATCTTCCTGTATACTTTGGAGAATGATAAGACTTGGAATGAGATGTTGAAAAAGACAGAGAGAAATTTAAGAATGAATCTAGATTTTCAGTTTGAGCAGTTTGTTTAACAAGTGGTACTATTTGCTGAGATGGAAAAAGCTGGTGTAGATGTAACACAACCCATTGATGCCATTCCTTATTGTTGGACACTTGGGTTGGTTGTCCTGTTTTATAACTAGGAAAAATACTCTGATTTGGAGGAAAATTGTATCACTAATTTCTAAGCAGTTTCTGGGTAAAGGGCATGAGTGCCAAAAGACATAAACCAACGACCTCTATTTTATTTATTTATATGCAGTGCTAGTAATTGAATCCAATGCCTCACACATGCTAGGCCAGAACTCCTACCACTGAGCTACAGTCCCAGCCTGTCAAACAACTTTTAAAGGACTTGTTAACACTAGGCTAAAGCTAACCTACTTGAGCTCTAACTCTCCTTCCCTCCTACTTCCCCTCTCTCCCATGTTTTCTTTGACCTTTTAATAATGAACTTTTGTTAAGTACCTACTATGTCTTACACAGGTCTGACATAAATCTACCTTGTTCCTTGTTGGGTGCTGGGAGATGACTAGGGAAAAGAAAGTGCTGCATCAGACTAAATTTTTGATTTTGGATGACTTGGATATCCTACCCAAAAACTTGTTTGGCACTGAGTACCAGGCCAGATAAATTGAAATTTCTTCTTCGTTCAGGTCAGGTTGGTGATGTTGCTCTGAGAGTCTAAAAGAAATAAAATGTTTAATTTTGTGCAAACCACAAATAGGGCAGTGAGATTAGGCTTTGCCCCAAACAATTTTATAGGGTACCATTTTACCATAAGTCTTTAGAACATTACGCAAATTTTGTACCTTAACCAATGACCACGTCAAGCCTCCAGTTCATGAGGCAGGATTGCCCTATTCAGGGGTCTAACTCATGGTTCCTGATAGAGAAGGATGAAGCAGGGGACCCAAGGTCAGGGCAGGAATCCTCCAGAATGAGGGCCCTTTTTAGCACAGTAGGATAAACTCCTGACCCTTTATTTGAGAGTATTTTTTATACTACTTGACTTGAGTACCCAATTTGCTAGCAGTTAACTCTGACCTTGAAGAAAAATAGGAGTGGGCAGACTTCTTTACCTTGTAACTTGAGAGAGTTCAACCTAACTACAATATTGCTCTACTCACAATGGCACTTAGTGGAAGACTTGAGCATGAACAGCACCAGGTTTACTGCTCTCAGGGGTCCACAGTTATTGAAGACTTAGACTTTTGCAAAGCTCGAAAACAATGACAATGCATCCATGTGTTGAAGTCATCACAGGGAGATTCCTGGAGTATTGTGAACCTAACGCAAGACTTGATTATGAGTGTTGCTGCTGACTTCTCTAAACACGGCTATCATGCAAGCTCCTGTGATGGAGAATGGCTATGGACGGTTAATGACCGTGGCTCTAATGCTTACTTAAGTAACTTCTTGAGTCTCTGAGCTGTGCTCTCATTTTTAAAATAGGAACAACTCTATGTCTCACGATTTTTGTAAGAATTTAAAGAGATGATTCACGTAAAGCCCTTACTACAGTACCTTTTGCATAGTATTTAGCAAATGGTAGCTGTTCCTGAAGCAATGTGTGCTATTCTAGTACATCCAATTCATAAAATATTAATGCATTTTATTTATCATACTGTATGTTTGAAAACTACAGGAACCTTTTCCAGGTGTTGTTTTGTAATGAAAAACAACAAGTTTTAAGTGAAACTCTTCTTAGAAGTTTTAACATATGCCTTTTTAAAAACAGGTTGAGGGCTGGGGAGATAGCTCAGCTGGTAGAGTGCTTGCCTTGCAAGCACAAGGCCCTGAGTTCAATCCCCAGTACCGCAAAAAAAATAAAATAAAATAAAATAAAAACAGGTTGAGTATCCCTAATCTGGAAGTCTGAAATCCAAAATGCTGAGAACTGGCATCATGCTACAAGTGGAAAACTCCACACCTGACCTTTTGTGATAGGTCACAGTCATAACTCAGGCACACTAAAAATACTGAACAAAATTACTTTCAGGCCTGTGGTATGGTTTGGTGTCCCTGTAATCCCAGGAACTCAGGAGGCTGAGATAGGAGGATCCAAGTTTGAGGCTGGACTCAGCAAGTTAGTGAGATCATGTTTCAAAATATGAAAAACTTAAAGGGCAGGAGATGTAGCTTAGTGGTAGATCACTGTAGGGTTCAATCCTTCAATATTCTCTTCCACAAAAACAAACAAATTGCAGGCTATGTGTATAAGATATATATGAAACACAAGTGAATTTTATATTTAGACTTGGGTCCTATTCCTGAGACAGCTCATTAAGTATATGTGAATATTCCAAAATTTTAAAAATCTGAAATCTGAAACACTTTTCTAAGCATTTTGAATAAAAGTTACTTAACCTAGATATGAAATGGTTAATCCTTTGGAACTCTAGATAGTTGTTAGTTTATTCCCAAAATTATACTGTAGTTCTGCGTCTTTCTGAATGGGCTCTTGCAGAGCCTTGCTCAGTTGAACGCTAAGGCAACACAACAGCAGACCTGTCTAGACCATCAGTTTTAGGTAAACTGATGGCATTGATCCTAATCAGTTCAATTTTCTGGCACTTTGTAGACTTCCATATTTTGGAAGGAAAGAAAGACATCTGAAAAAAGATGCATATTTCCCAGGAAAAAGAAGAGTCTTTGTAACTTTCCCTCATACCCCACCATGCACGTATGTCTCTGGGACAAATTACAGAATGTTATAATTTCAATTTTCCATGCCCAATAAAGGACCAGCATTTTGTAAACAATAATGGTCATAGATGACCCTGACTTTTATTTAATCAAGTGTTCTAACCTTCTCCCTTCTTCCTAGGAATCTATTGAGAAGTAAAACAGGACACTCAGTCCTATTTTATCTCTTCCTGCCAAAATCTTGGGGTGCTTCGTGACAAGAGAGTACATTCTGTCCAGAACAGGGGATTCTGGAATGGGTAGAGCTCTGGAGACCTTGCATTTGTTCTGAATAATGGCCAATTAAGGAGACTCTGGCCAGTGCGCCAAGACCTGAGGAGCTGTCTGGACACTGGCTACTCCAGAGACGAGCAGGGAGCACTGTGTGGATGGTCAGGTCACAGCAGCAGCTTCTGCTCTCTCACCATCAGAGCAGGCAGCTGCGAAGCATGCTACCTCCTAGGAGGACTTCCCAACTGGGAAAAAGCAGGAATGGCTGTTCATTTCTATTAAGAATTAGTGGTTGGCTCTCCCTATAGGTTGTGTGTTCCAAAGCAAATGGGAAGCTTCCCAGAATGCAGGATGTTCAATCCTTCTAGATCCCAGACTGAGACATGTGATCTAACCCACGACGTTTTTCTCCTGATGTGTATTTCCTGCAAGATATTCTCTTTGTAAAACTGCAATGAGGATACAATCCCTTTCCCACCCCGTGAAGCTTCTTTAAATGCTAAAATCAAAATTACTTTTGACATTTTAAAAAATCCTTCAAGTGCAGATGAAGCAGGGTAATATTTCAGGATCATTATTATCCCACCGTATCAGGCACCAGTTTTGTTTTGTAGCCACCCGTGGGCAGGTACTTCTATTTTGGTACTGCTATTCAGAAATACTAAAGCTTTGCAAACTAGCATGTTTCCTACTGCTTGTCTATGCTAACACTAGGGTTCTTCAGCTTGTAAATCTTTTTCTTTTGTGCTTTTTAGTCTTTCGTTGCTTGGCTCTATTTTCATTGTCATGTTTACTGCCAAAATTTTTTCAGTTACAGTTTGCCAACATCTTGGCATTTCCAGGCTATTAAAAATAGATAAATAGAACAGAATATGTGCAATGTGGACCACCCCCGCCCCCAAATGTTATCCCTCTAAGTCAAAGATTAACTTTGGACCAAATCTTTGAGAGTAATGTCCTTTAGGCTGCTGACTTAGCTAATGAACAAGAAACCACACTGTGTTAGGCAATATCTGCCAATAAGAAAGTCAGACACTGGCAGGAGTGGCTGAGACCCTCTCCTGACTTGGGGCTGGGCCAGTCAGGCAGAAGCTGCTTATCTGTGCAGATAGGACAGCCTAGCCCATAGGCCAGGAAATTCTGGCTTTGGGGATCACATCAGTGTGGTGGCCCACATCTGGTGAGCAAATATTGACAGAACTGGAGTCCTCTTCTGTGGGGTGGGGTAGGGGACAGATTGGTTAATGACTGTCAGGTTCCATACCTAAAAGAGCTCAAAATCTTTGCAGAGAGATTGGGACAGAAACTCCGTAAACTAAGAAAAGTGCTGTTATTTAATTAACCTGTTCTAGAGGTAAGCTCCACAGGACAGCACAGAACAGCATGAACTAGTGACCACTTATCACTGTCGCAGTCTGAAGGCTGTGTGTTTCTGGGTCTTTTGATGACTCACTGGTCTCAAGGGAAGGACAGAAAAAGAAGGGCAATGAACTAACATTTATTAAGGACTTGCTATGTGTTGGGCACTGGTGTCAGGATTTCATGCACATTTTTCTCATTTAATCCTCAAGGGAAGGTATTATTAGTTCCTTTTGCCAAGTAAAGAAAGAGAAATGACTTGCCAACATGATGGGGTGGGCAAGATCCCAATTCACGTTCATCAGATTCCAAATCCCATGCTTTTTCCACTAGTCCAGGGTAAGTGACAGGATATGCATGGTGTGGCTGAAGACTGAGCAGGAGGGAGAGACAGAGGGACTGCTTAGCCATCCTGTATGAGGGTAGGTCTTGAGTGTGTGTATGATCACAAGGTGAGCAACTTACTCTGTTGTGGAAACAACAGGGAAATATACCATTATCACTTATTTGTAAAGGTGCAAAATTATGCAGAAAATCACGAGTTGGTTTATTTCATACCTCAGTTTCTGAATAAACTCTTAGACTCAATAAGGACATCAATTTTCCTAGGGTCTGTGCGATGGGAATGCTTTGTGTAGCACTGCTAAGGGGAAGAGACGAAACCTCCAAGATAAAAGGCACAGACATCCACCTCTATCAAA
This sequence comes from Sciurus carolinensis, assembly GCF_902686445.1. Taxonomy (NCBI): domain Eukaryota; kingdom Metazoa; phylum Chordata; class Mammalia; order Rodentia; family Sciuridae; genus Sciurus; species Sciurus carolinensis. The sequence continues at coordinate 27,361,686 of NC_062226.1, forward strand.
TATCTACATTAAAAAAAAAATACCTGTTCCAGCACACAGGTCAAATCTAATTGCCAGAATGCTAATGGACTTGCCAAATAGACTGGGAATTTTTGTGTTGAATCTGCATAAAATACCTAACAGACCCGATATTAGTCAGGAATTCTAACCCACTTGGATTTGATCACTGTCAGATAAATGAGAGGTGCTATACTTTGGGCACTGATATTTCCAGTGGAATGAACAATTCAATAAAAAGCAAATCTTAAACTCCTCTGAGGTTACTCTCCACCTATTGAATAAAACTGAACCTTCCAGGCATATGGGTGAGGCATAGCCTGACTCCTTGGCCTCACCTTTCAGAACTGCCAGCTCTACACTTTATAAGAGCAAATGATTGTGAGGCGACCCCTTTCCAAGTGGATGCACCTTTCCTTAGCACGGATGAGTCTCTCTTCTGGGAACTTCTTACCTGGTAAAGTCTGTTGTCCCACCTTGTTCCTTGACCCCACTCTCGCCAAATAGGATGAAGTGCCACCACCTTCCCCAATGCTGTGACCCACCACACACACACTTCCATGGCTATGATACCATAGAAGGTTTTTTCTTTATCTTGTTTGGAATCTTCAATAAGAGATAAAAATTGACTTATTATTTCCCTAAAAAAACACAAGGAATAAATTCCCTAGTTGAGAAGTTCAGTAAATACTTTCAGTGGAAATCCAAAACTTAATAGTTTTTCAAATAAACATAATATAGGAACATTTGTTCCAAAAACATGTAAGTGAATTGAAGGGCAATATTCTTCAAGTAGACATTGATTCTGCTCCAAAGCTACTAACAAGGAGATACTATACTAAACCTACCTTCTCCCAGATACCAGAGACTTTGGATATATTGATTATCAGTGTTAGAATTCAAACACTAAAATGTTGCACCCTCAGTATTGCAGGTCCCAAAAGAAAATATTTGGATAGTTTCAGGGGCTGTTTGCTAATTACCGCTCTCAACCAGCAGGTGTCGCCAGAGACAAGTACATTTGCTACGGCTGCCAACTCAAGGACCTACCAAAAATCCTGCTCCAGCTGCAGTCTGGCCTCCTCTTAAGGTCCAGCCAGTTTGCAGAAACTTCAGCTGCAATGACTAGCATGCAGGCCCAGAGTGCTCAAGGCTTATTTTACAGGAGAAGCCTCTGGGATGGGGGGTGTATGTGAAAATGCAGAGTCCTGGGCCCCAGCTGGACTGATTTTAGGAAGCATGGAGTGGGACTCTGAGTAATTTCCATTTTAAGTATCACCCTTTATCCTCCCTGCATCTTCTATTGTGAGGCACTTTCAGAAACCCTAATTGGCTCCCTAAGCACACTCTCTATTATCACCCAATAGCCTCCACACAGAGACAACCGGGCTGCAAAGGGAGTCACTTGTTCATTCATTCAACGGACATCTGTAGAGCCTTTCCATCTTACCAGGCACCATCTGATACTCCCACAAAGTCACGCAGCTCATCCTGCTATCTCACGTTTGAGATTACCATCAGGGGATCGGTCAAGGAATCCAGTAAAGTTCAAACTTTCTTTATCTACCCCATCGAAGAACCTGGTTTCCACCACAAGAGGAAAATGATCTCCTTTTCCCATTAAAAGCATTCAGGTATTTACAGAAAATGTTGCCAATAAATTGATTCCTAGTACGTAGTTTATAGGATACTAGCATTTCAATAACATACTTGGGAATGGGTCTTATCAATATGGCTTTAAACACACAAAAAATAATAAATCCATTAGTATCTGAAAATCAAAATGCTGCTATGTTTTACTGCCATGTTACTTTTGTGAATCCAAGCTAAATAAAAAAAATCCTAGTGGTAAAAAAGCGGGATAAATTACATGGCAACAAATGAAATACAACCAAAAATTCCATTAGGAACCCAAAGTTGCCACAATATGGTTATGGGGGGGAGCGTTGGTTAAGGGAAAATGCACTTTTAGAAATTTTAATGAAATCATGCATCTCAATGCAGATGGCAGGTGAACACCACCACCACCACTATCTGTCCAGTGAACCAAACTTGGTGTCCCCTGTATCTACCCACTTTGTCTTTTTTTAACTTATTATAAAAATTATTATAAAATATTTAAATTATTTAATTAATTTATTAATTTAATGATTTAAATTATTTTTAATTATTTATTTTTAAATTTTTTACAGACTGCATTTTGATTCATTGTACACAAATGGGGTACATCTTTTTGTTTCTATGGTGCAGTATGTAGATTCATACCATTTGTGTAATCATACACGTACATAGGGTCATGATGTCTGTCTCATTCCGATTTTTCATACCCCCACTCCCTCTCATTTCCTTCTACATAATTTGAAGTTCCTCCATTCTTCTCTTACCCCCACCCCCCACTCCCATAATATATCATCATCCACTTATCAGGGAAAACATTCTGCCTTTGGTGTTTTGGGATTGGCTTATTTCATTTAGCAAGATATTCTCCAATTCCATCCATTTATTTGCAAATGCCATAATATTATTCTTCTTGGTTGAATAATACTCCATTATGTATAGACACCACAGTTTCTTTATCCATTCATCTGTTGAAGGGCATCTAGGTTGGTTCCACAATCCAGCTATTGTGAATTGAGCTGCTATAAACATTGATGTGGCTGCATCACTGTAGTATGCTAAATTTTCTTTGCACTAGAAAAGACTTTAAAGGTCACTGAACACAGCCTGTCACTCTGCTCAGTCCTGCTTCACACCATCCCAGCTGCGGTAGTCTCCTAGTCCCTGCACTCTTCCATTGTGGCCAGAGTTCACTTATTCCCCTGGATCTTGCAACTCTGCCAGTTCTGAGGAAGTTTTCTTCACATTCTGTCTAATAAGCAGGGAAAGTCTCCATCAAAAAGACTGCCAACTCCTAGGACTTAGCAAAATGCCTGGGTTAGGACTGAGCATCAGCTGCCTTTATGTCAACCTTGCTATCGTGGTTAAACAAAGAAGGGATGAACTCTCCAGGTAACAAGTCCAGAAGGCAGCAAGCCCAAGTCCAGAGAGTTATGCAAGGTTGTCCTCCAGAAACCCAGCTCCTTCGGTCTTCCAGTTGGACCATCTTCGGTGTCTGGCTTTTGTCCTTGTGGGTAAGATTACTGGTGTTCCTCCAGTATGACATCTGCATTCAGTGGGCAGACGGGATGGAAGGCACCTGTGTCAGGAAGGCGAAATGTTCTTGGAGAGCCCCATTGTACTCCAGCTTATATCCCTTTGGCCAGAACTATGACACATAGCCACTTGAAGCCTCAGGGCACTTTACTAATCAGAATGATATCTGAATTACGTTCTTGAGGAAGAAGGGCAGAACCAATATTGGGTAAGGGCAATTAGCAGTCACTGCCACAGTCTGATAGTTACAGATTATTAACCCATGTTAATTGACTAGTGAAACAGAAATCTGTCTTCACAATATTAGAGCCCTTTTACAGGCACAGGATATGACTATAGAAATGCTTTTTTTCGAATGTCCTTTCAGATACTTAAAACAGGGACTGTTTCTTGCCCATCCCAAGATGTCTCTTTTCCAAATAGATGTCTTTTCTAGGTTTTCTTTGAAAACACTCCCACTTGTTTATGTTCCAGGTGCCGACTGACCTACAAAAAGTAATGCAGAGTCACATCCTTCTGCTGGATACTGTGCTATTAACAGAGCTTAAAATCCCCTGCACTGAAATATCCCACTGTCAATTCGTAGGAGGTGAGCCTTGCAGTCAGATGCTTCTGGGGAAAGGGTAGGAGCAAGTGGGACATACGTCACTGACTCCCCCCTATGAATTCCATCATCTCCTTAATAAGACTTATACCATTCAGAAGGTCTCCAAGCCACATCCATCTCATTTGGCCACTGAGAGGCTGCTTTTATGGACACTGGGAAGCACCTTACATTATCACTGCTAAACTCCATGCTATCAGATTTAGTCCATTGCTCCTGAGCTTGGTTATTCAATGAATTATACAGTCAGCATTCAGTCACCTTAAAAACAGGTTATACTTTTGGTCTTGGTTAGGATTTTATTCACCTATTAAGGAAATCCCCTAAATAACAGCTGCTCCCATAAGACAAGTTTATTCAAGTAGTCTGGAGGCTGTCAGCCCAGAGTTGACACAGTGTGCCACAGTGTCAGAGATGCAGGTACCTCCTATCTTGTTGCTCTGTCATGTGGGTCTTCTGTTTTCAAGGTCACTTCATTATCCAGGATGGCTGCTGGATTTCCAGCTCTCCTGTCCGATACCAGCCAGCAGGGAGGAGGAAAATCCAGGAAAGGGCTTTAAACACATTTCCTGTTAGTCACATGTCATCCCCACTTACATCCTGCTGACCAGAACTGAGTTTTGGGATTATAGCTTAGCTCCAAGGGAAATGTAGTCCTTGTTCAGCATGGCTATGTGTCCATTTAAAAATCAGGTGACTACTACCATCAAAGACTAAGAGAAAGGATATTGGGAGATAGCTGGTAGTCTTGGTCACTCCTTCCATTTCTTTATTCACATTGGTGATATAAAAATTAAACTATTCAAGACTAAGGAAACAAGAGTTCACATTTATTGTGCATTTATTATGCGCCAGGCTTTGCTCTGAGCACTTTCCATGTAATCATGTAGCTAATCCTCACAAAACCCTTTTAAGTAAGACCCTATTTTTACCCTATTACATAGATGGGAAAACAGAGGTCAAGAGAGCCTAGAGCCCAAGGTCATGTAGCTCATAAGGGTTACTGCTAAGTTTGGAGTCCAAGTTCTTAATTAACTAATACAATGCAATGCCTTTGGGCAGTGTGAGAGAGGCGTAAGCATGTCTTATTTTGGTAACTGTTATTTTGGAATTTTTTGTCACTCATATCTGGAGTCTGCCATCTCTGCTAGAGACCTCCCTTGGGTTGAAATTAATTAGCGAGCCATGGGCAATCTTTCAATTAATGACTACTCCACCCCTATTTCTTCTCAAGTCTGTTAAGCAGCTGAGCCTTGCCCTTTATAATTAGGAAAAATAGGGTCAGATCCCAGGACCAGCTTTATGCTTAGGAAGAATGGGAGACGCATCCTACCTAAGGCGGAGCAAGCGTGGCAGCGCAGCAAACCCGTCTCCTGGCAGCTGGAGTGCTGCAGCTTCAAAAGCTCTGGAGCAAGAAAGACCTCAGGGTGAATTCTCCTTGACCTCTCAACTTCTGTGGAAAAGACCCCTGTGTGTGTTTGTTGTGAGGAGAAAAGTGCCGGGGTATGCGCACACACAGCGTATAGGGTGCAGTCTGGCACCTAGCAGGCATCTGCTGCTTTATTACTTGGTGATGACTAGTGAACACTCCGACCCACTTTTGGAGCTCCAGGCATCCACAAAGGAGAAAGAAATGTGAAGGATCAGAGGCAGAAAAGATGGTGAGGAGGATAAACTGTGTCACATCCTTTTAGAAATGTTTCTCGACTTCGGGGAATTTATCTGAAGGAACAAATTCAACTGAAACAAAAACGTGGGTGCTAGATTTTCAGGACAATCCCAGCAGCTAAAACCTCAAGGTCACCTATGACACACGGGGAAAGGAAGGACTTGCACTGAGGAATCATGGGAATCATGGGTAGCCTGTAAGAGAAGAGGAATTGAGGCCCTGCTTCAATGTGGAGAAATATTTAGGATTTCATATGGAAAAAGGAAGACATAAGTGGCATGATACATGTTTGCAACTATACATACCTGTCCATTTCCATGTAAGACTAGAAGAAAGGAACTACCATTTGAATATATTCCCCAAAACCCATGTGCTGGAAACTTAATCCTTAATGCAACAATGTTAAGAGGTGGAACCCTTTAAAAGGGATTAGGCTATAGGTAGATTAATGTCATCATTGGAGTGAGTTTGTTATTGTGGGAATAAAAGGATGAGTCTGGCCCCTCTTGATCTTTCTCTCACCCTCTATTTCCCTTCCACCTTCAGCCTTGGGACGATGCAGCACAAAGGTCTCCCCAGATACAGACCACTTGATTTTGGACTTCTCAGCTTCTAGAACTGTAAGAAATAAATCTCTGTTCTTATAAATTACTGAGTGTCAGGTACTTTGTTAGAGCGGCACAAAATGGACTAAGACAGAAAGTATAAAAAAATAAAAATGGATTTGGTACAAGAATGTGGGAAAATTACAATATACCCAACATTTTCACACACTGTTCTATTGAACAAAGCCAACAAGGGGGCTGGCTGTGTAGTTCAGTGGTAGAGCCCTTGCCTACAATGTGCAAGGCCCTGGGCTCAATCCCCAGGACCACCAAACAAACAAACAAAACCAAAACATTTTAATGAAGGATTCCAAAGTTTCATCAGGGAGAGTTAGTTTTTGGTCTTTTTAGTAATAGCTCTCACAATGAACCCAGGCCTTGGTTTCTAAATACTAAGTTAGGGAAAGCACAAGATGAACCTGGAACATCTGGTTGTATCAGTAAATAAGAAAATACTCAAAGAATGTAAGGACGGGTCAAAAGGACAGGAGCCAGCATGAGCGAGGTCTTACTGGTCAAATCAGAGAAAAATTGGGCATAAAAATAAATGATGGTAATAAAAAAGAAAGAATCCAGACTTTGATAATTATTTATTCACCTAATAAATATTTATAAATAAATGTAAGTATACATAAATATTTATTAGGTGAATAAATGAGAGAATTAGGGAAAGCTCTTCCTTATTAATACAGGTAGGAATTAATAATTATGGAAGTGGAAAATCACTGGCCAAAACTACAGTAAAAGTTGTTTGAAGAAGTACATGAATACATGCTAATGCCAGGGGGTGAGGCTGATGAGAAACAGGATTTTTACACAGTCTCAAAATATCTCTCCATAACATACTCTTTAACACTCCTATTAATTTACAAAGGGAGAACTCGTGAATCTATAGTGTAAAGGTCAGGAAGGTCCCCTTACCAGATGAGCTACCTTAACGTCACAATGATGGAATGAAGGATACCCAGTGCCTCCACACCCCTGGGAAGGATGTGGCACGGTGTCTGTGCTATCTTTGCCAAAAATGCAAAACTGAATCTAACTATTGGCAAACTTAAGACAAACCCAAACTGAAGAACATTCTGTAAGACAAGTGGCCTCTTCAAAACATTCTGTAAGTCAAGGTCATGAATGACAAAGGCAGAGCAATGGTTCCAAATGAAACGAGATGGAAGAGGCCTGGGAACTAAATTTAATGTACGATCCTGGGTGATCCTTGACTAGAACAAAATTTTGTCTTTCACCATAAGGGACATTAGTGGGGCAATTGTCAAAATGTAAAGGTCAGCAGAATATGGGAAGTGGAGGAAGGAAGGAGGGACAAGGGGGTACAAAAGGAAGAGTGAGAGAGAAATCGATTAAGCAAATGTAATAAAATAATAATATTTAGGGAATCAGAATGAAGAGCATATAAAAATTCTTTGTACTACTCTTTCAGTTTTTCTGTATGTCTCAAATTATTTCCAAATAAAGTTCAAATAACAATATCATTAGTTTTTACTTTTATTGTGGTAAAATATACATAATATTAAATTTACCATTTTAGCTATTTGAAAAGTGTACAATTCAGTGGCATTTAATACACTTATAAGGTCGTGCAACCAGTACCACGCCATAGTTCCAGAACATTTCCATCACACCAAAAGGAAACCCTGTATCAACTAAGCATTCCCCCTTCTCTCAAGAGTCTGGAGTTCTCTCTTTATGAATTTTGTGTATTCTGAACGTTTCATATACATGGAATTGTACAGTGTGCGGCCTTCTGTGTCTGGCTTCTTTGTGTACATTTGTGTACAACTTTTTGTTTGGACATTCGTTTTTAATTATCTGGGATATAAACCTGGGAGTACAATTACTGGGTCATATGGTAATTCTATGTTTAACTTATTGAGAAACTGCCTGACTGGTTTTCCACAGTGGCTACAACCCTTTACATTCCCACCAGTAATTTCTCCACACTCTTGTCAGCACTTGGTATTGTCTGTTTGATGATAACTATTTTAGGCGTGTAACATTGTATTTCATCGTTGTGATTTGAATTTCCCTAACACCTAATGACGATTCTTTTCATGTCCTTCCTGGCCATTTTTTTTTTTTTAACCTTCTTTGGAGAAATGTCTACTGAAGTCTTTTGCTCCTTTGGAGTTGTCTTTTGGTTGTTTAGTGGTACATTCTTTATATATTCTGGACACTAGGCTCTTATTAGACATATGATGAACAAATATTTCTCCCATTCTGTGAGTTTCTTTTTCACATGTTTAATTATGCCTTTCAAATGAAAAGATTTTTAATTTTGATGAAGTCTGATTCACCTATTTTTCTTTCGTGGCTTGTGTTTTTATTGTCATATCCAAGAAACCAAAATTTAAAGTCGTGAAGATTTACCCCTATGGATCTTCAAAGAGTGTTCTAGTTTTAGCTCTTGTATTTAGGTATTTGACCCCTTTTGGATTAATTTTTGTGTATCTTGTGAGGTAGGGGTCCAAATTCATTTTTTTTTTTTGCATGTAGATATCAGGTTGTGCAAGCATCAATTATTGAAATTTCAGACGATTCTCTTCTCATTGAATGGTTTTGGTATCCTTGATCATAGACACATGGATTTATTTCTGTACTTTCTATTGTACCCACTTCAATGTTTATCTTTATGTCAGTATCTATTGATTATTGTAGACTTGTGGTAAGTTTTGAAATCAGAATGCCATGATTCTCCAACCACATTCTTCTTTTTGAAGATTCCTGTAGCTATTTGGAATCTCTCGAAATTCCGCTGAATTTTCAAACACTATTTCCACTTCTGAAAAGATAGGAATTTTGACAGAAATGACATTGACTCCGTAGGTCACTGGGTAGCACCACCATCTTAACAATATTCATTTCCAATCCATACCCATAGAAGTCTTTTCATTTACTTATTATGGAGTTTTATAGGTTTCTGTGTAAATGTTTTGCACCAACTTGTTTAAATGTATTTCTCAGTATTTTATTCTTTTGAAAGTATTAAAAACGAAATTTTCTTCATTTCTTCTCCAGATTGTTCATTGCTACTGCATAGAAACAAAAATGTTCTGTAGTTTCCTTTCTTTCCTATTTGGCTTTGGTATCGTTGCAATGTTGGTCTCATAGAATGAGTTAGGAAGTATTTTTTTCTCTTTCATTTTTGGTCTCATAGAATGAGTTAGGAAGTATTTTTTTCTCTTTCATTTTTGGTCTCATAGAATGAGTTAGGAAGTATTTTTTTCTCTTTCATTTTTGGGAAGAACAATGGTGTTAATTCTTCTTTAAACATTTGGTGATTCATCAGTGAGGTCATCTGGTGCTGGTATTTTTTTTGGGGGGGGTGTAGTTTTTGATTACTAATTCAATCTATCTAAGTCTGCTCAGAATTTCAATTTCTTCTTGAGTTAGTTTTGGTAGTATGTGTGTGTCCTAGGAATTTGTCTATTCTATCTACCTTATCTAATTTGTTAGGGTACAATTGTTCATAGCATTCTCTTACAAACTTTAAAAAAAATTTTCTGCAAAGAGTAGTAATGTTCATACTTTCATTTCTGATTAAATAATTTAAGTCTTTTGTTTCTTAGTCTAGATAAAATTTATTAATTTTGTTGACCTCTTCAAAGAGTTGACTTTTGATTCCTTTATTTATTTCTTCATTTGTTTCCATTCTCATCTTTATTCTTTTTGCTTGCTTTTAGTTTGCTTTTCTTTTCCTAGTTTCTTATTTAGGTTAGTGGTTTGAGATCTTTCTCTTTTAATGCTGGCATTTACAACTGTAAGTTTCCCTTTAAGTGCTGACTTAGCTGCGTATCATAAATTTTAGTATATTGTATTTATGTTTTCACGTATCCCAAAATATTTTCTTATTTCCCTGATTTATTTATTTTTTGACCCAGTGATTATTTAGGAGTGTTGTTTAATTGCCAGAGATTTGTGAATTTATCATATTTTCTTGTTATTGATTTCTAAATGCATTCCATTTTGACTTAGAATATACTTTAGATGATTAAATCTTTTAAAATATACTGTAATTTGTTTCAGATCCAATGTAGGGTTTAACTAGGGATCATTCCATATACGCTTGAGAAGAATGTTGTTGGTGGAACAATCAATAGATATTTGTTATATCTAGTTGTCTTATGGTGCTGTTCAAGTTTTCTATTTTCTTGATTTTCTGTCTAGTTGTTCTATCCATTTTGAAAATGAGATAGTGAAGTCTGAATTATTATTATTGATTTTTCTATTTCTTCCTTTAATTCTCAGTTTCTGTTTCACGTATTTTGGGCTCTCATATTGGGTGCACTCGTGTTTGTAATTGCTATATGTTATTGATGGGGCTTTCTTTTATCGTTATAAAATGTCCTTCTTCTCTAGTAACAATTTTCACCTTAAGGACTATTAAGATGGCCTTAAGATATTTGTATAGCCACTCCAGCTCCCTTTTGGTTACTATTTTCATGAAATATCTTTTTCCATCCTTTCACTTTCAACCTATTTTCAAACTGAGTCTCTTGGAGACACACTATATGGACTATGATTTTTAACACAACCTGCCATTCTGCCTTTTAACTGGAGAGTTTAATCCATTCACGTTTAAAGTAATTACTGGCAAGTTAGGACTTTCCCTGCCATTTTTCTTTTTGTTTTCTATATGTCAGATCTTTTTTTATTCCTCAATTCTTTCCTTCTTGTGTTTAATCTATTTTTGTAATGTATTACTTTTTATTCTCTTCTCCTTTCCTTCTCGGAAAGGTTTTGGTTCTTTTTTTAATGTTACTTTGGTGGGTTAACATTTTAATAAGTCTAGTTTGAGTTAACACCAATTTAGCTTCAATAATACACAAAAACTGTTCTTATGCAGCTCCATCCTCCCCCCCTTGGGCTGTAATTAATATATGGTATTTTTCTTTAAAATGTGAATGATACCTCAGTCATTTTTGTTAACAAGTAAAACTCAGGGAATTCCAGGTTAACATTTTTGCCTGTGAGCTAGTTATTGACACAGGAAAAGTTTCATTCTTTTGTTCCACATTATTCTGCTGTGCTTTGTCCAAATAAACACTTACAAGCCAGTGGTCATCCAGTTTCATGTGGCGTCTCTTGCCCATAATTTCACTTGGAAAGACCAATCCTCAAAGATTGCACTGTGCACAGCTTTTCGGTGTGGCTCCTGGGATACTTTTGCTGATTTTTCACACAGCTTTTAAAAATTGATTTAGTTGAGCAGTAAAGGTCACATATATATTTCTAAGTTTTATATTTACCTATATGGTCACCTTATCAGTGTTCTTTAGTTTTCTGTATGGCTAGAGTTACTGTCTAGTGTTCTTTCATCTTTGTCTGAGGAATGTTCTTTAGAATTTAAGGACAGGTCTGCTAGCAACACACTCAGCTTTTGTTTATTTGGGACTATCTTTTCTTTGCTGTCAGTAAGAAATTTACTTGTTTAAAAAAAATCCAAATGCTGGCATTCTCTAGAAAAATTTAAGTTTTCTTTATACTTATTATAAAGTTGAACCACTGAAAGTTGTTCACTGAAACGTTTTGACTTGCCTTAATGCTTTACAACCCTGCATTTACATTAAAAATTCATACACAAATGAAAATGGAAAAATGGCCAATACCTGATTTCTGTTCCCTATTTTTCCACTCACAATCATATACTTAGGTACCTTTTGACCCCATGGAAAAAAAATATCTAACGTTCAGAACTACTAGTAACAGGAAGAAGAGAAAAAAAAAAATTGTTTTTTGAGAATGAAATGTTCCCCATCATAGTGAATTCTTAGGCAGGTTCTCCATGTATGCGGCATACTAACTAGTTAGATGTTTTTTGGCATAATTGTTACACGTTTGACTTGGATAACACACAGGTTGGTGTCTTCAAAAAGGTCAACCGGATAGGCCTCACTTGCCTCCTGCAAAGCACCAATAGCTGGTCTCTGGAAGCGCAGATCTGTTTTGAAGTCCTGAGCAATTTCTCGCACCAGACGCTAGAAGGGGAGTTTGTGAATCAGAAGTTCAGTGGACTTCTGATAACGTCTAATTTCACTGAGTGGCACAGTCCCAGTCTGTAACGATGAGGTTTCTTCACCCCTCCAGTAGAGGGCGCACAGTTGCGAGCGGCTTTTGTTTCCTGAGTACTTTACCACCTGTTGATTTGTGGGCAGTCTGCTTCGTAGGATCCGTGGTGAGAAGATCGCCTTACTTACCCCTGCTTCTCCTTGGGTTGGAGCTGGATGAGGAAAAGTCCGCGCTGGCTTTAGAGAGCTGTGGTAGTAAGGCCACGGCAGCCTATTTGGGAATATCTTGCTTTCTCTTGGGGTTTTGAAGAATGGTTTTGCTGGTTGAAGAATTGTTGATTGACATTTTTTTTTTTTTTTCAGCACTACAAATATGTCATCTCACTGTCTTACGGCTTCCATGGTGTCTGATAAAAGATTAGGATATAATTTTACTGACTCACTTGTATGTAATGAGTTGTGTCTCTATTGCTGCATTCAATATTTTTGTCTTTGTTGATAAATTAATTCTAATATGTCTTGGTGTGGATCTCTTTGAGGATATTTATTCTACATCTACATGGAATTTGTTAAACTTCTTGTCTGTGCACATTGAGTTTTTTTTTTTTTTAATCAAAGTTAAAAAGCTTTCAGCCATTATTTCTTCAAACATTCTCTCTGCCCTTTCCTTTCTCTTCTTTATCTCTGGAACTTCCATTATGTATATGTGGGTATGTCTGATGGGTGTTGCAAAAGTAGGCTCTGTTTGTTTTTCTTCATCTCTACTTTTTTTAGTCTTCCAACGAAAGCGTCTCTGTTCTCTTATCTTTAAATTCAGTGATTATTTTCCTCTCTCCCTCCCTCCCTCCCTTCCTTCCTTCCAAGTGAACCCACGACCTTAGTGCTCTGCCACTCAGCTACATCCTCGCCCTATTTTAAAATTTTGAGACAGGGTCTTACTAAGTTTCCCAGGCTGTCCTTGATCTTCCAGTCTTCCTTCCTTAGCCTTCTGAGTAGCTTAGCACCACCATATCTGGCATATTCAGTGATTCTTTTTCTCTGCTTACTCTAATCCCTTGTTGAACTTTGATAGTAATTTTTTTTTTTCCCATTTCAGCTTACTTTTCAACTCCAGAACTTCTATTTGATTCCTTTTTTAGAATTTCTATCCCTTTGTTGAGAGTCTCTATTCACTAAGACATTGTCCTCTTGGTTTTCACTTTTTTTTTTTTCCTGCTTGTTGTGGGTTGTAGTTGCTGATTTGTTTAGTGACTTTTCTAAACTACTTTTTGATAAAAATTGTAAAAGATGGGTCGTATGGTCACTGAAGTCTCTACTCAGCTAGTGATTTGAAAGATTTTTCTTAAATGCTTAGTGCCAAAATAAAACAAAACAAAAAATCATCTTCCAGTCTTTGTAGGTTCATCCTGTGTGTGAAAACTCCTTAATGCTGAGCAAGGCATTTTACAACTCTGCTTTAGCTTCCACTTCCTGCATGCATCCTAAGTATCAGTCAGGGGTGAATATTCATGGTCTTCTCATCCCTCCACCGTAATCTAGCCCTGGATGTGTGGCATTCTAAATTTCCTTGGAAACAGAGGAATTTTCAAAGTCCTCATTCCCCAGATATGTCCTTCCCTAGCCTCTCTCTTCCCAGGCTTTTTCTTGCCACATGTGTTATTCCTCACACCAGGATGCTTCATCTACTATTTGCCTTTAAGTATTTTTGACAAATATCACTGGTACAGTTACTTCAGACTGAAGAAGGTTCTAAGGGAGGTGGAAAAAAAAAGACAAATCTCTGAGCTGATCCTTCAGAAAAGGCACCACACAGGTCAAAACAACAACTAAGATATTTTGAAAACAAGGTTCACGCTGGTTACTCTGGCACCAGGAAGCCACATCAGAAACATGTACCATGCCATTGTCCCCACAGCTGCTACTGAGCTGGTGAGTGGGGATGTGATACAGATTAAGTTAAAATGCTCTCTTACTTAATTTTTTTTTTTTTCATTTAGCAGTCTCCTAGTTCTTGTAAGTTTTTTATTAGATTCCAGAGTTTGACAAAAGTTGATTTAATGATTTTTGTCAGCTTGGTCATTTCCTTTAGTGGAAGAAGTTTTTGAATTTCCTAATCTGTCATTTTAGCCATATCACCTCACATTAGCTTTCATGTATAAAAGGACACTCCAGCGTGTTGTGTTCAATCCTATATTCTCAGCTTCTAGTACATAGTAGATACTCAAATGTGTTAGTGATGACTGAGTAGGTGAGCAAATTATCACTTGACTACAAAATCTTCACAGACATTATTATTCCCATTTTACAAAGGAAGGTACTGAACCTAACAAGGCTTTGTGACTTTCCCAGTTTACCCATCTTATGCAAGTGGCAGAGACATTCAAATGCACATTCATGATCCCAATCTCTTGCTTTCTTTCTTATATTATGCTGGCTCCTTTAGGCATCAGAAATAAGGAGATAACAACTCTGCTGCATTGAACTGCTTTCAAAGTATATTCCTATCCATTACTTCATTTAATTATAATAATAATCCTACTGCATGGACTGAACATATTTCATTTTCAGATAAGGAAATTTTGGCACAGAGAAGACAAATAACCTGTAATTGGATTGGAGAAAATGGAGATGAATCCAGATATTCCAACACTTAGTTCAGTGCTTTCTTCATCTTTTACCTTTACTATAAGTAAACAGGGCTTTGAACTTAACATGGTTATTTCTAGGTGAAAAGTAATTGATCTTTCAGTGCAATATTGCATGCAAACCAGGACTTGGAGATTCATACTTGACTCACATTCTTCACTTGGCCCTTTATGCCAATACACTCTCTGATTCTAACTTTGCAGTAGCTCTTCCAGATATCTTTTTTTCTCTATTCTGCTGCTGGTGCCCTAGCTGAAGATCTCAACCTTGCTCATTTGGCATAATACAAAAGTCTCCCCACTGGTTTTCCTGACCCAGAATAAACTCTTTCCACACTGTATCCCCCTACTGCAGTGAAGAGTGATTACCCCCCTAAATTACCCTAAATTGCAAATATCATCAAGCACTCTCTTTGCTTATAATTCTTCAGTGAGTTTCCATTTTCTTCAGCATAAAATTTAGTAATGTGGTATGGGCCACAAGATCCTAGACATCTGATCTCTTCTGACTTCTCCAATTGCATATCCCACACCCAGTCCTCAGTACAGACTCTCAGACATGTCATTTCTTCACATATGCTGTTGCTTTGCTTGGAACACTTTCTACTTTCCCTTCCCCAAAGGCTTATTTACTTATTATATGCCCGTTTCCTTACTGCTCCCAGCTAACTTCAGGGGGGTCTCCCTGTCACTCCTGAGTTAGAACTGTTAGAGCAGCTGGCACAACATCATATTACAATCACCCGCTTACCCCTCTGCTTTCCTAAATGGACTATAAATTTTTGGAGGGCAGAGACTGGGACTTTCATTTCTGTATCCTCAGCGATACAGGACTCATTAAATGTCATTAGAATAAACAGACTACCTTTCTGTTTTACTTACACTTAACTCCTGAGTCACATCTGGATAAAATATGTGGGAAGAAATTCAGTTAAAGCATCAGAAAATTACATGTTGGGACTCTACCAGCTCAGCACCTCCAAACCCCCATTCAAAAACCATATGCAGATTGTTTTTGCTTTCACAGTAGATTGAAAAATGCATATATCTTTTTCTACCAGTGAATACAACTCTATAAATCTCCATGTTTTCCTTTCTTTTCAGGTTGCTCAGAAGCTCAGAGAATTAAATGCCTCAATGTACTGTGATCATGTTAGTTCCTACAGTCTACCATATTTGTTTCTTCTTATGTCTTTGCTTTCATATTTTCATTTTAATAGTTTTTTTGTATATACATATTTTGGAAGAAAGTTTACATATTTAAATATATCTACATCTATATAGACACACATATTAAAACATATTGAACGTTATTTCTTATTAGCATAGAAGCAAACAGATGGTTAAGGTAACAATGCAGGAGAGTAGAGCTGGAGCCACTGAGGCCAAGTTTGTCTGCAGCCATGTAAGCCACAGTTAGGTTGGGAACTCTCAACTGAAAACCAGAAGTTAGGTAGATTTCATTCATCAGGGGATGGAAAAAATTTTTTGCTGGTGCAAGAAATATTTCAAGGACCTCTAACTCTTGTCTCACAGGATCCTTTGTGTCATTACAGAGATTTTGCAAAAGATGGCATTGAGAAGAAAATGTAAAATTTCCAATGGTCAGTGAATTAGAGAATCAGAGCCTGGATGCAGTTGACCATCTGGCACAAGCCCCCATCTTTCAATGAAGAGGTGGCGTACCCCATTAGAGTGTGGGCCTGCATGGTTTATTTTCCCTTCCTCCCCAATCTAGTCACCAGGTCTGCTGGGTTCCCCACTGGAACTCTCCTCTTCTCCATCTTCCTTTCAGGCCCTGGCTCAGGCCTCTTCCTCTCCCAAATCTCCCCCTTCTGTTTCTACCTCCATTCCAGCCTCCATACTGCTAGATGACTCTGCTTAGGACCTGTCAGAGACTTCCCACGGCTCACAGCTCAGGTCTGCACACATGCCTGCAAGGATCCTGTGTCCCCCCAGTGCTACCTCTAGCTGCACATCCACATATTCTTTGCCCTGGACATCCTGAAAGCCTGCATTTCCTGGTGTTGCTGATTGCCCATGCTGTTCTGTTCTCTCTGTGCAGAGGCACCCCACTGTCTTTTCATCATCTGGCTAATGCTTGTTCATCTTTGTAGACTCAGCCTTCGATCGCTTCTTCTGATGACCCCAACACCTTCCTTGTATTCCCAAAGCACCTTCAACTTCTCATCATAACTCTTGCTGCTGTCCGTCTCCCTCATTAGGCTGTGAGTTACTTAAGATCAGGGAGTATTTACCGCTGAGCTCCAGGAATACAGTTCTGCCTGATCAGAGAAGCCTCAGGAAATGCTTGTTGAATGAAGTGACTACTGAGGTGGACGTGCTTAGGAAGAGCATCTGAAAGGGACCTCTTGCTCACCACATTTTCCACAAAATGTGATATGTGGGTCTCACCAACTCCCACAGTCTATTATTTGTTATTTTTTCTAATCCTTCTAAACTTATCAAATCCTCTCCATTCTTTCCCTTGTCTAATTAAAAAAAAATCCTTAATCCATTTGGGTTTGACTTAGTTTGAAAGCAAATTGTCCTAAATACCATTTATTAAAAATTCTTTCCTTCTTTTTTCATTTGAATATTCATTCTCATCAATAATAGGATGGGGGGAGACTTTTCATTCTATTCTGCCACTTGTCTATTATCATACTAGTTTAGTTACTGTCATCTTACCTGCCTATTTGTTTTTTAATATCACTTATTTTTTCATATTGAAATATGACAGAGGAATTTTTAAACATAGACAAGGAAAGAAAAAGTTCAGTTAAAGTTACTCTCACAATAGGGATAACCACTATTATCCTTTTGATGTAAACGAAGTGGTTCCTTAGCTAACTTCATCTTCCCAGATTAACTGACAATCTCCCACCTTCTGTAGAATGTAGTGGTTGGTGTCTACAGTATGCTGAATGTTCCTGGAGAGGAGCCTATATTTGGGGCCCTGTGTACTCTGTTCTCAGCATCAGTGGGTCGTGCTTGGCAAGAGTCGGCTGTGTTTATTCTCGTATGTTGTGCCAGGTGTGGTGGTTACTCTAATGGTTTACTTAAATATTCTGTATACTGATAAAAACAATGAGTATGAAAAGAGTAGCTTCTGTGTAAACTAATGCTTTGAAAAACTGAATGCTTTTGAAAGATTCAATAAAGGTAAAATGCTAAAAATACTGCCCTTGGGTTACATCTGTAAGAAATAAAAACATTGGAAAGACATAAAAATCCAGGAGTCTACAATCTGTGGGTTTCATAAGTACCTCTAAATTCTCAATCTATTTCTTAAAAATCAGTATTTCACCTTATTACATTTTGGGGTGGTTATTATTAATGCAAAAAAGATAGTAGACAACTTCAGAGGAGTCAAGAGTGATAAAAAAGAGAATTGATATACCTATGTCAAAGATTGGTCAGTGCACAACACATCTTGTAGTTTTAAAAAATTCAGGGAACTTGTTATTTACAACTAGAGAGTTCTTCAATTTCTACTGAACTTTTTTGAAAAGCCTATGAAATGGTCTAATAGTGAGGTATACTTTTTCTGGAATCCTAAATTTAATCTTAGATGAATGTCCTAAAGTAATTCTTTTCCTTAACCAAAACTTCCAATTAACCCAATCAATACCACTGTCAATAGAATTGATAAATGCAGCATCTAATATACCTTCATTTTAAGATATTTAGAACATTTATTTTCCATGCAAACATATTATAAATAGTTTTTTATTCTCCCCTACCCACTTTTTACTGACTATATTGTGAATGTGATTCCAAGTGATTGACTATTTTTTTTTTTTTTTTTTTTTGGTACCAGGGATTGAACCCAGGGGCACTTAACCACCGAGTCACATCCCCAGTCCTTTTTTATATTTTTATTAGACAGGATCTCACTAAGTTGCTTAGGACTTTGATAAGTTGCTGAGGCTGGGTTTGAACTCAAAATCCTCTTGCCTCAGTCTCCCAAGTTGCTGGGATTACAGGCATGTGCCACACAATGACCTGGCTCCAAGTTATTGACTTTTTTTTTATTAAATTTTTTATTTTAAAAATTTGTTCTAATTAATTATACATGACAGTAGAATGCATTTAGACACATTGTATAGACGGAGCACAACTTCTTCCTCTGGCTGAACATAGTGCAGAGTCACACTGGTAGTGTAAAAGTCATTGACTATTACTATGTCATTGTTAACGTCTGCCCAGTCTCTCCTATTGAAATTCTATTTATGCTTTCTCTTATTTGACATTTTAACCTATGTATCTTTCTTGATCTCCTCTTTGCAAGGACTGATAGAGAGCCTGGAATTTAGCTTTACACTAGGATTTCCTTTTTTTTATTATTTTAATTTATTTTTATTGTAAACAAATGGGATACAAGTTGTTTCTGTTTGTACATGGAGTAACAGCATACCATTTATGTAATCATACATTTACATAGGGTAATGATGTTTGATTCATTGTTATTTTTTTTCCTTCCCCCCCACCCCTCCCACCCCTCTGGGATTTCTTAAACAGCTAATCTCCTTTCAATTTTCACTTGTATTTTTTAAAAAATTTGGGTTGAAATTGTTTTATTTTGTTGTAAGCTTCAAGAATCCTTCCTGGAAGATGGACAGAGTAGACCAACTCCAAATCCTTCACATCCTGTCTCCCAGTAGAGGTTACAGGATGCAATATGAGCTTCACTGAAAGTCTCCCTTTTACATTAAAGACAATTCCTCTTCATGGTGGCCTCCCTCGTCTGAAAGACCTGGCCAGGGAACTTGTAAACACCTAGAGAGCTTTAGATTTCTACTTAATTTTTTGATACTTCTATGAAATGGTCTAATAGGTAGGTCTACTTTTTTTGGAATCCTAAATTTAACCTTAGGTGAATCCCCTAAAAGTTATTTTTTTCCAGAATTTCGATAACTAATGAGACATAATATCAAATCAAAGTTGCAATGCACTTCTTAACTTTCACTATCATTGCCACAAAAACAAAAACAAAACAAAACACCCAAAAGCTAACCAACCAAACAAAACCCTGTGAAGTGGTACAATCCCATGGGTACTTAGTAGTTATCAGCACCTGATCTAAGATAGAAGCCAAAGAACCTCATAGGACACTGGTTTCTTTCTGAACTGTTCAACATCTAGAAAAGCTTTGAGCTGTACAGCTGTTTGCAGTAGCTCAAAATTTAATTGCTACTTATTTACTGAGTTGGGGTGCACAAGTACAGTCATGCACCTCATAAAATTTCTGTCACTAATGGACCGTACACACAAAGGTGGTACATCAGCTAGTGACGCTGTAGCCATCCTAGTTTGTGTAAACACATTCTGTGACACACAACATCATTGTCTAATGATGCATTTCCCTGAATGTGTCCCTGTTGGTAGGTGACACATGACTACATTGGATCTCCTGAAAGAACCCTCTGGATTTTTCTTTATTTTGGGAAGACTGAGGATAACTAGAGTGTACTTTTCATAGCCATACAGAGAAAGACTTCTGGGTAGCTTTTAGGAAATGTGAAGATTTTCAGACTCTTTAAGATTATATAAGAGAAATTATGCAAATGTTATCAGAACTGTTCCCCAAAGGAAAAACAGTCCAGACTGGTCAGTACTGTGCAGTATCTCAAACACCTCCAGTGTCTGAGGAGTCCTCACGAGTGTTCTCTAACAACTCCTGGTATCACCACCAGGCCTGTCATTATATGACATTAGCTAATGAAGGGCAGTATGTAGATTAGCCTCTCAGGGAAAATCCAAATTACCCAACAAATTAAGAGAGGTTTATTGGTATTTCAACAGGTCTTCCACTTAGGAAGAACATCCCTTTCTTAGTCTCTAACATCACTTAAAACAACTACTTTTAAGCAATCTTGATTCTTCCAGATTGTAATGGGAAAGAGTTATGCTGAATGACAGCACCCCACAGTACACACACCCACTAACAGTATAAATCAAGGCTTCGGTTCACGTTCAGGGCGATGCACCAGGCACAATGTTTTCCATGGGGACATCATCAATGGAAGGTCTTTTACTCTGACTGAAAATTGAATTCATTTCCAACCTTAGCATTCACACGGCCATTCAGACTCCAGCTACGAAGCCTAGCTGTGCAGTGGATGAATGCTGTACTTCAGAAATTGGTTTCAGTGCATCTATATTTCATACCCCATGGATCTTGGAACATGCTGGAAGACACTAGACAAGAAGAGCTGGGAAATTCTTGATACCCTTGCAGCACACCAACCTAATGTGAAACCATGATCACTTCCTATCAGTCACCACTATGGGCACAGGGAGGTGTTACAACACAGTAGACAATGTCATTCTTTCCTATAAAATTTTATTTATTACATAAAAAATTCTATACATTTGTTAGACTAAAATACAGTTTTCATTATAATTCTGGCAATTGAGTCAGTACACAGAGAAAACTTAGCATTAGATCAGCACTTTTTTTTTCTAGTTCATATTTCTGCACAAGAAAAACATTTCAAAGCTCCATTTCATATAAGCTCATCGTACTCTGAAGCCAGATGGAATGCCATCCAATTCAGAGCTCTTAGAAGTTAATTTCTCAGCAAGATTTGATAACTCCAGAAAGTTAATTGCTTAATATACATATTTTTAAGTCCTCTGAGAGCATAGTGCTCCATCTGTAGAGTTTGCAGTGTGTCGATGACGACAGTCACAAACACCAGGGCTACGACTGCGTGTGGGGCATGTTCAAGCACCTACATGGTTGTTTCCCCACATGCATACAGTGTAGTGACACTGTAACAAGAAAACACCCCACAAAATGTTAAGGTAAGTGATCCCCAACTGTGGAATTCATGGAAGGCTTAACTGCAGTCCTCCAGTTTGTAATGGACAAAGACAGGACATGACATGATTTATGACATTCTGAAACAGGATGCAGATGGGGAAAAAAATGGACGAAAGGGCATCAGAAATATGTGGCACCACAACTTACTTCTCATGCTGGATTATATAGCAGGAGAACTCAAGACACTGGTGGACCATTTTCTGTTTATATCACCCCATAAAATGATCTGGGCTTGACGGTGGATGCGAAAACACAGTGCCTGAGAGACCAGTAGCAGGTCCCCAATTATATTCACTGGTCTTTAAAATTTGGTTGCCTTATTCTAAGAGTTCTGTCTTAAACTCAAGTTTGGAAAGGTTATGCCAAAGCAGCACATGGAAGCTGGGCCTTTGGTCTTTAGAAGAAAGGCTTTTGTCTTTGGTTGTTTTTCCAGAGCCACTGCTGTCCTGTTGGATACTCTGCACACTTTCTACCTGCCTTCACCTTTGTTAGTAGGAAAGTTTTTTCCTTCTGTAATGAAATCAGCTAAAAATCCACTTGAACTTCATTAGGCACAAGACCTGTTAGAAGTGTATTTAGTAGTCATGGATATTCTGACAGTAAAACTGAAAGGCCTTTTCATTAGGGAACTCCCAGCACCCTCACAAAGGAAGGAAGAAATCAGCAAACGTAAACCCAGCAGGATCTAGTACTATTAGGGCAACACAGTAGGAAAAAAGGTAACTTTCCCCACATGGTTACCTCCAAAAAATCAAAACTAGTAAAACCAAGAAAGGTCAAAAAGACATTCTGAGCAGAGAATACTGGAACCTAGAGGGAGGAGGAAATTTATCTAATAGTCCCTGTTATCACCAGCCTCCATAGCTGCTCTATTATTGTCAGATTCTAACACAATTTATGAAAAAGTCCTGACCTGATTATCAGCATAATAAATAAGAAGAGCCCTTACATTCTTTTAGTGGCAGGTAAGACAGTCCCTGGCACCCCTTCTATCTGCCCATTTATTCCCCAAGTCTTTTCAATGTTAACTAATTCAAACTATACTTCCAGCTCACAGGATGGGGCTAAGACTCATACACAAAGGTCAGAATATTCTCTTTAAAAGTCATACCTGCCTATGACAAATTTAAACTGGACACTGGCTCTTTTCTGTTGCACAAGGAAAGTGCTACCAGTGGTATCTCTCTATTTGCTGTTGTGGAAGTTTCATTAGATCCTTTTCTAGGCATGTAGGGGACAGGAAGCTGATTTTTCTTTGCTTTTTTAACCTGCCAGTTAGGACATTTCCACTGCTTTCTTCAGCCTGATTATGTAGGGAGCAATCTGCTGTCTGATAGGAAAATCATGATCCACTGGAATCAGATCTTAACAGAACTTCAAAATCCCTTAAGGCTTCCTGCTTTCTTTTTTCAAAGGCGCTTCCTGAAGAGCTGCCATGTAGCTGCAGCACCCTCACCTACCAGTAAGTTGTAGATGTGGAGAATTCCATATGCTTCCCTAGAGAAGGAAGAGGAGTGGACATGGGGAATGGAGGCCTGGCCCCACTGGCTCAGTAGGTCAAGGCTGCTCTAGAGAGTAGAAAACACTCAAAACAGGAAATACCTCCCTGATTTAAGTTGTGTGTGTGTGTGGGGGTGGCGGGGTTGGTAAAACACCTTTAGAATTTCCACCCCCAGCATCTACTCCTTCAATTTTTCATTCACAATTTTTGGCAAGTATGTACTACATACACTTGAGTTTGCTAATTTATCATTATCTTCAACTGTTCTGAGTGATACTGACATATTTTAATACAGTGATATACTGATGACACTATATCACATGCCATATCTACAAATAAAAATAATCAAGTGTTTTGGTAGATGGATAATTACAAAGATGCTCTATTAATTAGTTCTTGGATTTTTCTGTTGTTGTCGTTCATTGAAAGTAATTTGGTACCTTGCACAAAAATACCCTCAGAACATGCAGACCCTCACATGTCTAAGGAAAGAAAGCTTATTATTTTTGAAAATTCAGTGTTGACCATATTGTTATTCATTCAGATCAAAGTGTAGTTTCTATACCCAAACCTGGTACTAAATTACACAAAATCTTAATTTATAAAAAGATTCCAGACCAGAGATGAAAAGTATCATCTTAAAAAGATCTTTAGTGGAAGCCTAGCCACTTCTGTGAGCATGTAAAATGTTCACAGATGTGCTATGTGCATTTAAGAGAAAGTCCGCAGCTTTCATAAGTTGGAAGGGACCAATGGCCCCTCAAGTGTACCTGTTTTTGAATATCAAATATTGAATTCAGATCTTAGCAAATATAAGTGGAAAAATTCTGAACATTTATAAATTAACATTTGTGTGTTCAACTAGATCCTAATTAGATCATGACTAAAAGTTTCATTATTCTGAGCTCCTTGGTCTGGAGGAAATAAATTTAGGTTGTAAAACATCAAAACTGAAGAATAGCCTACTAGTTGGGTTCCAAACAATTTCATATCTTTTAAGCAAGTTTTCTAGTGAATTCCCTTAGAAAATATCAAACTTAAATTCTGTCCACGTAATTTACAAAAGTGGCAATTGTTCGTGTAAAATTGAAACTGAAACATCATTTGTCTATTTTTATACATATGAAAATCAACATGGGGAGGAAGAAAGGGCACTATAGTATTTCTATAGAAAAGAAAGGTTTTCCACAGAAATTCACAATGTTAAATAAACTTCATATTGAAGTTTTCTATAAGAAAGATATTTTCAAAGATTTAAATCTTGGAATAAAAATGTCTTCTTGAAGTAAAACATGGAGTATAAGAATTTTGCTCAAATTTGTGAAATCTGAATGGGAAAAGTGTGCTATTTTAAATTTATTAGTCCATAAAACATAATTAGCTTCTGTTTTGTTTTTAGAGGTTCTTAACTTTAGACTTCCTCTTAATAAACCCAGGGTTTCTGCTTTTTCAAAGTTTGGGCTATGCACCACTCAACAAAGATGAGTTAATTCCAAAAACAGTCACTGTATATGAACAATGCCTATTTTTCCAAAGGGCTAACATGCATTTCTTAGTACACAGAACTACATGAATATGCATTTAAAGCAAAAGAATTCTATGCTATGAATATAGAATACACAAATCTCTGCTTTATGCATTTACTTATGAACCCACAATTCTCCAATATATATTCACAGACCTCATCTTAACTCTCAAGAAGCATTTTTGTGTCAGATGAAACATATAAAAAGAATACAAATATTAACCATGTCAGGTACACTAATAAGCCTCCAGACTCTGAAGATTTTTTTTTCCAAAGCCATAAGAAAGCAGTAGCAAACTTACTTATTAAAAAGTGAAAGCTTAAAGAATGTTTTTTGAAGGAAACTTTTCATGGGCTGTGTTAAAGCTGTTGGACACTCCAATTGAAGTAAGAAGGTTTCTGACCAAAAACAACATAAACTGTTCAAGTCACTGTAACTTACAGTTCTGGTTTTGGAACTGATCTCACAATACTACTTCACATGTTGGGGAACTTCTTGACAGAGCCGTTAGTAGTGAGTGAGTCTGCGTGGTGGAAATGTGTGGAGGCTCAGGGGTACTGAATGGCCTTGCAAATATTTGATGCATGCAATTCCTGTGGTTGTTTTGAGTAAGAGGGAAAGAGGTCTCATTCTGGGTTAAAGGAGCTCAGGACCAGGATAAAGGGGTTAGCTCCTCACCACCTACTACTGGGTCAAATTCTGAAACTGCCCTGGGAAGGCAAGGGAGCCCTTGGCAGATACCAAGGTCGATGGTGTTGGAAGAACTTATAATCAAGGGTTTAATGCCCTTCACTGGGGGTGGGGAGGAGAAGAAGAGATCATCACTATAAAGAAGAAACTTATTTCCAGCATAATTTTTAAATAGACTCAATACTTCCTTCCTCCTTAACCATTACGGAAAAAGTTTGGGACCAACACAGTTAAGCTACTTAAGTTGCAGTGACTTAGGACTTAATTATCCTGTACGATAGGATAAAAACTAAACATTAACAATTGCACTAATTGGTTTAAATCAACAACTTACTTTGAACTCTGTTCATTCATGCAGATTATACAATCTCAGCGCCCTTGCTAAATTACTAATATTTTCTTATTATTGCACTAGTAAAGCCTCCAACCGAAGATGGGTCTCTTGGATTTACACTGAAATTGAATCTTTTACCTCCATATTATATTACAGCACAGTTTATTCTCGAGGAAGGAATCTAGGAGGTCTAAACTACATGCCAGAGCATTAACTATCTGATGGCAGAAACCACAGCGACACTCTGGACAGTACTACCATTTACAATAGGGGAGCCTAACCATAAATCTAGAGATAGGACTCCTAAATGCAGTTTTGTAGAACCATCACAGAAAAGGACACAAATCACAACACAGAATCGATGGTTTATAAAATTATTCAGGTATCCACATTTCACAGATAATTTTTGATCTTCATCTATTCTTCTCACTTGGGCAGAAGATGGAGGCAGTGAGCAAATAGCAATAAGGCAGCCCACAGCTAGCTGAAGAATGACTTGCAATGAATGAAGGAGGCAGCAGGAATATCTGAACACAACTGCAAAACATTTAAATATTGCTGAAAAGCCTCTAGGAGGCTCTATCAAATTAATCATGTAGTGAAGCGCATGTGAGAGTGAGAGATGTATCAAATATCTCTCTGTGTGTGCCTGCGCAATATATATGCATATTTGCATATATCTATATGGCACACAAATTTACTTAGGGAAAACAGCCTGGAAATTAATTTGGAACTCAAATGACATGGTTACACATAGATCATAATTTCTAAACACAATGTTAGTAAAACAAAATTTATTTGTAAAACAGGACCTGTTATATAAAATGGCACACAATCAAGTTATACAAAAATACAAAATTTCTTTCTGATTACAGTTCTAGTTGCAAATGATAATTAGAAAGCATTCCTGGTGGCTTCCAAATAGCTGAGATTGCGAGCACATGAAAACAGGGGGCAGCAAAAGTCCATGATGCAGGGATGTCCAAGTGAGTAGAAACTAGTTTCCAAGTTCAAGACTTCTGTCAGGTCACTTTGGAGGAAGACCTCTGAAAATAGCTAGCTCCTGAAATGTCTTCCATTTTGATACCCATCTTCCAGACTTTTGCCAACTCTAAATTTAGTTCCCAATGTTTCTGAATGTCCAAAATCTGTGTGGCTATGGAACAGATGGTATTCTGAATTTTCTTACATGATTTGCTCTCTCACCTATTTGGACAGTTGTTAGTTACATAATTATATTTATTCCATTTCAAATGATATAAAAAGAGTAAAGTGACACTGTTTGGCGACACTAGATGTTAAATGTTAACTTCTGGAGAATTATTATTTCAAAATAGCTACGCTCACAATGTTGGTTTCCCAGATCTTGCTAAGACATGAACTCTTAATTGTGTGTGTATAGTTTTTCTTTTTTTTGAATCCAGATTCTTATTGCAAATATTCTGAAAAATCAGAAATATTACATGAGCTTTGAAAAGAAACCAAGGCATTTAGCAAATTTTAGCCTAGCTAAAGAACACTGATACTTAAAAAAAAATACAATTTACCTTTTGCAGCAATTTAAAGGTCCAACCCTTTGAAAGGAAGCACATTAGCAAACAGCTGCTTATTAAGCCCTAGTGACATTAATTGTATGCATTTCCATAATACCAGCCTACTTCACTGTCTAATTCTGGTAGGGGGCAATGCTTTCTTTCAAAAGATTCTCCTTCCATGGAATGATAAAATGCTGAGGCTTTTTTTTTTTTTTTTTTTTTTTTGTACAGAGCCTGTATTTAGTGCAATAAGTTTAAAAAATTTGCTCTGAAATATTTACTTTACATTAACAAAAATAGCCTTTTTTAAAAAAATTGTAACAAAAAGGAGTTATCGCATAAACAGATCATGAATTATTCTTAGCAAATTACACTTTTTTTTCTTAAAGCATTCACCATTACAATAAGCAGAACAATGGAATATTAGCCATTCATATCTGGTAAGCTTCAGGAATAAAAAACAAAAAAACCCAAAAAACCCCAAGCCCACTCCCAAACATAAAGAACATTCACACTCGAGGATCAAAACATGAACCGATTCTTTAGTTAAACATTGTATAACTCTGGATATGCAATGGATTGCCAAGGAGAGGAGCACCTGCCAGTGTGTTTTCAGATTTTATAGCAAGCATTTGAATAAAATGGCCGTTTAACCCTAAGCCACTGTTTCCTCTGAAGCAGAAGCCCAAGCACTGGAATTTTCAATGCTTTATGTTCTGGGTTTCTATCCCTTTTTTTATTTCTCCCAGCATTAGTAAATCTACAAATCAATACACAGAAACTTAAAGGCTAAACTTGCTGGGTGCCCCAGCTTCCTTTCAAATCAGGCACACAAATGTGTGGAGAATGTTACTAAAGTCAAGGGAAAATAAAAGAGAAGAAAAAAAGAAAGACAAAATGTAAGAAAAGAGTTTGCATAAGAAAGATTATCTACCCTTTTCTTTTTTTCCTACTTTCTTTTATAGAAGCATTAGGGTAAACTACAAATACCTGAGGAGTTGGTTACTTTTTAATGTTGGCTGACAAATGTATGAGCTATTTATGAAAATTCCCATAATGGGCCCACCTGTATGATTCTAAAAGTAAAATGACATGGCTTCTTTGATTGGGGGAAACTGATTGGAGAAAATCCTTATTTATCTGAAAGCACATGCCTAGTCTTAATGCACTAGGACTTATGCCTCAGTTAAATAAGATCTTGATTTTATACACACATCAGGGAAATCATCCCCGATTAAACTTTAGACAAGAATTTGGTACAATAATTTTATCTAATTTAAGTAACTAAAGTTAAAATCTCCTCTAAGTTATTAAAAATGTTAATCAGATATGAATCTAACATTTCCATTAAGACAATTACAATTGAAAACATTAAATGACGGAAGTTGCCTTGTAAAAGCCACCCGTATGAAAGGAGTACATGTTTGACAAAAATAAGCATAAAAAAGGTATTAAATCCCTGTTCCTTTTCTCTGATTTTGGCTGATTATGTGTGTGTGTGTATATACATATACATATATATACACACATACATATACATATATACACACACCCACACACACAAATACATAGTTATGTGTATATATTGTTTTGGAATGTCAATGGGTTCCATAACCGTCGGCTAGGTTCAAGCAGAACTTGCTCCCGAAGCCTAGAAAACAAAGTCATACAGAGTATAATCTTAGACAATTACCATTAAAAGGAGGTCATGAATGATGTTACAGATTTACACATGGTCACAAACAGCAAAAGAGCAAAATGGATTGAGACTCCTTCTCCCCGGGGCTGAAATTCCTACGAATGTTAAAGGTCACATTTCCTTCAGGGATCATCTCTGAGATGTGCACAGCATCATTTTCTGGCCTGTGTCCCTATAGAGCCCAGGTTTCCCCCTCCTTTTCCGCTGTAAGTTCTAACCTATACGATAGCAGACAACGATTTGGTAAGTTTTTCTAAAAATCATTTTTGAAGAACTGTAGGAAGACCTCATTGATCTTTAATCTTTCCTGAACTTGTGAGGCTCTCTTAAGAGAAATTCCAAGAATACTGGCAGTTCTCCTAGGTATTTCAACGATCCCCTGTCAAAAGGAAAGTTTTAAACCTCACTTTCCGGAACATTATTTTATAGGCTAAAAATAAACCCTAAGTTAAAATACCCCATATTAAGGAAGAAGACAGACAGTAGCAGTGTTTCTAGACATATTACAAAATAGGCATGATGCTCTTCACCTAAGAGAATAATGTGAGCAAATATAAATAAGCAAATCTACATTCTACCAAGCCCCCAATTTTTGGGGGCAGTTTCTTTGATGATTATGGCACAGGGGTAGTGACAGTAGGGGTCAACTCTAATCATACTGTGAGAGAGAGAGAAGAAAGATATGGTACTAATTCTTAAAAAATAAAGTTACTCTAGTCAAGCACAGTGGTATAAGCCTATAATCTCAGCGGCTCAGGAAGCTGAGGCAGGAGAATCGCAAGTTCAAAGCCAGCCTCGCAACTTAGCAAGGTCCTAAGCAACTTAGCATGACCCTGTTTCAAAATAAAATATTTTAAAAAGCATCGGGGATGTAGTTCAGTGGTTAAGTGCCTCTGGGTTCAATCCCCAGGGCCATAAACAACAAACAAACCAACCAACCAACCTACCCTGTGAGCAACATTTCACATTTCTCTTTCTGGAATTTGAAAACCATTTAAAACATCATTCTGAGGGACCAAAATAATGCAATGTCCAAAGCATCAAAAGAACAATGCACAGAAAAGATGTATTTCGGGACACAGTGGAGGGTTTTTGTCATTCATTGGTAAGCAATGAACTGATAAACAACATAAAATGAAAACAAAAACTGAAAGAAGATTTAAATGCATCGTTGGATTAAAAGACACTGTTTTAGAACTGAAAATACTATTAGGAAAAAGACTCTTCCTAAAATTTTTGGTTTCTGGCAGAACGCCACATAACTTGGGCCATTCTGCTAGGATTATTGCCTATAAATTAGGGGTTTAGGTGAAAAAAGGGATATTTGCATTCTGGTCTACCACAATTCATCTATCATTTACTAAAGAATAATATGGAAATATATACCAAGACAAGGTCAAATTAGCTAGTGCTAGTCCTCAGCTTCTAAATATTTCTCCCTTTCTTTAAATGCTTATTACTGGAGAAGGCTTTAACGAAAAGTCTCAATCACTGGAAAGACAGAAACGGGGGGGAGACAAACTAATGTTTTAAGGTTTTATGTATGTCCTTCTAAGTTTTAGACTTGGAATCTTTATTTCTGGAGCAATGAGGACAACCCAGCAACAGAGGGAAGGAAGCTTTCCTGCATCCTCCCTTCCTCACAGGGTGGGCAGCATCTTTGCTGTTGTCCTGATTAGGAATACCTGCCGGAGACATCTGTGGTTATACCACGGTGAGGATGTCTATGGCAAAAGCAACTCAGGATTTGCATACTGATTAACTTTAATTTGCTTTTTTCAAATTAGAGTAGGAATATGTATAAAATTAGCCAGA
The DNA here is from genome assembly GCF_902686445.1 of Sciurus carolinensis. Lineage (NCBI taxonomy): Eukaryota > Metazoa > Chordata > Mammalia > Rodentia > Sciuridae > Sciurus > Sciurus carolinensis. Next base: position 27,392,314 of record NC_062226.1, read on the forward strand.
GAAATTCATCCTTTTCACAAGTAAGCTGGGAGAAGACTAGATGGTCTTACTGAGAGGGAATGTGGGTGTTGATGGAAACAGCCTTGTTTGCTACAAAAAAAAAAAAAAAAAAAAAAAAAAAAAAAAAGCTTAAGAAACAAAGAAGGTATAATCCAGGCAACAGAAGAAAAAAATCAGCAAAGGGCAAAAGACTGCAATGTAAACAGAACATTATTTTCAAAAAGGAGGAATATGAAATTTTAGCAAGTTGAAAGGAATTGGTATTATCACCTTCCAAAATAATAAAAATCAAACTGTCAGTTCACACGTACACCCAAATGTTCAAATGGATGAAAACCTAACACTGACAGTTGAAAAAACAGAGAAACAGCAGTTGCACCTTAGGGACCAAACTGTTACCCCCCAGCCCATAACACTGGTGAAGATGCTGTTCCTTTCAGCTTACTTTTACAGAAGGTGGTCTCAGCTGTGACAAGAATTCTGCCATCCAAGTGATGGGTAAGCACACAAACAGAAAGAGCAGCACATCCTGCGTGATACAGATAACAAAAGCTTCTCCTGAAGAAGTGCAGTCAGTGAAGACAGAAAGAGAGAAGAAGTGAAAGTGAAATTCTTGGAGGGCGGCCGCCTCCTCATCTCCACCTACCATCGGCTTTAGCTCTCTGGCATCAGCGACGCCTCCCTTACCAGCTTCCTTCATTGCTTTCCTACTGTTTTCCACAAACTCCTGCAAAATATGGACCACATAGCATAAATGTTGGGATCTTTTCAGATTTTAGTCAGTAGATGAATTTCTAAAGAACATTTGCATATTTGACTCAATCTTGGTATAGCAGTAAATAACACAGAGTATTAAACGTAAAAAACTGTTAAATTTGTAGGGATGGATTAAAATCTGCTGTCGTAAAGATCTTCTTTCCATCTATCATTGTGACAATCCCACCAAGGGTCCAGGAGTTAGCATTAGTTCTACACTGAGGAAAGAAAAAACACCTATCATTTTAAAGATACTATTTTTTCATACTTAGAATGTTGCTTTATTTTTTCCATATCAAGGTTAAATGAAACAAGAAAAATTTATTTCATAAGTCTCCACTTTTAAAAGACCCAGGAGGTAAAAGCAATAATACTTCTAGGCACTTTTTTTTTTTTTTAACCCAAACTATAAATATGCCACTTAAAAAATGTCTATCTGGTTTTGACATTACTTCCTAATGCAAGAGACTAGAACTTGTGGTCAGAAGTAGTTAAAATAAAAATATGCCCAAAGGAAACATTTCTATTCTGTCAAAGTTTATGGAGTACTTCCTCATTAAATATCCTTATCATTCTTACAGAGAAAACTGAACAGGAAAAAAACAAAACAAAACTATTTTTACACTGCTTTTGATCAGTAGCTTAAAAAAACAACTCTTCTTCTAAATGCTTTAATCGCAAGAGAGATGCAGTGCTCATAGAGCACATTCCATTATGAAAACAACCAGTTAGAATTAATTTAGGCATTAGGAAAAATGTCCAAAATTTAGTTGATGATTTTCTCAGTAAAAGTGATAATTAGTACCAAATAGGTCATCTAAAGCATGTGGAATTTCTGCTACTGAAACAAATCTAGCTCACTTATTAATATATTTATTTTCAATTTAATTGGGTAAATCATACTCTTGGAAAATAAGTTATTATTTCAGTATTTTGTCTTTAATATTACCTATTCTGGAGATAGGAATATTTTACATCATTGTTAAAAAGCATCTTTAATCTTATATCACTTAACACTGAAGAAAATAGTACTTAAACCATTCTAACATAGTTTAAAATCATTTAAAATTTTTAATTGAGACTCTAGTAGAGGGGATCTACAGAGGTTACATAACTAAGAGAAAATCTGAATAAAGTATCCGTGTCAAGATTCCGATCTTGACTAATATGAAAATACAAAATAACGTACTGGTTACAGGTCAGTTGTCTGTATTCATTAAGAAATGCCTTCAGTTTGGACTGGTATTTTTAGGGTGATGACTTTTAACTAGGGTTGACAGCAATAGCATTTGGAAAGGTGGTGACTGGTGAAAGACAGGTACTAGGAAATAAGACATTTTGTCCTTAATCCCCATTTCAGGAAAAGCACTTAGAACATCAGTGGCCCAGTGTTCCAATTCAAGGGCTACAAGGCAAGTTTAAAAGTCCACTCAAATCTGTCTAACTGCAGAGAGTAGCAGCAGAGTCTAGGACAGTATGTATTTAGGACCACTAATGAGTATGGCTCCAGCTAGGTGGATCTGAAATGATCTTTGTGCCAGGAAGGCCTTCTTCCCTGATTTCTCCATACACAGTCTCATTCATGAGTGAGTGCTACAGGTTTAATTCTGAATTACTGTGTTGCATATTGTGGGAATTAAATACAGAGAAAAATATGCAATATATTTTTATTAGTATTTTTGTCCCTCAAGCAGTAGAGGGCAATCGAGGTACTTACCATCAATACTTTATCCATATAGAATTCTCTGCCAGGGCTCCCATCATTGTATTTTGTATCAATGGCAAAACACAAGAATAATACATCCACTACCATTTCATAAATGGACAGGAAGCAATGAGCGACTAGGAAAGCAAAGAGGCAGACGATGATCAGAGGCAGCACCCATACTGTGTAATCCTGCTGGTAGTTGAGCAGCATAATCCCAGCCAAACCTGTGCTGCAGACTATCAGCACCTGAAGCAGAGAGAGCAAAGACCATACTTAATATTCTACTAGAAACCCACCATTTCTTCATCACTTGCAGACTTAAAATTCTCTTTATTATTTGTAAAGGGTCATTCCATCTCAAATTAAGAAGTATAGCCAGACATGGTGTGCACGTCAATAATAGCCACTTGGGCGGCTGAGGCAGGAGGATCCCAAGTTTGTGGCCAGACTCAGCAATTTAGTGAGAACCTATCTCAAAAAGTAAAAGGGGCTGGGGATGTAACTCAGTGATAGAACATCCCTGGGAGCAAACCTCAGTTTAAAAAAGCATAATTCATAATACCCATATAAACCCAGTTTTTATATATCATATGATACAAATTTTAAAAATCATATTTTAAATGACTTTGGTTCACAGTAAAAAGAATAGAGTTTTCCAAATAGTATACTGGTCTCTCTTTAGAATCTGTGGCAATTTTTAAGATAAATATATGCATATTTTTAAAAATTATACATATTCTTAGCACTCAGTAAAAAACTATTGACATTGGTATTGGTATGTAATTTTCCTTGGCATTCTTACATATATGAAATAGTATTATATAAACAAATCAAAATGCTCTTCATTCATATTTATAGCATCATTATAAGTGCTTCATAAATACTCTACTACATAATTTCATCTTATGGGTGATTTAAAATTTATTTACCCATTCTCCTTCCTGTTGGAGATTTATATTGTTTTCAGACATAAATGATGCTGTAGCAAACATCTCTATTCTTAGAACATTTCCTGTGTTTTGTGTTTTATTTTACATAGAATATGTGGCAAATTTTTAAAACTTTCCATAAAGTGTAGATTTGAACTGTGAAGAAAAGACTGCCAAAAATACCCAAGCTAGAAAAATAAGAGAAATAACCAATGTGTTTTAAGAACATTCTGATGTTTCATCATCTCATACATAGCATTTTCAAATTTTTATGGTTATTTGAATACTTTTTAGTTCAGCTTTCCAATAACTCAATAATTGTTTATGGTAAGCACTATCAACCTGACTTTATAGATTGGGAAACACACTCAGAGATGCTAGCCAACCTGTGCAAGGTCACAGAGCAAAGAACAGATTCCATTCAAGTAAAGGACTTAAAATGCCAACCCACTGCTCTTTCCAGGAAAAAACTCAGCAAATATTTGGATACTGACACATACCAGTAATGGATTGTACTGAATCCTAGACACACACTTCCTTAGCCCTTTAATTAGCCTAGCATCAGACACTAAATAAAGGAAATGAAGGAGTACTCTCTATTCGCAGCCACCTTTGGTTACCTAGTGCTAAGGACAGGCAAACTTCTGCATCCTCCCACTGTTAATCAACAGAGCAACTCTCACTCACTGTTATCTCAACCACGAGTTATAATGCATTAGATGATACATTGGTTCAGCTATAAATTGATCCCTCTCAGATGCTTTTATGGAGCAAATCTGGGTTTGCCCAAGTTTAAGACTCCTCCCACCACTTTTATGGCAATATACCTCCGAATCATCTCTTACGGTGGCTTTTTTCTGGGGTGGTTTTCACAGATGGTTAATTGTATTCATTTTCTTTCACTCCTGTGGTTTCAATTTTTAGAATGAGTTATTTCTTATACTGTCTTCAAGTTTTATACATCTACCCTATTAGAAAGCTGGGGTTCTTTATGCCCTTATGATGCCACTAAAAGTTAAATCACATTGGAAATGCTAAAGTCAACCAGAGGAAGAAGGTATTGCTCAACAAAGTAATGAGACCAAAAGCTACTGAGATTGAAGCCTGGATATTATGTCATGTGAAAAATAACTTCAAGAACCAGTGACAGGCAAAAAAATCATATAAATGTAATAAATATTTTGCATTTATTGAAGCAGGATATAATAATGGTTCTCAAACTATAGACAAGCAGATTTCTGGACTCTGACCCCAAGAGTCTGATTAGTTGACTGTGAAATAAAGCCTACAAAATGCATTTTAAAAATATCTCAGGTACTGATGAAGTACACAACATTCATCTCAGGAAGTGCTGGTCTAGATCTGTGATCTTCATGGTGGGGAACATGTATTCTAATGTGTATTCAACAGGATCACCTGGAACTTCTATTTCTATTTCTCATACATTTAAATTTTCTTTTTTTAGTATGCTTTAGAATACACCAATTAGTAGAAGCTGTAAACATGTCATAAAGGTAAATGTGTTAGGGAATTGTGCTCAAACTTCGTTTTCTATAGGGCACATAATTTAAAAAGTTTAGATACTCCTGTTATAGCGGACAAGTTATTGGGGATTCAGTAGAAGAGATTCAAACACAGGATAGGGTGTAAGAAGCAGGAAGGAAAGGACACCAGCTTTGGAGTTAGAAAGATGTAGATTTGAATTACAGAGTTATTACTTTAGCTTTGTGACTTTAAGGAAGTTCATTTAACCTTTCTGATCCTGTTTTTCCATATTCAAAAGAGACAATAATACACATATCCCATGATTAAAACAGCATTTGACTCAATGCTTGACAATATCTGTCCCCCCTTCCTTTCTTTTTTGCCACTAGTAAGTCCTGCATTTATGATGTTCTTTCATCTTGAAACCCGTATTTTGAAACATTTTGTTTGCCAATAAAATAGCACTTATAAGCAATAATTCACCTTTTTTTTTTTTTATTTCTCTTTTTGGTAAAATACCCAGGGGCATTTTACCACTGAGCCACATCCCCAGCCCTTTTTAAAATATAGGGCTGGGGATGTGGCTCAGTGGTAGAGTGCTTGGTTTGCATGTATGAGGCACTGGGTTTGATTCTTAGCACCACATAAAAATGAATAAATAAAATAAAGGTATTGTGTCCATCTACAACTAAAAAAATTAAAAACAACACTGTATTTAGAGACAGAGTCTCACTGAGTTGGGGAGTACCTCGCTAAGTTGCTGAGGCTTTGACCTTGTGATCCTCCTGCCTCAGCCTCCTAAGCCACTGGGATTACAGGCATGCGCCACTGTTCCAGCCACATTATCATTTTTATTAATCTGAGTCAAGTAACTTGTCAATTAAAAGATGTAACTAATGTGAGAAAAGGTTTTACCAAATAGAGGTAAAATAATTTCACACAGAAGAAATTATTTTGTTTTTTGGAGGGACAGATTTATTGGGGGCAAATATCAATATATTTTTGGACTTAGAAATACTTATGAGCTTGTAAATTTCTATCCTAATGCAAACTTAGAGGACCTATGGTTTCTTCCAAATCTACCTCATTCTTCTAGAAAAATCATTGGTGTTCCATAGAAATAGGATCTATGACATTACTTTTTCATTCTGTCTTGAATTTCAAAGTTTTTAAAATTGAATTTTAAGTTTTAAGGTAATGGTGAATCTACCTGCAGTTGTAAGAAGTGACACAGAGTGATTCCATGTATGACTCACCCAGTTCCCTTCAATATGACAACCAGTACTGAGGCTGACACAGTCAAGATATAGACAACACCCACAGTATCATAAGGATCCTGCTCTCTGCCCTTTTACAGCTATTCCAATGAGGACCATCACAGATACATTATCCATTCTCAAGATGTTGTCCTTTCAGGAATGCTACATAAATGGAATCATACAGTTTTAATCTTTTTGAATTGGATTTTTTTTCACTTAAACTAATTCTCTCAAGATTCATTCAAGTTGCTGCATGTATCAATAGTGAGGTTCCTGGCATTTATCTTTTATAATGTTTACTATGGCTCCCTGCTCAGAAACTACTTCTGCACACTAGCAGCCATTCAATTGTAACAAAAGAAACTCTTTTCAAAAGATTTACTGGATTCTATAATCAGAAGTATATTCCTTAAAAAAGGATAACTAAATAATCCTATCTTAGTATGTTAAAAGCCTGGAAGATATTTTTTCCTTTTTTAGTTTTCTTCTTTTAGGATTTTCTTTAAATAAAAATTTATCTTTTATGATTTTTAAAGTCCTTTTCAATGATGTTATTAGTATCATGTTGAAAATATATCTTTCTGGAAAGCAATTTGGTAATGCAAACCAGGAACTCCAATTAATTACAATTGTAGGATTCTAGGATTCAAATAAGCCAGAACCAATGTGGGTAAGAATTCAGACAAGGAAGTTTCACGGCAACATACGTTAGTAAAATATTGGGAACTTTTTGACTGTAAAACCAGGGGATAGATTAAATAAATGAAATAATAACTGTATAAATATGGTTAGAAAAAATTTAGTATAATAGGAAAAAACTTAAAATATCAAGTGAAAAGAGGAATATAAAACTGCCTTTTCTACTTGGTTTTATATCAAATTTATTGACTAGTATATAACTGGCACCCAGAATAGCCCACAGCATTTGCCGGTAAACACTTAATATTGCTGAATGAGGGGTTGGGGTTGTGGCTCAGTGGTAGCGTGCTCACCTAGCATACATGAGGCCCTGGGTTCAATCCCTGGCACCACATAAAAATAAAAGGTACTGTGTCTACCTACAATAAATAAATACTTAAAAAAAATGTTGTTGAATGAATAAAAGGATATTGAAAATCTACAGGAAAAATTCTGACAAATCACTAGACTGCTGAAAAACTCAAAACCAATTTTAAAACATTATACTTTATCTTCTATATATTTTTCATTATAAAAAGAATGAATACTCAATGTGGTAAAGTAAAGAAAGGGATTTGAAGTCATCCATATTTTCGAAATCCAACGGCAATTGTTGTTAACCTTTTGGGATATTAATTTTCTTTCTTTTCCTTTATGCACATTTTAATTTTAATTAATCAACTTTTTTTTTTTTTTTTTTGGTGTTGCTGGGGATCAAATCCAGGGCCTCATTCATGCTAGGTATGAACTACAACTCTAGCTCTTATACACATTTTTAAACAGTACTGGAATAGTCTTACTATAGTTTTACTCAGTTCTTTTCATTTATTATATTTTATGTATTTTAGCATCATATTATAAACTCATAATAAAACATGCTTTATTAGGTGAATAATAGTCTGTTGGCTATTATACCTAACCAATTCCCTAATGGTAGGCATTAGATTATTTATAATTGGTCACTTTTATACTATTATAAATAATAAACTTTTTTGTATTTAGAACTATTTCCCGGGGTAGTTTACCACCATCAAAATTAGTAAGGGAGGGAGGGAGGGAGGGAGAAAAGAAGGAAGGAAGGAAGGAAGGAAGGAAGGAAGGAAGGAAGGAAGGAAGGAAGGAAGGAAGGGAGGGAGGGAGGGAGGGAGGGAGGAAGGAAGGGAGGGTGGGTGGGAGGGAGGGAAAGAAAAGAAAGGTCCAAGGGCAAATTTAATGTCAGCTGAGGCAATTATAGTACACAATGATCATCTCGGAAGTCAGACAGGCCTGAGTGGAACCGGTGTTCTGCACGTTCCAGTTCTCTAAATTTGGCCAATTCAGTTCTGTCTCTGAACTTTGGTTTCCTCTGCTATAACATGAATCCCGCCTCACAGAGAAGCCAGTGTTGCCTTCACTAAAGCTCCTTGCTCAGCACCCAGTGGCTGCAAGCGCCTCAATCAGAACTTAAGAAAATCACCACCATCACTGTTATCACCACTTACTAGAAACTTTCCCCTTTCCCTCTAAGTGGCTTTTCTCTTTAAAAAAAAAAAAAATGCCATGTGTATATATATGTTCTTATTCTACTTTGCTTCATCTCTTTCTAAACTCTAGACACAAATTATAAATATGTTTAAAAAGAATGAATCTGCAGTCTTTTGGAATTAAACAGAAAGCACACGAACAATAACAATGTCAGATGTTCTTAGTCCTTAACAGACTAATTCATTCTACCAACACTGTAAAATTTGTCTTCTATATAAAATTCAATATAATATTAATTTAATTACAAACTTTTGAAATAATTCTCTGTCGTTTTCTTCTGTTTTCAGAGGAAGGCAATGTTGCCTGCAACCCTACCCACTTAAAACTATACAGTGCTGTCAGGTGCAATGGTGCACACCTATAATCCCAGCAGCTCGGGAGGCTGAGGCAGGAGGATCATGAGTTCAAAGCCAGCCTCAACAAAAGTAAGGTGCTAAGCAATTCAGTGAGACCCTGTCTCTAAATAAAATACATAATAGGGCTGAGGATGTGGCTCAGTGGTCAAGTGCCCCTGAGTTCATTCCCAGGTACCAAAAAGCAAAACAAAACTACTCAGAGCTGTGCTTTTCCATGCCAAAGATCTTTTCCTTTTCAAAAACATTTTAAAAGTGCAATAGCTGGGGTGACCTCAGTGTTCATTAGTAAGAGAAGGTTTAAGGAGAGCATTTGATGGAATGTGGAACATAATGATAATGAGTAACTAGGAAGATTATCAAAGCAAGATGGAAAATGTATATGATATACTGTGCAGTAAAAAGGGGAGGACAGACAGGTATGAAGGTTATGATTGTTGTACTACAGAAACAAGTCCATGAAATAATACTGGAGGTGATATACAGAAATGGTAGAGTCAGGAGGTTATAGTGGAGATATTTCAAGCCTTATTGTTTCCTCATTTTTTTCAAAATTTCTGAGTATTTTATGGTTGGAAATAACAGGTACAATGAAATTGAATTATAATGGATGCTATTTATTATTTTGCAGATTTTAATAGTATGGAATAAATTTTCTCTTCTCAGACACTTCTAAGGAAAGCAGAAGTCTCATTCCCTAACAGCTCTATTTTAAAAGGGTTTATATACGGTAACAATGATAGCTAACAGTCACCAAAAATTGCTAACATTCACTAAAAATGTACAACGTGTTGGGCACTGTCCTAGATACTCTATATGTATCAGCCAGTCTAATCTTCGCAACTCTACAAGTTTGGCTCTATTATTGTCCTAATTTTACAAATGGGCAAACTGAGGCACAGAGAGGTTATGTAACCTGCCTCAGGCTCCATAGCTAGTAAGTGATAGAGTGATGATTAAAGCCCAGAAATCAGGCTCCAGACAAAATACTACCCTTAATCATAACATTGACTGTCTCTGAATTCTTTACTGTTCAAAATATGTAAGGTGAAACATGGGCAAGATACTTAGCTTCACTGTGTCGCTGTTTCCCCATGAGAATAACAGTATTTAGCATATAAATTTGTTGTGAGGATTAAATAAACACATGTAAAGAGCATAGAAAAGTATCTGATGCATGTTAAAGACTTTGTAAGTGCTTGCTTTTATTAAATACTTTTAGTTGGGCAAGGTTTTTTGTGTGGAGGGGGGTTAGGTATTTTTAAAACTAAAAGGCACATTTTTGCAAAAAATTTACTCAGACAATACACTTGGTCTTACCTTGCCTAGGAATAACATGAAGTCTCCCACTGTGTTGATGGCAGCCACTCGCAATGCATTCTCCACCAGAATGACAAAGGCATCCTTTGCTGAGGTGCAGAAGTTGGTGCTGTTGATAGCGGTGGCTGTATATGCATTCTGGACAAAAGAAAATGCAGTATTTCATCAATAAATTGACTTTTTAAGTGTCGCATAGCTAAAACACAGATTATAAGAGTATTTTGGAGTCAAACCCACGGCTTCACTGAGGTTTGAATTGAGATTGAGCACAAAGAAATATTAAACACTGGGGAAAAATCTAATATGACAAAAAGAGCTTTCCAGGTAGCTTAGTTTCAGCCCTTTTAAAAGTTATTTATTAAAACACACAGAACCTTTCTAACATTCATTTACCTCTTCCCAGTCTTAGTAAATCAAACATAATTTAATCTTTTCTAGATGTCAGGTTCATGACTATGAATATCAGTGATACACTTAAACCATTTCAGCGGTGGTTTATAAATGACAGAGGTAAGTATGAGCATCAGATAGCTGTGCGGTATTATCCTGAATGCCCATCACCTTCTGTTGGGTGGCTTTCCTCTATGCTCTTTGTTTCTCACAGCTCTTACAGGAGACAGCTATTTCATGCCTGGCATTTTTTATACCTTCCCATTCTGGGAATAGGACCCCAGGCCTCATTTGAGAAAATAGTCCTTTCTAATTAGACTAAGTGGGGTTGACTCCCTCTTCAGCTCTGGGTGTGGGCCATCCATCACTGATATGAGCCAATCAGTGTGCTCTGCCCACCTGGTCAAATGTCAGGCTGTCATTACATAAGCTAGTCAGACCCAATGAAGATAAAAGAGATGATCCCTGGGGTTTCTGGGAAAAAGAAGGTTCCTGTCTCCTCCACAGGCATGGGTCTCCTGAAGGGTGGAGTCTGATGGGCATAGTTGTTTTGCCAACTAACAGGAAGAGCTCCTGGAGCTCACAGTGTGAAACTGAGGCTTAAGTCAACACCACAGAAGTCACAACAGAGAATCCAGGTACTTGAACCTGGTAACAGTATTTGCATCCCCCAAAAAGCCAGGAAACTAGTCAACTTTTTGAGTATAGAAGCTAATATATTGCTAATAATAATATGTTGTCCTCTTGCTTAGGCTGGATTGAGCTGGGCATTCTGTCTTGCATAATACCAAATCCCAACTGATACACTTTCATTCAATTACACCTGCGTCTGCAGCCCTTGTCTATTTGAACCATTGGTTACAGACTCTCATTTTTTTGCAAGACATTCTATTTTCTGAAAATAAACTTGCATTGCTATGTCCTAAAAAACGTAAATAAGTATCATCACATCAAATCCATCTGAGTCTTAAGAAGGGAGAGTGTATGGACTACTTAATGATTAAAACTTTTGGTCTTGAGGAATTTTTGATTTAGTGTTGACTTAAATGATTAGTATGTGCAAACTACTGTAATTGTTGGAAAACTGCTAGACTTGAGGGTTTACTTCATACTATTCAGTGTTAAGTTTTTAACACTGCAACTTGGAAGAGAAAGTCTTTAATTTCTGAATATTCTATTGTACACTTGTATGCTTGTTGGTTATTATGAACCTTTACGAAGATAAGGTTTCAGTTATTGAAAATTTAATTTGTCATTATATGATAAAGTTCACTGATGAAAAATGTAATACATTTCAGGGCCAAATGAAGAGAACCATACTGAATAGGTCTCTCCTTGTGGTTCTTAAACTTTTTTCAGAAATGGAATAGTAGGAAATTACAGCATTCTTTGATAAATGTAGTAGAGTTGTATAAATTAGGGTAATTCCCTATCAGAATGTTACTATATTACATTTGTAGGTCTTTTTATGTCAAAAGCTAACATAGCAACTATTTTTAAGAAATCTTACTATCAAGGTTTTCTGTTAGTATTCATTCACTGCCTGCTCCTTTATATTATCATCTGCCAATGCTTCTTATAGTTAAAAGATAGCAGGGACCAAACAGTTAACTATATAACTGCAGTGCTCCACATTTTTCCAACTCATACAAAAACTTCTTTTGAAACAGTCTGTGAAATGCCTCAGTGATATAAAAATAAACTATACTTTTGATCTTGTGTAACAGTAACCCTGCTGAAAAACCATGAAGAAGAACTGCCCCAGCCAGACCTATTCTCAAAGAACACAGAACAGTTCCCAGTGCTCACTAGTTCTCTAAGTACTCACAAAAATACCCATTTACCAATTTATTCTGGAGCAGGGATGGTCAAACCACCACCTGCAGGCCATATCTGGCCTGCTGACTGCTTTCATAAATAGCGTTTTCCTGGAACACAGTCCCGATCATTTGTTTACATGCTCTTGATGGCTGCTTTCAGGCTACAAAGGCAAAAACTGAGCAGATGTGAGAGGCCATGTGGCCCATAAAGTCACAATATTTACTCTCTGGTCCTTTACAGAGAAAAATCTGCTGACCTCTGTTCTGTCAAAGATCAGTATCAATCTCATTTACAAGGGGGCCCACCTTCTTATCTTTTTCAAAATACAAACAACATGTGCTCATTTCAAGTTTTAATAACTTCTTCCACAACGTCTAGTCTTTTAGCATCTCCCACGACAATTCTTAAGTTCAAAAATTTAACTGACAGCGCTCTTCTATGATCAGGGATGTAACTCCTGAAGAGAAACACCTTACTTTCCATAGGTCTAATGAATCACTTATTAGTGACAGGTTTTCAGGCAGAATATACCCTACCATATTTGCTATTTATATTGATTTGAGATACTTCCTAATATTAAAAAGCATTAAAATGTTCAGAATCAGGGAAATGGGATAACCTCTTTAAACCAAACCCCAAATGAGGAACAACCCATTCTTCACTGTGCTGTTTGCCCTTTCCAGTTTCACCAGGAGTCTCCTGGAAACTGAAGACAGAAACAAGAGAAGAGGAGGTACCCCATTCTCTCTTTTATCTCTGGTCAGCTGACTTCAGCAGGGGGCCGAACACTTTCTAACTAAACTATAAAAGCTTCTGAGATCATCTGAGAATTATTATTCCTCCTTTTGCTTCTTTCTTCCCTCTCCATCCTGCCACATCCATCTGCTTTTAGAGTAGTGGCCTATTTATATGTGCATAGGAGAGAAGCTGCCATAATGCCATTTCTCCACCCTGGGTTTCAGGGTAGGATAACCTCACAGGGATTTAACCATGTTGGCATTAATTCTGCAGATCTGGTGCAACACCTCTGTATTCCACCTAAATGAAAAAAAGTTGGTGATTACTTTGCTAGTTCTTTCACCTACTCCCAAGGCAGGAAGATCAGCTGTGTGAGATACAAAAAGGTCAACGTGACCTCTTCAGGAAGAAAAATGTGCTATAGATTACAAGCAGGACAAGAAAATTTCCCTCTGTTTCTATACCTCCTAGTCTGAAAGGGTTCATGCTAAGGTTCTCAAGAAGTTCTGAGTGGTGTTCCCTGATAACTTTTCTCTGAGCTTTCTGCAGACTACGTTTTGACAGTCCATCTACTTTCTCAGTCTTCCTTAACCTGAGCTAAACTGTCTCCAAGGAGCATCAGATCAACATTTAGTCCACATCAATGATCTGCTCAGACAGGACCCAGGCTTGAGAACACTCAACTTCCAGAAGTTAGATAAGGACAACCACTATCCAGGAATCTTTTTAAAAGGATACATGAGCCCCAGTGACCCTTGGAAGTATTTTTGCATGACAGAATTTAGTGGAAAAGTCATGGTTATGTGGAAAAAAAATTGCTAAGGCAGAGGGGTCTTCCTGCAGATAATCAAGACTGCTGGACACCTGTCCCAGAGCACAATTTCCACATTTTCACACCTTTCCTTTCTTCACTGAAGGACACAGAAATTCTCTTGAAGTTGAAAATAGTTACATGATGACTCCCTTCAGAGGGGAAAGTCAGACAGCAATGGTAAGAAAAGGGAACATAATGTGGGCAATTCCATGTGTGGATTCTTATAAACTGAGGAAAGGGTGATTATAAACATTCCTTCCTTATTTGGAGACAGGGATAAAGGGCCATGCTATGTTCTGAACACCTGAGCTCTTCCCTAGTTCATAAGTTGAAAGTTAATTACCAAAGTGATGGCACTGGGAGGTGAAGGTGAACAAATGGGATTAATGTCCTCAAAAAAGAGGCTCCAGAGATCTGTCTTGTCTTTTCTACCACGCAAGGACATAGCTAGAAGGTAGAATTTATGACCCAGGAAATTGGTCTCATACAACACCAAATCAGACACTGCCCTGATCTTAGGCTTCTCAGTTTCTTGACCTATGAAAAACACATTTCTGTTGTTTATAAGATATTCAGTTTATGGTATTTTGTTAGAGTAGCCCAAATGGACTGAAATAGGTTTAATAAAGTTTTGTTTAAATTCTTAGATATTAAAAAAAAATTCTTAGACCTTTTTAAAGGTTATAAGAATTGAAAGTATTTTGCAAAATGTTACCATTTAGATATGGAGTATCCCCCAAAAGCTCAAGTGTGAGAATACACAAGCATTTTCAAAGGTAAAATGATTAGATTATGTCAGGTGTAATCTGATCAGTGGATTAATGCACTGATATATATTAACTGGTGGTAACTGTAGGTTGCAGCTGGAGGAAGTAGGTGGTGGGGGTGTGCCTTCAGGGTTTATATCTTGTCTTTGGTGAATGGAGCTCTCTGCTTCCCAACTGTCATAAACCAAGCAGCGCTCCTCCACCACACTCTTCCACAAGGATTTCTGCCTCACCTTGGGCCCAGAGCTATGGCATCAGCAGACCATGGACTGAACCTCCGAAATTGTGAGCCAAAATTAACTTTTCCTTTCCCAAGTTGTTCTTGTCAGGTCTTTTGGTCACAGTGATAAAAAAGCTAATTAAAACACAAACCTTAATTAAATGTTCTTTAAATTCATTACTTGTCTCAGTTTAAAACATGAAAATTTGAGAAGTCTGAATATTCTCTATACTAAACTGTTGGGGGCTGTGCCAGCCAGAACTGGCGCCTGATCACATCGGCAGTGAGGAGGTTAATTGACATAAGCTCACTCAGGTGATTTATCACTGGCCATATTCAGTTAAGTCCATGCGCACAACGTGTGCACAGGTGTTCCCGAGCATGCTTGCTTGGGCCTGCTCGTTTTAACCCTTGCCGTGATAGGGCAGCTGGCTCCTCACCTGATGGCAACTGGCGTGGCCCTACCCTTCGCCTCCTGGAGGGAATATAAGCGGGTGGTGGGCAGGGGCACGACAGTGAGCAGCAGTGAGAGTAAGAGCAGCAGCTAGCAGAAAGAAGCGGAGTAGAAGCCATTAGCAGAAAGGAAGAAGAAGAAGCGGTAAGCAGATAGAAAGCACCTCTAAAAAGAAGCACCTCAGATAGAGGCACCCTTAGTTCACAGGATGCAGGATGCATCTTTAAGAAGAAGCAGCAAAACTAAGAAGAAATAGATCTCTGATAAGCGTAGAAATCTCTCTTTCTCTAAAACTTTCTCTCTAAGCAAAGTTTCTCTTCCTGATAAGCAAAGTTTCTCTTCTTCTAAGCAAAGCCTATCTTTCTTTCAAAGTCTCTCTTCCTCTATGAATTAGTGAATATAGGAAAAATAGTTTATTTCCAGGCCCCTCCGATAAATACCTGCGCAATTGTTGCCGCGGGCGGCGACACTAAACTCTCTCTGTATGTATATATATGTACATATTTTTATGTTGCACAAAAAGGTGGATATACTTACATGGGAGGCAGTGTGATATAAAGGAAAGAGCTAAGTAAACGTGGATTTGAAAACTTCCTCTACCTCTAGGTCATGTGATCTGTTACAAGATGCTTGTTTTAATTTTCTCATCTATATGACAGAGGAAATAATGCTTGCATCACAGAGTTCTTGAAATTGATAATGTATATAAGGTATTTAGTATGGCATCAGGTGTGTAGTCTACTAAAAACTCATTCTCTGTAATTTCTGCTCTATACTGTGTAGACAAAATCTTTATAAAATTAGAGTTCATAAGTCAGAGAACAGATATCCAATGTTAAATGTACTATCTACAAATGGTAAAGTAAAGCAAGGCCTGAGTGATACAGTGCCCAGCAGAAAACACATTATGTATGTAAAAATCTCTCTACCTAAAGTGAATTCTGCTAGACTAGATGTAACATCACCTTCATGTCACATTACACACCTGCAGAACAAAGAGCAGTTCACAGTTCACTCTGTGTTTGCAAAACTCTAGCACCTCTGTTATAAATAGCACGTGGCCTATCAACACTCCTCTTTACTACTATCCTGTAAATTCTCTAAAGCAGTGGCAGAGAACTGTTGGCCCCTGGATAACACATATGGTATAGCTCTAAGGTCTATTTACCCTGGTGCACTCAGAGTTTAATTATCAATATTTTAATTGCAGGAGGCAAAACACAGACATACGGAATTCTTAAAAAATTAGGAAAAGAAAGAAATTGTCTATAAGTTCTCACATTACCACAGTCTGTAAGACCGGGGGCAGTGACTGCCTTCCCTAGACAGAACATGAGCTCTCCAGTTAACCACGGTCTCCACTGTATGCCACTGTCTCAGACACGGCCTGTTTCATTCATTATATTACCTCAACTAGGCCTTGCATGTGTTTGGATTTTCCCCTGCCCAAGGCTTTTGATAAGTTGCATGCAGATCTCAGAAAAGAGAGCAAAAGGGAGGACAGGAGGAAACATGAAGGGGCATTAACTCTTCATTACCCATTTTCCAAAGACAAAACAATTCTAAACAGGAGATGCTGCATGCACAGCATGAGGCACAGAGCCTGGCACATGGTAAACACTCAATGAACGTTAGCTGGTGGATGCTCACCCAGCTGGAAAACATTTCATAGAAAGAAGGCTTAAAACATTCTACCCATTCTTTTGCTCAACCTATCGTGGCAGGAAGTTTTCTAATATGTTGACCTCATTTTAAATGAAGCCTTCCTTATGAGCACAGGAGACATGAATCACTGCTGATGACCAGTCCCCACACTGTAGCACTTCACATTCCCCTGTGGAACTACTGAGTTCAGAATTCTCCCTAAACCACCGCTCGCCTGTTTGATTACTATTTTAATGCTTCCTTTTGAACCTCAGACACCATACCAACGAAACAAAGATCCAAAATGGACAAATCTGGTATAGGAAAGACCAGCCTCTTAAGACCACAGTACTGCCAGTGACTAACTGTTAGCTTAGAGATATGCTGGCAACAAAATTTCTTTCACCTGGTTACTGACTATATTGACGTTATGTTTACTTCCTTCAGTTTAACTGCATATCTCCTTTTGAGCTGCTTATTTGTAGTTTTGCATCACCTTGTTAAATCTTTTTGAAACCAAATATTCACTAGTAAAATTCATAATTCATTCAGAAAACAAAGACCATCTATTGTGCACCAGGAATTGTGCTAGTTTCTGGGAAGACAAAGAAAAATAAGATCCCTGCCTTTAAGGAGATGAAAGTCTAAAGTGACCATAAACAAGGAACACACAATTCCAATTTCTTAGTGTTTTCACGAGGTTGAACTGGTGCCTTGGAAGCTGTGATGGGGTTGGCTGATGAGGGAAAGCTTCCGGGAGGGAGGCAGTGCTAAGGCAGAAGCTCAGTGGGAGCTGGTCAGTTGTAGGAAGGAAGTCATTCCAGGTACATCTGGGATACTGAAAAAGCAAAGGGTGCCTGGGAAAGGTGGCAGGAACTGAGCTTAGGAGGCAGGGCTTGTCTTCTCTCTCTGAGGAAAAGATAGGTACAAAATGTTATGATAATGATGTTTAGTGAGTACGTCAACTTTTTGATAAGGATAAACTTAACTTCAAACCAAATTTCAAATAATATTTTTTTCAGGTTGTTATAGGTGTTACTAGTTATTTTAAAGTAAACTTCCAAACTCTTATACATCCATAGGGAATATTATAATCAGGAAAGTATGTATTCAGCTACAAATGCCATACCTATTTTCCTGTATTAACCATAGAGCCCAATAAAGCAAAGCCCAGGCATGCTCAATACCAGGCATGCTCAATACTGTCATCCGTTCAGCTATCCTGGAGTGAATGGAAAGTGTAATGCTAGAGCTAAGTGGTGGGAAAGCTGATCATTAGAGGTAAATGGTGAGAAAGTCAATTTTGCCTTTGGCCTATTAGATAAGGGCATAAATACATTAGAATTGATCTTTAGGGAATGGGAAAGGAAGAGAGAGGGAGGGTGGGTGGGAGGGAGAGAGAGAGAAGGAGAGAGAGGGTGGGGGGCGGGTAGGTATTCCACAACTAATCCTACATGCTCAAATATAGAAAGACAGAGAGTCAACCTACTCTCCCAAGAACTATTATCTCATAAGTATCAATTCCTCCAGACAACCTTAGAAACAGCACTTCCTTTGATAATATTTCTCTGGCACAGTGCTTAGCAGTTGAACCAAAAAATAAATAAATAAATAAATAAAATAAAGGAGCAACACAGACAGCATACTGGTTTTTGAATGACAGTAGATAATTGCAAAAAAGAAACAAATGTCACAATAGCTTTACACTAAACTAAAGCTTTCAAACAACATCTAAAATAATTCAAGAATAACAGAGTGGAAAGATTCTCAGATAAAATTTTAAAAAGATGTGAATGTCTCATCAGAAAAAAACCTAATGATGTTTTACTCATGTAATGAAATTAAGATTAATAAAATAATGAATCTGTTAAGAACACATATTAATTTAAAAAAGAACAGGATTCAAGTATGTCTATACTCGATCAAGGCACAATGTACAATATAATACCACACACACAAAAAAAACATCTTTCAGTTAAGTTCAATTTTTTAATCTTGGGGGCAGAAACAACCTACTTTTAAAAGTGAAAGATTTAAAATATTTTACCTGATTTAAATAATTTAGGCACTTTTCAAGACACCAAAGGCAACAAATGCAAGACTTCAGTATACATCGTGCACAGGCATTTTCCTGGACAGGGGAAAAAAGTGAAATAATTAAAAAACAAAATAACCAAACCATCATATAGAACACTTCAAATGTTAGAAAAATAAATTTAAATATTATAAACTAACTTCAAAGCCTCCACATCCACCCTTTTCTTCTTTAAAACATAATGGCTGCATTGTTTTTGATCAACATTTATGTAGTCCTCACTTCATGTATGACACAGTGAGGTATAGAAGACCAGTCAGGGACTTACAATCTACTAGGAGAAGAAAATGCTAAACATAAGAGGTTAGAACAAGAATATGATAAAAATACTAAGTGTAATAGTGGAAAATGGAGAGAGAGAGACTATTGCATGGGAGATGGGAAGAATCAGGAAGGTTTCCAGGAAGAGATGGTATTTGAACAAAACTGTTGAATTGCATGTTATTCTCATAGTAAATATAGGGAATTCCTTATATAGTCTGGATATTAACCCACTGTCAGATGTACAGTTTGCAAATATTTTATTCTATTCTGTAGGCTGTCTCTTCATTCTATTCTGTTTTCTTTGCTGTGCAGAAGCTTTGTGGTTTGGGATAATCCCAATTATCAATTTTTGCTTCTGGGGCTTTATCTAACAAATTCTTGCCCCAACCAATGCCATGGAGCATTTCCTGTTTCCTTCTAGTAGAGTTGATCAGTGGGTACAAAATTACTGTTGGATAGGAGGAGCAACTTCTAGTGTTCTATTGTGTAGCAGGAAGACTACAGTCAACAATACCATACGGGATATTTCAAAACAGCTAGAAGAGATGATTTTGAAAGTTCTTACTACGAAGATACAACAAACATATGAGGTGACAGGTATGTTAAACATGAGGACATGCTTATCGCACAATGTGTAAATGTATCAAAGCATCACACAGTACCTCATAAAATAAAATTAAAAAGAAAAACAGGACCCGTAATCCCAGCAGCTTGGGAGGCTAAATCAGGAGAATTCCAAGTTCAAAGCCAGTCTCAGCAACTTTGCAAGGCCCTAAGCAACGTAGCGAGATGTGGTCTCAAATAAATAAATAAATAAATAAAAAGAGGGCTGGGATGTGGCTCAGTTGTTGAATGGCCCTGAGTTCAGTTCCTGGTACCAAAAAAAAAAAAAGTATAGGGAAGAAGATCTAAGGAGGAAGGTGTGTAAGTCAACACAAGAGAAGCACAGCACATTACTGGAGACCAGTGATTCAATGAATTTTGCCAGAGCATACAGAACGCATGAAGGGAGACGAGGAGGAAGAACAGGATTCCACTGTGTGAGACCGAAGAAAACATTCACACACAACTTTGCATTTAGCATTGTTGGGTGCTTAAACTGTGGAACTGAAGTATGGCATGTGCCCAGGGAGAGAACATTTTCCCCTTACCTTTCCTTTCAGTTGACTGTGAATGTACATAAGGATCATTCGTGGAATTTTGACTAATGTAATAATGAAAGATCCTTTTGCCACAGTACCCAGGTGATAACGGATAAGGCGATTCACTGATGCCAGAATAGGTGTAAATGGCAAGTTCCTTTTATCCCTATTTTAAAAGTGACCAAAAAGAATTAAAACAAGGCTGGGACCAGGAAGAAAACACAAGCATGGTTTAAAGTTCAGTGCAGTTCATTATTCTTATTCCAGCTTTATGACAAAATTGCAAAGTAACATTTTACTAATGCAAATGCTACTGATGCATCACGTAAAATTAATGTTTCATTTCTCTATGCTAGTTTTATGTGGATCTTATGCTCTATGACTTTAAGTTAAATAAAACTGTTCTCTCAGAGCTTTTATTAATGGATACTGAAGGAGTTATTTATATAATCAGAAAATGGAATTTAAAAAGATTTTTAACACAGATATGGTATCTCATTTTAATAAAAAAACTATGAAGACTATAGCTTTAATACTTAGCTCTGAAGTCAGCAAAGGGGACTCACAACACTTCTTCTGACCCAAACAAATTACAAGTCCTTTGGTGGATATTTATATAAAGCAGAAGGACATTTGGTACTATTACAAAGTTTACTCTTTTAGTAAATTATATCATGACCTGCTATTCTGATAAACTAAGACAATTATAGAAAAGGGCAAAGAATAAAATAATAGCCTCCTACTTTCTCACCTCCCATAATTATCAGCAACAACACTCCCACATTCATTTCCAGCTATTTTTTTTTAAAGAAGTGAAAGTCACCAGCCTCAGTCCTGTTCCCTTTTCCTCCCCACCGCAGACGTGAGCGCTTAGATGAAACTGAGTTTTCCAACACGTACAAACTCTCACCTAGTAAAATAGTATGTCACCACAGCTCCTGCCACAGTCATTTGCTGACATGCTAGAATAAATTCACTGATCCAAATCAGGCCCACCACGTGATACCACCACATGTACTGCAGAGGCCCGGAAATTCTGAACTCCACGAAGCCTTGTTCATTCTGAACAGCGCTGCCTAGGAAAATGTCAAGGAAGGAAAGAAGTGGCACATAAAGTACAAACCAAGAAATGTGGCTATTCAATACAAGTCCATCTCATTTCCAACAAAAGATCCCTAGCCCTCATCCCCAAACTTCATGCTCTTACTGCTATTTCATTAGGAGACAAAGCAACAATCCCTTAAAAAGGTGTGAAATTAAACATACAATTATGCATTTTGGTTTCCTTAACGGTACCATATAAAGCTTTTCAATGTTGATTTATCTGAATATAGTTCTTATTTATTACACTGTCTTGAATTTATTTAGGCAAGAATTTTCAAACACTTCAGTGTTTTTCAGAGCTAGGACTTCTCCAGTAATTATAGATCTAAGTTATTAACTAAGTTTAAAAATTAAGATTATATTCTTTGTGATGAATGAAAAAGAAGTTGCACACAAGTTTATTATCCTCACAATTAATTCCATGTACACTTAGCCTTTGATATTGAATAAAGCTACCAGCAAGTCAGAGAGCGTAATGATGAATGAACTGTATCATCTGCAGGAGCCCTAGTTACATTCAGGGTATTTCCAAACTAGGAAATCCCAAAAAGTAAGTTGGTCTTTGGTACTAACTGGGCTTTGAAGTAACTCCAGAGAGATGCTGCACTCATTGGTTCATTTCAGAATGGATCCAGATATCTGAGTCAATACAGAACTCACTTCAAATCCTCAAGCACCTCAAAATTAGGCTACAATTTCATGCCTTACCTGGTCTAGACCCACACTGCTAGGATGCTCTAAAAATCATGAACAGGAAGTAGGTTATGGAAGAGCCAATACCACTGCTAGATCTGATGGTTACTGGACCTTTAACAGCAAACTTGCCAAGAGTTATCTGATTGTGTGTGTGTGTGATGCTGGGGATTGAATCCCCAGGGCCTGACATACGCAAGGGAAGTGCTCCATCACTGAGTTATAGCCCCAGCTCAATTTGATGTTTTAGAATATTTGAATGCAAATTAGATTTATTGCTAAGAGAAAGAAACAACACATCTTCTTACCGGTGGTGCCAAGAAAAAGAAGTGTCATGATCCAGTACACCCAAAACAAGACAAGAGCAAAGAAAGTCCAAAAGGGCTGGAAGACTAGCAGGGGCAGGTGAATGAAGACCTTGCCAGCCACGTGGAACAAGGCGATGGTGAGAGCAACACGCTTGCGCATAACCAGCATTATCAGGAACAAGATCACCTGAGTGGGGAGAAGGGAGGGAAAGGTCCAGTTACTGTCCTGCAATGGAAACAAATGGAAAGTGGTGGAAATGTTTAATTCAATCCTTCAGACCCAAACCTGGATGTATCATTTTCTGAATCCCAAGAATACTTTAAGTTGGCATCTCTCTTATAGTATTAATGGCTCCTAATTGTATTATGGTTATGTATTATTCAAAGCGAACCACAGAGAATTTCTCAATTTATTAAATCCAAGTTCCTCCACCTTTCCCTTTACCACTTACTACCATCAAAATGCTTTATTCATCAGTCAGAATGAGACCCATTTGAATAGGTACATTCTTGTCACTTTGAGAAAGGGGGAAAGGACAATATGCTATCACTTTAAAAGCATGGTAGAGCTGGCCACAGTGGCCCATGCCTGTAATCCCAGAGGCTGGGGAGGCTGAGGCAGGAGGATTGCAAGTTCAAAGCCAGCCTCAGCAACTTAGTAAGGCACTTGGTAACTCAGTGAGACCCCGTCTCTAATAAAATATTAAAAACAGGGCTGGGGATGTGGTTGAGTGGTTGAGCACTACTGGGTTGGATCCCAGTACCTAAAAAAGAAAAAAAAAAAAAAAAAAAGAGGTATTTATTTGTATCTCATCTCTGTTACTGAACCAAGAGCACCTTAAGAGTGGGGTCCGGGCAGATTCACCTTTTCCTTCTCCCTCTCCCCACACCCTCCCCCTAGTAGCTAGCACACAGAACTTTACTTGGAGCATTATTACCAAGTATCTTTTGGTACAATAATTCTGTGTTGGCTTTGTTTTTTGTTTTTGATGCTCACAAAATGCTTGGTATTGCTCCTAGGAATGGACAGATTTTTCTCCATCTTTCTTCAGAAAGGAGGTAACAGCTATGTACATGTATGATTACACAAATGTACTTCATGTACAACCAGAGAAACAACAGTTGTACCCCATTTGTGTACAATGAATCAAAATAAATAAATTATTAAAAAAATAAATTTTAAAATTACCAAAAAAAAAAGAAAAAAAAGAAAGGAGGTAACAGTGAATTAGAGATATTAGTATTACTTAACCATACGATAATTCAATTTTTACTGTGTAATACCTGAGCAGTGAATCTGACCTATATTTGTGATATATTATACATCATTAAAAGATAGATTTGAAAGGGAAAAAAATGGGAAAACAATTCATGAACAAGTAAATGGAGTGATAACAATTTTCAACATACTTCTCTACCATTAAGAGAATTGGTTTTTAGACAATATCTTATGACAATAATTAATATGTTCTTAGGAAATGATAATGTAAAAATTCCAGGTGGAAATCTCTCAAAAAGCAGACAGGATAGAGGAAAATGTTGATCAAAAGAGCACTCTTTAATTAAGGAAGGCTCCAGCGGACCTGAAAGCATTTTGTATACTGTGTGACAGAGGTTTCATCTAATGGAGATCAGGGTTAGGACTGCAAAGGCCAGAGGTGAGCTTCTGCTTCATTAATGATCACCTGCTATTAAAAATAGAACTGAAAGATACACCTGAGCCTGTACTCACGGTGAACACTGTAGCTGAAATGGCGTAGATGAGGAGCGCCCGAAGATTGTCTTCAGCTATCTGAAGCTGTTCAGGAATAACAGTTTCTTTGGGAGACCTTCTTTGTTTTGCATACAGCCACCACAGTACACCTGTGCCACCTGGAGATAAAAAACGAAACAAAACAAAACAACTGTTTTTGCAATAATAAGCACAAGAAAATATGTGACATAAATCCTCAATTTTCTGAACCTTTCTTGCATATCATCATGGGACTGGCACTGTGGTAAACCGTTTTACAGGAAGATATATGGCTCACTTTTTGCCAGCTTTAGGGAAATACCAATTATTCCATTATTGCCCTTCACATTAAGCACTTCCAAATCCTCTAGTGTATCAAATAAACTATCTTCAAATATATTTATCATTGACTTTGAAGCTGCGAGAGAGCCAGTTAACAGACACCTCTAAGAGGAAATGGTAACCCTGGTGCCTAGTGCTGATACAGAATCATACCATTGATTCTGTGTCCATGTTTGTACAACGAATAAATGAAGATCAAAGGAATAGTTCTCACCAAAGATAGAAGCAAAGACAGGAAATATTTGATAGCAGTGGGAGTTAGGGATAAGCATTTCATCTCTAATACTGTCTCATAGATCAGAGAACCAGACTGAAGGGGGAGGCAAGCCCATTCCATATAAGAGAGCTGGATTACATACCATCATTCAATCCATTCTGCAGACATTTTTGAGAACCTAAAGCAACTACTGTTCTATCTGGGGATGGAGCAGTAAATAAAACCAAATCTCCACTCTCATTGCTCATGAGCTTATATTGTATCAGGGAAACAAAAAATAAGGAAACAAGTAAAAACACAGTATACTGGAGTCTAAGGAAAAAACCTGGTAAGAAGAATAGTGCTTGGGTTGAGAAGGCACTGCAATTTTATATAACATTGGTAAGCAAGGCCTCACTGGGAAGGTGATGTCTGAGCAAGAGACCTGAAGCCTGAGTGAGAGAGAGCGCGCAATCTATGAAACTATCCAAGGGAAAAATGTGTCAAGCAAAGTTCTAGGATGCTGAGGTGGGACCATGGCTAGTATAGACAAAGGATTTGACCACTGTGACATCCCCAGTGTCAAGGAGGAAAGTGGTAGAGATGTGGGCAGAGGCAGCAGTGGGTCCCCTGTAAGGCCTAGTGGGCCACAGTAAAAAATGAAAATTCAGAGCAGAGCTGTGAACATAGGTTGGATAAGACAAATGCCAAAGATATACAAAAAACTGGGTTAAGCTTCGTGCACATCAACCTGTCCTACATCTGGATTCACATAAATAATTAATAGGTCAAAGGGAAAGCCCATGTCCTGTTGCCAAATACCAGCATGAACTTTTTTTGTCTTGAAGATATAAAGAATCCAAAACAACCAGGAGTCTGTGAAAAACATTTCTTCCCTCTGAAATCCTGCAGATACAAGAAAATTGTCTGGAAAACTATGTAACATATTCAAAAAATGGAAGAAAATGTGTTCTCTATAAACAGGAATAAAAAGTTACGGGAAAAGCTGAAGTTCAAGGAAAACATGAGATAATGATGATAATGTCAAGGAGGACAGGGACATTGTTCACTACAGTCATGGAGACATCATGCACTAAGCACTTAGATTTGTGTTAGATTAGCTCAGCTAATCTCTTTATGGTTATGACCTTATTTAATCACAACACTGTTAAGATGTTATTATTAACTCTACAAATGATAAAACTGAAATCTAGTAAAGTTAAAGGATGTGCCAAATGTCACATATGTAGGAAGTGGCAGAACTTTTGATTCAAAATTTAGATTTATTACAAAATCTATTCATGTAAACACAGAATTTAGATACTACAGCTATAAACTGAAATGAAACCAAATGTGGTAGAGATGGAAGAAATACAAATAAAATAAAATTGGAACAATGAAATTCAGATCTTCATTTTAAGAAGCCACGGACAGAACTTATAGTGAGTCAAACTTATAGTGTGAGTCAAATTTCACACGTGAAGGAAAAGGCAATTTTAGATAAGCAAGAACTGAGAAAATATATAGTCCATAGGTCCTTCATGAAAAGCTTACTTGAATTCCAGTCACTATAAAGATGAACCAAAATTAAGAATCCAAGAATGAAGGTGTATGAAGACAGGACCAGAAGTTTCTAAAACTAGTCCAAGAAAGCTTAAATATAAATATACTTTCAAAAATTTTCAATGCAAACATTTATACTTTTTTTAAGATAAAAAATGTGAAAATAATATTTTAACTTTAATAATGACCTGAATACAAAAGCTCAGATTATTTGACAAGACTAAAAAGTGGGCGTGAGTAGAAGGGAGTGGAGGATAAAAGGAAGAAAAGTTTATGCTAAATTTTAAAAAGGCAAGTGAAAACTCAACATGTGCCATTTCAGCTTTTAGTAATCATAGATTGCTTGATTACAGAGTATTTTTCTAGAAGCATATATTACCAATCATAGAAGAAAAAATATAAAAATATAAAAATATAAAATATATCATCAAAAGCAAAGGTGAAGTTAGAGAAAACACAGTCATATAGCAAAGATAGAGAAAATAAAATAAGAAAGCAAAAATTTCAGGAAAACATAAAACAGATAACAATAGTAAAATGAAAGATATCAGTTAGAATTATAAATTAAATGAGGGCAGATATCTTTACTAAAAGTTTGAGTTTCATATTCAGCTAAAATTTTTTATCTGAATGATGTGTGCATTTGTGTGCATGTGTGTACACATATATGTACATAAACATACATAGGAGAAAGTTCTGGACTTTAAATGGTAACAGTGGTGAAAAGAGGAGGGGAATATAGTTATGAAATTCTTAAAGCAAAATAGACATACTTTAAGGAGGAGCTATTATTGCACATAAAAATAAAATTTCAATTTTCTTCTTTATATTTCGATTTGCTATCATGGAATGAGTGAGGTACCATGAAAACAATAAAACAAATAACTTACCAAGTGACCCCAGTATGACCAGAATTGTTAAGATCCACACAAGTACTCTTGATATATACCTGATTATCACCATCAAAATCATTGATAGAACTGCAGGGAAGATAAACAGAGAACACATAGAATATTACTTGAAAACATAGAATATAAAGAGAAGCCTCTTCAATTGTTGTTTTTTTTCCCCAGGGAAATAATTTGTTGCTATTGACTAGTTCACAACCACAATTTGCTACTTATACCACTTAAATAGCATCATTTGAAACCAAAGGCACCTAACTGTGTGGGTTTATAAACTACAGAAAGGAATACATGCAAATGCACATGGTGACTCAAAAACAGCACAAGACTGTTGTGGACTCACCAGAAGGAAAACATCAGACATGCAAACATACATGCCAGCACACAAAGTGTAGAGAATGACATGTCATGTTGGTGACAAGAAAAATTACCACATGTAGACAGAGATCAGTTAAGTTAGTGCTATACTGCCTTGAGTGATGTGTGCATTTTAGGACCAACTTCTCTGATGGTCAGTCAACACTAGATGGCATTTCATCTTCATCTGGAATTTTATGTTTAACTCCAGAACTCCAAGGGAGAATATGACCCTATAGGATAATATCCTGAAGCCTACTGAGACCAAAATCCCTCTAACCTCATTTCTCAACTGATTAAAAAGCTTGTCCTCAAAAATGAGCAAAGTTTAGTTTGAGTTACTTAGCCAATACCTTTATCTGTTCCAAAATCCCAATGTGCTAAAATCATGGGTAGAATTCTCAAAAAAGAAAGGGAGGATTTAAACCTTGCAAAGGAAATATATTTCTGGAATAATAATATGTATATCTTTAATGATCTAATGATCTACAAACAAATGAGCAAAGGTATTTTTTGTTTACATTATATTAAGTCTCAAAAGATGATCATACTTATAAAAAATGGAGTTCTAATGGTTTCACAAAATTATTGTCACTATTTTTAAGGTTTGGATTTTATTTTTGGTTTGAATTCAGCTGTTTTAGAAACCAAGTAATTTTTATATAGTCTAATAATCAAGCCTCTTTGGGCCATTTGGAAAGTCAAATAAACGATTAGGATCTCTGTCTAGGAATATTATTAAGGTACTCACTTTTGTAATAAATGTACAGGAACGAAAAACAGATGGGAGCCCTTCATATATCACAGAATTAGATTTTCATATGGGCAGCATAATTTCAATTGAGTCAAGTACTACCTAAGCAAAAAGAAAAACTCTCTAATGACAGGGAAGATGGAAATACAGCTTGTATCTTTTCAGTGACCATTGCTATTAACAGGCATCAATACTAATTTTACTTACATAATGAAACAGTTGGTTCCTACCAGTTTACTTCTCTCAACTATGAAGGTCTATAAACTCCAATATGCCCTTATATTGTTCTAGAGCAATAAAGTGAGTTTTCATCTTGAAAATGAAATACTTATTTAATTATATTATCTATCTATTGACTAGAAACTCAGTGGCTAACAAGTGGAGATTTCCTAATTTTTCCAGCAGTATAGTGATACTATGAGTTGTAGCAATGAAAAGAAAAATCACAAATTTCAAAAGTAATCTATAAGAAATCTATATTCTTAGATGGAAATAGGTAAGAGAAGAGGTGGCCTCTTTTATAAATAAATATACCTTTTAGAATCATAACCAAAAACATAGGGTTGTTGATTCATTAAAAGAAGCCGCCTGCTATCAGATTTAAAGTTAGTCATAGACTTAGTCACTGAAGTTTGGGAAAATACGTTTTCCCTAAGGAAAGAAAAAAGAAGGGAAATAAGTTTCAGATATATATATGTATACATACGTTTATGTACATGTTTATAACTATATATAATCTGAAACAATTATTTTGGCTATGGGAAGTTAAACATTTTACAAGTATCCCCAGTTGTATTCATATTTTGGCTAAAAGAACAGTTTTCTACTGCGGTACTATGCAATAGCTAATAATGAGAAAAACAATTACCTAGTGATAACAAGCAAAGTCCCAATATAATTTCTTTGCTGGTCATTACTCCACTAATCAGCCTGTGTAAGACACTATTGTCACTGACAAAGGTGATCAGGGCCTCTGCAAACTTGGCATAGCAGGAAATGTTCACAGGAGCACAGCGATGGAAGAATGGAATAGGTGCACTGGTGACACAAGAAAAAAAAAATCAGAAAAAAAATTACTCCTACTTAATATAAATGCCACATCAAACACACAAATGAAAGGTGAATATGGCTGCAATACACTCCACCCTCCACACATCCTTATGGGAGCTAAGAGCTATGTGCTTAATGCTATGAAGATGACTGTTATGGGGAGTGAAGCAGTCTTACCACAAGCCTTATCAGAGAGGGTGGAGTGCATGTTCCAACAGAAGACATTACCCTCCCCTTCTGAAAAGAAACGCACACATACACATACACACACAGAACTACCAGAAGCAAAACCACTTGAACTCCTCATCTACCAGTCAAGAGGCAGATGACAAAGCTTACAGACATATATTTCATTGAACTGAAAATGAATTTTGGCCATAAGCAATTTAAAAGTAAAAAACACACATGCTTGTACTTGAAATGTGCCACCATTAATAGACTGTTTTCTCTAACAAAACAGTAATATAAAACTTCAGATTAATAAAATGTTCAGGGCACAAACTCAGTAACTCTTATATAAACAAAGTCATGCCAAGACATCAACGTACAGCATAGTATGCAGTTACTTAAAAAAATAACCGTGAGAGCTAATATATGGAAATGCTTATAATGTAATAATACAAAGGGGAAATTATGTCTAAGGTGACAGTGACATCACTCCATATAAGATTATAAATTAAATAAAGTGGGATCAGAAAAAGAATATTAAAAAAGTGAAAAATATCTGACATTTTTGGAATTCTGTACTATTTTATTTTTATATGTTACTAATAATTCAAGATTATATGTGTTCAAAAAATGGGGAAATAACCAATTATTTAATCAGTTAACATTTAATCCAAGCTTACATGAACAACAGCTTTGACTTATAAACAACTGTGCATGAGCTGTGACATAAATTTGGTTTGTAATAACATGGTTCTGCTTCAACTTCTGAGAGGACAATATACATCTAATCAGTGAGAGAATTTTAAACAAAGGCGTATGGATATGCTTTCATTGTGCCCTGTCAAGAGTCTTAGCCCGTATGTGTGATATGCACTTATGGGTGCATTAACTTAAAATTTAGCCATCATTAATTAAAATGAAACCAGTTTTTGAATTGTTCACAGAACTAGCACTAGCAGGTCTGACATCAGATTTTTGATTAGAATGATGTAACTGTGTTCTCATTCTTGGCTGGCACTGTATCTTGATCTTTAGTGGATATGATTATATGATTGGTTATCAAATTCCAAGCTTTCCAATCTCAGCAAAACAACTTTGTCTGACCTGAAGCAAAATACAATTATTTATTTTTAAATAAGAATGAGAATAACTACCTATCAATTTTCCTTAAATGTCAGTAAATGAGTACCAAGAATAAGTAAGAATAAATAATCTCTTCTATGCTGTTATACTCATGAAACAAAATCACTGAAAGATTTAGCCTTATTTTAGTTATGCTTCAGTAAAATGTATCCCCAAAATGATGATGTACAATATGAATTAATCACTTAAAATATTATCTCATGTCCTTGGCTGTGGATTTGTGGATACCTCCAAAATGGTGTTAGGGAAAGTTCATGCCAAAGATTTGACATTTTATTAGGAACTGTAGGAAGCCAGACCATTCTGTATAATGTTTGAATTACAGGCAGGTAAGTCATTGTTTTTTGACCAAAAGTTGTTTCACTAATAATGTAAAAAGATATTAACTTAGAAGAATCAAAAAGGATCATAAATTTCTAAGTTGGTGGAGGATGATTTGGGGTAGAAGTCTTTACTGACAACTTTGTTGTAACACAACTTTCTTTTCTGATGTTGTCTTATCTCTGCAAAGTTAACATCTTTAAGAACTTTTCTAACCCTGCTTTTAATTAAAGCCTGTCTCTCTCTCTTCAAAACTAAAATCCTCTCAGCTCCAGAATTATCTACATCTTCATCTGTGTTACCCTATCATCTCTGATGAAGCCTCTGCTTTACTCACTTGCCTCCATCCTTGAATATAAAATGTGTCCATCTTAAGGATTCTGCTGTCTATTTCTTGTTGATAGTGCTCACTAATTTTCTTGGTCCTACTCATTTCCTTTTTCCTGTCAGATAACTATAAAAGCCCACATTCTCCTCACACTGCAGAGCTGCGTGTTACTCCATTTCTTCATCAGTTTGTCCATCTGCCTCCTGAAAGGGTAGGAGTAAGGACTCTATAAATCTCTTCAGATCACCACCACCACCATCCAAGAACCCATCTACAAATCAATGACTCTAAAGTACATAGGAGCAGCAGAGCCAGTATATTCTGCTTTGCAAACTCAGGAGGAGGGTTGTTGATTTGAAAAGGAAGGATTATTTTCTCAAAATTCTAATTCTTTTCATTTAGGAGGAAATGATGAGTAATATCTGCCCTGAACTTACCCTTTTGAGTCATTTTAAAAATATATATAAACTCTTAACCTTTTGGAAGGAGTGTTTTTATAAATATCCTTCGAAGAACTGGGGTAAAATAACAACAGTCTTTGACCCTACAATTTAATCTATATCAGTTAAAAAAAAAATGATGGTTTGAAGTTTAAAGGGAAAAAATTAGCACAAGCTGATTAACTGCTTTGTTTAGTTTATAGTCAAAACTGCTCTTAGTCCTAATGAATAACAGAAACTGAAGGCAAATAAAAGAAAATATAATATATGAACACATTGTTCAAAAATAAAATTAAAAGCTTAGCTAAAAAGAAGTAGATTCCCTTGTTTGTCATTCTTTTTTCTCACCTCTTCCCCAAACAAAAACAACTTTACCAGACATGGGATTTTAATACTTGAATTTATTTATTTTTTTCTTCTTCTTCTTCTTTTCCTGCTGGCAATTGAACGCAGAGCCTTACATGTGCTAAGCATGTGCTCTACCACTGAACTACACCCTCAGCCCCTGGAATTATTTTCTTATTTAAAAAAATGTGAATAATCATGGCATTGAAATGGTTTCTCCTACATTTTACCATTTAAATCCCATTTGATTTAATGAATTTAAGATGAATTAGCTCATATTGTATACCTCTGAGGAAATAATACTGCTGAGAACCTAGTGTATGAGATCATTTCTACTTTAGTGTCTAACCTAAATGACACATTCTGTGCTTCTTAATTAAGAAGAAGAGCATAAAGTATTCTATTTACAGTAAGTCTTCCTACCTTTAAAAGCATAGACTATTGAATGTTTAAGAAGTCAATGTAGTCCCATTAGGAACTGATGTTGTTTCACATTATTGAAACATTAGTCGACAAGAACAAAATGAATTCATAATGAGTCTTTAAAAGATTTTTAAAAATTAACCACTCATGGGCAAATTGTATCTTACATTGGCAAATATACCATACATTTGCCTTTAAGTCCAGATTATCACAGATAATAAGTCCCCTAAAGTATAAGGACAAAGAGTGTCTACTATCTCTTGTCCATATGCTCCACAAAAGAAGGTAGGAGTTGTCCCTCATACAATTATTTTATAATCTCAGGATAAAAATATAAAACTACCCACAATTTCTAGCTAAAGTTTTATTTAAGAAATAATACCCATAAAGGATTCCATTAAGATCCCTATAGAATACAAAAGGCAGGAAATAAATAAGTCAGGAAGATAATATTTTAATGGCAATAAACAGTGGTTTTCATACATTTCTATTTTATTTGTTTTTCACCCTTCCTTTATTCTTGTACTCCCTAAAAAACACTTAACCATGGTATAGACTCTACAAGATGCTGCACTCAAATTCTGATTCACAGCAACAACAACAACAAAAATGTGGCCTTGGCCTCATCTTCCATCTACTTATCTATAAATTAGGGGCAGTATCTGTAAAGGTTTTTGTGAGGGTTAAATTAAATTATACGTGTGAAAGTATATTGGCTGGCACACAGCAGATAATTTGTAAATGTTAATTTACTCTTGAATTTTCAACAATATGAATAAACAACATTGTTTTCTTGAATGTCAATTTCTCACCTCCATATCATATTATTAATTCCCTGGTACCTTGTAAATTTTATGGCATCCAGAGGTACTCTAATGATGAATAAACTGAATTTATGTCATCTAATACTGCTGTTTTTCTCTGGTTATAAGCAACAGTTAGCATTGTAAACAAACAGGATAGCTACTCTCATATTGTTGCCATGCGTGGCATTTTACCAATAAAGAATTTTATGAATCTGGATAAAATATTGGGCTGTCTAGGTATTTGCTCTTAAACCAAAATAACCTTTTGGTTATTATGCATCATTAGAGTGTCATTGCAAATTAGTTTACAATTGTGTTTTCCAAACCAACTATTGCCTACTGCTGCAGGTCTCTGGGTATCCAGGAAGGTTGAGGCAAAGAGAAGGGCTCTAGAAGTTTAGAGAAATGATACTTCCTAAGCTAGGCACCAAACACAATAATGGATATTTAATAGATATTATCTTTTTTATTTTTTTTGCAGTGCTAGCGATTGAACTTAGGGCCTCACACATGCTAGGCAAGCACTTTTACCACTGAGTCACATTCCCCAGCTCTGTATTATCTTATTGAGTCTTAATTCTATAAAATAAGTATGAATATTCCCATTTCACACAAGAGAAGCCTTGGTTTTCAGAGAGGCTGAGTCTCATTTGAGCTGACAAATAGAAAATGGTGATGTGATATTAACCTCCAGGCTGATATGGACTCAAGTTCATGCTCCTGTGTGAGATGTGAAAGATGTTGAGGGCTACTTGCTTACATCAGTTTTGCCTGGTGTTAGACAATGTTAACAAAAATGCAGTCATTACTAGACTGTGAGTTGAAGGACAGAGTCCAGGTTTTACTCATTTTTGGAGACTTGGTGCCTAATGCTCTGTGTAGAATGGGGTAGTGTGTCTAATTTCTTTTTTATTAAAACAAATATATCTTGTTCTCATATCCTTTCACTTTGTTTGCCAAATGCTAAATAACTCTGATATTTAAAAGCTTCTATTTGTCTTCCTTCTGTTAACTGTTTCTTCTCTTTTACTTTACAACAAGCTTAGTTTAGACAAAAGTGGTAAAATACATAAGACTGGGAGGTATTATACTAAGTGAAACATAAGGATCTTTGAACACAGTGTAGAATGAGTTTGTAGATAGTACAGGTTCAGCATTTTGTCTTCCATTAGTGAGGTACATGATGA
Organism: Sciurus carolinensis; assembly: GCF_902686445.1. NCBI lineage: Eukaryota > Metazoa > Chordata > Mammalia > Rodentia > Sciuridae > Sciurus > Sciurus carolinensis. The sequence continues at coordinate 27,426,840 of NC_062226.1, forward strand.
CCCTGTTAGAAGCCAGGTCCGTCCAGCTATAAAACTTAACGCCCCTGATACCATGCTTTGCCTTCTAGTAAATGTTCAGAGGATGCTGTGAAGTGTGTGTGTAGCCAGGACTGGGACACCCAAGATAGCTAGGAACAGGCAGTGCTCAATACAGGGGAGTCAGAGGTCCAAGTGGGGGAGGATTCGAAGTATAAGCCTAGTCACCTGTCCTGGCCCACCCACAATTACTACAGGAGCAGAGCAACCTTCTTTCCATACCCAGGCTTTCTGATTATCCTACCATAGTATGTTTTGGCCTTGAAAGAAAGACTCTATACTCAAAGTGTAGACATAAAACAAACTTTGGCAGTTAGATAGATAAATGTATAGGGTTTTTCTTATTTATATAACAATAATTTTTCTCTGATAACTCTATTTAAAGGACCTCCTTTGCTTCACTGTTGCCCCCTCCCTCACATCCTTAATTTTCATGAGCACAGCTTTCTTACCTGTCACTTTAGGACCATAATTTTTAGGTCCCTTTTACTGAGTATCTTTTAAAATAGTCCCTTTACTTTTCTATCTATAGGCTATAAATTTTGATTTTCAATAGCAACTTCACAAGACTCAAAGAGCTAGAAATCAATTTAACTGATATACCCATTTTCTACTATCTAACAGAAAATTTCAAACTCAAGTTAATAAAGCACAAGATATAGCCATAAATGTTCTTTTAAAAAGTAGACACGATCTGCTTTCGTGTTTCAAATTTCAAAATTTTTTACCCAATTGCTCCCTATAATATATTGAGATTTACTGAAAGTGGCTTAGAGTCATTTTTCCTGGGGAAGTTCTCTCATGCCATTCTGTTAGCAGTTCACACTATGGCTCTCAACACCAGACATATTCCCAAGTGTGCATGTATGTGAATACACACATACACACACATATATACCTACGTACCTACATAATTCCACAAATATATTCTATGAGGCTTCAGAATTTATTTTTAAAAATCTACTTTTAATTTAAAAATTCACTTTCAGTTTAATTACTATGAGATCACTGTTATATCCATCACATGCAGCAGGTACTTAATAATAAATGTTTGTTGAATAAGATCTTGGATAATACATGGCAAACAGCCAAATACAGAGAACGTACCTAAAGGATATAACTTCAAACAACATATGGAGAATAGTTACTGGCATGCTTTTTAAATTTACAGTGTAAATTAAAAAGCAATCCCAGAAAGTAATACTAGGATTAACCTCAAAGGATCTTTGGAGACTGTGAGACTTGCTTTCTAAGTCTGTTGCAGATCTGATAATGATTCAGCAGTTTTGTGTACTTGAAAATTATGGCATGGGAAAAAAAAAAGTAAGGTTCTAAAGAAATTTAAAATAACAGAACAAGAAAAGTTGTTTGGGTGTGCATTTTTCTAAAGATGAAAATACATGCTGTTATGTCTTTTGCTACTTTTAAAAAATTTTGTTGTAAAAATACTGGACGTGGGCAACAGGTATCACAAAGTGACTCCTTTTTCAGAATAACACATACAACGTGAAATTTACCTACAAAACAAGTCACAGGTTAACAACTTTGCAATAAAATTTACCTCGCTGGAACTGGAAGTTTGGGGCAAAGAACTGAAGATTTTGGAGATGTAGTATATTCAGAAGGCTTTAGGTTGTAGCTACATAGTGCTGAGCCTGTTGAAAGAAAAGTTACATGTTAACGGGCAGAACAGAATCTGAACAAATTCTCTTCCGATTCACTTTAATTTTAGATGTTAATACAACTTTTCAACATTATAGAATTCATAAGCATCTGATTTGGTCTATATCATTAGTCCTCAATCATTTAAAACTCTGTAATTAATGATAATGTAATTTTTGTACAAATTTTAATTAATATTAACGATAATAACAAACAACTTTTTTTGAGTTATCTGCCCCTACGTCAGGTTCCATGCAAGCCGACATATACGTATACATCATTACCATAACTCTTTAAGGTAGGCATTATTAAGCCTACGTTAGAGAAGGAAATACAGGCTAAGAGATAAGGTAAATAACCTGCCCAAGAACACGGAACAGTAAGTGGTAGAACTGGGATTAAACACATCTCTTTGATGATGCTCAACTGCACACATTCTCTCTTCCTATGCTTTCCACTACTAAATATTTAAAATAACTGCATAAAGCACATGTATTCAGATAATACATTTCTTTTTCTTACTTAAAAAGCAGGAAACACTCCTAATGTAAATAAACTGAACAACTGATAAAACTGATAAATTTATATGTGATTCCCAGTTTTCAGAGTTTAAGATACCTTAAACCCAACTGTAGATTAGTTTAACAAAGAACCATTTATTTTTCTGATTATATGGCTAATACATATCTAAGCAGTACTAAAGATTTAGAAGGATAGACTCCAGCAGATCTAGTATGCATTATTTTACTGACCTGTTCTATAATAAAATGACTAGGATCCTGGAAGGCTCATTGAACAATAGGTTTTGGTAAATGAGGAGATTTACATTCCAGCCTTAAAGATGCCAATGGCCTACTGCATTCTATCACATAACAGGCTTATATCTGGTTAACTAAATTTCCTACCAGATTTCTAATTTGAACTAATATCTTATTATTAAATACAAACAGAATAGCTTTGTACTTGCATTATAGCAATAATGGACTTTACACTGTACCACCATGGAAGACACTTAAAATACAATGTGAGGCAGAAGTGGCAGACTTCATCACTGAATTAATTAATGGAAAAGGCATGTGAGCATAGGAAGGAAATGTAAGGGAAGACAGAAAATGAACACAGCCTGGTATGTTGGGACAACAAAGTTGGGAGTGAGTTTATTTCAGTTATTTCTTGTCTGACCATTGAAAATAATTTTTGAAAAGTCACAAATCACCATTTAACTCAGCAATGCTGCCTCAAAAGAGCAAAAACCTAAGTGTTTAACTATGTGGGCCATAATAATACATTTATATAAATATATGTAGCATGTATTTTATACAAATATAATTCAAGTAATTTGACAATGCAATATATATATGTATATGTACATACATACACATATTTATTTATTTATTTATACATACATACATACATACATACATACATACTTGAACAGGGTCTCAGTAAGTTGCTGAGGTTGGCCTGAAACTTGCAACCCTCCTACCTCAGACTCCCTGAGTCATTGGGATTATAGGTGTGTACCACCACACCAAGCCTCAAAAGTATTTATAGAGAAATAGATACTTGAAAGTTATGCAGCACTGTTTTTCATACATTTTTAGCTTTTGATAAGACTATAGGATACTAGGTTTAATTTTTTTTTTAACTGTTCTTTTTCATTTTAATGACAACTTTTTAAAGAAGTTAAGCACGTGAGCTGGGAACATGGCTTGATGGCAGAGCACATGCCTGACATACTTGAGGCTCTAGGTTCTATCTCCAGAACCATGAGAGGGAGGAAAGAAAGAAGGAAGAAAGGAAGGAAAAAGAAGAGAAGAGGAAGGACAAGAAAGGAAAAGAAAAATGTTAAGGATGAAAGTTGTTTTTAAATATTTAACTCTTCTGAAGTATTTTCTCAGGTTTGAAGATAAACTAGATTTTATTTACAGCGATTTTAGAAAAACGTGACAGCAATGGCAAGCAAACACTTTAGATTAATCCTAAAATAGCTGTGAATCCTATATTAGAATTGCTTATGAAAAAATAGTAACCATGCCAATAACTGCAGAGCACTCAATGTGACCGTCAACTTCTCAACCTGAATTGTCAACTTATTTCTTTCAGAGTCCAAGATGGAATCAATTTGCACAATATAAAAGGCACTAACTAAAGCACTTTGTTGTCAGTGCTGCTAAACCCACTGCTTCATCTGAATTCAGTGAACACCATTTCCATCCTCACCCTTTTTCATTTAGAAAAGAGGTCAGCAGGTGCCACAGAGTTCAATTTTATAAATACTTTCCCAGGATAATACTCAATAAAAGAATAATAGCCTTATCTCTGATGGCCTTCTGGGACACAGGCCAGTACTAAGCAGATCCTGTACTAAATACGTTTAAGGAAAAAGATCTTTACAATGTGTTAGTGTAACAACCATAAGAATCATTTTGCTGTTTCCTGATCAAACAGCTGATGAACAGAGGAGGAAGAACATTAAAACGGTAAAGACAAATATTTTACAACTGTTTTTCTTCTCATGTTTATCAGCTAATGCATTTTCAGTGAACATTTTAAAGGTGGTATTTACTTTTTTACAGTGGAAATATAAACAACACTTTGCACAAGAGGTTTAGACATAAAAAATAAGAGATAAAGTTTTCCTTCAGATGCAAAAGTTAGGTAAAAACCATACTTGAGTAATGACAAGTGAAAAACTAAAAAACAAGGGCTTATCTAAAGCACACTGCAGGCAATCCAGGTAATTTAGCCAATGTTATTCAAAGGCTATCAAAATGAGAGATCTTAGGAACCCAATTTGGGTATACAAACACTTATCATGGCAAATGGTTGCTAGGATCTTCAGAATGTTTAAATACTACAATTTTTCAAATGGCTTATAATATTTAATTATTTATTCTCTAGCTCAATATCAAGTAGATCAACTCTCCTAAGAGGTACATTTCTATCACTACACTCCAAAACTTATAGATTCAGAAGGAAAAAAAAAAAAGTAGTACTTTCATGGTCTTACAAGCAATCATTGGCATATTTAGAAATAGAATTCTTTACTCTTAAGTCACTATGCTTCTTTTGTGTCATTCTTAATAATCAAAATCAAACAAATATTAAGTAATTTCTTGGGAAAACAAATAATAAAAACATGTTCCACAAATACTTCAAAAACAATATGTTTGAAGAAAAATTACTTTCATCACTTATTCTCCTCCTCTATATTTTCTATCCTGGTTAATGGTTTCACTTTCCATGAAATCCCCAAGGTGATTTCATACAAGTCACATGTTCTCTTTTTTACCTATCATCTTCTCATACCATTCAAGGTGCTCAAGATACCAAGTCCTGTCAATCACACCTTCCTATGTAATCTCAAATCTTCTTGAGCTGAGAAGGTCAGTTTAAATTCACTCCCCAGAGGGTTTCTTGTCTCCCTCTGCACACAACCTTCAGAATGCAGATCCCTTCTGTTATAGCCCTACCCTCAGGATAAAGTGTACACTCCTTAGATTCAAGGTCTCCTAAAGCAGGATTCTACCTAAAACTCCAGCTTCACCTCAACACAATGAACTATTTAGAATCAATTCTGTTTATCAGGCTTCCAGACTTCATAACATGCTATTCTTTCTGCTCGTTTTGTCCTTCTTAGCCCAGTATCCGAGTGCTAAAGTTTAAGCAGAAATTCTACAGAGTACTCAAACTTCACTTTCTCTGCCAAGCTTTCTCTGACCCACCCAACAAAGCTATTTGCCACTTCGCTCTCTTATAAAACATAGCGTATTATTTTGCACTTTGCTTTTGTTTACTTATCATCTCCATTTTTAGAGTATGTTCTTGGAGAACTGGGACCTTGTTGTGGTTTTGAAATATCTGGGACTCCATCTACTGGTATCTAAGTAACACCCAAAGCCTTCTATTTAATAAAACAGACATCCTGATTAGAGGGGAAAAATTAAATAACTGTTAAAAGTCTCCTATATTTTGGTGTTGCATGTAACATATAATTTTCATATGCTTTCTACTGTTCATAAAAAATATACTATTTAAAAGGGTTTTACAACTTTGTTATTATGACATTCTGTGCTAGGCAATGCTTGGTTATAGGGGGGCTTTCCTGTGCCCCCCTATAGGGGGCATTAATTCACTTGGCAAATATGTATGTATAGTACATATGTGTCACTAGAGTCTGACAGGTCTCTATTCACTAGATTACCCTTGCCCACTTATGACAACCAAATATCTCTCTAAACATTGCTAAATGTCTTTGGGCAGGCAAAAGCACTCTTAGTTATTAACCAATGGTTTAAAACATCAAATTACTTGAAATAAAGACATATAATCAAGAGTTGATGTATTGGGGGATATTTTTGGGGCTGTAAAATTATGTTTAATTTGCTATCACATGTGTATAATACATTAAAATTAAGCAAAAAAATATAGTCCTTGAAATATGATGGGGAAATTTGCAGTGAGTAGCAAAAAAAAATCTCAATGCAGATCAGTTTTCATTATGAAAAACAAATTCTACTGCTTTGTGATGTCCAATGAATTTAATCTCTCATTCTCTAATTGGAAAAGTATATATATTTACATGCCGGAAGAACAGGAGGCACTTTTCCTAATTTCAATTCCTAGTAACCCGAAAAATCTAGACATATTTGTAATTTCCAAGAAGCTCCATCTATTAGCCAGCTGAGGTATGACATCACCTGTTAACCACTAGTGGCACATCCTAGGCACACCATAAATATTTGCCAAGTGAATTAATTTTGAACATGTATGTGCAAGACTTCTACCAGGTATTATGGAGAACAAGGAGAAAAAGTCTGACTTTACTATACTTCAAGCTCCTTGAATGTAGGACTGTACTTTGTATCTTTGGCACATCCTTAATGGGTACTAATTGTTAGATGAAGGAATCAGTTTAAATTCTATATCAATGTGTAAGCATCTCCCTCTAACCCCACTTTCTTTGACCTGGAGGCAATTAAATTAATTACTACAACTGATAATATTGTTTTTAAATATATTTTTTAGATGTTGAGAGACCTTTTATTTTATTTATTTATTTATATGTGGTGCTGAGAATCAAAACCAGTGCCTCGTACATGCTAGGCAAGTGCTCTACCACTGAACCACAACCCCAACCCCAACTGATCATACTGTTCATTTATAAATGTTATCAAGTCCAAGCTTTTGACTGACTGTGCCAAAAAAAATTCCTACTAACTCTGTGGTTTAAGTTATACTATTACTGACTGGTAAGAAAAAAGGCAATATACTGATTTTCTACCAATATTGACTCTAAGCCTAATAAGTGGATAATGATAACCAAAAGTCTTATTAGTATTCACAAACGGCAATTTTTATCTGAATGGATCATATAGTTTGTCAAAGTTTTAAATGGCAAAAGCAGTGATCATTAAGAAAGCACCAAACTGCACAGCCATACAACAAGTGAACACGGGCTGGGCACAGTGGCACATGCTTATAATCCCAGTCCCTTGGGAGTCTGGGGCAGGAGGATCATGAATTCGAAGCCCACCTCAGTGACTCAGCAAGGCACTAAGCAACTCAGCAAGACCCTATCTCTAGATAAAATATTTTAAAAGGCTGGGGATGTGGCTCAGTAGTTAGGCACTCCTGGGTTCAGTTCCTGGTTCTAAATCAAACAAAAAATCCAAAAGAAAGGTGAATGTGCTTCAAATGGCAGTTCATAAACCTCTCAGAATTCTATAAAATACAGTACATTAAAGAAGCACTCTCAAGTGGTACTGCTTTTTCACACGCTATAAATGGGATGCAAACAAAAGGAAAATAAGATGTCTGCTACAGTTAACCATGGTGCTGGGAAGACAAAATATATATTATAAAACAGTCTGGCAAGAGTAATGGAAAAGATAATAGAATCTCATAAGAAGCATCCGCACCAACTGAGAACATGCAGTCATCCTCTAACTCACAGGTTATGTGCATTTATTTCTAAATCGCTGGTTAGTATTTGGATAGCAAATGGAAAAGAATAAAACAACATGCAAAGCCTCTGGTGCAGTGCTGGTACATAGTAGGCACCAATAAATGATACGTTGAAACAATACCCAGGGCTTAAATTATCTAAGACTCAGATGCCCATTCAGAATAATGGGGACTATGGGCCAGAGATGGTGGGCCTGCACCAGAACTAGAGAGGGGAGAGAGAAAGATGCTGGAACAGGCACGGCTCCCCTTCCATCATCACCTGTCATGGCATGGTTGGGATGAGACGAAAACTGCATACAAAGCCAAAGTCAGCTTCAGAAGGAGGGGGATTCGTTTTTCCCCCTACAATATATGCACCATTTGGGGTTTCAAAATTAATGATTAAATAAAGGAGAAAAGAAAACTGTTCATTAGAAATTGGAGGGAAAGAAAGTGAGAGTGAGATGGCATTCATGCCCTGCTGAAAATAAGAGCGCAGACCGGGAGCTCTTAGCAGATGGTTTCAATTTTCTCGGTAGGGCATAAGGTTAGGAAAAGAGGATGAACAAGAGGGCTTAAGGGAAGAAAAGGTATGAATAATCACTTGGAGAGTATGTGTAAGAGAGATAAATGAGTGAATAAGATGAATTATTTAGAGATGAATAAAAAGAACTGATTTCACAGCAATTCTGGTTAGATTGAAGCTAAACAATTTACCTGCTGGGGGCAACTCACATGGATACAGAATGGAGCATAAAACGTGTTGAGAGAATGAGAAATTATTAAGTGCCAATAGAGATGAATAGGGAAATCCAGTCTTTCAGAAAACATTTATGGATATCTACTATGTAAGCTCTTATATTAGGGCCTGGATATTCAGAGATGAATACAGCATGATCCTACCCCTTGAAAATTTATCAATGACTGCAGGAAGACGAGAAAGAACTGAAAAAATTGATACTGAGTCCTTATGGTACCTGACAACTTTAATTTTTTAAAGAATATTTTACAATTATTTTCTTTTCTAGCATCATGTATATATTATTCATGTCTTATATGAATCATGAACCATAATGACAAAATGGACATTTGTGACCTACCACCCAACTCACAGCCTAAACTGTATAACTTCATATTCATCTAAATTCTTCTGCCCGCTTTCAAAGCTCTTTGTATAAGGCAAGTTCTCCAGAAAAGTAATTTAATTTCCAGGTATTTCTTTGGAACTCTATTTCAGTCAGACATACTTGACAAAGGCTTTCCAAAACTCTATCCAAGAAGCAAGTCCATTTTCTTGTCAAAGAAACAAAGATTTGAGGAAATATTTTACTTGCCTAATAAATGCATTTCTTTTAAATATTGCTATAGGACCCAAGAGCTTCCCCTTATAAAATTTTCAATAATTTCTAAAGATAATAAAAGTTCATGTGAACGGATGTTGGTAAGTGCTAAAAAGTACTTTGAAATGTTGTCATGGAAACTTAAAATTCTTTGAAAAGGATTTATATTGTATTTTCATTGTGGTAAGAAAGAAACTTATTATTTTACACTGCATTTTAAAATCAGGTTTAGAATTAGCATATAACAAGTTACCACCTCACCCAGGATCCATTTTTTTAAATTATGGTAAATACACATAAGATCTGGTGTCTTAACCATTTGCAATGGTATGGTTTAGTACATTATATACACTCACATTGTTGTGCAACTCTAATTTACCCAATACACAGTGACTTCCTACTCTACCCTCCCCATAGCTTCTGGCAACTGCCACCCTACTTTCTGCCCCCATGAATTTGTCTATGCTAGGGCCCTCATATCTGTGGAATCCTACAGTATTTGTCCTTTTGTGAATGGCTTATTTCCCTTAGTATAATGTCGTCAAGTGTCATCCATGTTGCAGTATATGGCTGGGTTCTCTTCATTTTTAAGGCTAAATATTTAACTGCATGGGTGTACCACATTTTATTTATCTGTCCATGGACATTTAGGCTGCTTCTACCTCTTGGCTGTTTTTGAATAATGCTGCAATGAACATATTTGTGCACATATTTTCTTGAGGATTCTGTTTTTTATTCTTCTGTAAATATACCCAGAAGTGGGACTACTGGATCATATTAGTTCTATTTAAAATTTTTTAAGGAACTTCTATACTGTTTACCATAATAGCTATACCATTTTCATTACCACCAACTATAAACAAGGATTCCAATTTTGCTATAGCCTCATCAACACTTTTTTTTTTTTTTTTTCAAGTGGTAAATCTTCATATGGCCTGAATATTAACCTCTTAAAAGATGTATTATTTGCAAATGCTTTCTCCCATTCCGTGGGTTGACTTTTCACTGTTCATTTTGTCCTTTAATGTGTAGAAGTTTTTAATTTTGATACTGCAACTTTTCTAGTTTTCTCTTGCTTCCTGTGTTTCTGGTATCATTTAGTGCCATTCAAGAAATGATGACATTCAATGCCATTAAGTTTTCCCCTATGTTTTCTTCTAAGAGTTTTATAGCTATAGCTCTTATGTTTAGGCTCTTCATGGACTTCTAATTATTCTTTCTTACAGATTTGAAAATTTCCCACTTATACCTGAATCATCCCTTAAAGACACTCCTCTGATATTAATAATTGAGACTTTGTATATTTTATGTATTCTCTAACAGAAATATAACTGTAAGACGTGGATAATAGATACCAATAAAAATTACCAGTTCCTTTTGAATCAACTTGTACTTCAAATGATGGAAAAGTTATAAATATTGGGGGAGGAGGGCATAGTTAATGCAAAAAGCAGAGAAAGAAATCTCTCAGTGATAAAGATCATATTGGAACTAAATTTTACCAGGTCCAGTTTTAAGTCATCAATCCAAAGAAACAGCAGAGGTTTTTCAGAGAAATTCAAAAATTCCAACTTAGGTTTTTTTCCTAAAATAAGACATATAGGCCCCACACCACAAGCTCCCTCTCCATTTGAACTGTACAGCTTTTCTACTTGCCTTTCTGAAGTTACCATCCTCTCCTATGTGCTTCTTGATGCTGCCATCATTTTTTATACTGAACTTACTGACTTATTTTATACACAGCAACTCCCAAACCTAAGGCTGCTTTTGTAGCTGGGCACTGATTTAAGAAGTCTGTTTTCTGAAATAATGTTTATTGATTAAAACTTCTTGAACATTTACTTTATGCAACACAGTTGTGGGAAATGCAAAGCTGAAAAACCCATGAGGAGCATTTTCTTAAACTAGACCTAAATAAACCACACTGAGGATCAGTTTCATTTGGGAGGACACTGGCCTGTGGACAACACGTGCCAACAGGAAGGCATGGGTCATCTCTCCTAAAGGGACCATTGAGCAGGCCACATAACTGAGCTGGAGCTAGCTCTTTGACCCTCTCGATGACAGCTCAGCTTCAAGATGCCAAGGCTCACATCCAGTGGGCTTGAGGGGACATGTTGAAAGAAGACATGCTTATGATTAGATCAGAGCTTTGATTGCCAGTATAAGACATAGAGACTTTTGTTTTTCACCACTGATAATTTCTGAGCAATGGGTTAGTGTTGATTAAAACTCTAAGAACATTCACATGAGAGCAGTATGTAAACGAGTTAAAACTAGAGAAAAAGTGGAGGCAGTAAGACTATTACATTACAATAGCAGAATAACAGCAAGAGTAGCAGCCAAGACCATTTTTTAGCAACTTGTTATTTTCCATACAATGCTGTAAGTATTCTTTCTCCACGTATTGACTTGTCATGAAAATCCTAATGAGGTACATTAGGTATATACATTATCCCTGCATCACAGATGGGGAAATTGAGGTACAGAGAGGTAAAGCAACTTGCCCAGAGTCTCACAACTATTAAGAAGAAGGAGCAACAGTTGAACCCAAACAATCTGACACCAGAGCTCATACTCTTAACCATCAACTACACCAACTATCAGGTAGACATGTCTACTCCTACTATCCAAGAGTTGGAAAAACCCTTCAGGAAAAACTCAGACTTCCCTAAGAAATCTGATAATGATAAAGCTGGTAGATCTAGTAAAAGGTTTAGCAAGGCAAACATGTGGGGCTATAATGTGGGAATTGAAAATGAGATCTTGAACTGTAGTTGGCACCTCTTGATTCAGTGCCTATCACAGGTCGAGTATTATTCATGCATCATCTCATTTAACCTTCATAATCTATGAGGGAGGTACTATTTTTAATTTACATTTTTTTTTTTTTTTCAGATGAGGAAGTCTAGGTTCAGAAGAAGCTCTCTCTCATTTCAGAGCCAATTAGTGACTGAATCAGAATTGGAATCCAGATTCGAATCAATAGCGTGCAGTGCCCCTTCTACCTACCATTTTATGCCCAGGGCAGGGAGTGGTAGCCCAGAGAAGACCAGCATCCCATCCCACCCCATCTATTAGATGCAGGAGTCAGGCTGACTTGTGCATAGTTATAGCCCCAGGCTTTTTCTCCACCCAACTGAAAGTTCCACCAGATGAATACAAGTCAGTTCTTGTTCCAAGGAACCAGAAGCAGCCTTGGATTTGGGAAGGGCTGAGGAGTACTAAACACAAAACAAAACATGAAACTCCAGGAAGCTCAAAAACATGGGCTTGCAGGGCCAGCAGCCTATAGCCCTCCAAAGTGTTTTAAACAAAAATTCTCCGAAGATAACTGAAACAAGCTGTTTGGAGTTGAGGTTAACACATTCCGAGATAAGAATCTCAAGGGAAGAGAGTGGATTACATGAAACTGACTCTTCTGGTTTTCTCAGCTAATTCCCACACATTTAACCTCAAAGTTCCTCAAAACTATTCTTACAAATACTATGACTATGACATAGTGTTAAATTTAAAAAAGCAGAACACAAAGTTATATGTATACTAACACACTGAAAAAGAACTGATGGAAGAATTTTGATTTTTATTTTATACTTTTGCCTGAATTTTTCAAATTTCCCTTAACATGTGCATATATTACACTGTTAATCACAGGTTAAAAAATACACACACATATACATACACACAAACTAAAATACTTTTAATCAACACTTGTCAAGAAAGGAAAACACCCAAATTTTACAGAGTAGTCTAGGAATTCCCAAATACTCATCAGGTTATATCAAAATCATCTGAAGCATTTATTAAAAAATACAAATTTCCAGAACCCAAAGACCTACTCAGAATTTCCACAGGAAGGGTCCAAGAATCTAGTTTTATTTTTGTTTGAGTAAAGGTGTGAGATAATCTATGGTATGAGCAGTTTTTGTTTTCTTGTTTTTTTCTTTTTCTTTTTTGAGATGGAATCTTGTTTTGTTGCTCAAGTAACCTGGAACTCAGCTCACATGAGCCTCTGGCCTCAGCTTCCCAATAGCTGGGACTACAGGCATACAACACAGAGTCCAGTGAATCTAGACTTTTAATAAGCTCCCTAGGTTGACTCTAATATTTTTAAATAAGGAAATCCAAAATTACTTCAATTCTCTTTTTCTTTTGAAGGTTCTTTGATCACTTATTTAATGTTAGGACAAATTCACATAGGTATATAAACACATAATATTTAACAGAAAGATAGATAACTAGAATATAGATGTGTATGGCCTAAAATCTCACCATTCGTCTCTGCAAACTTCTGGACATCACTCAAGGTTTTCAATTCTTGTCTTGGACATGCTGCTACACACAGTGCTACAGACTTAATCTTCCGGTTTATCAAGTCCAGATTGCAAGGATCCAAAAAGAATACATACCTAAAGCATGGAGAAAAAAACTGAGATATTATTTCACAAAACACATTCTATTTCATTGTATTTGATGAAGCCTAAAAGCAAAGAACATTTATTCCATACCCTTCTACCATAAACATTTCACAAACCTAATCATAATTATGTAATCTTTAGAAAATAACTACTTATAATGTTAACAGTGGGAATGGGGTAATTGAAGGACAAAGTTTTCAGACTATATTTTTCTAATAGTAACATTTTTGTCATGTGTACATATAGGTTTCATCATCAGAAATTATCTATTTAATGGTCTCATTGTCAAACTTGTACCAAAAGTTATTGGAATATCCCAATACTGCCATATGACATGCATTATAGTTTTTATGTAAGCTGTAAATTAATTTAATTTTAATTATTAAAATTAATATATTTATATGAATATATTTATATGAATTAACATATACGGAATTGATATATAAAGTTGAATGGAAACAAGAAAAATACACCAACATTTCAGTCGTCTCTAGCTGATTTTGATTTTCTTTTCAGAATTATTTCTAGAAAGAATGCAAATTACTTTTGAATGGAGATAATGGCAATAAATACTATTTATTTAAAAAATCCATTACAGATAGAAAAAAATAATCCTTCGATCCTAAATTATTCCTTCTGGATCCTGGATATTTGTATTTTTAAAAAGAGAAGTTTATATAAATCACAGGGCAACAGATAATTTTAATGTGATGAAGCAGAAGAAATGACAAAGACTGCAGATGTTATCTCTTGCCCAAAGAGAAAGTGAGGCCCCAATACTCTTAGCGGAGAGAAGCAAAGGGTGATGCTATGGAGGGAGGAAGGGAGCTAAAGGAGGAACGCTTGAGTTAAGAACCTCCATCCCCGGGCTCAGTTTTATTGAGTCCTTGGAAAGTCTTATAAAATCACATCATCTGTCATGTCTTTACCACAATGTGACTCAAATCTGCAACTGACAATGTAACCAAATGTAAGGATTAGGCTATCACCTCTCAGCCTTTTGGCTATGATCAAGTGAAGAATAAGGCAAAAAAAACTGAAAAGCAAAAAGAGTAAAGTCAATGCATGTGCAAAGATAGACACTATAAAAGAATACCAGGGGAAAAAAATTAAGTAGAAAAAAAGGGCCGAGGGAACCAGAGAGGCCTTTGCACACTTCGGTGCAGTGAGGGGACCAGGAACCCTCACTGGAACAGGAAGGGCAGGTAGAAGCTATAGTACAAAGTACCAAACCAAACAACAATAAAAAGTCACCCTCTTTAGCGACTCCAAAATCACTGATGTTCTAGATAGATAAAAAGAATGCAGAGAAGCCAAGAAAGGGATGTGGTTTAGAAGTGGAATTCGTGGACAGTTTCCATGGCTAATGACGGAAGGCAGTAAGGCATAGAGAGAACTGTTTCTGGCATCCTTAGGGTAGAAAAACACATTGCCTTACTAATTCTCCCTCCATCTGTCCTTTGCACCTCATCGAGCATGTCCAGGCCTGGGACTGGTACTATGAACTACACAAAACCAGAATCTGAACAGGGAATACACAGGTCCTTGTGGAGGGTTCTAAAACCTTTGAATCGATGACCATTGCTACCACCAGCACCACTATTAATACCATTAACAATAACTGTAATGGCAGCCAAATTGACTGTGTACTTACTGTGTACCACACGCTGCATTGAACCCTTTACAAGTATCAACGATTTTATCCTGACAATCCTGTGGTGTCTTGGGAGGTGGAAGTTGGGGTGGACCCAGGGTGGGGGAGAGGAGCTACGAGCAAAGTTCTAAGTGATGAGGAATGCCCTGAGAAGTGTCTGGAAATATCACATGACTATAGAAAAACAGGCTTAAAGAAAAGGGAAAGGCCAGAGGCTGCCAGGGCTTTGCAGCTGGGCGGAGACTCTCAGTGACACCCTCCTGAGAACACACTGTCTGATTGTCCTCAGAGGTTCTGCCTCCTCCACCACCAAAAGTGCCCCCACTTGTATTTATGTTGAACCCTAAAACACATCCCTTCCATTTTCACTAGTGACCGAGGAGCAGCCTCACAACATGCTTTAGTCAGATCAACCTGAACTTGCTTTCTGTTCTCTCTCTTATGATGGGATCTTGCTAGCCTTTAACTTGTGATCTTCCTGCCTCAGTTTCCCAAGGAGCTGGGATAACAGTCACTAACCACTGTGCCTAGCTTTTGGTTTTCTCTTTTAATAGCTCTTTGACTTTGGGAAACATATTTATCCTTCTAAGCCTCAGTTTCCTTTTCTGTAAAACTGCACATCAACTATTTCATAGTTTGCTGTAATGTTATTGATAATATATATAAAGTACCCAACATATACATATGCGCTGTGATTCCTATCATTAAGAAAACTACTTGCCTTTCACAAATTTTACATTTGATAGCAAGGCACTACATTCAACACTTTCTGATATGAACATAAAACAGGATTATAATACTAATATTTAGTTTTCATTTGGAGTATTACTAAGACTGGTAACTGTTAGGTTATTAGTCTTAATGAGAACTAAGTAGGTCTCTAGAACAGGTCCAGCACAAGGAAATAAGAACAGGAGAATGAGGGGAATTCCACAATGACTATATAGCACTGTAACACTAACAATGCACTTTTTTTTGGTACTAGCAAATGAACCAAGGGGTTCTAAGCCACTGAGCCATATTCATAGTCCACAGTAAGTGGAAAATTCTACAAATAGTTCGTTAAGTTTTAAATAACTTTTACTATAGTATATTGTTATAACTTCTATTATTATTATTAGTTATTATTTTAATCTCTACACATGCCTAATTTATATTGTATGATAGATACATATGCATAGGAAAGAACATCATATTCATATAGGGTTCAATAGTGCCTGTAGTTTTGGGAATCTGCCTAATATCTTAGAATGTATCCCCTGAAGATAAGGAAGGACTGCTGAGTGTAACTAAAAACTATGAATCACTGGTTTTCAATTGAGAAGGTAAGAATCATAGGTTAAAAAGCCACAAAACATTCTACAAAGATTTCTCAAAACCCAGTCTAGTTTCATTCCCACCAGGCAAATGGTGGGGACAGGGATGGGCATGTGAATTTTGCAAAAAAGGTTCTCAGACGACATTGATGACACACTTTGGCCTCTCTGCCCCATCCCTTCAAGACAGCAAACCAGTGTCACAGGTAATTTATAAATCTAAGTTAAAAGGAAGTTTTTCACTGCTATTCTTAATGGTTCTTTTACTAGCCTTATTAAAAACTTAATAATAGCTTTGTTGAAGTTTCACATCCTTTAGAGGAACTGCAATAAACAAAATACCAAAAGTGGGAATGAAAGCAAGATGGGAAGCAATATTAGAGGAAAATACTCCAGACACTAAACGGCCTAGGCACCTGCAGACTTTGGCACATACAACACACACACAGCACAATCACGTGATACAGAGAATGCAAAGGAATTGCAAAACACCCTAAGCAAGCTTTGAACTGAAAAGTTAGAGAGAAGTAGAGAAAAAATGCTCAGACCAAAGTGTAAAGCAAACATTAAAGAGGGCAGCAAGTAAAGCATGTAAACACTTATTACAGTGGAGGTGGACTACTAGCATTGTTTTGGGGAGATAGAAAATAAATTCACTTTAAATTGATAATTTTGAAATACAAGAACAAATTATGTCCTAAAGGCAGGAAAAGAAGAAATGTCTAAGTAAAACATTCTGTCCACACAATGAACAAGAACACAGATGTACTCTGAGATGAAACAAAGCAAAGGAGACAAGGGAGGGACTCAGAAGCTCAGGAAAAGGGACAAGGGACTTCTGAAAGTCACCTGTGTGCACAGCAAGAAGGTGAAAGTGAATGATGCCAGAGAGGGCTCAAAGCTAGCTTAAAGCTGGATTTTGCATTTACTTTCTTCACTGAAGATCAAAGAAGGTACAGAAGACCTACCAAGAATTCACTGCGTCACAAAGCGTCTTAGGCTCCGTCCTTACAATAACCTAATCCAACAAGTGGGGATTTAGAAGTCAGGCAGCTAACATAAGGCCACATTAGTTGACCCCTGGGGAGACTGATTCCCAAGTACTACTCTTTCCAATTCAAAGTAGAAAGTGAGAATATATGTAATGGAGAGTGATCTGGGGCTGATTAAATCAGGTTACTCTTCTGGGATCTCCAAACACACAGTCCCACCTGGACAAGATGCAGGGCTCTGCTCTTGTGATAAGATGATATCATGTGATATCATAATATAATAAGATGGTATCATGTGATATAAGATGATATCATGTAATAATAAGATGATATCATGTGATATCTTATCACATGATGATACTCATGTGATAAGAACTAAACAGGATGACATGAAAGGAAAACCTCCCATTCGTTTGATAAACATTACTAAGTGTTTACTCCTGCAGTAAGGCCTTTTGATAAAAAAATTCATAGAACACAGTTTTTGAATGCAAGTAACTTACAGCCTAGAGAGGAAGAGACAAAAATATAACTAATCGTTTCAAAACCACATGATGCATGCCAAGGTTGAGATGGCAGTGGAAAGCGTGTAGCTCTGCATGGATGGTAACGGGTTAGAGGAAGCATTAAGAAGGAGGAGGCAGTATCTTAGCTACATTTTGAAACTGAGCAGGAATTTTCCAGACAGATGGGGAAGGGAGCACTCCAGGCAAAGGAAACTGCATGCCTAAAAGCAGAGAAGCATGAAAGAGCATATTTAAGGAACTGCAAATAATCTGATAAGGTCGACTATAGGATGAGGCATCAAAGAGCTGTGCGCCAAGGAGAAGCAGGAAGCCAAGAGGTCACCACCCTCAGACTCTGGAGGATCTTACAGCTCCACCCCTCGGGGCAACATGCACTCAAATGGCCCCGGCACAGTGATGCCCTGGTAAACCAAGCCCCTTGGGTTGAAGGCCAGGGTGGGAATGGCTGGGGCACAGCAGCACTGCTCCAGAGATGAGCCTTTGCCATTAAACTGCCTCCTGCTGCCATGGCAACTCTCTGCGGCAAGGCTTTTTGGAGCAAGAGGTGGCAAGCAGATACTGGGTCTGCTGGTCGCCTCCTGCCGAATTTGGCTGCTCTCCTCTCTAATCAGGACAGAAGCACTGCAGCACGGAAGCTAGAGGGCTGGGTGAAAAGCCCTCCATTGCCTTCTGCTTTAGTGATTCCTGATGCGTGTCTTTCCCAAAGGGGAATAAAAATGGAGTCTGATCATTTTTCCAATTATTACCTCATATCAATTTACAATTTACAGCCCCTTTCTACAGAGTGTGCTGCTGTCATGAATCACATGAAAGGAAAAGCACCACAGCCTAGCAGAGGCTTCTGCTATTACTAACTAGAGGTTACAGAGAGCCCCGAGGAGCTATACTCCACCCACGGAAGATTCTGCACAGAGGAGGCCTCTTATTTTCCTGGGGGTGGGAGATGCCAGCAAGGCAAGTCCAGTCATCTCTGGGGTGGGACCCGAATGCCCAAGAAGAACCGTGTTATAATAGGAGAGAGTTCTTTGCAGGGCCAGCACACCACAGTCGATGAAACCCAACTAAGCTAGTCCAACTAACTGCAACACATAATTAACTTAAATCCTCTTGGCCCCCAACTTTCAGGAACAAAGCTAAGAAATGAGTTGAGAGCGGCAATTTGTCTTCAAAATAGTAACTGCAGGGGTTGAGGGTGTAGCTCAGTGGTAGAGTGCTGGCCTAACATGCAGGAGGCCTTAGGTCCATCCACAGCACCAAAACAAAACTAAACTAGAAGCCAACAAATCTATAACTCCAGATGGTGGCAGAGGGAGTTGTACAATGTTCACAGTACCCCCAGCCTGCATGAAGCTATGGTCTGAAGGTTTGTCCCCTCAAACCCACACAGTGAAATTTAGTTGTTGCTGTGATGGTATTAAGTGGTGAGACCTTTAAGGGGTACTGCCCTCATGAATGGACTAATACATTATCTGGAGAGTGATTACTAATTATAGGAGTGGGCTACTGAGGAAAACTGGAAGTTTGGTCCTCTTGTGAGTGAGTGAGAAAGAGAGAATGTTCTGAATGAACATTCATTCTCTCTTTCTCAATCACTATGAGATGGCGTTCTATCATTTTATGATGCAGCAAGAAGACCCTCATCAGTGTAGCACCTTGATCTTGGACTTTCCAGTCTCCAGAACTGTGACTCAAATAAATTCTATTGCTTATAATTGACCCAGGCTCTGGCATTCCATTATAGCAGTAGAAAATGAACTAAAACAGACCAGAAAACAGAAAGAAAGGAGACCTGTGGTAACTGGAAAGCCTGACCTATTTAGGCTGAAGACAGGGATGTCCCACATCTTCACCTGCCTCCCCAATCCTGAAGAAAAGGCAGAAATATCCTGAGAAAGATGTACCACAGTTACAAATGCTAAGAATGAACCTCATCAATCCCCAAAGAAGCAACTGCAGCTAACTGGCACCACAGCCTCCTTCGCCAGCACTTCTCTGGCCCTTGATTTACAGACAACTGCTAAGAAGAAAGACCTTCATAGTCCCTTCTCATAGTTCAGAGCATCAACTGAAAACAAGTTCAAGTAACAGAGGACATCCAAGGATCAGACTGAGAAGGCAACACTCAGAGGATATTTGTCTCTCTGACCTTAACTCCCACTGGTCTCCCCTAGTCCCCTTTCTAGTCCTCAGACTATTTGGCACACACCTTGGAGCCTTTGCACCATCTGTCTGGAATTTTCCTTCTCTAGAAAGCAACAAGGCTAGTCCCTCACTTCTTTGAAGTTTTCATCCAAAACTCATCTTCTCATTGAAGACTTTGTTGGCCACCCTGTCTAAAAGGCCAGCCCTTTACTCTGATGCGCCTTCTCCATCTTCCCTGTTTTATTCATTTCTCCTCAGCCCTTTCATTCACACACTGATTTATTTGTTTATCATCTGTCTCCATCAAAAAACTATCAGCTCCAGAAGGGCAGGGATATTTGACTACTAATCACTATATCTTTATTGCCTAAAATAATGCTTGGTACAATGAAGGAGCTCCATAATTATTTACTGAATTAATTGATAGATGGTGATTGTACAAGATTTTGTCAAGTGAAGTCGAGGTCAAGAGAAAAATGGTAAAAAGATATTTTAGGTAGAGAGAAACACTCTCTTTTATTCAACAGAAATTTATTAAACACCTACTCTGCCAGATAGATGATTAAGTAAGAACTAGAGATAGAATGATAAAGATCACAAGCAAGCCTCTTACTTCCCAGCATTCACAGTCCAGAAGTGAGGGAAACAGCTGCAACTCTGGACAGCAGAGGAGGACCCGGATGGGTCTCATGAATGGAGAATAGACGTCCACAGAAGAAGTATCTAAAGCCAGGAAGTACAGAGTGATAAGAGTTAGCCAGGAATGGAGGAAAGGGGATGAGCAGGAGGGAACGAGCCCACTAGGGCATAAAGTGAGAGGAAGCATGGCTCAGCTGAGATTATAAGGTCAGCATGACTGATATACACAC
Organism: Sciurus carolinensis; assembly: GCF_902686445.1. Taxonomy (NCBI): domain Eukaryota; kingdom Metazoa; phylum Chordata; class Mammalia; order Rodentia; family Sciuridae; genus Sciurus; species Sciurus carolinensis. The sequence goes on from NC_062226.1 coordinate 27,447,748, forward strand.
CATGATGGAGACATGGTGGCTGGACAGGAGCTGAAGCGAGGCTGTCTAGGGCCTTCCAAGTGCTATTAATGGAGTTAACGAGTTTGGAGTCCATGCTAAAGGCCCTGAGAAGCTGTGGGGAGTTTATTAGCTGCAATACACAGAATGACTTAAAGGTGAACAAGACACAAAGCAAGGAGACTAGTCAGGAGGTTTCAGGATTTCCACCAAGAAATGACGCCTTGAACTAGGGTAGAAATGGTAACAAGCAGGAACAGATTTTAAACAATTTAGGCACAATTAAAAAAATACTTGATGACTAATATATGTAGAGGAAATGGAAAAATTGAGGATGATTCTTAGTATTAATTCAGACCAGGGTGGCTGGGGGATTCTGGTTTGGGATCCTGGTTTGGGATTTGGGGATTGAAACAAAACAAAACAAAACAAAAAAAGATGGGGGCTTTTCCTAGAAAGGATAAAGATGTGAAGTATCTGTAGAGCATCTGAGTGGACCTAAAAAGTTAAAGTATCCGAGCAGAGAACCCTGGACAAGGGCAGAGATTTGGGACCGATAAGCACATAAATGGTAACTTACACCTAGAAGCAGAAGAGGTCACCAAAGCGAGTGTGTAGTTGAGATTCCTAATCTGTGACCCTCCTAAAATCGTAAGCAATTTCACAAGTATTTTCCTCCATAATTCACAGTTTTGAACCAACTGTCAGTGGCACAGAAAGAGATGAAAAGTAAGACCCCCTCACACATACAAATCAAAAAAAGGAGCCAAAGATATACCACCATAAAAAGACAAAGGCATGAACTGTAAAAGCATAGGAGAAAAATGATTCTTCTATTTAGCTGTAAAGTTGGTCTCCTTATATTGAGGGAGAAATCACTGCCAGAATAAAAACCAGGAATCACTAATGGTAAGTTGTGTTTCTCATACTAAGCGGAGAAAAGAAAATTAAAAAAACACCTTTTAAAAACATTTCACAAGAGCTGCAAGAAAAAAAAAAACTTTTTCTATTTAGCCATATTAACTGGAAGAACACCTCCAAAAACAAGTTCAATGTCAATACTACATAATCAGAAGTATTCTCAAAATCAACTTTTCTAGCAATCATACGGAGAAATAGTATGTGTCATGAGATGAGGGCAAGAAAGTCCATTTTCTCTTTAGTTTAACAAGTTTATTGAGGTATAATTAACATACCGTAAACTTTGCCTTTATCAACTGTGCAATTCAATGTTTTAAGTGTATTTTATTGAGATTTTCACTAAAATCTAATTTTAGAGTATTTTCATCACTCCAAAAGAAATTATTTATTAGCAGTCACATTCTCCTATATCTCTTCTCTCTCAACTCTACACAATTATCAATCAACACTTCTTCCCCTACAAATTTGCTTCTTCTAGACATTTCATGAGTGGAATCAGACAGTATGTGATTTTTGTAGCTGCATTCATTTATTTAGCCTAACACTTTCAAGGTTCTTCATGCTATTGTAAATACCAGTTCTTCATTCCTTTTTATGGCTGAATAATATTCAGTTCTGTAGATATACCAGAAATGTTTTGTTTATTCATTCATCAGTTGATGCACATGTGTGCTGTTTTTCCTTTTAGGCTATTATGAATAATTCCATCAACATTTTCATGGGCAGGTCTTTGTGTGAACATATTTTTAATTATTTTGGGTAGACACCAAGGAGTGGACTGCTAGATTACATGGTAATTCCATGTTTAATATTTTTTAAAAAATGGCCAGACTGTTTACCCTGAGCAGCTGCACCTTCTATATTTCCAGCAGCAATGTATGGGGGCTCCAATTTCTCCATATCTTTGTCAAAACTTGACACCGTATTTTTCCATTACAGCCAGCTGTTCTAGTGGATGTGAGAGGCAACCCACTGTGGTTTTGATTGGTATTTTTTTGATGTTATGGTTTGGCTATGAATTGTCTACCAAAAGCGCATGTGTTGAAGGCTTGGTCCTCCAGTACAGTACTGTTTGGAGGTGCCATTTTTGGGAAGTTATTTGGTTATGAGGGCTCTGACCTCATCAACTGATTAATCCGCTGAGGGATTCATAGCTGAATGGAAATTGAGAAGTGGCAGAAACTGTGGGTGGTAGGTCCTAGTTGAAGGGAGTGGGTCCTTCAGGCCATATCCTTGTTCCCAGCCCTTCCTCCTGCCACTGCTTCCCAGCTCCTATGAGATGAATGGCTTCTACCAGAGGCTCCTGCTGCCATGATGTTCTGCCTTGCCTCAGGACCCAAAGCATGGAGTCAGCCAGTCACAGACTGAAACCAGGAGCCAAAAATAAATCTTTCCTCCTCTAAATTGACTTTCTCAGGTAGTTTGTCACAGTAGCAAAAAGCTGCCTAACATAATGGCTCATGTTACTGAGCCTCTTCTCATGTGCCTATTCATGTACCTAGTCATTCAGGTATCTGTTTAGGGAAAATGTCTATTCAAATCCTTTGTCCTTCACACATTTCTTTTCAATCTTTGTTGAAGGCAGAGTGAGGTAGAGACAGGCACTAAATATTGTCACAATATTATGAAAAAAAAAATATGTTACAGGAAAAAACAAGCGTAAAAGTAAAAAGAAAAGACCACTCAGGAGAAAATACAGGAGTCAAAAGACTAGTGGCAAAAAAGAACATGCAAGTTGGAAAGAGAAACCTGTGGCCAGAATGGTGAGTTCTTGAATTATGTGGATGGTTTTTTTGGTGGCTCAATTAAGGTGATGACAAAGACCATGCTGTGACTATGGATGAAGTGAATCCTGAAAGCCTCCACCGAAAAAATTTAAACTACTTCCCAGGGCTAGAGTGAGAATCAATGAGAAAGATTATGGGCAACGTACATGTGAAGTTGGGTCAAATGGCTGCTTTTCCCCATCTGGCACTGCACATTTATTCCCCAAACACCCTAGGAAGTGGGTACTAGTACTGTTAATATTATAAACAAAGCTCTTTAGTTCAAACATTATTCTTATTTTCTACAATGTAAATTATCCTTTGGCGGTCTACTGGATCTAATCCTATGGATACATCCCCAATAACATGAAAAATTTTACTACTATTACAAAAAAAACTGCAAATACTGTTTTCATTGTGTTGCTTTTATCTTTGTATCAGAGAATCAAATTTTTCATCATCCAAACATGCCAACCTTGGTATTACTTACTTTCTTTATAGCTTTAACAATGTATAAATTATCTCCTCTCTAAAGCAAAGATAAGTATAATATTCATTTCAAAATATTTAATTCATCTGGAATTTAGTTTGCATGGTATGAGCTAGCTTTCTTTGTAATATCATTCAACTTAATATTTTTTGTTAAACACTGATTGCTTCCACAGGTTTTATTTTACTTGGCTTCTCATATATATATTAATCCACTACCAGTTTATTTCTTCTATTTCTATTTTGTTTCCATCATTGCTACTAACCTATGTTTAGGTAGTCTGTGGATGCACTCTGGAAGAAGTTTTAGTTTAGAATGGCTAAACTCCTTTTATTCCTCTCAAAAGTAAACAATTATTAATGGCACAAAGAAAACTATAGATATGTAATCTTTATTCAGTGAGGAATCCTTCACTCCCACATATTTTGTTTGACCAGTACACTAATTGTCAACATTGAAAAATCAAAAGATCCTACAAGTCTTGTGAGCTCCCTCCCAATTCTTCTTCCTACCAACAGATTTCTGGACTCCCCTGAAAACTTGGCATCACAGGCTCCTCTATGTACATGCCAAACCCCAGCCAAAACCAAGTAGCAGCTATCTCCTCTATATAGGGTACACATACAAAGTTCAGAGGTCCAATATTTCCTGTTGTGTTATACCCAGTCCACTTATGCAATTTACAGTGGTTTCTCGATTTTTAACCCCTAGTGACAAACTCACAAGTTTGTCTTTCTGCCTTCAAAATCAGACAATTTCCAGCTAATCTGGCGCTAAACTTCAGTAACTACACTTAGCCTAGACTTCTGTTATAATCTCTTCTGCACTTCTACTGTGGCTCCAAAGTTCGATTTCCTTGTCTTTTAATAAATGTACCTGATTTTAATCCTCTCAAATTATTGTGAGAATAATTTAAAAAGTATTTTTTTCCTCTGAAATTCTTAACTGCTTTTTTACTCTGCATTTTATATTATTGATCAAGTTAAAGTCAACATCCAATTGGGATATTAATTGGTACTGTGTTAAGTCTATAAATTAACTTTGTTAGTACTGTCATCTTTATCAAGACTATTCAACCAGAAATAGATTAAATTTATTATTTGTTCTCTCTTTTTTCTATTAAAGTGTTATAAATCTCTATATTTGGCCACACACACACACACACACACACACACACACAATCTTCTTGGCTTTTATTTTTCAAAAAAAAAACAAGTATTATCTTTTTCCTTTTATTTTTCTGCATAGTGATAAACGACTGAATTTACTTAGATACATGTTTTATAACGTATAATTTAAGCACCTCGTTTCAAGGTGTTTTTATTGCATCTCCTAAACATTCCATGTGATAGTCCCCTGTCATTGGCAAATAGTATTATTTTCTCTATAATGACCTATACACATTCCATTTGTCTCTTTTATAGGATTTGTTGCAACTAGTTATTTGAAACAGCAGTATAAAAAAGGTGACATCCTTGTTTGTTTAATTTGAGGCAAACTATTTCTATTACTCTATAATACTGGTGGCTATCCCTACTAGGAACTCCTTTTGTTCCCTCAAACTTAAAATAAAAATCTATTTTCAACAAAGATGTCAGGATAAATCAAAAGGGAAGATAGCCTTTTCAATAAATACTGCTGAAATAACTGTAATTTTGTATGGGGGTTGGGGAAGAAAATCTTAACTTCCTATTCACACCATATAAAAATTAAATCAAAATAGATCACAGAAAAAACCACACAGGTTAAATAAAAAAAAAAATTCTAGAAAAAAATCTTTGTGAACTTAAAGGCACAGAAAAAAATCTTTGTGAACTTAAAGGCAATGATTTCCTAAATAAAACACAAAAATACGAACCATTGATTAAAATGGATAAATTTGACTCCATCAAAATTACAAACTTTTCCTCTTAATGGCAAAAGATGCATTAAGAGAACAAAAAGGCAAACCACAGATTGGAGAAAGCATTTGCAAAACATATACCTAACAAAAGTCTTATATCCAGATTATATGAAGAACTCTTACAAGTCATTAAAAGAAACCAATTTATTAAAAAATGTGCAAAAGGTATTAATACTAAGGAGATTGATGAATGTCTTGATTAGCGCTCAAAAAGATGCTCAACACCACTGGTCATTAGACGTGAATTGAAAACAATGAGATACCACTACACACCCATCAAAATAGCTAAAAATAAAAAAGACTGATGATACATTTGTTCATGGGGAGGTAGAGCAACCCCTAATCCACCCACTTTCCTAGTGAGAATGCAAAATGGGGCGAACACTCTGGAAAACAGTTTGACAATTTCCTATAAAGTTAAATATACCCTCACAATATGACTCAGCAATCCCAGTCCTAACTATCCACCCAAGAATAATGACATATTTGTTCATAAAAAATCATGTACACGTTTTCAAAGTAGTGTCATTCATGATAGTAAAAAAAAAGTTTTAATATAAAAATTTAAAAAACATGTACAGATAAAAAAAATGTAGTATAGCCATGCAATGGAATACTACCTGGTAATTTAAAAGATCCACCTACTGATGTATTTAAACAGCACAGATAAATCTCATTAACCTTATGCTATGTGAAAAAGGCAGAGACAAAACATTACATACTCTATGATTTCATGACAGTCTAGAAAAAACAAACCTACACTAACAAGAACAGATCAGCGGTTGCCTGGGGGTAAGGATGGAGGCAAGACTGCATACATTTACCAAAATCCAAACTGTATATTTAAAATGGGTGAATTTTATCATATGTAAGTTACACCTTAATAAAACTGCAAAAATAAAATACATAAAGTATCTTCTTGAATGTGCACTTTACAAAATTCAATTTAATCTACAGTCCCAGTGTGTAGTAAGAATTTAACTTTACTTAGAAAGAAGTCCGGACTTTGACCTTAACTTCTGGGAGTTAATCTCTACACCTCTTAGGAGTGTCCTTGTTTACTTGTGGTCTTGGGTCATGGCAGATAGTCTGACAATGTGATTCAGAGTGAGGGCGGGCCACATCAGATAGCATGTAGGGCAGGGGTTGACCACTCTACAAAGACCAACAATGGCATGTACACTGGGAGTTTTGGATCACATGTGGTATCAGATTGACTGGAGGGGCTGGAGGCTAAAGATTGAGTCAGAGGCATAATCAAGTCCCAATAAAAGTGCTGAACACTGGGGCTCAGTTGACCTTTCCTAGTGGCCATAGTCTCTGTGCATTGTTACACATCAGTGCCAGGAAATTAAGGTGCTCCGACTCCACGTTGTTCTATTCTCCAAGAGTGTGAATATTGGAAGCTCTGCGTCTGCACTCTTTTGTTGACTGACTTTAATCTGCATCTTCTTCCTGTACTAAACTCTAAGCAGGAGTATAATGGCTTTTAGTGGGTTCTGTGAGTCTTTCTTTCTGGCAAATTACTGAACCTGAAGGTGGTCCTAAGGAATCCTGAATTTGCAACTAGTGTTAACTATGTGCCTTCTAAATTTTCAGGTGCTCTCGTCTCTTACACCCAGATGAATAAAAATAGGTGATGAATCAAGGAATGTAAAATTCATAGTTAAAGTTGTTAATAATTACCTAAAGTGTATAATAAAGATCAAGATGTACGAGCTTATGTACAATGAAAAAAGCTTTTAAAAATCTTTGCAGGTATCAAGTTAACTTGGAACCAACTGAGGTAGTGAATGAGCATGTAGACCAGCTGTCTAACTTAGATATAGCAAGTATACATTCACTCCTAGTCAGGCAGCACAGAGACATACCAATTGCCCCAGGCTTGCCTACCTACATCCATGTCATCTAATTTTGTAAAGTGGCATTCCACCTCCCTATTTAGAATCAGCAAAACATTTTGGCTGTTGACTTCTGCATTTCTCAACATGTAGACAGACCTTTCGAATTGCTAGCGTAATCCATAGCAGGTATTATCCTAGAAGCAGAATTACAATAGCAAAAGTAACATCTGTACTTTTGTAAGGAGATAAAATTCAAGCTTAAAGAGAAGTGTGGTCACCAAATATAACATCAACAAAAAACATTTTCCAAAGATGTCTCCTTTAAATTTGTCTTCTGAAAATTTAGCTCTCTCTTCTATAACTTCTAACATTTTCCATAGGAGAAAATGAAAGTTTTGAAAAAAAGTTCATAAATAATACATTAAGTTTCAGTTTAGAACATCATAAATGTTACTATTTCTGAATGCTGGTAAATTTGTGGAAGCCCACAAATCCAAGTTCACAGGAGGTATCTATGTAGGCTGTTCTTTCACATATTAAGCTGAACTAGAAGAGGTGGTAAGTTAATGCTGGAATCATAGTGACAGGAGACAGGACAGTGTTTTCCCTTGAAGTAAAGATCAAAATCCTGAAGGGTTTAGAATACCACCATTTGCTCAAAATTGTCCCTAAGTGTGGGAACTAGAGATGAGCTCCTGGGCTGCTCTGAGGAATGTGTAAACTCAAGCACTAGCACACCACATGAATGTACCACTTCTCATCCTCTATGCTTCTACAAACCCCATGCAACAGTCAAGAGCTCCTTCCCATGTGAGCCAGTCTTCACCTGGCTTTAGCTTGGCCTGTAAGAATTCCAACCTATAGACTCAGTTGGCTGTTCCTCAGTCAACAAGAACCAAGCCTGGCCTTCTACTCAGAATTCCATCCTCACCAGAAGGTGGGCTCTGGAGCCACCTGTCAGCCCAATAGTTCTCAGGACCATCCATTCACCAGCTTCGCTCTCATCACGTATGTGTAATCTGAGACCAACTCTGTGTGATTTTTCCCTGACAGGATGCAAGCCCTGCCCTGACCTCAACCTTTTTAACTAGGGCTCTAAAACTGCTTAAAACTGTCTGTCCCTTAGCCCCCAGTCACTGGCTGACCCTTCAATCCTCATGTACAACCTATAATCAAGATGCTGCCCTAAAAAAAGGTCAGCAGGATTCAAGAAGAGTTTTACCAGGTATTGCTGGAGTCAGAAGGCTGACTCCAGAAGACGAGAATGACTCCTAGCTGACAGCAAGGAAACATACCTCGGCCCTATAGTCACCTGGAACAGCACTGTCAACACCTGAAGGAGTCTGGAAGACAATTCATTGCCCAGAGTCATAAGAAAAAATTGCAGCCCCGACAACTGAGCCTATGAAACCTGGACCAAAGAACCAGCTAAGCTGTGCTGTGTTCCTATTTCTGATTTACAGAACTTCATTGTTTTAAGTTGCTTAGTTTGTGGTAATTTGTTACAGCAATAATAGAAAACTAATGGTGGTCCCAGTTCTACCATCAAATTGACTTATGTTTCTTTCCTCACCAGCCTGCTGTCAGGAACCCAGGAAAATGGAGTCACCCAGCATTCAGTAGACACTGATACAAGATGATCCCATTGCACTGTCGTCATTTATCTCTGCATTCTGTCTTCCTCACCAGAACAAGCTCTTCAAGGATAGAGACTACAATTTTTTTTAATCTTTTTCATTAATGCAAGTAATAGATATTGCTTGTAGAAAACTTAGGGAAAAGAGAAATCTAAAGGAATATAATATAATTCAATAGTTCATCACATTGTTAACATTTACATGTCATTCCATACTTTTCTAAGTACATGTACATTTTTACATATATCACTAAAATCACGCTGCCTCTACTGTGTTATAACTTACTGTTCCCTTAATAACGTATGCAGATACTCCCTGCTGATGGACATACGTCCACAGATCATTTTTTTCTGGTTCCACAGTGCCTCAGATGGCATTGCCCTTATACCTCTCTTCACAAGGCTTTCTTCAGCTGAAATAATCTGTGGTTACATGATGAGTTTATGAAGTTCTGCTTTCTCTATTAGATTTCAATTTCCATGAGATAAAAGTGTGTCTATTCAGTTCGAGAGCAAACATAATCTCAAGTCCCTAAAACAAAGAAGACGGCCAAGAAATAGCTTGTGAATGAGTGAATTTACACAAACTCCATTTTTCCCCCCAACCATTTTGGCTGTTTCCTATTTTATTAATACTAAAAGAGGTCTCTAGGCTGGGGATATAGCTCAGTGAGAGAGTGCCTGCCGAGTATGCATGAGACTGTGGGTTGGATCCCCTGCATCACAAAAACCAAAATAAAATGAACCAACAAAAAATTGGAAATATTAACCTAAAAAAAAAAAAGTCTAGCACACAATTGATTTTTCAATTAATTTTTGCTGAGGGTTAAATAAAATAATAGAATTTTCAGGAATGTAAAAAATGTAAAGAGTATTTCTTTAATACATAGCAACTCCAGTCAAATCAGGAGGCACAGAAATAAATCCTAATCACATAAACACAAAGAACTATACTTAGCTGATAAAAAGACTGTAAAAGCAAATATTTTAGCAAATTTCGTCTGTAATTAGTTTTTTTTTTTTTTTTTTTGCAGTGCTGGGGATGGAACCCCGGGCCTTGTGCTTGCAAGGCAAGCACTCTACCAACTGAGCCATCTCCCCAGCCCTGTAGTTAGTTCTTTTTCAAACAGGGACAGGTATGCACAATCAACAGATTTGATAACTCTTTTAAAAGTCTTCAAAAGAAGCATGTTTTACACATTGACAAATTAAAGAAAAATGTTTTTCCTAAAATAGGTGGTTATATGACATGGTATGGGCACAGAGAGCTCAGAAACTGGAAAATGTTTTAAGAGTGAACACCTTCTTCATATTAGTACAACATCATTACCAACCCCCTAAATAACCTTTATATGTAAGTCAGTAAGCTAATCAGTGATCCTAGGGTAGACTGAATCACATACACTGAACCTACAGAACTCTGAGCTTTACAGGTGATCAATGACCACGAAAGTCCTACACTGTATCCACGAAGATCATAAAAACAAAAAGAGTCTCTCTAACACTACTGATCATGAGTCAATCAACTGTCTTACAAAAAAAAAAAAACCCATCAGTTTTAAATGAGGTGTTTTTTAGTAAATATTTAAAACATACAAATGGTAAAAAAATGTGAAATGAGAATAACACATTTCATCATCACTATTCATATTATTTATCTGACAGAGATAGAAACAGACAAGATTGCCTTCAAATTATTCAAAGCCTTCATAGGTTGTAGAGGTGCTGTGGTTCCTTTCAAAGTCTCTTTAGTTATAATTTTATCAATTTATATAACCTGCCCTTTTTTCTATCTTCCCATAAGTTTCTTTCATTTCCAAATGCTGGCAGGAAAGGATCCCCAAATGAAAAAGATGGAAAATCAGAATCACTGTACAGTTCACCAGGGACACTGCAGACTAACACAAAGAGCACTCGGCTGAGGGCGAGAGCAGAGTGCGGGCCTGCTCTTACAGACAGTCCTCCAGATCCATGGGTTCTGGGTCCCTGGATTCTGTACCAGTGCATTTAACCAACTGAGAACTGAAAATATTGGAAAAGAAAGTGCCTCTGTACTGCATATGTATGGACTTTTTTTATCTTGTCATTATTCCCTAAACAATACAGTGTAATAGCTGTTTACATTATATCAGGCATTACAAGTAGTCTAGAGATGATTTAAAGTATACAGGAGGATGTCTGTAGGTTTCATTCAAATACCACTTATACAAAGGACTTGAGCATCCACAGATTTTGGTGTGTGGAGGTGTGTGTATGTGTGTGTCCTGTGGATACTGAGGAAAAAAACTGTATCTTTCTTCCGTCTCTCCTGTTGCCTAGACCCCAGTTTTTTTACTCGTAAAATGTAGGAGCTCAATGATCCCAAGGGCCTTCTAGCACAAATATTTTCAGCTGTAAACTTACAATGAGAATGAGAACAAAAGAAGTAAAACACACTCAGAATTGGAGTTTTCGCTTGGTATCCTGTTAAGATGATGCAGGAAATTGAAAAAGGTGCCAAATAAAATGCTTACAGACACTGTACTCATACACAGATACCATCACCCTCCTCAGACCTCTAGTTCACCTACGTCCTGTTAACACGGATTATCTGAAATGTGAGAGGCATTTTAGGACCACAGAGCTTTAACCAATGATTGGAACTTTAAACGGCTTCCTCAGAGGAAAGACTAAAAAAAAATGAAAAAATTAAATTTGTGCAAAAATCTGTCTTTAGAACCTCTATGTACAAATCAATATAAATAAAATACACTGAGAACTTATTAGAGTAACAAAGAATGTGAACACTAAACTCTGTCAGGATTGTTTGCAAGATGGAGAACAGAATTCTAATAAGAATAGCATGTCTAAATTAAAACAATTAAAAGCAGTTCCCCAGTCTCACCCAGTTTTACAATACTAAAAGCCAATGCCAACTCACCATATTCTCTCCCACCCTGGACATGGGAACACAACACCCCACCCCTACTCCAATCTTCTCCCCAGAGACCAAGAAAGCTAGACCTTCTGTCCCAGCACAATCCCTTATTCCACTAATTCAGGTACATTAGAACTAAATAGTAGCATCCCTGTTCTGTGTCCAAACTTATATGGAAGACAGGGGCTTCCTCTACGGGAAGAATTTTAATAATAATAGCACTCTCTCTAGCTTCCCATTTCAAGATGTGGTTGTTTGCTCCAAGGGCTCCCCTACACACTCCTGCCCTAATCCAAACATGATGCCATCTGCAATTAAGCCCTCACCAGAGGCCAGTGTAGCTTTCTGATCTTCGACCTTGAACTTCCAAAATTGTGAGCTAAATAAACCTTTTTCTTTATTTAAAAAAAAAAAAAAAAGAGTAATAATAATAATTTTTGGTCTCAAAATTGACACATACACTCTTAGGTTGCTTACATATTACAGAGCTGAAAAACAGTAGACAATCTATAATGTGGCAGAAAAGATATGTCTTTTGGAATCACCAGAGTTCAAAAATATATTCCTACCACCCTATTCCTCAACATCAAAAAAAAAAGAAAAGAAAAACCCTACCTATGTTCTGTGGTAGTATTACTACAAAAAAGCTCAGCTACAAAGCAAGACATTCTCATTTTAGGATTTAGTTGACACTCACAAATACTTGATGGGCTTTAAGGAGCTTGCACATTAAATAATCTTAAAGATTCTTTAATTCCTGATACTTTTTACTTTTTGGTTCTAAGATAAATGAACTTTTCTGAGTTGACTCATCCTTAGAACCATATCTAAGCATTATTTTTAAGCAGAAAAGTTTTAAATATCTCAAGCAACTGACTTAAAAATCAGCTTGATCTATTTGAAATTAGTGTTTTCATATTATCTCACAAAATACTGTCTGCCATCTTTCTATGCATCCTTATTACTGCAACAAATGTATTAGCATGTCAAAAATACTACTTGGAGAAAAAGAACCCATTATAATTGGAATAAAAAAATATTACTTTTTCTTTATTCCTAATAGAATTCTTTTAGTCATCTTGGCATCTTAAACATTCTAGTTAAAACAGGTCAAAGTTATCCCCTTGGAATAATTGATTTAAAGTATACAGGAGGATGTCCTGTATAATTGGAATAAGAAAATATTACTTTTTCTTTATTCCTAATAGAATTCTTTTAGTCATCTTGGCATCTTAAACATTCTAGTTAAAACAGATCAAAGTTATCCCCTTCTGATTTTTCTCCTGATTTTCTTCCTTTCTTTATTATTACAATTGAATAGCCCTTCTTATGGAACTCCTAGGTGCTCAGCTCTGAGGGCTAAAGGAAATATGGTGTTTCAGGAGCAGAGTTGGCAGAGTGGCAGACAGACTCTAAGAGGCCCCTGCTCTCCCTGTGTCTGACTGTGCCCTTGTGTCATCCTCTCTTCCTTGGGTTTGCTTCTAATCAGTGGAATATGGCAAAGAGGATGGATATCACTTAGGACTGTAACTCCGATCTTTCTAGCAAACTCTCTATTGATACTCTCACTGTTGGCTCTGATGGAGCAAACTGCCCATCCACATGGCCTGTACTGAGGGGGCCTCCAGTGGTAGCCAGCAAGTCCAGCATCCTCAAGGAACTGTATGCTGCCAACAACCACTTGTACCTGGAAGGGGAGCCTTTCCCCTCTGACTGACCCTTACTGACCCCTTGACTGCAGCCCTGAACAATCTGGGGAAGCTGAAGGCCAAGGCAAGCCACATCTGGATTCCCAAGCTGAGATGAGAAACACTTCTTGTTTAAAGCCACTAAGTTTATGGTAATATGGTTACCTAGCAACTGACAATTAATACAGACAGATGAGAAACACAAAATAATTAGAGAGCAAATTGAAGGCGACAGAATAACCAGTATGAGATAGGAAAAGTTCAGGTAATCAAAGTAAAGGAAAGCTCACTATGGGATAGGTTACTTTTGAAACATTTCATAAAAAGGTGAGTTGTGAGTTCCATCGTGTTTCAAAGAATCAGATTGGCAGACAGGCAGAAGGAATACCACAGAGATAGAATTAATTGAAGGTCACGGGCAATAATAACAGCACACTGTGGAACAGTGAGAGAGGTCTGGAGAGGTGAAATGGGTCCAGACCGCAGAAGGCCTGGAATGGCAGGGGCTGAGCGGGCTCATCTTTGATACCACAGACAGCAACAAGAAGGCAAAGGCTCTTGAACAGGAAAATGACAAAATAAAAGCCCTGTTTTAAAGAACTTAATCCTATTACAGCATAAAGGATGGAGCAGATTAGAGATAAGAAGACCAAGAATAGATACACTTGCACAACAGTTTTCATGAGAGGCTAACAAACAAGTGGAAAAAGGTTCACAGTCATTAATAATCAAAGACATACAAATTAAAACTATAAAGCACCATTCTTTGGTCTATCAAAATAGTAAAGAAGAAAAACTAATAATACCAGTAAAAATAAAGCAGTCTCATACACTGTTGGTGGGAATATAAATGGAACTGTCTTTATTGAAAGCCATTTTGCAATATGCATTAATAATCTTAAAATATTCAGATTCCCAAACTCAGTTATTCATTTCTTAGAACCACACTCCTGAAGTAAATATATTTTCTCATTCAGCAAGCATTTAACTGGGTGCCTACTACTTTCAGGTTTTGAGATGCGCCCTGGGGATAGAGCAGTGAATAAAACAGTGAATAAGAGCGGCTGCTTCTCTTGTGGCACTTAGGAGAGACACACATCCAACGAGCCATGGAACAATCAATGTGTAATTGCACATATTACAGGATACAATACTTAAATTCTGAGATCAAAGAAGACCTCTTTGGAAGTGACATTTATGCTGAAAGCTGAAGATTAGTAGAATTTAGCCACATGAGAAAGGAATATTATTTTTTTCTTGACAGAGGAGGCAAAACTTATGAAAGCAAGAGAGAATTAGCTGTACCTGACTTTGGAGGACTCATCTGTTGATTTATTCAACAAATAGGTATGGAGGTTCAAGTAAGCATTAGGTGCTAAACAGGGACTAAGGATCGAGGATGAGAGAAAGTGATCAACACAGATGAAGCCAAAGAAGTATAAGGAAATGAATGGCAAAAGAAGGAAGTCAATGCATTTGACAGGAGAAAGAGGAGGATGGAATAAAGACAATAAACATGAAGACTACTACCTTCCTTTCACTTTCCAAATCCAAATACTATACACTTACCTCAAAGGGTATGTTAAAAAATTTACCATTCATTGAAAATAATTGCCATTTACAGACAGAAATACTTAAGTGGATTAGTACTACAAAGCTTATAAGGTAGAAGAGGTATAAGCAGAGATGGAAAATAAATTTTAAACATGTACAGATGAGTTAAAGAATAGCTATAGTTGAGAAATTATATATGAATGGTTCTCAATGATGCTAAGCATTCAGGGAAGAATGACCACTGTCTCAGAATGATATGCAGTTCCTCTTTAAAAGAGACCAAAGTGTACACAGAATAATCCAAGGACTTGAAATCTCTGCTACTGGCCTGAGGAGTCACGAAAAGGTAAAATGTGAAGAGTGGCATTTACACAAATCTTATCATAAGAATATGCTCAGAGTCATTAGCAAGTTACCAAGAGAGCGACAAAAATGATTACATTCCCTGTGAGCAGTACACCTGATAGAGGAGAGCCCTTTGCTTCTTATTTCCTCAGTCACCTAATTTTATATTTGGTACAGATCAACAGTATTAAAGAGTTAGACAATATTTTACAGCATAGATGCTCCCTGAAAGAAAAAACAGTGGAACTCTGTACTACTTTTGCAATGTCTATTGAGTTCAAAAATATTTCAAGATAAAAGGTAAACAAAAGAGATATGAATAATTTTGCTAGAAAAAATAACACAAGAACTAAAATTTGTGTTAAATTCAAGGAGCAATCAAAAAGAAGAAAACATTAAGCAATCTTCCAAATTACTAAGAGTCTAATTTTTCCTTCTCTTAAGGGATGCAGGTGCCTATTAAGAGAGAAGCTTGTAGTCTGCTCTGGATATTCTACTGCCCACCAGTCACATGGTCTCAGAAAGGCACTGCAGTATCTAAGCCTCCGTTAGACCACCTCACAGGGTGGCATATACTTGTCCACTCTGGCATGCTATACAAATATTCATTATTATTACTAAAATTTTGTTTACTTGAGCTGCATTCTCTCTCCTTCATTTAAGGATGCAATATCTCAGAAATAGTTATTTGAATTTCTTCAAGTCTGCAAAATTATCAAATTGATCTTACACAGAGGGATTGAGGTTTAACCAATAGATTTACACAACAATAAATAGCTATTTCAAATTATCCTCCTAGAAAATAGGTGACATAGCTTTAAAAATGTTTGTATCTGCTTAGCCTTTTCCTATAAAGTATATTAGACTGATTAGCCTGGTTACCTTATAATTAATTTTGTTAATTCTGAAGATATGATTTGATACTAGAAAAAAATCTAAAAAATTTTGATGGGGTATAAATGTACAGTTTGAACAGTTACACTGGTATCATACATAAAATATATTAGATGGAATATATTCTCCCCAGACATTAAAAATGAAATAGTAGTGCTTTTGACAAAAAAAGGCAATTAAGTCAGGAATCTCAAGAAACCCAAAAGATGAATATTGAGAACCCAAAACAAATTTCACAGTTTGACAAGGAAAATATATCTTTTATAAAATTGGAAAGTGATGTGTACCTACAAATGATGCACCACAAAATGTTACATTATAACTTTAATTTTTCTATTTATTATCATCCCTATTTCCCATCAAGTGTAATCTTAGAAAAATACTGTTATTCTGGGTTAAAACAGTGCAACCCAAAGGTTAATGGGAAAACAGAGTACAAGAGTAAGCTTCCCAAATCAAGCTTTTAACCATTCAAACCTCAAGCTACTAAAGTAAGTCCATTTAACATGGCAGCTAATTTTGTTTCCCAGAGGATGTGTTTGTTGACTGAAAACAGGAATGATTCAAATATGCAGTTTAAAAACAAACAAAAAACACCAGCAAAAGTCATAAAAATATTCAGTAGATTTATCTTTAAAGAAGTTAAAAAAAAAACAGGATTTTCTCTGTGCCTCCTTCAAAGTTTCCACAGTGTTCATCATTCAGCAAGTCTACTCACTTCCGGTGGGTGTGGTCCATGCCACTGTATGGTATTGCTTCCAACTTTGCATTTTTCTGCCCACAGATATTTCCATAGCTGTCGTATCCTGACACTAGTCTCGCTGCTGCACCTGTTGCTACTGAAAAGCCACATATAAATCCCTAGGAAAGAAACAGAAAAAAAACACACACAAATAAACCATTTCAATACCAACAGTCACTACTCGATATGATAATGAGTTTCTTTTGTCTGCTGAAGGGAACAAAGAGCTATCTTTCCTTATTGCAAACACTATTCCACTGTTTTCCTTGGATTGCAAATGAGCAGCACAAAGAAGTCCACAGGGAAATACTATTTACTACCCTAACAAAACAAATCTCCAGCTTTCACATCATTAGCTCATCTCTGCATTTTATAATAATAATGGCAGCCTCTCTATGTTGAACACCTGCTCAATGCCAGGCTCTGTACTAGGTACTTATCACACATTGTCTCTAATCCCCACCATGAAGAAACTGAGGCCCAGAGAAGTTAAATGAGCTACTAAGCCCACAGAAGCCAGGAAAGATCTGAGCACAGAATCAAATCCAGCTTTCTTCATTCTTTTGTTTTATTTGGTTGTAAAGGGACTCTATTAAATGGACAAGAGCAAAATATAAATGAAAAAAATCCAAAAAAAAAAAAAAAAAAAAAGGTTTGTGGGTTTTGAATCATTCCCACTTCAGTGCACACAACACTTTCTTATTTTCTTCATGCACTAAAGCTGTATACAAGCCAAGAACTGTATCACCAAGCACTGCCGAGCTCTTCACATTAGAGACTCAAGGACAGTAAGTGAGGCACTGGTTTTGTGTACTGCAAGGGTCACTTCATTTTGTGGGAATATGCTTCATCCCAGTACCAGAGGCAAAGGAGAGAAACTTCAGAACCACATCATGCTTGCTAGGTCAGGCATGCGCTGACCAAAACAAAGCAGTAAAAGCCTACATGCAATGGCAGATTACTGGGCGTAGGAACTGGAAGTGAGGGGAATCACTGCTGATGAACTGGTTGTATTGTGGGGAAAGACTGGGGTTAAGAAATGTTGTGCAGCCTGGTCATTAAAAGGGTAAGTTTTTGTTATCTTCACTAAAGTGGCTAGGAAGGCAGAGATCATCACTGCCAACTATCATGAGCAGCACTTATCTAAATAGTGCTGCTAGATCTCAGGCCACAGTGGTAAACACTATACTCAACATATAAACTCCTCAGAGAACTATAGTTCCCCCTGTAAGTATACTTACCTAAAAAACTAAACAAAACCCTTCTACTTTCATTGTGCAGGTGAGGGAGGTGAGAAAGAAGAGCCGTGAGTGTAGCTCTTGTCAGAAGAAACTTCTTACAAATATGTGAGAAAGCAGACTCATAGAGACTATGCCTGATTTGCTATTCTTTGGCTCTCTGATCCTGGCCAAGGATCTGCCTCAAGTTACTCACCTGTAAAATGGAGATAAAGAGTAAACAGCTCATCAGGCTATGGTAAAGGTTAAATGACACAACCCACTGTGGTAAGAAATCTGCCAGGCATATAGTAAGAGCTCAATGAATATTAGCTATTAATGCTAATAGAAATGAGAAAATGCTATATGGGAAAGACTACAGGCTTTGGGGCTAGATAGCTAAACCTGTGTTATCAATGAAATACTGATGACTTAATTTCCTACTTGTGTGATGTTGGACAAACTTGCTTAATGCTCTGTGCCTCAGTTTACCCACCTTTACGTTACAGCTAAAACCACTTACCACAAGGGCTGTTAAGAGAATTTCATGAGATTATATATATCAAGTGTATGTCTCAGTACATTTTGGTACCCTTCTACCTCAAAGCAGCACCGGTTTGGGCAAAGCTGGTCAGTACTTACATTCCCCTGTTGCCTACCTCCCTCTCTCCTGACTCCTCCAAGGCTCCAAGGGCAATCAGTCTCACTGGTGTTAATCAAGTCCCTGTGTTAAAGTGTTGGTCCCTGTCCCATGGTGCTGCCAGGAGGTGGTGGAACCTTTAAGAGGTGGGCTTAGTAGGAGAGCTTGAGGTCACTGGAGAAGTGCCCTTGAATAGGACTGTGTGACCTCAGTTCTTTCCTTCCTATTGCTCTGCCACATGTTGCCACCATGAGGTGCCAATACAGTCCCAGAAGTACACAGCCAACCAATCAAGGACTAAAACCTGTAAAACTAGGAGTCAAGACAAATCTTTTTCTTTATATATTGATTATCTCAGGTATTCATTACACTTCCAGAATGTGAACACACTTTCCACTGTATTTCTTTAATAAGAAGCATCAGGGTAATAAAAAGGGAATGGACTTAGAATTCAGAAACACCTGAATTCAAATTCTCTCTACCACTTACTTAACTACCTGTGACTTTGATCCAATTACCTACTTAGACTCTGCTCTGTTCACCTCCAACACTGAGCAATACCATCTACCTCACAGCCTAATGATGAGGCCTAAATGAGGTAACATATATCCAATTCCTAGCTGAATTCTACTGCATGACAGGTGATCCATAAATGGCAGCTGTTCATGGTAAATTTGAATGGAAAAATCAGACTAAGGGGGAAAACAATGGTAACTGGAGACTAACAAAAGTCTCTTTGCTTCTCTGTTTTAGAACAAAAATTTCTAGGGGGAAAAGGAGAAAAACAATATCAGTAATTTTATTACTACACAAACTACTTATACTACAATTAATCTTCTTTCACTACCACTCGCAAATAGCAAAGCTGTTACATAATTAAAAGGTTAATAAGGTCTTTTACTTCTTATAGGAATTTTTTTTATGTTTGATAAGTATGTTGTTAGAGATTCTTTAAACAGTTTTTGATTTCCTTTTCTATTTTTAACAGTACTGTTGGACATTTGGATTTTTTTCTTTATCATAAGCTACTGCACATCCCTCCAGGATGTAGGCAGGGTATAAATTATAAATGTTACATATATATGCTAAAGTGGGACACTGAAATATTTTCACATAGGTCATTTAAACTTCTTAGTAGCTTCCAGAAACATTAGAATAGAGAGGGTGAGAAGCCGAAGGCAGAGAAGGAAGGCAAATAGCAAGATAATAAGACAGGAAGAAACCATGACTATTATCCTAGGGACTTCCTCTACAGCACAAGCAATGACAATGGGGAGCTAGGCCACATACAATTAAAATTACAATCTCCTTAAAAAGAAAAAAGCTAAAACCCAAATGCAGGAAGCAATATAGTTTCAGAAGAGAAAAAAATATAGTACATAAAATTAAAACATGGTGAGAGAAACTTTATAAAATACACTTGATAATTTAATGGCTCCACAGAGAGGGGAGGGAAAAGGCTTCCCACAGAGGGAAATCACATTAATGAAGCAAATGATCAGGAGGGTAAGGAAAGCTTTTATAAGCATGGAATAGAAAGCAATCACTAGAGAGAAAGTAAGCCAGTTAGTAAGGAAGAGAACCATGGCTAAAATCTTAAAATGACTGAGTTGCTGAAGTGTTTTCAGGACTATTATTTTAAGAGAGAGAGGAGGAGCAGAAAAATCCACTCACATACGGAAGGTGACTGGAATCAGGTAAAAGCATACTGGGGCGATGGGTCATGGGCAAGACCTAGCGACTAGTTGGTGCTTACTGCCTCAGTGGGAGAAAGACAATTTGCTAATTAACAAACGGTGCTCATTTCCCCGTCGCATCACAAGGTCTAGTTCTATTTAAGTAAGAGCTTTAACTTTGCTTAGATTCATTCAGTACTAGTGGAAGGAAGGAAGGAGGGATGGAATCAAGGAAGGAAGGAAGGGAGGGAGGGATGAAAAAGAAAAAAGAAAAAAGAGGACACACTTTAATTTCACAAGTGTATGTGGATTTCACACTTAGAGCTTCTTTTTTTGGTATTGGGATTGAGTCCAGGGACACTCTACCACTGAGCTAAATTCCAAGCCCTTTTTACTTTTTTTATTTGTCTTGTTTTGAGACAGGGCTTCACTAAGCTGCCCAGGCTGAACTCAAACTTGTGATCCTCCCACTTCAGTCACTGGGATTAAAGGCAAGCACCAATGTGACCAACTCACCCCTAGAGCTTTTACTAAGCAACTGAGAAAGGAGGATGGCCTTAGTTTTGGGGGTAGAGGGACAACAAAAATAATGTATGGAGGGCAGAGGTAGTATGTGAATGTAACAAAATGTTTCAAAATAAAAAAGATGGGGGAAAATGAGTTATGGTTATAGCCCTCTCCCAGGGGTTAGGGAAAACTTTTCCTGACTATCTCTCTGTCAAACACCACCTCATTTATGTCCCATATCTCAATCAACACTTGGGGTCAATCTCTTAACAACTGATCCATAGCACTTGACTTCTATTTCTTCTCTTCTGAGAATCCTGAGGCAAGTAAGGCTATTAGGACCCAGGAGATAGGCAAAAGCTAAAGGCGTGGTATAGAACTAATATTTCTGCAAACACACTAAAAAAATAATAAAACTTTTGCCAGGGTGCCAAACTTCTGGATTCCTTTAAAGTTTAATAGAATTTATTACTTCTAGAAAGAGAAAAGAGGAAAAAAAAAAAAAAAAATCAAAATCTAGGAAATGTTCACTCAATAAGCATTTATTGAGCATACACAAATGCAAGTCTCACCCTAAAAGTCCTAAAAGCAGCTGAGCACAGTGGTGCACACCTGTAATCCCAGCAACTCAGGAGGCTAAGTCAGGAGGATTATAAGTTCAAGGTCAGCCTTAGCAACCTAGTGAGGCCCTAAGCAACTTAGTGAGACCCTGACTCAAAATAAATAAATAAATAAATAAATAAATAAATAAATAAATAAGGGCTGGGGATGTGACTCAGTGGTTAAGTGCCCCTGAGTTCCATCTCTACTCCCCCCATCACCCCCCCACACCAAAAAAAAAGGCCTAAAAGCAATGAAATGTTCTCAATCAAAAAAGAAAGTAATGGGGCATTCAGGAGCAAAATGAGAGGCTCAGTTTCACGGAGAACTAGAACAATGAATAAAACAGACAAGGAATACTGAGATCTGATCCTGGCTTTGCCACTAATACAACTCTCAAGTCTGGGCAGGTTAACTTTGAATTCTCTAAGTCCACTTTCTTATTGGTCCCAAAGATTGGACTAGATCAATCGCTTAAATCCTTCCTCTTCCAAAATTTTATGATCCTATGGGAAAGCAGAGACAGTTAAAATTTTAAGAGTATTCTTGCAGGGAGAAGTATAAACTCACTTGGTTTACTATTGTAACTGAGAAAAAACTAAAGAGTAGATTAAAAACAAACGTTTTTAACTGAACTATATACTTAAAAGTAGTTAAAATGATAAATTGTACACTGGGTATGTTTTACCACAATATTTTAAACAAGAAATGGACTTAACAAAAAATGGGTAGTTATTTGATTAAGCCACCTTATGGTAATTCTTGGCATGCTGTTCTTTCTATTCTATGATCCTGGCTAAGAACAGACCATCAAACAGGTGAATAAATACTGCAGTGAATCTCTCTGTGTGCCACACACTCAACCATAGTTAATGAGGTAGAAACATCATGCCCCAGGAACTACACTAATGCTATAAAACAAAAAGGTCCTTGAAAGCAGTCTGAAGGGCCAACCTATGCAATGTCTCCTAAATCCAGCTCCCATCCAGATCACGGTCTAAAATTCTAGTTTTGCATTTCTAGCTTATCCTTACCTACAAGTTCTATCATGTCCATTCCATATTTTCTGATTCCACACTTCCCCAAACTATTTTCTTTTCCTTCATAAACTCTATCTCCACTAGTAGCAGCATTATCTGCTAGGCTCCACACACAAGATAGAGCGGGAGGACTCCTTGGTCTCTTCTCTCCATCCTTCTGTCCCTCACCCTAGCTTCCTAACTCCACAGTAGAGGGAGGAGTAATGCTTAGATATTTGGTCAGAGTCTGAGACACTGATGAGATCACAGTTTCTGGCATACAGGTCCATGTTCTGAACAACTTTTTCTGTTGTTCTTGATTCTAGGCAATAAAGTATAAAGTCTACCTCTTGAGGACTTCTTCTCTTCTGGGGTCAATGCTGCCACAGTGAAATCTTAAGCCAGGTATGGAACATATTGAATATACCTCTGTACTTCTGTTTCCTAATCTGTAAAACGGGGAAAGGATAACAATAGTATATACTGCATTGAGTAGTCGTAAGATTTAAGTGAGTGTCTGTGTCTGGTGCTAAGTAAAGTGTCTAGCCCCTGGTGAGCAAGATGACTGCTTTCCATGGAGGCACTCCTGTTAGGCTCATCCAGTTTCCTCTTTCCTGCCTTAGTGTGGTAAGCTGACCAGGACTGGTATGGTATGTAGCTCTCCCTTCTCTCTTCCTCTGTTCTCTTCTCAGATATACCTTAAACCAAGAATGAAGTAAGACAATCCCAGATGGGAAGGAACTTCAGCCCATGTGGCCCGAGTCATTTTTACCCAGGAGTACTTCCTTGGGCATAATCAAGTGCCTACTGGGTGACTGTTTATTCATGCAGCTCTTGTTCCCTAATGTGTACAAAAACCATGGTTGGGAATCCAGGAGGAATTGGAATAGGATTTGAGCTAAAAAACTCTACCCTGAACCCCAACATAAGAACCTCACAGTCACCCTTGCTCTGCCTTTCATTTGTAACATTAATAACCACTGTCATTACTGATCTTACATTTCTCTCTCTCCTCCTCTCCTTTACCACTACCTTGTTTTAAAAATTTCACCTTACTGGGAGTGGTGGCACACACCTGTAATCCTAGCGGCTCAGGAGGCTAGGCAGGAAGATCGTGAGTTCAAAGCCAGTCTCAGCAACTTAGCAAGGTCCTAAAGCAACTCAGCAAGACCCTGTCTCTAAATAAAATATAAAATAGGGTTGGGCATGTGGCTCAGTGGTTAAGCACCACTGGGTTCAATCCCTGGTACCTACCCCTCCCCCCAAAAAAATTTTCACCTCTTACCTGGACTGTTGCCCCAGCCTCCAAAGTGGCCTACCTAAAATTTCTTCCTCCTTTCATCTTCAATAGTGGCTGCCAGGGTCACACGTCTAACCTAGTCAAATCACTTCTTATTCAACACTCCTGTGGCTCAACAATGCCTATAACAGAGAGTCTCAACCTTGGCTGAACACCAGAATCACAGAGATTATATCGTAATCATTGAGGTGAGCCCCAGGAAAGAAATCTGGTTTTGTTTGTTAGCATTCCAGTTAATTCTAATGCACAGTTAGGGTAGAGAACCACTCGTTTACCACCTTCATTGAAAACAGAAATTTAGAAGTGCAATGCTACTTATGATTTTTTAGAGCAAGGTAAGCATATGCCCACTAATTTCAAAATTGTGATGAAAGTTTAAAACATGGAAGATGATAAGCTCTCAAGAAGTCTGATGCCAATTTATTTTGAAAACCCTCCACATTCTAGACAATTCAAGCATAGAAAATCCTTAAAACTAAGGGAAGAAATAAAAAAGAGTATCAAAAATGAGGAGGAGATAAACATGTATATAAGGATTTCATGACAGAGAAGAGTGAAAGATGACAACATTTAAAACATTTAAGAGCTTTAGGTATCAAGGAGTGAGCAAAGACCCACAGGTAAAGACAAGAGAATAAAGACACAGTATGAACATCAGGCTTCAAGATAACTGAGAAGTAGCGTATAAAGGAAGTGGGCAGATAGACCAGTAGGTGAAAAGAACACACCCAGAAAGTTCCAGTCCTGCTTTGTCTTTGCCACTTATTAGACAAGCTAAGCCTAACATCTCTATACCTCATCTATAAGCTGGGGATAAAACCTATTTCACCAGGTAACTGGGAGAATTAAAATAAGATAAACACACATATGTGGAGCATAAAACAAGGCTCAAAAAATCTGTACAGAAAATTTCCTTTAAAGTACAGGGTGAGCATCCCTAATATGAAAATCTGAAATCTGAAATGCACCAAAATCTGAATTTTATAGAGAGCCAACATGAGCAGTAAGTGGAAAATTCCACAAATGATTTAAGGTGATGTCCAGCAGTCAAAATGCAAGCACAATAAAATAATGTATAAAATTACCTCAGGCTATATGTATAAGGCATATATGAAACAAAAATAAATTTTATGGTTAGACTTGGGTCCCATGCCCAAGACCTTATTATGTATATGCAAATGTTCCAAAATTTTTTAAAAAATCTGAAACCTGAAACACTTCTGGTCCCAAGCACTTGGGATAAGAGACATTCAAAATGTGTTAGAGAATGAACTCCATGGGAGCATAAATCTTCTAAAAAAGACATACAAAATAAATACTTAGAAGCCAAAAGAACTTAGAACCTCTGCTATGCCAATATAATGGGCAACAGAACGTGGAGATTTCTCGAGTTTCTGCATGGCAAAATTTGATATTATCTCAATTCTATAAAAGTAATCTGTTCAAAAAAAATCATTCCAAAACAAATAATGCTATGCCTGACATTTAAAGTACACACAGTGGGTCTTAATTACCATCACACTGAAATCAACATTATATTAATTACCATTGCATTAAAACGTTTCAGTAAACAAATAACTCCTTACTCTCAAGTCACTTCCAAATCAGTCTATTAACATTAATGACTGCACTTTCCTGAGCTATTTTTGCACAGAAAATCAAAAGCACCTTGGGTGGCATGGTACATGTTTTTATAAATATAATTTTGAAAGGTCAGCTGCTATTTGTCCCAGGGTTACATTCAGGGGGTGAGGAAAGGCTATGGACTAATTCTATTATCAAAGAATCTTCTCCACATCTGCATGAATATTTGTGCATACCACATTTCAGTTGCCATCCTATTAGAATGCCATTCCATTAAGTAAAATCTTGAACAGTACTCCATTAGTCCTAAGTTAGGAAATAAGTATTCTGACCCTTTCTAAATGTCATTTATTTGGAAAAGCTGCACTTTTATCTTTAAAACAAACACTTTTTACTTCACTGAATTTCTTATATCTCATTAAAATTTACTGCTTTCTTTTCCTTGGTTCATGGGCAGAACTGGTACCTACAGTTATGACCACTGTCCAAGATTATGGTTGTTCTGTGATTCAAAAATGGCACTTGTGAGGTGAGCAGTTATAGAGAGACATAGAATACGGTTTCCGTAAAGATCTTCATAAAAGTGTGGGAAGAAGGGAGTTGAAAATACACCTGACTAAGACAAAGGCTGCCTGAGATAGTGTACTTGCATTTTGAGTTGCAAAAGACTAAGAAACAAAGCAATACTGTATCTGCTCTATCCCCTCCACAAGGAGGAAAAGGGAGGTAGAAAACAGTACTGGCCCCAATAGAGACCAGGCTTCATTCCCAGCTCTGCCATTAACTAGCAGTGTTGCCTGGGGACAGACATTTCCATTTCTGGGTTTGATGTTTTAATCTATAAAGTGAGGGTGATGGACCAGAAGAGAACTTCCAAGTCCTTTCTAAATAGCTCTAAAACAGCTGTTTGTCTTTTTTGCCAGCCCAGTACACTGGCAGTGACTCCAAAGCCAAGGAAGTCTGCATCAGGCACGTTGGCAAGGCAGAGCAGTTTGCCAGCAAATAACCACATGCCCAGCACTGTGCACTAGGGACTCTGCTCTTCATCCTCTATGCTCATTGGAAAATCACCTGGTCTCTTGATCTTCCACTGAGAAATGCACTCATTACACAGTAGATTGCAGGGGCCTCACATGGTCTGAAGGAGAAAGAAGCAGTGAGGAACCACCTCCTACCTAGGAAGAACTAAAAAATGTCAGAACTGGAAGTACTGTAGATATGATCTAGTAAAACACCTACTTTTCTATAAAGGAACACCAAACCTCTGAGAGAACAGACTGGTCCAAAGATAACCCTCGGGCTTATGTGAATGGGTTGAGTAAATTCTCAGGATTCTCAGCTCCATGGCCAGGGATGATCTGCTCACCACTCCATCAAGATTACAGTTCAAAGAAACTTAGGTCAGATACTCTAGCCTTCTGAAATGATCTATCGAATGAGAGAAGAGTCCCAGTTGCTCCTTGACTTTGATCTCAGCTTTCATTTTTTTAAAAATCTATCTACCAATCATCAATCAATCAATCAATCAAGGGATACTAGATATCACTGAATTGTTCTGAGAGGGAAATAACCTGCTTAAATGGTATCTTAGGCCCTCCAATTATAAGCAATGCAAAAGGGATAAAATTCATACACACAATCATATACAACAAGCTCTCTCTTTAAACCAACTCCCCATTGTTCCCTTGGATAGAAAGTATGGGTTTGGGTCATTCGTGAATTCCTTACCATCCCAATGCAGAAGAGGACAAAGAGTAGCAGCCATGGTATGTCTGTGCAGCTACGGTCCTCCAGTGGCTTCCACTCTCGTTTGGAGCTCTAATTGAAAACATAAAACAAGAGAGCATGGTCAATGTTAAGTGTAATTAAAATTGGAAAGACAGGGCTGGGGAGGTAGCTCAGTGGTAGAACATTTCCTACCAGGCACAAGACCCTGGGTTCAATCCCCAGTATACCAAAAAAGGCGAGGAGGGCACAAATGTATCATCATATACCTAGTTCTCTTCTTAGCCAGACAAGTTTACGCAAGTCAACTGTCACCTCTTCAGAAAAACTCACCCTAACTGCCTCAGCTGACCCTCCACTGGCTCCACTTCCATGCCTCTTCCTGGTCAGGCACAGATCAGTGCTTTTTTTGGTACCCCTGCTGGAGTATTTAGTATGCTAAACTGTTATTCTTAGTTGTCAAGCTGTGTCCCCAGCAGATTGCAAGTGTTTCAAGGGAAGAGGGCAGTCTCATTAACCAGCACCAAACGTGATTCCTAAGTGTTTATGATGTGTTCTCAGGAAGGGCTTTATAAAATGAATAAACTCACAAATGAACAAACTCTTCCAACTTCAATCTTAATGCTAGCTTTTTCTTTGTGTGTCCAGATGCTACACTTAAGAAAAGAAAAAAAAAAAATTAGAATGTGCTCTCTATATGTTCTCTTCTGGGAAGAAAGCCCATCAAAATGAATTTCTATTCAGGGGTAGATTCTTCCAAGTGAAATAAAATTCAAGAAGGAAAAATTCAATTTTTCTAGACAGATCTGAGCAACTCCTGAATAAGTGTCCATGGATTTCCACTGTGTTCCTAGAAAACATTGAAGAGTTCCTAGATTAAACACAGATTCCCTAACTAAAGAACTAGAGACATTCTAAAAGTTAATTTGCAAAATATTGATTGGAATTCCAAATGCATTTTTTTTTCTTATTTGCAATAGTCTTGTGTTCTTAGGTCAGCTCACGCATTCTTTTCAATCAAAACGTACCTGAAGCAACACCCCTGAGCCTTCTAGAACAAACATCCCTGAGTCTCATGGAAACAGAGTAGAGAAGGTAGCCCTGAGAAAGCTAGGGAATGTTCCTGCAGTAAAGAGCCTAAGGTCTTGGCTTCCAAGAAAAGATCAGGAAGCTGTCTGGAAGGCTTGTAGGAAGGGGCACCAGCAGCAGGGGGCTGGAGATAAGTGAGCCCTCTATAATTAGTGCTTGAGTGTAATCAGGCATAGTTCTTCCTTCTAGAACAATGTCTTAAACTGTATATCCTTTGATAATCTGATGAAAACTACAGATTATTGTCCTGAAATATATATTTACAGAATTTTCATAAAATTTCATGGAATTCAGGCTCCAGTTTAGGAAACTCAACTTTAATATAGTTGCCAAATGACAATGAGGACAGAGAATCAGCTCCAACCACTTTCTCCTGCCTGACCCCTAAAGTGTTAACTAGACAAGTGTCTTATTACTGCCTTCCACTGTTCAATTGTTGCAACCAAAACACAGAGCTTGTTCCCAGACACCCACATGAGAAAACAAAAGAGCACTAGTTAGTCATGGAAAATAACCTTGCCACAAGACTCTAACTAGCATTAAAAACCAAGAATGAGTAGGCAGTTTTTTCCAGAAGAATGCAGCACTCTGGCATAATGGCTACAGAACTTCTCTCTCCCTGGCTCTGTCATCAGCTAGTTTTATATGACTTTAAAGAAACTGCTTTATCCCTTGGGTGGCAGGAAGGAGCCCTTGGGTTCCTTCCAACTCTAAAAATCTATGATCAGGAATGGACTTCTATGACAACTTTTGTGATGACAAGAAAAAACAACTGTAAGATAATCTGACTTTATTCCCTGTGTTATTCAAATAAGAAGGACAGTATTGTGGTCTGCATTTTGGAAAACAGTGGCTCACAGTGGGAACAAAGAATGTTTCTTTGTATTAAATAATTTTAGTCTTGAATAATGCCTATTCTAGCAAAACTACTCACAAACAGAATTTGGACACTTTTTTGAAATTCATATTTACTCTGTAATAATTTGTACATTAATGGCTACTTTTTTAAAAGAAATTTTTTTTTTAGATGTTGATGGACCTTTTTTTAATTTATTTATTTATATGCAGTGCTAAGAATCGAACCCAGTGCCTCACATGCCAGGCAAGCACTCTACCACTGAGACACAACCCTAGACCCTACTTTAAAACACTTTGTCTTTTTTTTTTCCCCCACTGGGGATTGAAATCAGGAGCACTCAACCATGATGCCACACTCCCAGCCCTATTTTTTGTATTTTATTGAGAGACAGTGCCTCACTATTGCTGAGGCTGACTTTGAACTTGCAATTCTCCTGCCTGCGCCTCCTGAGCTGCTGGGATTACAGGCATGCGCCACTCTGCCCAGAATATTCAGTCTTAATAAACAGTGTGGGGATGGGCTCAGGTTGATTAAGCAGTTTCTTTAAAACAATTTCTTTACTCTTTTCACCTCAGACCAACAGTTTGCTGATGCATCTATTTTCATCTACAACATCAAGGAAGAGGGATTTCACTCTTGACAAGAATCACACAAAGACTCAACGTCTCCACAATTCAACTCGCTAAGTGTGCCACTACTGTGCCAAATACCATCTCTCCCTGGGGCCAAGACGTGGAGAGGCGGTGGAGGTACACATGAAAAAGAGTGATCTAATTCAAAGCAGAGTGGAAGAGCATAAGGACCCTGTGATCACCCTCATTCCAACAGAGGCGGGCTGCTCAGGAGGGGTGCTCCTTCACAGGGTTGTTTTGAGGACAGACTGTGGCATCCCTCACCTAGGGAGCACTCAGTTGCTTGGTTATTGTTATTACTTACCAACATTCTCTTTTCGGTTAACCCACTCCATATTGTTACAATATCCTCTTGCCAGGTGGCTCTTTCCACAAAAGGAGATAAAATGAATATTAGACTCTCCTTTCCCCATAGCCATACTAAAATTTTGATTTCATAGTGGCCTATTTTATTTTAGCTACCACTCTTAATGCTATGGGTGGGTGATTGATTACCATTAACCAGACAGTAGACCTAAAG
Source organism: Sciurus carolinensis (assembly GCF_902686445.1). Taxonomy (NCBI): domain Eukaryota; kingdom Metazoa; phylum Chordata; class Mammalia; order Rodentia; family Sciuridae; genus Sciurus; species Sciurus carolinensis. The sequence goes on from NC_062226.1 coordinate 27,477,813, forward strand.
CTTGACATGCCTCATCTTCCACCTTCAAAACTGCTCTCTGGTGGAGGCATCATACCTATTTCATAGAGGAGGAAACTCAGGCTCTGAAATAAATATTCAGCCCAAGGCTGGAACATTTGGACTACCAGGATTTGAACACAAGTCTATGACTCCAAACCAACTCCAATGAAACTATTATCCTTTAGTCAGTTAAGAGCAACAACTTTCATTAGTGTTTCCTCCCTGCAAAAGTTGGAAGCCAGGCTGATAATTTAAAATTCTGTAAGTGCCAAAGAGAGTGAGTGAGACGTGTTGAGCCATGAAATTTCTCAAATGAGTCAGGAAACCCCACAGTTGAAAAATTTTAATGATTCTTTATCAGATTTAACCAAGTGGCAACTGGATTTAATGCTATGTTTCTTCCAATTAAAATTCCACATAGAAGTAGCAAAAGTAAAACATTTTGCCAAAGCACTTCTTAAATGTGATTTTTACGCCTTTTTCAAATTTTACATGAGATTAATACAGGCTGTCAATAAATGTTAGATCTCTCCCCCTTCACAGAATCATGCAGTCCAAACATTTAATGACAGTGACTAAGACCCAGAGAAGGAAAGAGAAGGCACTTACTTTATTTTATCCATGATCTCCTAATTCTCAAAACAATTCTATCATTATTATATATTCCCAACTTTCCTATTTTGTAGAAGAGGAAACCACAGTTCAGGGAAAATAAATGAAAAGTCCATGTCTGAAACCTGAGTCCTCAAACTCCAGCAGAGAGAAACTATTAAGAAACAGCTCAGAAAATGCTAAAAATTAAAACATAAACATGGTAACAGATGAAAAATGCCTTTGTCAGTCTCACTGCTAAACTAAATATAGCTATGGAAAGTAAACTCAAAACATGTCAAATACCCTAACTTAAAAGACAAATCAAAACAAGAATGAACATTAAAGAATCCAAGAACTATAGGATAATGTATATGATCTAACATCTGTGTAACTGAAACCCAAGTAGAGCATAGAGAGGCCAGAGGAAATAGCTCAAGAAATAATAACTGAAATTTTTCTAAAAATAATTTTAAAAATCAGAGAATTCCAGGCAGGATAAATATAGCACACACAAGCGCACGCATATACACACACACCTACACACATATTCAAACTGTTGAAAATTAAAGGTACAATGATCATACTGAAGGTAATCAGAGGGGTTTTAAAAAACGAAAAAGACACATTATATTCAGAAAGACAAAGATTACAGCAGACTTCTTTTTATAAACTATGCAACATAGAAAACCATGGAATGGCATCTTTAAGTTGCTGAAAGGCATCACAGATCCAGCATCAATACCTAGAGGAAATGCCTCTCAGAAACAAAGGCTTCAGACAAAAAGTTATTAGCAGCAGATATAACCTACAAGAAATGTCAAAGAAAGTTCTTCAGGCAGAAGGAATATAATACCAGACAAACTTGGAGATACAAAAAGAAATATTTCCAAAACTGGGTATAATGAAATTTGAAGTTGTCCATGAAAGAAAGTTCTTTTTTAATGTTTAAAAATACAGGTGGGGGGCTGGGGAGATAGCTCAGTTGGTAGAGTGCTCGCCTCACAAGCACAAGGCCCTGGGTTTGATTCCCAGCACCACAAAAAAAAAAAAAAAAAAAAAAAAAAAAAAAAATACAGGTGGGACTATTGTATAATGGCATCCACATTACATGATCATTTTTGCACATGCCCAATATTAATATTCTAGAAAGCAGAATTATAATTTATACTATAGGTAGAACATCCTTAATTTCCCTAATTCAAAAATCCAAACTCTGAAATGTTCCAAATCCAAAGCTTTTTGAGCACTGTTTGATATAATGTCACAAGTAAAATTCCACACTATGAAACCTTGTTTCATACACAAACTTATACAAAAGAAGTACAAAATCACCTCCAGGCTATGTGTACAAGGTATATATGAAACATAAACAAACTTTATGCTTAGACTTGGGTCCCATCCCTAGGTGTCTATTATATATATAGGATGCACTCAAATTGGTGATCTTCCCGCTTTGCATCCCAAGCAGCTAGGATTACAAACCTGTGCTATCACACCCAGCCTGTAAATAGTTTTAACCTAACTTTCTATGTTGCTTCAAATGAAGACGCAGTTGTTAAGTACTGTGTCTTATTTGTAGATAATACCAGCACGCAGACGCATGGTAAGTAATATGTCATCACCAATTAGGTAAAGTACTGTCACTGGTGGGCATCAGCAGCAACAGGGCAGGCAGGGGGGCCGAGGCCAGGGGGGTGAAGGCAAGGGGGCAATTACATAAAAAAAATGTCTGGCAGCTATGAGTGCAATTCATAGAAATTAGACAGGGCGGGAAGAATCAGAAAGATCTAAACCAATTAGACGGGCAAAGCAATGATTCAGATTTAATTCAGATTCAGATTCGAAAAAAGAGTCAAATAGCTCTCAGGTATGGAGGCACACAGGGTGCCAAACCTTGGAACCCAGGTAACATCTAAAGGAAAAGACTGGGCACTCCCTGCCCCATTTTTATATTCTTTTTTTAAAAAAAAAAAACTTTTTAATTGTAGATGGACACAGTACCTTTATTTATTTTTATGTGGTGCTGAGGATTGAACCCAGTGCCTAATGCATGCGAGGCAAGCACTCTACCACTGAGCCACAACTGCAGCCCCTCGTTTTCATATTATTTTTATTCATACTGTCTATAGACTACCTTCTCCTAATTAAGACAGAGGCATAAAGCTTCTCAAAAATATTCTTATGGTAATATAATAACAGTATCATCTAATGCTCTGAAGCTTTCCTTGATACACCAGGTTTTTGTGGGCAAGGTTCCAAAATAACAGAAAATGTGCTACAAAAAGGTTAAGTCAATTAATACATTAAGTTACCTGATTTTCAGATGATATTCTTAAGCATTTCTTTGGTTCTTTAAATTACCACTAAGCATCACACAAAAGAAATGCTTATATTTGAGATTCAAAGAAGGGTAAGATAGTGCCCTCACTGAGCTCTAGTGGGAAAGACACAACCAAGCACTAAGATATCACAGACAACGTCAAAATGGAGACAAGAGACACTGTAGGAAGAGAGATGGGGAGCCATTAAGTAGACATTTGTGATATCTGTTGAAATTGCCTTATAAACTTTTACAGCTTATATTCTGAGGCAAACACTGAAATGTCTAAAATAGAATGTGTGGTTTGCCCCAGAACACACTAAAAATTCTTGCAAGCTGTGGTGAGAAATAAACGGACTGCCAAATAAGAATTTTTCTTCTCAGAGCCAGGTGCGGTGGTGCATGCCTGTAATCCCAGCAGGAGGCTGAGGCAGGAGGATTACAAGTTCAAGGTCAGCCTGGGTAATTTAGTAAGACCCTATCTCAAAATAAAATAAAATAAAAAGAGCTTGGGGTGGGGGTAGCTCAGTGGTAGAGTGCCTCTGGATTCAATCCCCAATACTGGGGGTATGCAGGGTGGGGGGGTCCACTCAAAATATTAAGTAGTAAATGGACAGAACATTAAATTGGTTTTTTACAAAAAAATCAAATATTTCTCACTTTGTGTTAAGATTTCTTTATACACTTAAAGATTTTATGGCTGTAGCTAGGAAGAGGTCTTTGAAATGAAAAATAACTTCATTTCTAACATAACTAGTACAGGGCTTTAATTACTAAGCTACTAGAAGAACATTTTCACGTAGATATCACTGGTGAGATACATATTAACCCTGGTTAAGTATTATGTGGTCACAGATATCAAGAGTGCTGCAACTCAGAATTTCTGACATGCTAAATGACTCCCTTGTCATTCCCCCAGGATAAGCCAGAGATCTGTTTTCTTCTACATTCAAGTAACAAAAAATGGCATCCTGGGGGCTGATCCAAAAGAAGAAAAGTGGTGGACAGGCAGGGTCAATCCTGCAAACAAAGGACAAATAGGTGCTGATTCCAATCTCATTTAAGCTGGAAGTTCACAATGACAGCACTTCCAATACACTTGTCTTCATTAGTTGCGAGCTATTCAAATATTCATTACTGATTAAAAAAAAAAAAAAGAAGAAGTACTGAAACTTAGAAATTTAAGCAAAATTAAGATTACCCTTGTGCCAGGCATGGTGGTAAACACTTGGAATCCCAGTGACTCAGGAGGCTGTGGCAGGAGGATCACAAGTTCAAGTCCAGCCTGGGTAATATAGCAGGACCTTGTCTCAAAATAAAGAATAAAAAGGGGCTAGGATGTACTCAGTGGTAGAGCACCCCTGGCTTTAATACCCACTTACATATGTGTATATATATACATATGTATAATATATTATATTATATATATTTATATAATACATATATATATAAAACCCAGTATTGTGATAAGATCACTGACGCATGCTTGCACTCTTACAGGTTAGCAGTAAGGAGAGCTAAACTGATGGGTCAGGAATTGTACATAACCTGAAGCTGACACCCGATGACAAGTTCATGAATGCCACTGTTATGTATGCCCAGATATCTGCAGCACAGGTCCCTCACTGCTGCCTTTCCAGATTCCAGCAAAAGACCTCTTGCCTGCCACAGAACCCCAGAAGTATTCAGATGTAGCATTGAGTAATTTGTTGAATCAACCCTCAACTCAATTATTTCATTATAAATACATGTACGCACACACGCACACACACACACACACATATTTGTCAATGGACCCTTATTTATTTATACGTGGTACTAAGGATCGAACTCAGGGTCTCACACAAGCCAGGCAAGCACTCCACCACTGAGCTATAAGCCCAGCCCTCAATTTTTTCTTGAATATCACAGTCTTGATTTCCTGGGTAAACAGATCATTTCCAAAGCAGCCTCGTAGTTCCACAGCTCTGCTGCAGGTTTTACTGTCCCAACCACTTCTTGGTTCAACCTACAGCCACTGGAATGGTCACTGAATGCCTCTATCTTCCAAGGTCCCTGCTACTTGTGTGATTTGAGCACATGTGTGGCAAACACTGGTCAATCTGTGAGGACTAACTTTTGTTCCTGCCAATCTGTTTTACACAAAATCCTTCAGTATTAAAGACAAATAGTTGTACGCTAAGAATCTCCAAAGCTGCCTCCAAGGACATACTGCTTCATTAAATTTCCCAATACAATTTTATTTGCACAGAGTAGTAACAAAAGAATAAAAGAGCTGATGTGTATCATTTTTGCCACAGTTTTCAACAGAGTGAGCAGACATGATGAAGTTGGGTAGCAATAAAACATGGAGGCTCACAGCCTTCTGTTCGTTGCACCTGCAAATAAAATCTTGTAATAGGATTTTTTGAAAGACATTGCCTGTCCTTTGGGAAAGCTCTATCAAGGGCCCAGAGTACATAACTACTTACAGGTTACCACAAGTAATCTGTTTCATTTGCTAAGTCTGATGATGGCAATTTATACTGGAAAGGTAAAAATAAAAGCATGATTTTAACAGGCATTTAAAGGTAATAAGATACATTGAGTGGAAAGATACAGGCATCTGTGTCCAACTGCTTCTTAGTTCATGAACTTTATGCTAAATCACATTCATCCATTTAAGGAAAAGACGGGAAATGGCAACTGCAGCTGCTTTATGAGTTATGCGTTTACACCATGAGAGGAAGATTACAGAGTTTTGACTTCATTCTTCTTCCAACTCCCATAAAAATAACTGAGCCTTTTAGACTTCTCAGCGACTGTCTCTCTTGAACATAAGCCCATGATAATTACTGGGCACAGGTCGAGTTAATCCTGCTCTGCAACATAGCTAATAATATCTTCTACCTCCATCATCAATGAAACGCCATCAAAATTACACAAACGAGCCTGCCTGCAATCTTCAAGCAGTATTTCTAGTTTGTTTTTCTCCTGAGTCAGTGGTAAGCAGTCTTTTAAATTTAAAATTGCTGTTTAACTTTCTAAAATTATGGTTTTTATGGGTTTCATTTTTTCCCATCACATCCAACAAGTCAAAAATTTCTTCAGAACCTGATGATTCCACAGACAGACTGGAAGGACCCAAATTCTACTTTGAACCTCCTCCCTGCTATGTTAGAGTCAGCCTCCAGAGTTCTAAAAGGTTTCCTAACTTTTCTTGTTTTACCATTGTATTTTTTTCTTATGGGTATCCATTATAAGATTCTTACTTCAGTCTAGCTTCCTTTCGATGATGGAACACATAAAAACTGACTTACGAAGCCTCCACTGACTTCTAAGAGGCAACATAAAAGTTACACTGATCATAACATAGCAGGTGAGTGGTTAGAAATGAGTGAATTTGTTTTAAATCAAAATTAGGTATTATCTTAGTTGATGAAGATATGTTTAGTCCACAGTAGTGAGGCACAGAAATAAATATATGTTCAGTTCTAGGGCAGTGACCTAAAAACTCTAAAGTGAACCAAATCCATACTGTGATTTGAAAAATAACTTAGGAACACCCAAAATGTGGATTGGGATCCCTTCCTTTCTGTTCCTTTGTGCACACTATGTTTAAATCATCATCATAGTAATTATCATTCTATATAATTGTTTCCCCAATAGATTATGGGCTTCTTGAGGGTAAGGTGGCAAGATGTCAGGGCAGACATCCTCGCTGCCTCTCCTCAATTACCTAGAAAGTATCCTATTGCGTTGGAGGCCAGCTCCTTTCCCCACAGACATACAGTATGGCATTTCCCAAAGATGTCTGCTCATGGGTTGTTTGAGAATAGTAAGTTCCATCCTTAAGTAAGTTTTGGAAATGCTGATTAATGAAGTCTAGTCTTTTGTGCATGACTTCTCTGAGCCTTTAAATGGTGAAACTCTCCAAAATTTATTTGGTCATAATCCTACTGGGGTACATGCAACCTCTAACCCCTAACCTTCATGGTTAGGATGATACGCCCATTAAACAACTTTCAGAAGCAAAGACTGGCAACAATGGTTAAGACCATGCTGAAACTGAAAGTAATACAAAATAGCCATTTGCTTTTAATTTAGCAGTATGTTTCAAAACCAAAGGAAATATCTACAGCATTAAAATAACTGCACATGGTATGCTCAATGCAGGGCTATTATGAGAAATAATTAGAAATTAATTAGATAATGATAGAAAACAGTTAAAAATGAAAGTGGAATATCATACAATCATAAAAAATTTACAAAGGCTCCATGGTAACATATAAAAGTGATTATGATAATAAGTTATGTTATAAAATAGGGTATGAAGTTATATCTCTGATCTGGTCATATAGCTAAGTAAAACAGTACATGCAAATGTAAAAAAGCACTGGAAGGAGAGGGTGCAATTTTTAATGTTTAATTTATAATGCATTTTTCCTATTTTGATTATTGTTAATGCTACTTAATTATGCAAGAGGTAACAAAAAGGAGAGAGAATATTGGCTTCCATTTCTCCAGATTATTCTTTTCTCCTTCCTTACTACAATGACAGCTATAAAGAAATACAGGATGAAAACCACCAGAAAATGTTTAAGTCATTCTACCTGACACTTATTGATGGGAGATCAGAACACTTCAAACTTCATTAGAAACTATCTCCTGAGACTCACCTTGGCAGAGCAAGGCCCCTCTTGAAGAAAACAGGAGAACAGGCAACATTAGAAAGGCAAACCAGCGCAGTGAGGAAAAGGAACCAAACCTGGGTTTCAATCCTAGCTCCTCTTCTTCACAGAAGTGTGATTGGCTGACCTGAGCTCTCTACTTGTAAGGTAAGGATGACTACCCCTTCAAAGGGGTTTTAAGTTTCTAGCTAAGACAAGGCTCTAATCATTGTTAATGCCCTCTCCCAAAGAGCCATGGAGAAAGTCTTCCCAATGAGGCATCGAAAAAGTAAATTCCCACAAAATTCATCTCAGACATCTTTAAGTTATTCCCATACTATATATACATTCCAAAATGTGTAAAGGAAATAGCACCAGAGGAAATGAATGAGCACACAGTTGTACAGACAACTGTGATAAAGAAACATATCAAGAGTGATTTTCAAATAATAATACAATAAGAGCAACTGAATGCCGTCCTTATATCTTAAAATTTCCCTGAGATTTACTGAGGGATAATGGAGTAACAATAATCATATAAATTTAAGGTGTACAATGTGAAGTTTTGATACTGTATGTTTGTGAAGTCTTACTTTTATTTTTTTAATGAAAACTGAAGGAAACTCCAATTCTGCATCCCTTATAGAACCAAACTACTAAAACATCCATTGATTCAGTAAATAGTTAAGTATCACCACAGGAAAGAAAAGTATGTTGGAGCTTAAGAGATTAGGTCACTTTATTTTCATCTTCCAGCTTCCTCATCTTCAGGTTCTGCTTTTTTTCTCTCCCTTTTATAACACAATCCATTTGAGTTCACACATGACAGTTGGTGAAGTGACAAACAAAAGTGCACATATTTTATTGAAGGCAGAAAAAGTTATGGATCAAACATAATTAGGAATATTATCAAAGTAATCTGTTTTAATACATGTACTTGAAGTACTTGTGGGACACTATTACCATACAAACATGCAGATTATAGCTAACATCATTGAACATGTACCAGACATTTTGCTTATACTAACCCATTTCATCTTGACGACAAAGCAATAAGGTTGATATCAGTATTATTCCCGTCTTACTGATAAGGAAGCTATGGCCCAAAGTGACCAAGTAACATGCCCAAGCCACACAGCCCCACAGTAAGTTCTACTAAAGGGATGTGAAGCTGGCAGTTGGGCTCTGAGACCCAAGACTATTCTGCTCTGCCATGTTTACTGTGCTCAACAGATAACGCATAGACACTGTAGAATGATCTGTGTGGAAATGAGAAGGGGAAATAGAAAAATGGGAAGCATAAGAACTGCAGAAAAGATACCACAGTATATTACATTCTGTGGTTGAATTGATCTAAATTATATTTTTACATTGTTAGTTTTTTGTTATGGGAAAATGATAGACCATAAGTAAAAATGACATTATTTCCAAATGTCCAAATATTATTCTTAATATTTAAAGGCAGAAACAAATTAACAAACTATTGTTTTCCCCTAGGCATCTGTAACTTCTATGTTTTATAAAATGATTGTATTTTAAAATATAATAATATGTAAAGTGCTACTTTACTGTTAAGAAATCACAAACCAATACCCATCAATATATAAGTGATTAAATATAGTGTGGTCCATTAAATAAAGTGTTGTCCAACAAAGTAGTGATGTAGGCCACAGTATGGATGAACTATGAAAACATTGTAAGTGAAAGAAGTCAGACACAAAAGACCAGATGTCATATAGTTCCTTCCACATGAAATACCCATAATAGTTATATCTATAGGACAGAAAACAGAATAAAACTTGCCAAGGGCTGGGTGAAATTAAGGGAAAATGGGAAGTGACAGTAAATCGAAATGGAGCAATGCAAACATCCTAAAACTGTGGTGTTAACACAACTACGTGAACATATTAAAAACCACTGAACAGGACACTTTGGATGGGTAAACTATATATAGTATGTGCAATATTTTATCCATAAAGTCATAATATTGTAAAACAAATCACATAACAACACTTGAAAAGGGGTATATGGTCTACTTCATGTGTAGTGTTCTCTTAATTTCACATGTAAACACTTTTCATATAGCTATCAAATCAGGTATATGACAAGGTAAAAGCAGAAGAGCTTTAAATAAAGTAAAAAGTTGGGTAATAATGAAATTTGATGAACCAAAGCCTTTGCTGAGAAATCAGAAGTTATTTGAATTACAAGATAAAGTGCTGGTTTTCACAGAAAAGTTCAGTTCCTCTATAGTTATTACAAAGGGAAAAAAATGAATAAAGATACAGAGAATTAAAATAAAATATAAAATAGACCATAGTAGAGCTGGGGGAAAAAGTCAACTTTTTTTCCTTAAATAATTTTTTTGTTTTAGTATTTTTTTTTAGTTGTCAAAGGATTTTTTATTTTATTTATTTATATGTGGTGCTGAGTATCCAACCCAGGGCCTCACACATGCCAGGCAAGTGCTCTACCACTGAGCCACAACTTAGCCCAAAAAGTCATCTTAAAGAGACCCAAGGACACATGCCAAAGCAAAACTGAACGGTGATATAAACAGTTACAGAAAGATCCGTCTTCTCAGGAAAAAAAGGGACTACTTACTTAGCACTTATTAGGTGCCAGAATCTGAACTTGGTCAGTTATACTGAAAAATGAAGGTCTGAGAAATCAACCCTGATACTGCCCTTTCAAACTGTCTTGGGGAAGAGGCATCAGGGGGGCAGACTCATGCAGAAGTGTCATTACTACTGAGTAGACAGTCAGGCAACTGAGTTGTTGCTGCACCATGAATCATCCAGTCTGTTCCCCTTCATCTCATCCCATGACATCAGGCACCTTCTAACTGACCTCTGGCTTCCAAAAAGTGGACAAGCACATATGCATAACAAAACTAGAGGACTACCAAAAAAAAAAAAAAACATAGAGCAACTGAGGTGATTGCATCTACACAGGGTCTGAAAGAATATATACATACTAAGCTATCAAGCATCATTATCTTATGAGGTGGGATCAGATACATATTTGAACTGGATTTTTTTTTTAAACCCACATTACTTATCTATTAAGAGTGAATAAAGGGCTGGGGGTATAGCTCAGTGGTATAGTGCTTGCCTCGCACGTGCAAGGTTCTGGATTCAATCCTCAAATACTAACAAAAATAAAAGAGAGAGAGAGAGAGAAAATAAAATAATTCTCAATAATGATTTGGTTTTATCTTCATGCTAGCCAAGCTGACAAAATTTTTCTATTCTGTATGTCAGCTAAATCTTCAATAAATTAGGCTTCTGGGTTGACACATGTCTTCTGATGCTGTTTTACATGAATCTACTATTAACAGAAGGATGCACACTAAATGTACTAGCAAAATTATAGCCTCCAAAGCCCCAGGGTTTAATGAGTTGTAAGGTCAAGGATCCTTAGTAAAGTCTCTTGGCAGCTGTCAGCTGGCACTCCCTGGTAAAACCTGAACCACACCAACTACTCTCCATTCAAACGCTAAAGGCAGAAAATATTTAAGACTATAATTTAGAACACAGCTAGAGAACCTCCCCCAGCATTTACAAACAGGCAACTCCTGGACCTGCAGACCAGGCTTAGTCAGCTAACTTTGAAAGCAAAGAGGTTATATTTCTCCATAGTCAACCTCCAACACCATCTCTCTGCCCCTGAATAGACCAAAACCAGCGAGGAAGCCCCAGGAAAAGGACAGAGCTGAGTTTAGCCTGGCCCCAGGATTTAGCTCCTAAATCCACCTACACCCTTATCCGCTGCCTGGAGTCTGAAGCTAAAGATCATAGCACCCTGCAGCCATGGGCACTGAATAGTAGGCAAAAAGTTCAGCAGAAAGCAGCTGGCCTTCAGCTACCCCAAGAATGACCAGCTGGTTATGTCCAAGTGACTACCGAGTGTGAGGACAATAGTCACTAAGTCTCCAAGTCCTACTTCTTGGTAAAAGTCAACCATTGAAAATCAAGTTCAAGACCCAATCAATTATTTAAGTCTAAATCAGAAAAGAAAAAAACACAGAAGATTGAAATATCAAATTAACAGCTTGACTAGAAGACAATTACAATCCTTTCTAACCTTGAAATTCAGTGATTTCAATCGGTGATGGCAGGAAAATACACGGCCACATCAGAAGCTGAAGTAATGAAAACCAGCTAAAGATCCACAAAATGATTAAAGGAAAACAAGAAAAAGACTAAAAACACCCAAATCAGTGAGGAGAACACTGAATCATCAAATTAATTCCCCTGTAAATGACTGATAACTAAACAAGTTCTGAACAAAAAACTGACAAAGAAAAATGAATATTAATGGATCAAACTGGAATAAATAAATGTTTTAAAAACAACCATCTGTAAATCTGCACACCCAATGAGTCATTTAAAACATTCCACTCTTAAGAAACCATTCTTGACCATCTCCAAAGCTAGATCCCAAGCTCAGACAGACCTTAACAGATCTGTATGCAATTCTAGCAATCCACCCATACCTTGCCCACAAGTCAACCCTCTAAGTATATGTTACAGGTACTTTTGTCATAATGCAAGATTAATCTTCAATAAACCCTTAAAAGTAACTACTTTTCCCCCCTCTTTCCTCTCTGTACCTCTATCCCAGCCCACCCCAATTGGTTCTCTCTGTACTCCCGAAAATTATGATTCTCAATCATAGCCTCCAAATAACTACACAACTCCTAATAACATGGCTCTCATATTCAAAGTTTTCACATCTCTGAAATCCAACTAAATCCTTCTTCTTTCCACAAAGTTGCTCTAAGAATAAACTAATCTTCCCTTAGAACTGAAGATAAGACCACAAGGGAACAACCCATCCTAAGAGGGCACAAACAAGAGGGGGTTACCAAAGGAGCAGCTAGTAGTCATTCACTATGGAAAAGAAGAGCCCTTGATAGAAGCCCTACCTCAACAAACATGACACAGGCTCCAAGGCTCCATAGCCAAAAAACCTCCCTTCCTGACAATATGGTGACTTTCTGGTGACTGTGAGGCAACTCCTGTAATACAGGTTATCCCCCTGGGTCACTTTTTCCAGATAATCCTTCAAGCTCCTTCACAGTCACTCCCCCACAACTAATCTTTCTGGAGATCACACTTGTGAAAACTATTATAGGCAATAATTTAAAAAGGTCAAAAGGAGAGTTAAAAACGGGATGAGAATATAAACATGCAAAGAGGAAAAGAGTGAAACACATGTACCGCTCCCAAGAGTATTAAGCGTTTGCTCCCAAGAATATTAGGGGTTTCAGAAAAAACTACCAGAGAAACCTCTCTGCTCTGATCCCACTGTTCTTTTTCTGCTATGCATTTGCTTATAGCAACACCTCCGCCTCAGTCCGTACAATGATGTATGATGGTCCCTGAAAGGGTTGCTGTGAAGGTAAGCCCCAGCCACCCCACAGGCTCCCTCCACTCAGACATGTGGCTCCCTACCAAGTGCTCTTCAGGGTGACACTGGACATTTTATCTCTACTATCTCTACCTTAGGTTTCCTGGGAAGATAGCTTCAAGCAGCAATGTGATTTGGCCTGTGAGCCAGCTTACCTCTGTGACCAGGTGATCTCGAGGTGGCTTCTCAGCATGCTCTGCCACTCATGTGCTGCAGTCAGTTTGTGAGCACCAACTGTGCACGATTCTGTGCCAACTCCTGCTCTTGAACTTGAAGTTGCTCACTTGAAATCAGTCACGGTGGGAGCATTTACATCAGGGAAATCAGCAAATGTGGGTATTTTTTTTTTTTTTTTCCCACAGAGAGCTGGTTGTGAAATGAGCCGTGTGCCTCAGTTTGTCATCTGATTTCTGAGTTTTTAGAAATATAGTTTGGCACAGCCAAACTGATTTGACTTTAGACCTTTCCTCACTGCTTTTAAGCTCTTCAGCTATTTGATATTGTCCTCATCTTCTTGTTTATGGTTTCATGGAATTTATTTTGATATAGTGGGAGCTGTCCCACATAATACCTAATCAATGATCTGTTGATTCAGAATGGCATCTTATATTTATACTACGTCTATGTGTCAACTATAATCTTCCAGGAACCTACTAAAATTTTCTAGTTGATTTTCTTGGTTTTTATGGTTTATCTCCTTCCCAATCATTATACTTACTTTGGTTTTATGGTCTACTGCACTAGTCAGATCTTTTAGAACAATGTTAATGATGATAGAAGGCTTAGGTAATTACATTCCTAATGTAAACAGAAAATTCTCTATTTGTCATTGTCAAGTGTGACATTAGCTTCTAAACAAGTAGTTCTTATTAAAGACGTACTTTTTACTTTCTAGTCTTTAAATGATTTTTTAAAGAAATAAATGCTGGATTTGAGCATACTGTTAAATTGATTTTAGGGTGTTTCTTACTAAATTCCTATTTAATTAAAAAAAAATTTCCAGACTATTTAAAGAAGGAGATCTGAATTTGGTTCTAGCTATAGGTCCAATAAGGAGCCCCAGGACAGCAGGACAGTCTGCTCTGCCATACTGTGCTTCCTGGATGAGTATTACACACATGACTGGCAAACACATGAATGAATGGCATCTGTAGAATGGAGAGGTCACATCAGCTCATATGTGATTTTTCTCCCTAGCATGTAATACTTTCAAGCTGAGAGGCTTAGCAATAAAAGACAATCTCGAGGAAAAAAGAAAACTGAAAATCAACAGAAGTGACTTACTTTGGCCCAACCAGTGACTGATTCTGTGACTTCAAACCACTACACTTCCCTTCTTTTAAGTTATCTGACAAAGCTATGAATGCAGATGAGGAAGCAGACAGGCATTCTTCCCTATATTAAAACAATGGATTAAGAAGGCTATATGCTGAATCGGCTTTTTACTTTTCAAAAAAAAAATGGTCTCTTTAGAAGGAAGATATTTTTGTCAAAGAAAGCATGAGCCCCAGAATTTAAGGCTACACAGAACTTCTTGACTGTGACACCAGGTAAACACCAACAGTTAACTGTGTCTTTTTTTTGTTGTTGTTTTGTTTATTGGTACTGTTATTAGAACTTCTTGGTTAAAGTTCCTCAGTTTTCAGTTTTCTATCCTATCTCTATTTTCCACATCAGCCCTGCTGTTTTCAGTGCCTGATTTTGCAAACGTGGGGTAATTTTGTTTTAAGTTATTTCTGAGGTTTCAGCTTTGTTTTGCTTTCATTTGCATGATTTTTTTTTTCCAGGTTTCCCTACTAGGTGTGGCAGCAGAAACATCTGTATTCATCACTAAACCACTGGGTCTAATGCTACCTAATACCAAAGTGCAGCCTATCGGAGCTCTGAAGTTTTTAATCCAGTTAGCAAACAAACATGAGTACTTACCACCAAGGAATTTAAGATACTTGATTCAGACACTGAAAAGTTTAAATCATTAATCCAAGAAAGAGTGGCTGTAGAGAAGAACAGGAGGTGTAAATTTCGGAAGTGTATTCCTGAGACAAGGCTGACCACCCCCAGCCTCCTCCCTCTTGTTCATGATGCACAACGGCTTTCCCCATCAGGAAAACAGTGATTCCACCTTCTCAGGATCAAAACCCTGACTGCCACTTTCTCACAGCATATGTCCAATTCATCAGGAAATGCTAATGGCTCTGTCTTCCAAAAACTATGAGAATCCAACCGCTGTTCACTGCCTGTCTGCTGCGACCACCCAGGTTCAGGCCACCATTACTTCTCACCTGTCACTACAGTAGCCTTCCATCAGCTTCTACCCACGACGCTCTAGCACTAGTTTCAATAAAGTGAGACTCATGATCAGAAAGCCAGAGCACACTGCTCCTCTGTTTAATGTCTTCCTGCCTTGCTCAGAGCAAATGCCAAAGTTTTTATGATTTACAACATCCTCAGTGTTCTGGTGCCAACCACCTCTGACCTAGTCCCTTCCTTCCACTACTTCATCCACTCTGGCTTTCCTGCTACCCCTTTGGCCTCTCTGGATATTTTTGCAGTTGTTGTCCTCTCTGCCTGGAATATTCCTTTTCTGGATATCTACCAGGCTTGCCCCTTCACTTCAGGGAGGGTTTTCCTGAATAGTCTGCAAACACATACACACATACGACACCCCTTCCCTAACTTACTTTTCTTCACAGCAGTACAGATTGTTATCTGCTATACATTTTACTGAAACTTGGTGTTCTGTGCTGTATCCCCAGTACCTGGAATAGTCCCTGGCTAGACATGCTCAGTTCTACTTACTGAATCAATGTTCGCTGCATGAGGTGATGAAGTGACAGATGGAGATTGTGACTCGAGGCTATCACCTTAATCATCACAAATTCAAGAAATATTTGGAAGACGATGAAGTGGTGCACAGAAGCTGACTTTATTTTAATGCAGTGATATGGCTAAGTTGTGAAAACTTGTTCAAGAGATTTATTGAACTGCTTCCTCGGTTCAAGGACACTTGGAATTAAAGGGTTTTGAGTGGCTCAACTGGTCAGACCCCCTGGCAACTCACAAGATTGTTGTCCTAGGATGTGACATGATATCTGAACACACCAAAACTGAAACTACAGGAGGAAAAAAACAGGGGCACTCTGGACAAGATCAATGAAATACCAGCATTCTGACTCCAACTGGAGGCGCGAACAGAGTAAGTGGAGGCTGTGCTTGTTTTCCATAACTGACCACGCCGACTTCAAAGACTAGAGAATACTTCCTAGAAATCAGCTTCAAAAGGTCACTAATTTGGGCTGGGGAGATCGCTCAGTCGGTAGAGTGCTTGCCTTGCAAGCCCAAGGCCCTGGGTTCGATCCCCAGCACCGCAAAAGAAAAAAAAAAAAAAAAGTCACTAATTTTTTGCAAAAAGGACTGGTGCTTCCACTGTGTTTGCCTCTGAGGTATATCTTTAGGGACAGGACTGAATTACCAACCATTTTTCCCACTGGCATGATGCACTTTTTCATAAACAAAATATTAGAGCTGAAGGCAAAATTCGGACAATATTCCTGCCATTCTGAAGCTGAGTTTACAAAGTATAGGGCTTTCCACTACCTTAAAACTGCTCTTCAATTTTGGAATGCATTTACAATCTTCGACACTGTTTAACACATTTCTTTCACGAAATCAAAGCTGGAGCTATCATCTGTGAGGTAAACCTAGAGTCATGACAAATTGAGATACGCCAAGCTAATAATATACCCTAAAGTCATGCAATATGGTTGCTTCTTAAAATGCCACTTTCCTATCACTAGATCAATAATGCTACGTGACAGGTCCAGACCTTTAGCTTTGTATTTTGGGGAAAACAAGCTTATTAAATTATTTTTCAAACTGATTTTTAATTAATTTTGAAAACATAATATCACAGATCTGTTTTACATCATTATTAAGAAATTAGACATCACATGGCCCCACATGTGGGGACTTTGAATTAAACAATTCATTATTTAAAAAGCATAGGTGCATACTTTTCAATACTTATGAAAGATAAGAAATGCCTGAGAACTGTCACAGGATGGAAGAGTTAACTAAGGAGATACGATGGCTAAATGCACTGAGGGATCCTGTCACAGAAAAAGGATGATAGTGAAACAACTAGAAAAACCTGAGTAACATCTGTAGTTTTGTGAATGATATACCACTGTTAATTTCTTAGTTTTGATAAATGTACTAGTCATGGAAGATGCTATGATTATAAGAAGTTGAATGAAGGGTAAGAGAACACTGTGTACTCCTTTTCAGAAGTCTAACCTTTCAAAATAAATATTAAACCACAACAAAATTTTAGGCATTTTTAGAGTGATAAATTAAAGAAAAAAGCAAGACAATGTCATAAAGTTGCTGTTATTTAAAGTTATTAACACAGAAAAAAGAAAGGCTATAGAAATCTGGAAATTCAGGTCCTTTCAATAGGCGCATTTCCAAAAACGGACGAAATGAACAACAAAATCTTCCATTTATCACAACAAAATATAAACAGACTCAAACACAAATAAAGGCATATCACCTCAAAATAATAATAGTGACCACACCTATATAGACTTGAAATTATATAAAGAAGAGAGTAAACCATTATTTAACTAATACTGGGTATGAAGAACATTCTAAAGGAAGGGATTTAAAGTATATAGTGATTATCTCTATTTGTTGAAATTAGCAGGTTGGTCGGCTTTTCAGTACTGTGACTGAGATATCTGACAAAAACAACTTAGGGGAGGAAAAGTTTATTTTGCGTCTACAGTTTCAGAAGGCCAGTCCATGCTCAGCAGACTCCATTGTTCTGGGCCTGAGATGGGGCAGAATATCATGGCAGAAGGGCATGGTAGAAGAAAGATACTCCATTCATGGCAGACAGGAGGTAGAGTCCAAAGAAGCAGAGAAAGAAAGCAAGGAGCCAGGCAAAATATAATCACCAAAAGCATGCCCCCAGTGACCTACTTCCCCCAGCCACGCTCCACCTGCCTACAGTTAGCGCCCAATGAGTCCATTCAAATTGTCAATCCACCAAATGGATTAATCCACCAAGTAGGTTATAGCTTTCATAATCTAATCATCTCACCTCTAAACATTTCTACACTATCACATGACCTTTTGGGAGACATCTCATATTCAAACCATAACAACTACGAGCGATTTTTTTATTAAACTTTACAATGAACATATAAACATTGTATAATGTGAACATTTTGCTATTAGTGCACGTGATCTGGAGCTGAAATAATGGGTGGCCATGTCTATTCCTGCAAGCTCCCTCTCTGTCCCTACCACTCTGGGTTGGTTTGTACTCTTCTTATCAGTACCCCCCATTTCTGCATCATTGCCAGTCCCCTAGATCCCTACACTCATCCTCACTCTACTTTTTCCATTCTTATAAGTTTTTTTCCTAAAATTCAGGTTTTAACGTATCACTTCTCTATCAAAACAAAGCTACACCTAAACCAAAACACTAATAGCTCTTCCCATTGTCTAAAGGAGGAGAAAATAGCATTCTGAGGGTGAAAGGATTCACTGAAGTCATAATTTCTAATCTACTTTTTAAAGCTTAGCATACTATGTCCACTGTATTTAGTCCCCAAAGACTAAACTCTTCTATAAACTCCAGGCTTCTACCCTCCAGGCTTCCTCTAGGTCTTTGTTCAAGTTCCTTCCTCATTTAAAAAAAAAAAAAAATTAATTATTTTGGCTAACATTTACTGAGGGCTTAATGTGCTAGGCACAATGCTAAAAGATTCATATACCTTTTTTAAAAAATTATTCCTATAGTCTTCTCACCAACCCTAGGGGTATTGCTGCTAAATGAGGAAAGGTTAGCTAATTTCCCCACGGTTACTTGACTAGTAAGTGTTGATGTAAGAACTTGAATCACAATTTCCAAAATCTCCAGAGTCCAAACTCTGAATATCTCTCCAACTTCAGTCCTTTCATTGAGTCTCAGAAGAAATGCTAACTTCCAGTACTGTCCTTAATTCCTCCCATTGAAAATGATTATCTCCTCCCTGGACCCATATGTCGATTTAATTTCCTTCTATAGATCTTATTTCATCCTGCCTCTTCTATAGGCAACAATGTATACATTGGCACTGCCCAAGTGCTTTGAGGACAGTTAAATTATTATCCTGAACAACTGGAAGCATGATGCCTTGAATAGGGTAGCCCTACAAATGAATAATGGTCAAAAAAGATCCTCATATTTGGGGGAAATCAGACTTATAGTCAATTCTCTCAGTTGTTAACAACAACAAAATCTGAATTAGACACAAAGAATTTCAGCATGCACCAAGGCATAGTACAAAGAGCACAGGTTTTGAAGTTCCCAACCCTGTTCTACTTCAAAGAAGCTACTATATAACCTCAGGGCAACTCATTTAATCAATGCTATGCATGCCTTAATTTCCTCACCTGTGACAGGTGTGAGGCTAACCATAACATATGTAAAATACATAGCACTACACAGAGCAAAGTCAATGCTTGGCAAGTAGTCAAGTGCTACTGTTCTTTAGTTTAATAATATGTTAATTCTAGGCATGAGAACTTGTTTCGTGATCAGCGTGGAATAAAGAGGAAGGCTTCCTGAAAGGAGGGAATATGAGCTGACTCATCAGGACAGAATTTGGATAGAAGGGAGAAAAATTCCAAACAAGGACAACATCATAATTAAAAGCAGTGAAGCAGGAGTGAAGATGCTGGTTCAAAAAGGCCAGTACGCCTCCAATACAGTTCTTGCTCAGTGATCAAGACCTGATGAACTAACTGGAGGGCCGAGTCTAGAGGAAATTTTGAGTATAATGTTGGTATAAAAGATATATTGCAAAATAGAAGTGGAAAAGGAGAAGCTTGATATTGCTTAAAGGAAATGTCCAGTAAGATGCAAATCAGTGGTTTGCCTAATAAATGAATGAATAAGAATTTGCTATAATGAGCATAAGCAAATCTTATTGAACACACCCTTTGTTTTTACACTCTTTATTGTTGTTATTAGCTTTATTCACTATTTCTGTCTCTGATTTCAGGGTTAGTATTTCTACCCTTCCCTGTATTTAAGCACCATGAAGCATATTTATATGCATACAGAAATAACGACACAGAGAAGTATCATAGTCATGAACATGTGACTATGTGGGTGTGGATAAAAAGCAGAAGACAACAGAGCTGAGGGTTCCTTGTAACTTAAAAATGCTGTTTGATCTCTGAAGAGCTTGAGAGCAAGGGAAAGTAATTTATTATTAATAATACTAAGAACAAAAAAATTTAGACACATATTGTTGAGGAAAAAAACAAAAATAGTAATTTTAGAGTAATTAGCCAAACTGGTTAATGAACTATGATAGGATATGTATAAAGATACGAACTACCACTGCTCTGTGACTGCAGATAAAGAAACAGACAACATGCCCAGAACACAACACTTGCTAGCAATGGACTCAGATTCCTATTGCTTGAATGAAATTCACTTAGTTGCAATTTTACACAAATCATCTACCATGAAATGGTATATGAGCCCAGCATCCTAGGTATACATATAGATTTTTCAAATCAATGGGCACCTGTTCAACTGGACTTGGAGAAACAAAAAAGGAAAAATGTAGCTCACACAAATTCATAAAAGCAGAATGTAGTCCATTCAGCTCACAGTCCACATTAACCATGTTGACAATAAGGAATAACCCCCCCACCCAATTTATCAAGACTGTATGTCCTAGAAATAAATGTTAGTAATTCTTCCTCTAATCAAAACTAACTCTTACCCTAACCACAATCATCAGTCAACAGCAATAATTTAAGCCAAATAGAGAAATCTCCTTCAAGAATTACAATGTCACTATTGAAAATGTATGAAAATTAAGACATGTTGAATGAAACAAAATATGCAATGTGTTACAAAGTATTTGTTTTTTCTTTTCCTATCTACTTTCATGCATGTATCACAAGAAGGCCTACAGGCTTTGAATTTGCTTTTGTCCTTTATCGAATGGAGAAAGTCCACTTTCTGCACAAATTGTATTTTTTCCCCACTGGCCTCTAGGCCATTCATCATTAAGTGAAATTTGGGGTACTTAAAAAATAAAGGAAAGAAAATAACAGGATCTGTGCTGTAATTTCAATTGCTTACCAGCTAAACATTCTTAGCCCTTTAACCTCTAAGAGTTAGTTTTCTCATCTGTAAACAGGCTATACCTAATACATAAGGTCACTCTTAGGGATATCCTGATTTTTCTGCACTAGGGTACAGCCAGTTCTTTCACTGAAAGGAGGTACATAGGATGCCTCTGTACAAGACTGCACTGAAGATTATGAAAATATTACTGTTCAATCAAAAAACAGGAACTTAAGAGATACTGAGGAAGCGAAATATCTTCCAAATTCTGATTGATCCTGGTACTGCTTGTTGTAATGATTACATATTATAAATGAGGAAAGTGATGTGGGAGATACAAAGACAAAAAATGAATATCCACAATACAGACTCTTATATGCAATAACAATTATATATTTCCTTTCTTAAATTAATTCAATAGAAAAACTCTAGTCTTCTAGATTAGGAAAATTAAACCTTCTTATCAGAATTCAACTGAACTCAACATCGAACATCTATCATGCATAAGCTTATTCTATAAGGTGCTGCTTATAAGCTTATTCTATGAGTCTGGGGCATAAAAATAGTCCCAACGCCCTCAACTAACAAATATGTAAAGCAGAACAATGTAATTCCTGCACCAGAAATATAAAAATATTACAAGACCAGAGTACAAACACCCATAATCCCAAACCTAGCACACTGAAGGTCAGCCTACCTTCTGGCCAGACCTCACTAAAGACAAGCACTTCAGCTACCCCAAACTACTTCGGTCAAACAAAACATGCATTTCAAGCACCTAAGTTTTTGCTTGTACCATTTTCACAGGATAGAGTTCCTTTACCTGTGTCCCACTCAAGTTAATCATCATCCTTCAAGGCCCATTTCCATTCCTTTTCTCTCACGAAGCCTTTCCCAAACATCAGAATTAAGGTGGGAGATGTGGGGGCAGTGGTGGGGGAGAGGAAAAAAAAAAAAAAAAAAAAACAGAATACAGAGGAAGAAAAATAATGTACCAGAAGAGCTATAAGAGAATTAGGAGACTATGAAACTAAGGATTATCAGACCTTTGTAGAAAACCACCATGCCATGCTACACTGAAAATTAACAAGCCCAACAAGGTCCAATAGGAGGAATCCAAGAGGTGAGAGAAAGTCAGTCAAGACTACAGGGATAACAAGAAAACTAGCAGCAGAAATTTGAGCAATGTGCCCAGGAATTAGAAAACAGAAGAACTTTGAGCCACAGTTGGTCTTTTCATCTATTATTCCAATAGGAACATGAAGCATGTAAAAAATTAACCACTGTTTACAAAGATGGCATCAAAGAACAGAATTCAATTTGTACAGTTTTAAGACACTGCAAAGATTAAGCACTTAACTCTGGCAGGGAGAACATAGGTAAACCTGGAAGAATACCCATGCCCAGAAACTGACCCATCTTATCCAAAGGGTTTTGAACTGAAAATAGAGGGGCAGAAAGAAACAATTAGAACTGGTACCACACAGCATCAACCATTCAACACTGACCATCTCCTGGGTGCCAGGCTCCCTCTCACAATGGGAATATAGCAGACAAGAAAACAGAAAAAATCCCTGACTTTATGGAACGTATGGAAGGAGAGGGCCCATAAAAATATGCAAATGATTACAAGTGGTGATCCACTTAAAGAAAAACACAATCAAGCAAGGATAAGGAAAATGACAGGGGAGGGGCAAAGGGCTGCTGCAGAACTGAGGGGCAAGTCTAGCAGAGCTGAGGAGAGCCAGATGGAGAGGAAGGCGCTGAGACAGGAAGGATCTCCCCTTGACTGAAAACTGAGAACTGGGCCAGAACATCATAAATGAGAAGAGTGGCAGGGGTGGGAGAGGGGCTTGTGAAGAGGAAGACAAGGCAGATTCAGGTAGAGAAGAAGTCCAAGTAAGTTTGAAGAAGCCACTGGAGGGAAGAGGACAAAGGGTCTGGGTTACCTTTTGGATCACTCAGCAGCTGTGCGAAGAAAGGACTGCAGGTACCTAAGCACAAAATGGCAGTGACTTGGACGGGGGGGGGGGGGGGGGGGGGGGGGGTGGCAGTGAAATGGGACATGTCAGATATGATACATAAAGAAAAAGCAGACAGTCCTAGAGAAAAGTGTTGGGAAAAGGGACCTTCATATCTGACCTCCAACGTCAATGTAAGAGGATGGTCCTGCCACAGACTTCACAACGAGCACTTCTTCAACCCTTTCCTCCCCGCTGGATGGTGAGCTCCAGGGCAGCAGCTCTACCACCATGCACAGTGCTTGGGACACTAGCAGGTACTCTGAAATTTTTTTTTTCAATACATCTTGATACTTTAACACAAGTACAACTTAACAGACATCACCAAAATTTAGTGGAATGAGACTCAACACTGGTCTGTAAGCACTGAAGTCCAACAGGTGAACAGGTTAAAAAAAAAAAAATGCAGATAGAACCTCAAGATGTTTCAAATAAATAAGCCTATCAAAACATTTACTACATGTTTTCCACATGCTAACAGGCAATGCTCCAAAAACACAGAGATGAAACACTGCCTCTCCTGTCTCCCAGGGAAAAGGTTACATCCGGGTAGTTCAGACAAGTTGCATGTCCATGCCCCAAGAGGACTTGTGCAAAGAAGTCTGCTGAGCAGCTGCCCACAGCCCTCAAGCAACAGTACAGAACCAGAGCAATACACCACTGAGAAACACGGCAGTATCCCCATTTTCAAAAAGCGAGGAAGAGTGAATGTCACCCACTTTGTGATGGAGCATCGCTTCAATTCTGGGTGGAGTTTTAGAATAGAACATCAAAGGGAGGGTTTGTGGGCACTTACAAAAGAAAAAGGTGTGGACACAGTGGTGCACACCTGTAATCCCAGCTACTCTGGATGCTGAGATGGGAGGATCAAGTTTGAAGCCAGCCTGGACAACTTTAAAAAAAAAGAAAAGGTAACAAGTAAGAGCCAGCACGTGTACCTGAGCAAGCTATTCCTGCTAACCGCACATCCTTTCTTCACAGTTAGGAGAGAAGACAGGGAAACACAAGATATAACTGAATTTTATTAAAATCTGTCCATACTACTTTAAAGATCTCTGAGAACAAGATGGGAGGAATAGACTAAAATAAGGGTCAAGTATATGTGGAAGTGCTAGAATGGTTCTGAGAAAAGAGCTGACCTGCCAAAGAAAGTGACCACCTAAAAAAGAGGTATTGAAAGGAAATGAAAAATAGTGGTTAACTATAAAATAAAATAACAAATAATGTTGAGGCCCAAGAATACTGACCATAGGGTTTCTCAAGGAAATAGACCAGCCAGACCACCCTACAGTGAATAGCACAATCAGCAGCTCTTCCCCCACCAATAAATACAAAGACATAAATGGCGTGCTGACCCAATTATCAGAGAGAAAAGCTTGAAAAAGGAATAGCAAATTCACTGGATAATGACTAGATAACACAACTGGAATTCTAAAAGCTCATGAAAGTCTAGAAAACTGGGCAAAATCAACAGTTCTAAATTTCCTAGGGAAAAATTAAAGTTTTGTACTCAGGTTTTAAATAACTGACATTATGAAACACCAGCACAGGAGGAAAAAGTTGGCTTAGGGCTGCTAGTGGACAGCTAGCTGATGTAAGTGAAGTGAGTGAGCAGGCTAATTGAACCACTGGCAACATTAAAATCCAGAAGCACAGACGGCTTACCTCTAATCAAGCAGGGTTTTGTGTACCACACTTTAAGAAGACTGTTAACTAGAACTCATGTAGGTGAGAGGCTTCAATATACTTAAACAATGACTAACTGGACATATACACTGAACTCTCCTCCCTTCCAAAACTCCACTGAAATGATAATAAAGGAATTTAAAATAGTTGCAATTGGGAAGTCCCCAGGAGAGAATAAATTGACTTAGGAGATTCCAAATGCAGAATTCTGAGCCAATAGTAGGAAAACACAGGAAGCCAACCAAGTTATGTCACCCACCTCCCCCCAAACTCAGGAATTACAGAGACAACATATCTCTACAACTGGAGGTGCCAATGGGCTAAGAATAGGAGAACCCATTGAAAGGTTGCTTAAGAGCAGACAGATCCCTGAACAGTTGGGAAATGAGCTGCCCGAGTCTACCCGGAGAACTGCACCACAGAGAGCTACCACACAGAACGCGAAAGGATTAAGTGGAAGTTTACATGTTGAACACCGAGACCAACCCCTATCCCAACTTCTTGCCTTGTTTGGGTCTCAGAATTCTGGCAGTCAGATAATACGTGCTAGGAGACCAAAAACAGATTTCTTCGGAGAAACCTGGCCAATTCAAGAGTAAAGTCCAAATGATACTAACACGGTTTCCCAAGGAAACCGGCCAGCAAAGCTATCCCATTGTAAACCTCACAGTCAACAATCTCATTCTCAAATAATACAATGCTTTCAAACAACCTTGAGAGCCCTGTCCTTAAATAATGAGCAGACAGCTAAGGATCACCAGACACTTAAGGAATTCTTCGGTGTGAGTGGCAGAGACTTCAGAAGAAAAATGACTAGGGAGAACAAGATGACACAAACACAGACAGAAGTGAACCTAAAACAAATGCACACGTCTATCCAAAGATAAGAACACGTGACGCAAAAACAACAAAAAAGAATACT
The DNA here is from genome assembly GCF_902686445.1 of Sciurus carolinensis. NCBI lineage: Eukaryota > Metazoa > Chordata > Mammalia > Rodentia > Sciuridae > Sciurus > Sciurus carolinensis. The sequence continues at coordinate 27,503,560 of NC_062226.1, forward strand.
GAGGAGAATGAAAAAATACCCTATAAAATTAAGAAATCATAGTAGAAATAAAAATTCATTAGAAATACTGAAAGATAAACTAAGAAATGGAGTAAAGACGAGGTGTTCAAAATGGAAGAAAACATAAGGAAGTAAAGGAATAGGAGGAACATATGGGAAGAAATCAGAAAGAATTCAGGAAAAAAAAATGTTGGGAACTACAAAACATAAATCTCCAGAGTTAAAGAGCCCACACAGTGTCCACCATAATGGGTAAAAATAAATCCACATAAGGTACCTACTGAAAAATGTCAGAATGGAGGTTACAGAAAAAGGTTCAGAGAGAACAAAACAAATAGAATACAAAGAATCAAGAATCAGAATGCAAGACTTCAATAGCTACCAGAGAAGCTAAAAGACAGTGAAATGATAACTTAAAATTATGAGGGAAACGAATTTCCAACCTAGAATTCTATATCTACATAAAAGCTATATATGTATGAGGTAAGAATAAAAACAGGTAAGGGGTCAAAAAGTTTACCACATGTTCCCTTCTGAGGAAGCTACTAAAGGAGGTACTCTGCCAAATCATGGGAATACACCAAGAAAGAAAACACTGGGACAGAACACTGCTGAAAGAAATCAAAGAAGGCTTACATAAATGGAAAACCATACCACACGCCAACTGGAAGACTCAAAATTCTTTGACAATTCTTTCGTAATTGATGTAAGCTTTCAATGCAAGTCAAATCAAAATCCCAGTAGGACTTCTGTAGATGATCATAAGCTGATTCTAAAATGTGAATGGAAAGGCAAAGGAACTACAATAGCCAAAATAATTTCAAAAAAGATGAAAAAAGTTAAAGCACTCACTTACCTGATTTCAATAATACCATAAAACCACAATCACCAAGACCACCATGTGGCATTAGTGTTAAGACAAACAGATCAAGGAAACAAGAAGTTCAGAAATAATCCTACATATGTATGGCTCATAGTTGAAAAAGGTATTCAATGGAAAACGTCTTTTTCGACAAAGCATACTAGAATAATTAGACATCCATATGCAAAAAACAAGCTAACAACAACTTATAGCTTGAACCTTATACAAAAATGAATTCAAATTACATCACATACAAAAATTAACTATTCAACCATAGATGTAAGTGTAAAATGGATTAGAACATTTTTGAAGGAAACACAGGAGAAAATATCTGTGACCTTGAACAGGCAGAGTTCTTAGCTATGACACCAAAAGCACAATCCATTATAAAAAAAGAAAAAGTGATAAGGTGAACTTCATTAAAACTAAAAATGGGGACACTATTAAAAGAAAAACAAGAAACATACTAGAAGAAATATGTACAAGTTGCACATTGGATAAAAAAAACTTGCATATAGACGGTATAAAGAACTCTCAAACTAAACAATAAGAAATTAAACAACCCTATTAAAATTGAGCAAATGATTTAAAAGATACCTCACCAAGTAAGATATGTGAATATCAAATAAGCACATGAAAAGATGTTCCACATCACTGGTCACAAGGAAAAGTGCAAACCACAACCACTCTGAAATTCTACTACACACCTATGGCAGCAACTGAAAAATAAACTGCCAGTACCGAATGCTGAGAGGGACGTGGTGCAACTCAGCGTATATTGCTCATGGGAATACAAAACGGTTCAGTCACTTTGGAAGCAGCTGGGCAGTCTCCTATAAACATTCACTCGCTCTATGCTATAGTTTGAATCAAGAGTGACCCCAAAGGTTCAGGTGGTGAAGACTTGTTCCCAAGCTTGGGAAGCTATTGGGAGGTGATGGAATTGGCAGTGGGAGGTCTTAGGTCATTGGGGTGTGCCCTTGAAGAAGACACTGGGATCCCAGCTTCTTCCTCTGCCTTTCTCTTGCACTTGCAGGCCAGGCGGTGAGTGGTTTGCCCTGCCATACACTTCCACCATGATGTACCTCTTACCACAGGTCTACAGGGACAAATCTGAAAACTAAAATACACCTTTCTCATCTATTTTTTGTCTGATTTATCTCAAGTATTTGATACAGTGACAGAAAGCTAACACACCCAATGACCCAGTAACCCCCCTCCTAGATAGTTACCCAGGAGCAGTAAAACTTTATGTTCCTATAAAAACTTGCATGTACGTGTATATAGCAGCTCTGTTAATAATCACCCTGAACTGGAAACAACCCAAATGTCCTTCAACTGATGAAGAGATAAATTGTACTATATTAATACAATAGAATATTCCTCAGCAATAAAAACAAACTACTGATACATGCAACAACATGGATGAAACCTTAATGCATTATACAGAGGGAAAGAAGGCAAAATCAAAAGGCTGTTAATGTGGCATGACTCCATTTAAATGACCTGGAAAAAGCAAAACTACAGGGACAGAAATAGATCAGTGGTTGCCAGGGGGTGAGAAGGGATCTGATTACAAAAGGGCAGCTTGGGGAAATTTTTAGATGTGACAGAACTGGTCTACATTTTGATGGAGGTGGAGATTCCAAAACTCTATGCATCTGTCAAAGCCTGTAGAACTGAACAACAGAAAACTTCTACTGTGTGTAAGTTAAAAATCAGAATTTTTAAAAGTACCAGATAGTTGATACTCCAATATAAGAAAAACTAAAGGAATCCCAGGTATGATGTGAAGGGAGATCTTAAATTGACAGCTTCGATTAACACAAGTAGGCAAGAGTTTAGAAGTCAATTAGTGGAGTACATAGAAAACTAGGCAAAGAGAAGAACAAGACAACTGTTGTTTCCAAAAGCAACAAATGACAAACCCAAGCTACATGACTCAGCTGTGAGAGCATTTATTAGTCATAATGTAAAGACTGAACATTGATCCAGTCACGACATACCTATGGTGGAAGGATAAGAGCAACCCTCGGTAAGTATGTGTGTGGGGTAGGGGCAGAGGATGGTGTCGTAAGAGAATTTGATCTTTATCTTCCAGAGTGGAAGTCAAAATTAATGTCAAAAACTGAAGAATGAGAATGCAGCCACATAAGCATGTTAGAGAGGGGAAAAGCCAAAAAATTAATATTTTAAAGTGATGGCCTCTGGGTAACAGAAAATGAGGTGTATGATTTTGTTGTTTTAAAAAACAAGCACAAAGAAGTGTTTAAAGCTCTTTAAAATATATGCATGTATAGCTTTTTAATAAAAAGTAAATAAACATCAATGCACAATGAATTTAAAAATCAAAGCCTAAGAGGAGCCCAGAATAGCAAAGGACTCACAGCATGACTTCTAGAAATGGATGTATATACTAAGGGTCTTCAAGTTTAAAACACACACACACACACACACACAAACAGCACACGTTAAAGACTTATTTCAGCTTTTCATTCTGTTCTGGCCCATAGGTACAGAATCAGGACCAACACAAAGTTACATGGACCCAGGGCTCAACAAGCAATAATAAATTTCTAACAACTTAGAATACAGTGAACTGTATCAGGAAGAGTCAGTTCTCTACTGTAGCTGTTTAAGCAGAGCCTGAATAAAATCCATTTACTGGCCATGATATAAAATTCATGATATCTTGGTGGGTTGGTTGTTCTACAACCTCCTATGCCTGTGCCAATGGTACAACTCTTGTGGAAACAGTCCATGCAAAAGCTTCCTCTGGAGCAGTACCATCCTAAAACAGGATTAGAAATGTAGGTGAGTGAAACTGTTCGGGCATCCAGCACATTTGTGTCTCCTCTTCCATTTATCCCACCACCACTTCTTAGCTTTCAGTTTTTCATTTCAAAAAGTCTCAAATAGGGCTGGGGAGATAGCTCAGTTGGTAGAGTGCTTGCCTTGCAAGCACAAGGCCCTGGGTTCGACCCCCAGCACCGCAAAAAAAAAAAAAAAAAAAGTCTTAAATATATCTACATTTGATTACAAATCATCTAAAAATATTTTTGGAAGCAGATTAGGTATAAATATTTAAAGAGTAAATGAGAGAATGCACGAGTGAGAGAAAGTTGGACGAGAAACAAGGTGGCCTGATACACCGTTACGAAATGAAGAACTGGGGGTCCTGAATTCACCCTGTGCTTGGTGGTCACAGGTCCCTAGATAGGCCACTGCACCCAGGTAAGTATGGGACTTGAGGGCCATGACAAGAGCACTTGGGTTTCCTGGTAAGTGACAGGGCAGATTAATGACTAGAATGGATAAGGCAGCAAAAGGGATCAGCCAAATGGAAGAATAATTTCAATATGTTCTACTTTAAATAAACTTTCTAAAGCCTTGCTCTGTTAAAGAACAAAAATCACATCTTAACTGTTAGTCATTTCAATAAGATTAAAATATTAAAACATATTGTAGGTACCATCTTGTCTACAGGACTATTCAGAATGTTTAAGTTAATTCTGGTGGGCTGTTAAACCTGACCTTGCTAGCATGTGCTCCTCTGTTACAATGAGGTCTCTGTGAGGACCTCACAGAGAATCACTGTGACTTGCCTAGGAGCATCTGAAGCTCTGTTGTCTTCTACTGAAGGACAGTATTTTTTCTTTCATTTTGTGTCACTAGACACAATAAATTTATCCTAAGTTTAAGTCAGCTCCATTCTCACCAGTTAAGCATCAACACAAATCATATTTCAAGAACATCCAGTTTCTTCAGGGACACTTTTGTAATTCTAACTCTTAGTTTTAAAAATTAAGTTTGGAATCTACCAAGAATTCATCTGCACTTTACACCTTCTAAACCAGAGTAATGCTTAACTGTTTAAGAAAGATTCAGCTATGCTCTGCACCCTGACAAAGCTGTGACTCTCCTCTGTAGTGTCTCCTTACTAGACTGCATGCTTTTAGAGCAGAAGTCTCATTCTTTGTTAAATCCAGTACCCAGGAGCCTGAGCAGCCCACCAGTTGATAATTATTGAAGAGAACCAACACACGCGGCCAGCTTGGAATTTTTTTTTATTCTAATGACATTCTTGATTCATTTTCTTTTCAGCATCTTCTCCCTGCCTGGGAGATTCCTCACTCCTGCACTCATCAGAAGCACGGGTGGTTTTTGCAATGCGCTGCTTCCAGCCTCCTGGTGGTAATTTGAACAGAATATGTAGGGTCTGTATGTCACCCCACTGTGCTCCCAGGCAGGCAGTGAGATGGACTAGAAGGACTTTCATCATTTCTTCTGCAATGTGGGCCAGTGACAAGGGTAGGTTTGGGCAGGGATCGGGGTGGACAAAAGGGAAGGGAACCCTCATTCTCATAAACCTACTGACCTGTGCAGCTGACCTGGCATACTTAGGTGCTGATGAGCCCAGAGTTCTCTGTTATGATGACGATTTTTTTCCCTTGGCTGTGAGGTCCTCACAGAGACCTCATTATAACAGAGGAACACATGCTAGCAAGGTCAGGTTCAAAAGCCCACCAGAATTAACTAAAACATTTTGAATAGTGGACTCTTTCCATTTTTATGTTCATTTCCATTTCTCACCACTGACAGGTTCTGTTTACTTTAACAGTAAACTTAAGTATCACAAACTAAAATTTAGTCTCCAAATAACCCTCCCCCACCATTTCTCTTCCAAATTGGTTCAATAAACATTTATTGGAACCTATTATTTGCTTGGGCATATAACACCAAACATCCATCCTTCCTCCAACAAAAAAGTAATCAGCGTTTGATCAGCAGGTCCCACCTCTGCATGGCCATCTGGAGGGGTAAGTGATAACTTACTGCCCTGAGTGTCTCTGCAGCAGACCTGGAGGAAAGGAGAAAATCCTCAGTACAGAGGGCTGGTTCCTCTCTTGCCCTTGGCTTAGGTGGCCCCAGAGCAGTTCTGATTCCAAAGTTTCAAGCTTGAAGCTTCCTTTAGTAAACCACTTACCCTTCCCTAATTTCCTTAGAGATCCCAAATCACTCATAGGTCAAACAATGGTCCATGAGAAAGGCTTTCAATTTATAATATACTTGAGTGCCCTGAAATCTATTTACACTATCTGGCCAGCATTTCGAAGAACACATTGAACTTTGTGATGTGTTTGGACTCAGTGTCACTTCCATGGGAATGGCAAGTTACCTGATCCAACAAGCTTCTTACTTTTGTTATCAGGAGACTGGAATTGAGAAACGACATTTCAAGCAGTGTTTTTTAAATGTGCTCTACCATATACATCAGTAGTTGAAGATACAATGAAAAAAAGATTTAAAGGAGGGATGAGTCCAGAGAAAGTCAGGTAGGCAAAGTTTAAAGTGATTTCCTGGAGGTGAAGAGGAGGAAACAACCCTTTACTACGTTAACAAGCAAGACATCTTTTTGAATAGGGAGGATGGTTGGGGAGGTGGTATGGCGTGAGCAAGGACTTCCTTCCTGATTAAGGTATTCTTGCAGAAGTAACATTTGTATCATTAAATTGGGCAGAATGTGGAATACCTACTACCCAGAAGAGAGCTAGAGAAGCAGTAGCTGGCCCAGGAGACTCCCTGCTCCTTTTGCTTGTTACTACCTCAAAAGAAATATGTATTTCCACTTGGTCTCGGTTTACTTTCTCATATCAAACCAAACTGTACACTTTCTAAAAGAATCATCAAAACTAGAATTGCATTCACTTTTAAAATGAAATATCTTATTAAAGTTTTACTTCCAAACCTCCATAACTGAAATATGCTTCAACTAGCAGGGTACATTCCAAAATGTTTTTCATGAGGAAAATACACTTAGTTTGCTGGATTTTAAAACTTAATGTCTTCAAGCTGTTTTCTAATACTTGATGCTTTTAAAATTGTAAAAATATAGAATCACATGCAAAACAGATCTGAAGAACTTCTGGGTCTAGCAAGCAGGGATAACACTCTTTTAAATACGTTGAGTTTTTAAAGTGCAGTGAAAACCTAACAAACAAAATAATTCCAGCTCTTGCCCTAGTGGGGAGAATCTCTGCCACTGCAATTTGCTCTTAATGTGCATGCTAATCATTTTGCTACTGAATCAACTTCACTGTGGCCATTTCTTTACCCTTTCCTTTTTTACTGCTCTCCAGAGCCTTGTTGAAACTCAGTATCAAATAACATGAGCATCTACTACATTAACCCTTTCAGAGGCCAGGATTTGATAAAGGTTGACTAAACATATAAATATATACTCTACATTTAAAACTATAAAACTATGTTCTCAAGAATCAGAGAGTCATCTGCAGGCATGGTGGCTCGCGCCTGTAATCCCAGCAGCTTGGGAGGCTGAGGCAAGAGGATTAAGAGTTTCAAGTTAGCCTCAACAACTTAGTGAGGGCCTGCCCCAAAATAAAATATAAAAAGGGCTAGAGATGTGGCTCAGTGGTAAAGCGCTCCTCAGTGGGTGTGAGCCTGGTACAAAAAAAAAAAAAAAAAGATACCAAGAATCAACGAGTCAGGATAAACTTGTTAAAGTTCTTAAAAGGAAATGGAGGAGAGTCCCCGAAGAAATGCATGACAGACCCTTAGAGTCTCAAGTTTAATAAAAACCACTTACATAGACTCTGCCCCCAACTGCCATACCCTGACCACTAGTTTGAGGTGTGCCGATTTAAAATCAACCTGCACAGACTTTAAATAGAGGACAGCACAATTTCTGAACTTAAGTGACATATCTAAGGTAACTTCAACATATCACTGACTTACTAGTTCTTAGGAAGAAGGCCTCCCTACTGCAGCAGGAAATGCCCACACTTCACACTACCTGGTAACCTTGGACTGGGTACCTAACGTTTTTGAACCTCAGTTTCATCTGTAAAATGGGCTAACACAGGTATCCATCTCAGAGTTACAAGAATAAAATGGGAAATGTATATAAGACAGCTAGCCCAGAACCCTCCAAAGAGTAAATCCCCAGTAAGACTGGCCATCCTGTTCCCTGGGCTCTTGTATTCAGGACCCTTTTCTGCCCCTGGGGTATTGCTCATCCTTAAAGCATCACCTCCATACTTATGACTTGAAAGGTTTTTCTAAAATCCCGTTTTGGGTCTCCAATTGACTATGGGAAATACTAGCTGAAGGCATTAACACTAGGAACACCTCAACCTAGTCCATATGAAATGGAATTCACATTCCCCTCCCCACATACTATCATCCCCACCTCACGCCCTGCCAGGTCTCAACTCCCACTTTCATCACTTACAATTCCCTTCTCCCATTATATGGCATTCTAAACCTCTACCCTATCCCTCTCCTTTATCCCTCACATCCAGATGAAGTCAGGAGAGTCCATGGGTTTCAACTCCATAACATCTGTTTCCCATTTATACTGTTTGGTGAGTCATCAGGCAGCTTCCTATGTGGCCTCTGCCCTTCATCTCGTCCACTTCCAACTGGAGCACATTACTAGTCTTCTTTAAACCACTCTGGAAAACCCTCCACGGCTGCCCATTTCCCTCCCGCTTTATACAAATACGTTTCCTACAGATAACACTTCTGGTCTCTGCTCAGGTGTCCTCTCCATGATGATTCACAGCAGCTTACTGTCTGTTCCTTGCTTTGGATCCAGCCGGCCTTTCCACTGGAATGCTATTGGTCCTTTTCTATTAAAATCTGTCCATCTTCCCACTTTTTCCAGGCCCAATCCTCCAGACCAGATCAGAAGTATTTTCAGGCAGTCTACTCTCTGACTCGCCATCCTTCCTTGATGTCCCCACTCCCTGAGTTCCCAACCACCCCACGTAGCTTCTCCTTATTAGCTGTTGGTTTCATTCTTAGCACCCATCTCCCTGACATAAATTAACATTTCTGGAAGTCAAGGTCCCTATTCCAAAACTAAAATAATATATATATATATATATATATATATATATATATATATATATTTTAAGGGGACGATTAGTGGATATCGGAACATCTGGGAGATTTAGTTTACGTAAACATGGCAATTTCTGAGAGATATTTTCATGGTTTGTACAGTTTGCTACAAGTATATGAGATTTATTGTTTCCATTTTCCTTCTGGTGAAACTGGGACATCAAAGAAGGAAGAATTTGGCCCAAATAGTCCAGCTGGGGACAGAGCTGAGATTCAAACCCCTACTGTCTGGCTAGAGCCCATACTCCTGCTAGTATACAACAGAGTTCAGTCCTCTATATTTGAATATCCCGAGAGAAGAAGTGGGGAAAGGCCTTCCTATGCAGAAGGCAAAGAGGCACTTACTCACGAATCATCTAGTTTGGAATGGGGATGTATAATAGATTACACTTTTAAAAATTTTACATTAAGAAAACAAAGTTTCACACCAGAAATGTAATGTTTAACACTAAACTCTTTTGCTATTATAAATTGCTTCAATAGAAAGATTCCTGCATATTACTTTACTTTTGAATTACTCAACGAAGGATGTCAACTTTTTAAAATGGCTCTTAATGTATGTTGTCAAGCAGTATCCCAGGAGGGTCATTCCAATTTATTCAGCAAATCAATAAAGTATATTTGAGTCAAAACCACACAATTAATATTATTAACTTTTACCAAAGTTTCAAGTGTAAAATGGTGCCTGTGTGATTTAATCTGAGTAGCAAGATTGAACATATTTACATATTAGTTCATTATTTCCCTGTCTCTAAATTATCTATTTATTGCAGAGATGAAACTGGCATACTGAAGAGTTCTTTTTTTCATATCAGAGAAACTCAAATAATTATGTGAATTTTCAGGTTTTTTTATGGCTTATATATGAAAGAAATTGAAATTAAACAGGTAAATAAAAAAGAAAATGGAGGTGTTCTCTTTTTACCTCTTTATTTGAATATGTTTTAATCTATATAATATAGCTCCTTAAGTGTCTCAGATGGTAGTGGGAAGAAAAGAAAGAAAAATGAGAGTTTTAGGAAAAGGGAGAAAGAAAAAATGAATACCAAACAGATAAATGCAGACAGGAGTGAAAATTTTAAAAAGGAAACTAAGAGTTATTAGAGACTGAAGAGGTTCTAACTCCAAGGCTTCGTTAGGGACCACTGCTTGCAGGGACACTGATTAGCACGGGAACCTTACTCCAGCCTCAGAAGGCCTTTTTCATAGGAAACTATCCTTAGGTCAGATGGGGAAAGGCAGCGGGAGTGAGCAAAGGAGAAAGCAGGGTTTCCACAAAGGCTAGAACCCTCTCATGGGTGGAGTAAGATCATTGTGACTTTCAGCTAGATCTATAAAAGGTCTGTGTTGGATTTATAAGCAAAATGTTAGGAAAACACCACAGAAGTGATTTCACAGGCAGAAAAAATATGGCAAAATTATGGAGCAGGTACTACTGGCTGACTTACCCAGCATGTCTCCCACAGGACTCCTCTCCCCCCACCACCTCTGCCTCGCTGGCCAAGTCCCACTTCTGTTGTAGCGTCATTCCCCCACCCACCCCACTAGATTCAAAGGGAAATCCTGGTTGGTCTGAACTAATGACTGGGTCCTTTGCCTCTCCCTTGCTAGACATTATTTAGAGATAAATATGCACCATTCCCTAATTCCTATTAAAGGAAAATCAGTGGAAATCTTTAGCTTGGCAAAAGCCACAGGCATCTCCGGATCAGGAAGGAAGTTACTTTCCTTAATATGACAGAAGAAACAAGCAGAGTCCTTGCTAGGTCCTTGCTGGCATCACCAAGCCACTGAACTAACCACCTGGAAGTCATCCCACCCCTCAACTTCCAGAAAATAATAAATCTTCCTTAGTATTTCCACTATTTGGACTTAAGTGTATTTTGTTGTAGTTGTTTATTTCTTACAGCTCCAACATCCAAAGTGGTTTATAATGACAAATCTTAAAAGATCCTGATCATATTATCACAATGCTACAAGATACATTATTGCTATTCAAGTATCTTGAAGTAATCATCTCTTTTCAATTTTTCAATCTCCTTTTCCTTACTTGACATTATATGAATGTATCCAGAAATAAAACACTTCTGTTTAATAATTTTCAACATATCTGGCAACCCTAAATATTGAAATAAAAATCACTCTTAAGAGTTTCTCTAAACGTCTAAATAGTGATTGTGGGATGTCACAAAAGCACCTAAGAGGAAGTAATGTCATTTTCACACATGCTCACACAAAAATATTTCAACAGTTTATCAAGCAAATGTCTGTTAATAACTAAGTCCTCTTATTACAACTATTACTATATTGTAAAGTTACAAAGGAGTTCAGCAAAGGAGGAAAATGGACACCCCTCTGTTGAGTATAATAAAACACTGAAAAATGCAAATCTCTTTTTAAAAAGATACTGAATTTGATATAAAGCATAAATATAAATTTGGAACGTTATGCTATATCATATTCCAAATAAATGAGGAAGCAAAGTATTAAAAGGAAATATTATCATATTAAAAACTTTATCCAGTTAGCCACAAGTTAAGCAAGAGTACTGCTGACATTTTTGTTGACTATCTTCTTCTAAAGAAGATCTGTCTTTTGAAAAAGACTTCTCTGCATCAAATCTTAAAGCACCAGAGTCGCTAAGGTAGGACTTTATCCATACCTATTGATAGAAGGAAAGAGAACATTTTTCAATTTGTACAAACATTTCATGAGTACCTACCATGTGCCAGTACCAGCTAAACACACTGAATAACAGTAATAAACAAAGTAGACAAGATCGTCTCTTCATCAATCCAACCTAGAACAACGGTCAGCAAACATTTTCTGTAAAGAGTCACAAAGTAAATATTTAACATTTGCAGGCCATGAGGTCTCTGTCTCAACTACTGAACTCTGCCAGTGTAGTATGAAAGTAGTTACAGATAATAAGTAAATGAATTAGTATGGCTGTGTCCCAATAAAACTTTCCTATGGACAATGAAATTAAAATTTCATGTAATTTTCATGAAATAATAACCTCCTGATTTGTTTCAACCATTCAATAATTCATATGCCATTCTTAGCTTGCAAGTCATACAAAAACAGGTGAGCAAGTCAGATTTGGTCCACGGGCTATAGTTTGCCAACTCCTGGTTGTAGACATTGATAGTAACTGCATAATTTCTTCCTTATTGCTTTAAGTACTCAAGGGAAAACACAAAAAGCTCTGGGGAGTTTAATGAGGATACATGGCCTGGTTTGAAGAATCAGAAAAGCCTTATCCAAAGAAGTGAATTTTAGGTTGAAACTTAAGGTTACCAGTCAAAGGTGGTGAGGGAGAGAAGCAAAGGGCCTTTTGTAAAAGTGAACATGTGCAAAAGTCCTAAGAGAGGAAGGCATGCGACTGGCTGAAGAACCTGTGAGGCTGAATCAGGAAAAGTAAAAACACAAAAGCCTCAAATAAGATGAGGAAGCTACATAGAGAAGAGACCAGTCCACACAGGGTCTTGCTGGCCTTGCTCAGGGATTCTGGTCTTTGTACCAAGGGCAATCAGAAGCTAAATAGGGGGAATACAATCAATCAGCTTTGGATCTTCAAAGATCATTAAGACTACAGTAAGAGCCAGGTGAGATGGCACACACCTGTAATCCCAGCAGCTAGGGAGGCTGAGGCAGGAGGATTGAGTTCAAAGCCAGCCTCAGCAACTTACCGAGGCCCTAAGCAAATCAGTGAGACCCTGTCTCTAAATAAAATACAAAAAAGGGCTGGGATGTGTTTCAGTGGTTAGACACCTCTGAGTTCAATCCCAGGTTACCCTGCCCCCCGAAAAAAAAAAAAAAAAAAAAGAAAGAAAGCAATATGAAAAAGGTTCAGAAGAGAATATGAAAGAATACAGGGAAACCTATAACCAAGGTCCTGGCTGGAGATGACACAGGCATGGAGAGAGGTGTTGGCAGTGGAGTTGAGAGATAATTGAGATAAGATGTGGTGACTACACTGGAACAATGGAAAGCAAACTCCCTCCATGACTCAGATTTCCAATTTCCACAACCAAGACATCGGGGTAACATTCAGTGAATCAGACATACTGAAAAAGACATGCGAGTGGGGAACAGATTTACAACTTTTGAGATCTGTTGTGGTTTTAGAAGTGGTGAAATGAGATGCCTATACAATGTTCTGGTGTCAATCTGTTGCTTAAAACAATCGGATGCCAGGACAAGGTTTGTTTCAATTCAGTACTTCAGCTTGGGAATTAACAGCATACAGGTTGTAACTGAAACCTCTGGAAGAGATGAAATCACCTAGGGAAAGGTAAAGAACAGTGTGCTTCCTTGGTGGTACATGAGAATCACCAGTGGAACTTTAAATTTTTTTAATGCCCAGGGCCCAGAATCTCTGGGATTTGGACCCAGGCATCGGTATTTTTTAAAGTTCTCCAAGCAATTCTAATATGTAGCCAAGTTTGGGAAGGAAAAGAACTAAGACATTAAGAATTAACAGTAAACCGGGCATGTTGGCACACACCTATAATCCAAGGAGACTATGGCAGGAAGGATCAAGATTAAGGTCAACCTAGGAATTTAGCAAGATCCTGACTCAAAGTAAAAAATAAAAACAGCTGAGATGTAGCTCAGCAAGCATCCAGGGGTTCAATCCTTAGTACCAAAAATAAACAAAGGGTAAGACCAAGAGATTATGAGACTAAGTAGGTTTCTAGTCCAGTGACTTTATAGTATCTTTCTTTATTTCACATTTTTAAAGTCTAGTTTAAATAAACAGAAAAGTGAGAAGGTAAAACCAGTTCATCTCTAATATATCCTAGAGTCCCCAAGATGCAACCCGAGCTTAAAAAAATTACAGTATTTCATTCTTTGTTGGTAATTTGGGGAGAAGGTTGCATAGAAAAAAAGTTATTAAACAATAACCAGGACCAAAATGTATTTTTAAACGATAGAGTTAACAACACATCAAAGGGTATCCCACAGAATTTGGTAAGCATGGAAACATTCTAACTGTACTAACTTTGCTATATTATACAATGTTACTCCTCAGGTGGTACCAGCAGAAGTTCAAAATGGTGGCATGAAATTTAATTTGGAAATTCTTTAATCCAAAATTGACCTTCTCTAAAGATTAAAAAAAGGGAGCTCCAATTTAAGATTTAGGAACTATGTGCATGAAGAAGCATTCAACTCAGATTCAGAAGATAAGCTCAAATTTAGATCTATCTCTTAGTAGCTCTGTAACTTGATCCAAGTTTCCTAATCTCTAAGTCTCAGTTTTTTTAGCTGAAAAATGGAAGTAAAATGAACCTGAGTTACTGTAGAGGCTAAAACATGAAAATGACTGTGAAAATAATAGCTACATAAAAATTACTATGATCTTAAAGCAGGTTTACTTTGCAGGTCATATTTTAATTGAACAACTTAGTCTTTGTTGGTAATTTCCACTAAACTCTTCAAATTTCATTTTCACCATATGACTGCAAAGTCTACAAAGCAGGTGTAGACTATAAGTTCTATTAGAATTTTCTTAAGGCTGTTAAGGTACTCAAATGCTAACCAGTATTTGTGAACCACTTCTGATTATTTTTCATTAATCTCAAGTTCAGATATGAGAGCTAAAAAAAAGACAGTTAAATATACAGCTCTCAATTTAAGACCATGGGAAAAGACAGTAGACAAAAGTCTGCTAAAATCCATCAGACAAAGGGCAGTATGTTCAATTGGAAAGATTCTCCTCTATCCCACTCTTAACTTCTAAGGTTAGAACTGAAGGACACAGAACTTCAGAATACTTGCAAAATCTCCTGGTCTCCAAAGCACTACTATGAGAAATAATGATCTAGCCATTAACGACAAAGATTTACGGCAATTTGCTAAGTAATCTTTCAAAAGCCTCCTTCATTTAAACTGGTTTGTCAATGGGAAAGAACATTTAATAAATCTGAAGATTTACAAGTGAACTTTGAAGTTTAACACTACAAGAATGGAAATTATGTCAGGTTATAACAGAAGAAACGAATTATAAGAGATGGGAATAAATTTTAAGAGTCTTAGGAAGGATTAGTGGTGTAAAAAGAAACCCAAGACTATCTTACTTTTATGTTCTTTTCAAAGAGACTTAGGCAAAGACTATCATGTATCAGCTTGTTTTCCGTGATTACTAAACAACTTGTAATGGTCACTAATAAAAAAGACAGACAGACAGACCTAATTAAGAGTCTATAAGAGCCCAGACTAAGTTAAGATTCTTAGATGCCTGATACAGTACAAATTATTTTGCCAAGAATTTGCTCCTTCAGCAATAAAAATACTAGTATAGAACGTGACATTAGTAAATTTAAATCCTAAAACAGAATAATTATTTGGATGGGAAATTAATACACAGACTCTACCAAGAAAACGAAAATAATACCAGGACAAATTACAAGAGATAAAGTTTGGAAGACTATAAACTCTTTTATGAGTAACTTCAACATGGGGAGAGACTATAAGGGAAAACATAATATATTTCAAAAGTGAATTCCTACTACAAAAAGACAACATACTTTATTTATATTGATAAAGTCTACCGGGGCTTCAAAGTTGCTGACAATACCACTGAGAAAAGCTACGCTGGACTGCAGATTACCTCAAAGCGTGTCGTTTTGATGTGCTAGGCAGGTTATCATTAGAGTTTGCAGACAAGCTCTTTTAAGATGTTATAGCCTCTGCTCCATTTGAAATATACACATTGAGCAGGGAATTGAGAAAAAGAGAAAAATCTGCTCAATTTTATAAACTAATGATACCAATGACAGAATTGGAAGAAATGGGGGAAAGGCATATAAGTTTTAATTTACACAGTTCAGGTCTGAGTTCAGAAGAGGATGGCTTGGTGGAATTAGTCCACCAGCCCATAGAAGTGAAACACAGGTCAGGGCTGCATTCATAATCAATGTCATTTGCCAGCTAGATGTTCAAATTTATGTGTATACATTCCATTCAGTAACTTGCTGAGCAACTATTATGCTCAAGGTACCATGAGGCACTACACAAAGATAAGGAAACAAAAGCAGCTACTATGATCAAGAAGTTTTCAATCCAGTAGTACCAAACATATTCTGCCTGAAAATACATTCCATGCCTAAGAAGGTTCAATGGTGTGAAGGTTTACATCTAAAGATTTAAATTTGGCTACGCCTATAATCCCATCAGATCAGGAGGCTGAGACAGGAGGACCTCGAGTTTAAAGCCAGCCTCAGCAAAAGCAAGGCACTGAGCAACTCAGTGAGACCCTGTCTTTAAATAAAATACAAAATAGGGCTTGGGATGCAGCTTGGTGGTCGAGTACCCTGAGTTCAGTCCCCAATAACTCCCCTGCCAAAAATTAAAGTTTCACCCCTATTTTGTTTCAACACAACACAAAGAATAGAATCCTAAATATGTGATGCTTCTCAGAGGAGCGTTAAAATGCCAGGAGATTGGAAACACTTCACAAATGAAAAATGCCAAAAATCTCAAATAAGGAAAAAAAAATGATGACCAGCTAGCTCTTTGGTGCAAAGCCTGCCTCCTCAATGCTCCACTGAACACTACAAGTCCCCAAGCTGAACTCAAAGGCTTGTGACAGCTGCTGATTGGCTATAGGAACCCACAGAAAAAATACCCTCCTTGGGTGCATGACATGCATCTTGTCTGTAGAACACAGCATGTGGCTGTGAAGAGGAGGAAAAAGCAAAAAGATGCATTTGATGGCATTCTGAAAAGTATGATGTGGAGCTAGACAAATGTAAGATCCACTACCTTTATAGAGCTGGTGCAGAATCCATCCCTCCCAAATTAAACTGTTCGTGGATTGAACACAGCATTCATAAACTATCAACACTTTCCTGTCTTAAAGGCATTTTGCCACCAAAAGAGAAAGTAAAGTAACCCAATTCTGAAAAAAAAAAAAAAAAAAAAAAAGACAATATAAATGAAAGTCCTCTTGGCAAAGGTTATATTTAAGTAAATATTAAATGAACAGTTCCCAACTAGATGCCCTGTCCCAAAATATCCCTGACCAGTTGAAGGTCTCTATAATTTTATACCAGTATACGTTAATATGAAAACCAGACCTATCCTAACACCACCACACATAGTTTTTCTTTGCGATTCTAACTGAATAGGAAGGTTTAACTAACTAAACCAATCAGCCTAACAACTGGACAAATAGGATGGATACCTACTAAAGCATAAATGTTCTCCTATGCATCTGCAATTCTAGACATTTTCTCTAACAGATCTCAAGATTTTCCTAATGCAGGTTATTTAAAACCGAGTTATATATAGTCATTTAGCAGCAGCAAAACACTTCTGGCATTATCACAGATGCTATATCTCTGGAGGAATTTTTCCCCCAAACTAGCATTTTGCTTCTCCAAGAACCAACCAGCCTTTATTTCTAAAAACAAAAGTCCGTTTCTCCCGCGTCCCCCGCCCCCTCCAAAAAAAATCAGAGCACAGTTAAAATTCTACGCTAATGAAACTGTGGAGATCACATCCCAGGCGTTGTCTGAGCCTATTTTTCATACACCACCACCAGACAGTTTGATGCAGTATTCCTGATTGCTTTTTATCGTATTTGTAAATACACTCAGTAATCCACTAAATTAGGTAATTTACAAACAGGTCCTCTCAGTTATTAGTGGCCAGCAGTCAAGTTCTATTACATTTGATCCTTAAACAGTTGTCTAAACATTTCCACCCAGGGTAAGGGCTTGGATTGGAAAGGGAAGGAGGTTAGAGAAATTTGGATGGGGGCAGGGTAGAAGCTGGGAGAAATCTCTGCATCTCGGCGACAACATTCAGCCAGTGCCCACAGAAAAACTAAATTCGGCACCTCTTCCTCCTGTTACACTGGCAACAAAGAGGGAGTTTCCGTATCGCTCCCGTCACCCACCAGGTGCCCAATCTCCTTCCCAGCCCAGTCCCGGCGCTCCCGCAGGGGCCTCGGTGTGCAGAGAGGCCGCGGTGCCCGGGGTCAAGGCACTCAGGGGGGATGGGGTGGGAGGCGAGCGGGTGGGATCTGGGGAAAGGGCCATGGAACGGCTCCGGGACCCGATGAAACACTTGAACCCGGCCGGGGTGGCGGCGGGCAAGAGAAAAGGGACAGAATATCTAATGGAGCAGAAACTGGAATTAGGAGAGAGGTGAAGAGCCCAAGCTGGGGGTACACCTTCTTCAAACAGAAAATAGTCGGCGGATGGGAGGGGGACACTCCACCGAGGTGGGAACAGAGGCGCAAGGCCCGGAAAGGGAGGGAAAGGGATGCCACCTGGGGCAGACAGGAGGCGTCTGTGTAGCTTCTACCTGCAGGCGGGCGGGACGGGCCGCTCAGGTGTGACCGGGAGAAGGAGGCCAAGTCGGGAAGGGACCAGGGAGAGCTGAGGGCTCACCGGGGGCGCGCAAAGGCGCCCGCGGGTAGGCAGGCGCCGGAGCCAGCGCAGGGGCATCTGCGGGACGCGCGGAGGGAGAAGAGCGGCAAGGGTCTTTGGAGTGCACGCTGGGTGAAGGGAGGCTGGGGGAGCGAGAAGCACCGGGCGCGGGCACCCGCTGGCAGCGCGGCGCGGGGGAAGCATCCGGGCGGGCGGCCGGGAGGCGGGAGCCCCTCACCTGCGCGGCGGAGGAGGCGGAGCTGCAGCAGCCCATGGCGGGGCCGGAGGAGCCCGGAGGCGGCGCCGGGCGCGCAGCTACGCCCCGGAGCCCCTCGGCATGCGAGCCGGCGGGCGCCCAGGGAGGGCGCGGCCTGGCCCCGCACGACTTGGCGGCGACGGCGACGACGGCGGCGAGTACTCAGGAGGCAGCGCGGCTCGGGGCAGGCGCCGGCCACATCCCCCGGCGGCGGCGGCGGCTGCGCGGCTCCTGCTCCGCTCCTGCTGCTGCAGCTGCTCCCCAGCGGAAAGGGGCGGGCGGCGGCGGCGGCGGCGCCTCCCCCTGTCCCCCGCCTCCCACCACCCGCGCCCAGTCCCTCTCCCGCTCCCTCTCCCGGGCCGCCGCCTCCTCAGCGCCGAGCGCGTCTCCCATCAGACTCCCCGCCCCCAGTGCAGCGCGGCGTGGACGGCAGGGCGGCGGCAGCCAGAACGAGGCCGGGCCCTTGGGCGCGCGTTGCAGCTTGCGCGGCGCCGGGCCTGTTTCGCGGTGGCACCGTGGCAGAGCGCTGCTTCGGGGCGAGAGGGCATCTAGGGCTGAGGCGCCCGAGGACCGGGCAGGCTCGCAGTCGAAATGGAGCCGTGTTGCTTCCGGACCCGGGAGGCACAGAGGCGGTATTGGAGACTTCTCCCTCTCTCCCCTGGACGTGCAACCGTGTTCTCAGATGACTTTTCACCTCCCTGTGGTCTGCTTCTTTAATCCAGAAAAAAGCGTACGTAATAAACCTTTCGTGGAGAAGGAATAGATGCTAGAAGATGAAGAGACACAATCATCTGTTGCTACCTCCCCCATTTTGCTGATGTGGAAACTGAGCCGTGGAAGGGATCAAGAACGTAATGAAATGTACCCAAGTTGAAATTGTTATAGAGTCTGAACTGCGGAAAAGGCAAAAAGTTCTCCAAGCCCGCAAAACAAAGCCATATTGAATCTGAGCTAAGCTTTTTAATGCAGGATATTCCGCGAAAAACAAGAGGCCTTAATTCACATGTGAAAATATTTACAGAAAAGATACTATGTTCAAGTAACTTGTCAGCACTGGAAATAAAGAGATGAACAAAAGAGACAAGTCCCTACTACTAAATTAATGCATTCTGGGGGTAGCAACAATTTAAAGTGGACATGGCCACTATCTTCAAGAATTATCAACTCCGAAAGAGTCTTGAGAAATATAGTGTGAGGAGAGAAGAATTAAAGGGTAACAGGAATAAAGATCTTGGTTAGTAATCACAGAACAACATATGGGCACTGTTATAAATCTTCTTTATGTCTTATTTGTTTTTATCAAAGAGCGTCTCAAAAAATAGGAAGAAAAGAAAATGTTTATTTACAAAGGTGTGAGACTCCAGAAGTGCTGGAGTCTTGGCACTGCAGGGTTAAATTGGATCACCAAATAAAAGAAAACAAGGTTTAAAGATTATACACTCAAAGTTAGTGGGGAGGAAAAAGAGCACAGAAGTTGACTTTATGTGTATTGAAAGGAAATCTAAGCACAGAAAAGTTGGAATGGGAGCTAGGGACAAAGAAAAAGACTGGAGAAAGAGAATTCCTGGTTGGTATGTTCCATTACCATTTCCAGGGTCTGTGACCTTAGATGCATTACTTTTCTAAACTTCACTACCCTCCTTTCTGAAATGCTGATGACAGGGATGCCTGCCAAGGGTTGTTAAGATTAAATAACACAAGAAAGCAGCTGGTAGCTCCATAAGTAAGTTTTTAGCAAGTCCTTCTTGTGATCACTACTTCCTCTACTTTCTCCCCATGTTCCAATTTGATCAGAGGCTCCATCATACCACAGTGCTGGTGAGTCTGAAGTGTGTTACTGGTAACTGGCAGGCCATTAAATGGGAATGAAGAAATAAACCTTTTATGTCTCTCTTCTCAATTCTGAGTGTAAACTCCACAATTAGATTGTAAACTCCCTGAGAACAAGGGAAAGTATCTTATCCTTTGTATCTCCTTCAGTTCTCTCAAATGTTTGTTGAATTATTCAATACAGCCAGGAATAAAAATCCTTCCCTTGAGATTTTCCCTCAAAGCCAGAAAAGTACATCTTGTTTTTAACCGAGGGAGGAGGCTGAAAGTAAAATTACAGTCTTAAACAAGAAGCCATCTGTCTTCCTTCTTTATAATCAAGGAGAAACGAGTTGTTTCTCTTAGCAGAGTCAATTTGGGAGCATTTCTCTTAGATTATAAAAATCTTTCTGGCTAGTGCATTTGTTCCGTATAGTAGCTAATGCTTATTTTGTAATTAGAACTGTAGAAGCAGTTAAATATGTAACAGGCTGTAGCAGTGCTCATAAAAATGTATTTTACTTTTTTGGAGATCTCTTTCCTAGACATGGAGGATGGACAGATATGATTGAAAGGGAACATTCCATTGTGCTCGATCTTGAACTCTAGTTTTCCCTTTTAGGGTTAATTTGACTAGGAGTCAAGGTTCTGCAAGGTGCTTTGTAAACATACTAATTATGTATGTATGCACCATATATACATATGCATATGAATGTGATGTTTAAAAATTATACCTTGTCATTAACATGAGAGAAACTAAAGGCTCCTGCATTGATATTCTGTACCTTCTAAGAGTAAGTCTCTTTCCCAACCCCCATGCCCAAAGATGCCTCATAAAAGGAGTGATTTAGCAGTTAGGGGTTATAGCTCAGTGACAGAGCATGTACCTAGCATTCTAGAGACCCTGGGTTCAATCCCCAGCTCCAAAAAAAAAAGAAAAGAAAAAGAGTGACTTGGAGGCAAATCACTCTCCTAAACAAGGATACAAAACATTCCATGAAATTTAACTACAGCAAGTTCAGAAAGACTGTTTTCCCCTCTAGCCAGTAATTGGTACTAATCTCACCACCTTGGGATGGCATCATGGTAAGCCCCTTAGGAAACGCTTAGTTAGTTTTCTTTTTCTTTTGGGGAAAAGGGTTTAAAAAAGAAAAGAGGAAAAAAAAAAAAAAACTTATGTAAGAAGAACATCTGCACTAACCAGGATAAAATTATAAGGTCTATCAATCTTGGTGCTGCAGGGTAAAATCAGATCACCAGCTGAGCCAGCCAGAAATGCTTCCCAGTGGTCTAGTATTGCATAATTGACCGTGTGAATTCTGGGGTTTCCAGTTTCAGATCAGGGGTCTTGGTGCTGGTCATTTACTGAGGGAAAACTAATGGTCTTTCTAATTTTAATAAAGATTGACTGATCGTTCAAGTTTTTGGGTAATAGAAATATAGATGCATGTATGCATAGAAATATACATATGTATATCTGTAACTGCTCAGAATAGTCCTCTAATTCAAAACCGTGGCATTTGGTGCCTTGGCTGTGTTATTTACATTTTAGCACATGCTGTGTTCACAGCCACATCCCACAAGAGCACATTTTCTTCCAGTTTCCAGAACCGCCTCACAACCTCCTCCTCAGAGCATTCACATGTCACCCCGGGAGATGCTCCAAAAGGGAAAACTAATCGTAACCATGGGCTGTGACTGTTCATTCATACCAAGAGGCAAGCGCAGGTCTCTATTCAAGACTTTACAGATATAGCTCAGCCTCCCAGTTAAGCTCAAGTTAGGGACTCACCTGAAAAGATCTTTCCTGAATTCAGGCATGTTAACAGAAAAAGACAACATTGTTCCCAGCCAGACTCTGGAGAGATTCATAAATCCTAGCTCTGCAACTTTGCTTCTGCCCACACTTGTAAGTTGATGTTTTTTCCAGTGTTAATTATTAACTCTAACTTTGATTTGTGGTTTCACTTGGATTTTTGTTGCAAGAGCAGACAACTTAAAAGTTCTCTCAAAATGCTTGCTGTGAGCTTATATTTTGGGGGGGTACAACATTTCCCCTATTACTTTTCTGAATGACTTAAAAATTGAAGACATTCAATTCATTTCATATTTTTAAAATTGATTCCTTCCTAAGAGTTCAGCATGTTTGATTTGGATGAAGTACATGTGCTCAGACCTAGGTCCTTGGGGAACTGAGTTGATCCCAACCTAAAACTAGTGTTTTAGGTTGGGGTGGTGGAGTGAGTAGGGAAGGGTAATGGAGGCAGGTTATGAGTATTAGAAAGGAGGCAATTTATTAAGTAGGAGAATTCATTAAGAGTATATTTCTTTAAAAAAAAAAAGTATATTTCTTGAGACATTACAATGGAGCACATACCTACTTAGGTACCTGGAATTCAAAGTTGATTAAGGCACACTCCCTGTCCATAAACAGCTTACATTCTAATGGAGTGGAAAGAAATTTTATGTATTTAGGTACTGGGGATTGGACCCAGGGGAGCTCTATCACTGAGCTACTTTCTCAGTCCTTTTCATTTTCCATTTTGAGGCAGGACTCACTATGTTGCTGAGGCTGGCCTCGAACTTGCAAGCCTCCTGCCTCAATCTCCTGAGCTGCTGGGATTACAGGTATGCACCATGGTACCCAGTTGAGTGGAAAGAAATTTAAACCAAGAATCAGAGTATAGTTTAAATATAACAAGAGAAATGAGTCCATATGCTATGAAAGTTGAAAGGAGGTCCATAGAGACCAATTTATTTTGTTTATTTAACATGATATATTATCTTTTTTTGCCTGTTTATCCTTATAGTCTTCCCTCCACTAGACAAATTCCCATTGTGTACCAAATGCCAAAAAAAAAAAAAAAAAAAAAGGAGCTTGGTATTCAGAAGTGTTTCATAAATAATTCTTCAATGAATAAATACATTTTGTCAATGAGTCTGTAGGAATTTATATTTGTAAATGCCTAGAATGTCTCAAAGGAAAGTATTTCTAAAATATGAGGTTACTTTTTTTAAAATGCATGATTTTTCCTATAAAACTTATGAAATGAAATGTATTTATTTTTAAATAGAAAACTTTTCTTTGGATGACAATATAGCCTAACACTGAACAAAAGACAGATAGGATTAACTACATAAGCATTATAAAACTCCTGGATGCAAAAGATACCCCAAAGAAATACAAAGAACAAACAGATAGATAATACTTGTAAAGTCTATATGAAAGGTTTACATAATACACATGAAGTACCTGTTTAAAAAAAAGAAAAAGCTCTGTAGTGAAAGAAATACAAGGACTAATAAAAATGTGCAATGTTGCTCAACTTCACTAATAATAAAACTGTATGTTAAAAATTAAGGGCTATCATTTCTTCCTTTACAAATTGGCAAAGATTTAAAAGCTCAATAACAACTATTGTCAGGAAAGATCACAGTTCTCAGTGTACTATTGATGGGGATATAAATAGTAACCCTCTTTCTGGAGAGGAACTTAAGAATTTGCCTCAAATTTTTAAAAGGTATATTTCTTTTAACCAAGCAATTCTCCTGGGAATGTCCCATAGCAATATATTCTTGTTTTTAATGATGAAGAGTGGGGGAAGACCTAAATTCCCACATGTAGATTAATGAAGTAATTGGTTAAATAATAGGAAATACTATATGCTTATTTAAAAATATGAGGTAATCTGTATTCCTGACATGGACCAGGTAAAATGACAGTATACTGTATGACCACAATATAGAGTCAACTACTAAAAGCAATTTATACATCAGTATTATGATGGAGTCCTGTTTATATAAACTGCATGTGTGTGGTGTGTGCACATTTACATGTAGAAGAGATTTTGAGGAATATATACCAGAATTAACAGCAGATGTCTGTGGAAAGGTGATGGGGGTCCTATTAATCTGTTTTGTGCTGCTATTAAAAAAAAAATACTGGGATATTGAGCTAAAGATGTAGCTCAGTGGTAGAGTGCTTTCCTGGCACATGTGAAGTCCTGGGTTTGATCTTGTCATGTCCTTATGTGGTGGAAGGTAAACAGTCAAAAAGTGAAAGAACACTGTCTCACGTCACAGAAGAGCACAAGAAGTCGAACCCACTATCATAAAGCCCCTTTTATAATGCCATTAAGTTATTCATGACATAAACATCTCCCAAAAGTCCCCACCTCCCAATACTGCAGCCTTAGGGATTATTTCCAACCCAGGGGGGACACATTCAATCCATAGAAGAGGTAAATTAGGGCAAGGCAGAGCAAGAAGGAACAGAAATAGACACTTTCTCAATTATTGACTTTTCAAGGCAGTTTTGAGAAAGACATGTACTGCTTTTTAAAACCATATTGGAATATTTCAATCAAATGACTAGTTAGATAAGGGGTCCCCCCCGAATGACCTATTGATCATTGGAAAATTATGCAAGTGTGCAGATTAGAGAAAAACCATATCAAAATCAGTGTTGATGATGTTTCCATGTGGAAGAAGTGGTATTTCAATTGGTCCACGGACAACAGGTAGCTTTGGAGAAATGAAGATGGGGAGGAAACAGAGGACTCTCAGGTGTAAAAATGACTTAAGCAAAGGTGCGGGCTAAGAAAGGAATAAAATCTACTGAATGTTCCAGTTATAAATTGTTGCCTCACAAATCAAGCTAACCTTTGATGACTTACAACAGGGACAGTCATTCTTAAGCCTCTCACAGTTCTGGCTCAGCTAGGCAGTTTCACTTGGGTGGCTTTCTGTAACTATGGTTGTATAGTAGATGAAGCAGGAGTTATCTTAAAGTTTCCTCACTCATATGCTTGGCAGTTGACGTTGGCTGTGGGCTGTCAGCCAGAATACCTGCTTGGGGCCTCCCTACGTGACCTGGGTGTCCTTGCAGCATGGTGACTGGGCTCCAAGAGTGAGTATTATAGAAGAACCAGGTTAACACTTTTGTTTTTGTTTTTCAGGACTGAGGATCAAACTCAGGGCCTCACATATGCCTGGCAAATGCTCTACCACTGAGCTATATCCCTAGTCCTACATCACCTCTTATAACCTTGCCTCAGAAAGCATATAGCATCACTTTTGCTATAATCACAGTCCATTCAGATTCAAGGGAAGGGATCATAAATTGCTCCCAGCTCCCACCCTTGATGGAAGAAATATCAGTTTCACACTGTAAGAAGAGCTCATGAGATGGGAGGCCATGGCGTGGGTCTTGTTTGCCACAGTTCTCAACACTCTTCAAAGTCTCGACCAACAAGGTCCAGTTTCTCCCATCTGTGTTATCTCCTGGCATTCATCGGCCTTGGAGTTTTTACTTCCTACAGAGAAGAAAAAACGGAGGATTCTGAAGAAAGTGGTAATAGACTGAGATGTTTGCTTTAAAAAAATCACTATGATGATAACTTACAGGGAGGACTAGAGGGAGAAGAGATTAAATAATAAAAACAGTGGGCACCAAAGCTCTACCCCTACTAATCAACTCCCCTGCTCGATACAGCAAAAATGATGCTTAAGTGTGATTGATGGACTCCTTCATATTCTTTACTAAAGCATTCAGTCCTCAGAATGCTCTCAATTCTTGCAGAACCAGATGCTCCTATGCCTGGCAGGAAATTACTAGGCCACAGGAAGTAATTGAACTTTTTGAGAATACATACTGAGGTATCACTTTGGGGATACTAACTGATACTCTCCCACTGAGTGAAGGACACAGACTCTCTGACAAACAAGCCTGACTTCTCCACAAACTCACTCACTTCCCAAGAGCTCCAATAGTTTGTCTGAGTGTGGAGCTGCAGAACAAAATGGAGGACAGGGTTAGGGAAGGCCAGGAGGTCTGACTGGACTAGCAATTTGAAGCTTAGCTGCAGTCATTCCCTGCTTCCCTCAAGTCCTGTTAAGAGATTTGTGTCAGGCAATGAAAATTGTAGCATGAGCCTGGTTTTTAAGTGTCTTTCCTTAACTATTATTATTTTATTGGACACACTGTCAAAATCCACCTATTCTTTCTCTCAGAGCTCCTTTCTTCCTTTCTCATTGGCACTAGACAGAGTCGTTTTCCCTAATACTATGTAATTTAGAAGAGGCTATGTCAATTGCATAAAATATTTCTAATCTCCATAATTAAGATGCTGCTGGTCTGACAGCTTTGCTCTCTTACTCCCCCTCAGCTAGTTGCAGGGATGTAGAAAGACATTTAAAAAGAGTACTAAAGCAAAAATGACATGCTGTTCCCTTCCCGAAGGGCCTGCTCATGACTGTCACCAGCTTCCCTAGGCTCCCTCCTGGAGAGTTTCATTTATGGTTTCTTCAAAAGTGGAAAAAAGAAACTATGTCAAGGTTCTCCAGACCATCTTCTCTGAATTCCCAGAAAATGTGGGCCTGTTTTCATTATCGATTCAGGGAAAACCCAGATTCCCCCTACTTATGGCTTGTCTTTTAGATCAGTTCCCAGCAAGACATTTGACACACAATAGCCACCAATAAATCTTGGTTGAACAATTGAAAATCCTGAAATCAGAGAGAAATATGGAGGTAGAGTAGCAGATCACTGGAGTTAGTGGCAAGGAATCCTTGAAGATCATACAATTCATTGTCTTTTACTTTTGTGTGGGGGTGGGGAAGAGAGAACAATTCACCAAGATTGCCATATATTCAATACTTTCTTCTTTCCTCTTGCTAGTTTGATAACCTATTCAGGTATGACATATAAAAGTCTCATTTCATCTTCATGGTAATTCTATTAAGTAAAAATTATTATCACTATTTTAGAGATAGTAAAATGAGGTATAAGAAATCGTCTAGATAGACTGGATTATGCTGTTAAAATGAAATCACCCTCAATCTAAGTGGATTAATAAAGCGAAATATCTTATTGCATAAAATATTTTTAATAATAAATTATCCTTTCTCCCCTGCAATATGTGTGACACTGCAGTGGGCCCACCTGGGGAGAGGTGGGGTTAAAGGGGTTGGTAGTGTCTACTCCACGATCATTCAGGTACCCAGGTTTATATGGAGAATCTAAGATATTTAGCTGCATTCTATATAACTAGAGGTTTTCCAACTTCTCAGGTGAAGAAATGATTATATAATTACTTATGGATATATATACATATATATTCTTTTACTACATCAGTCCCAAAATGACTTGTATTACTTTTTTTTTATTTTTATTTTTGCGGTGCTGGGGATCGAACGCAGGGCGAAGTGCTTGCGAGGCAGGGACTTGTATTACTTTTGATTGCATTTTATTAGTTAATGTTAGTCACGTACCTTCACGTAATATAAGAGGGAAGAAATGTAGGAGAAATGGATTATTTGGTAAGTTGTGTTGTGACTGTCACTGCTCTAACAGGTAATCATTTGCCCACTGTTCAGCAGCTAGCAAGGGGCAGGATTGGCATCCAAACCCAATCTATCTGACTCCAGAACCCAGGCCCTTAACCACTGCAGTGTCTTCACAACTTCATAAAGCTGCTTTGAGGACAGAAGTGGCCAGGGTGTGGGTAGGCAGCTGTCATGTGGTGGAAAGAGTCCTGGACTTGACACAAGTGAGTTTATGTACCCATTTTGCCATTTACTGGTTTTGAGATCTAGGACAAATCCCTTGGGCTTTCTACTAAAAGCAACTTTCCCATTTATAAAGAAGGGATGAAGAAAACTCTCATCAGATCATTGAGAAGTTCAAAGTATGACACACAGTACACCCTCAGAAAGGTTTAAATATGAATTCTCATCATTTCTTCTTCATACTCCTCTTTCCATCATCCTAGAAAAGTAGAGCCTTCCATAGTAAGAACTTGCTGAAAGTTCCAGGTGAAATTCTGCCAGAGGAAAGACTTTAGTTACCTGATCCCATCTCTCTCAGCATTCAGGTTTGGATTCTATTACTGGTCCTTTTCCTGATATCAGCAATTTTCTTTATTTGTTGCCAAGCACAACTCATTCATGACTTCAGGGAAAAGAAAACGATAATGTCACTGTGGAATTAAAAGTTGTGACTTGAGAGCCGTCTCACATTTAAAAACATTGTAAATGTTGGAGCTTCTCTCGCAAGTAAATGTCAAGGCTCATGTAATGTAGAGTGAGTACCCATGCCTTCAGGTATCAGCTTATTTGGTTCTTCATCACATCTTCTTCTAAACTCCAAAAATAGGTCCTCTGTATTATTTTAATATGATTTAGAAAAAATTAAATGTCAATTAAAGTGACTAAGTAATAGAAGAAAAATGTCTTGTTCAGAAACCAAAAGGCTTATTTCTGTTCCCCTCTGCCTGTGGAAAAGGGAAGTAAATTGCTTACTAGGGAAGGATGCACGAACTCTTTCAGAACCCTGGGTAATTTACAATCCAGGAACCAAGGTTCATGGCAAAAGTAATGAACTTCCCCAAGCAAGGCTCCTTTCAAGGAGCCCAAAGCTCAACAATCTCTGTTCCTCCTTTTGTCTTTCTTGTTAGTAATCCACACATCCTGACACGCTGGTCACAGTTTTGGGCTCTGGAGCCAGGCAGATGTGAATTTGATAACCAGCTCTGCAAATTTCTGGCTGAAGGACCTTGTGCAAGTTAGGTAAATTCTCGAAATGACCTGACTTGTTTGACCTGGAACAGATCATTTTAAGTTCACTGCTGTAGATGACAAAATTATTATCAGTAACAATCAATTGTTTAACATATGTTTTCGTTTCAAAGAAATTAATAACTTTAAAGAAAGCATTTCAAGGTGGGGATATAGGTCACTGGTAGAGCACGTATAGGGGAAGACCTGGGTTAGATGCCCACACTACAAAATAAATGAATAAATGAAAGAATACATTTAAATTTTAAAATATGGTATGTATGTTTTGTATACACTAAAATTTATATTTACTAAAATGAAGTGTTGCATGTCACAGTTTACGTTTTCATTGATTTTAAGTTCTAAACCCAAATAAAAATTCAAATTGTCACAAAGGATGATGGTATTACATTAATCCAATTTTGTTTCTTCATCTTTAGAACCACCACTGTCATCATTTGTTTGTATCGACTGTTTGAAAATAGGATTATGCCATACTTCAGGGATTGAAGATCTGAGCAATGACATCAGTAAACTTCAGTAATGCCTAACCATGACAAGCTTAACTCTTGAAGCAAACCCATGCAGTATGTCCACACGTGTCAGGGTTGACCATGTAACTAGGGGCTGCCTGGGTTAAATTCCATGGGGAATATAGTGCTAATTGAGAGACAAGTAATGCATATTTGCTAATTTGAAGCACCTATGTATATTATGCATTACGTGTACATATTATGTACTAAACTTGTATATTTATAAGTATACAATCATTAAAACTTGACAGTTTAAAAGATAAACCAGTCAAAAGTTTTGTGGAGAAGAGTATATTGCCACTGATGTTGTTTAAAATTGTGGGCAAATGATGATGATAAAAGGAGACAGATGAGCTTTTATATATTTTATTTTTTTCTTAGAGTCTCTGCAGGCAATGCACCCCTTACTGCTGTACCGGGTTGGGCATAGTTCCTGGCAGAGAGTAAGCACTCAGTGCATGTAAACTACTATTACTTCACTGCAAGACTTTTAAAAACAGAGAGATCCCTAGGGTTGTACTTTGGTTTATTCGGAAAGAGAAACAAAGATGTGAAAATACAAATAAAAAGAATTCACTTTTTAAAACCACTTTTTTTTTTGGCTGGGATAATAGCAATTATTGATTTTTAACTTAGGTAACATACAAAAGTATTTTAAAATGTATACAGAAGATAATAAATAATGACAATCACTTATTGATCATTTTCTGTATCCCAGGAGCTACATATTCATTTTCATTATTTTAATCCTTACTATAAACCTATGAACTAGATTCGTTTTTTTACATTTTCATTTTTCATGTTTGCTGACCTGCTTTCCCTCCCCACCTTCCTTCCTTTCTTCCTTCATTTTTCTTCAAAGAAGACAACAGAGACCTAGAGAAGTTATATATGTAGCCCAAGCTGGTAAGCCCACGTTTGTGAGTGGCAAAACTGAGATTCAAACACAGCTCCGTTTGACTAACAGCCTAGTCTCTTAACAACCCTGCTATTTTATAAAAATTCTGTGTTCCCTGCTGACCATTATTAATATTTTGGTGTTTTTCCTTTCAGCTTCTTTACTATATATGATGCGTGTTCTTTAGACACATATGTGGTATTTTTGAACAAAATTGAGATCATGTTGTGTATAATGTATTGTCTCATACTTTCAAAACCCAATGTTACATTGTAAGCATTTTCTGCATCATTACATAGGTCTCCAAAGTATGATTTTCATTGACTGCATAATAGTCCATCATGTGCTTTACCATGGTTCAATGAACAAATCCCATAGCATTGAACTCCATGATGCTTTTACATTAAACCAAATTTCTAGAATCATAAATTGTTAGTCTTTCTGTGTGTCACTTTGGTAATAGATCATGAACTTTATCATAATCTTCTAGAAAATTTTCCAGAGGAAATAAACAGAATTTTGGTCAAAGATTTATGAATGAGGATGTTTATTATAGTAGTTGTAAAATCTTTGTGTGCTGGGAGGAAGATGAGACAGAAGCAATAATACATTAGCTATGGTTAACTCTTAGTTACTGACTTATTGATTTTTATTACATACATTTTTCAGTTATTTCTGAAATTCCTATAAACATGTAATTTCTAAAATTTTGAAAGATTATTTAAAAAAATTGGTAATAACTTTTTAATAAATCCTTATCAATTGTTGAGTCCTTATCTTCCATATGAAGTTGGATTAAAGTGGTCTATGAGGCTCACACTTTCCACCAAGGTCTGGGTAGGTTGGATATAAATGTCCTGTTATTGTCTTGTCGTACGTGGATGAGCCAATGTTCGGGGCATAGATATTTATGATTGTTAAGTCTTGCTGATTTATGCTTCCCTTAAGCAGCATGTAATGTCCTTCTTTATCCCTTCTGACTAGTTTTGGTTTGAAGTCCACATTATCTGAGATGAGGATGGATACTCCAGCTTTTTTGCTGTGTCCGTGTGCATGGTATGTTTTTCCCCATCCTTTCACCTTTAGTCTATGGGTGTCTCTTTCTATGAGGTGAGTCTCTTGCAGGCAGCATATTGTTGGATTTTTCTTTTTAATCCAATCTGCCAGTCTGTGTCTTTTGATTGATGAATTCAGGCCATTAACATTCAGGGTTATTATTGTGATATGATTTGTATTCCCTGTCAATTGACTCATATTTGTTTTTGACATGATTTGGTTTCTCCTTTATTTGGCTATTCCTTTAGGCTAGCGCCTCCTGTTGCTGATTTGCATCGTTGTTTTTCATCTCTTCCTCATGGAATATTTTGCTGAGAATGTTCTGTAATGCTGGCTTTCTTTTTGTAAATTCCTTTAGCTTTTGTTTATCATGGAAGGATCTTATTTCATCGTCAAATTTGAAGGTAAGTTTTGCTGGGTATAAGATTCTTGGTTGGCATCCGTTTTCTTTCAGGGCTTGGTATATGTTGTTCCAGGCCCTTCTAGCTTTTAGGGTCTGGATTGAAAAATCTGCTGATATTCTTATTGGCTTCCCTCTGAATGTAATTTGATTCTTTTCTCTCGCGGCCTTTAAAATTCTGTCTTTATTTTGTATGTTAGGTATTTTCATAATAATGTGCCTTGGTGTGGGTCTGTTGTAATTTTGTATGTTTGGAGTTCTATAAGCCTCTTGTACTTGGTTTTCCATTTCATTCTTCAGATTTGGGAAATTTTCTGTTATTATTTCATTGAATAGATTGTTCATTCCTTTGGTTTGTTTCTCTAAGCCTTCCTCAATCCCAATAATTCTTAAATTTGGCCTTTTCATGATATCCCATAATTCTTGTAGATTCTGTTCATGATTTCTTACCATCTTTTCTGTTTGGCCAACTTTGCTTTCAAGATTAAATAATTTGTCTTCAATGTCTGAGGTTCTGTCTTCCAGGTGTTCTATCCTATTAGTTATGCTTTCTATGGAGTTTTTAACTTGGTTTATTGTTTCCTTCATTTCAAGTATTTCAGTTTGTTTTTTTTTCAGTATCTCTAACTCTTTATTGAAATGATCTCTTGCTTCCCATATTTGGTCTTTTAACTGTTGATTGGTGCAATCATTTAATGCCTGCATTTGCTCTTTCATCTCCTCCTTCAATGCCTGCATTTGCTCTTTCATCTCCTCATTAGCTTCCCTGATCGTTTTAATTACGTACATTCTGAACTCCCTTTCTGACATTTCTTCTGCTGTGCTGTCATTGGGTTTTATTGATGTAGTATCTAGGTTTGTTTGGGACATTTTCTTCCCTTGTTTTCTCATATTGGTCAGTTGTCAGTGGGACCCTGAGATATTGCAGTTTTCCGCTACTGGCTTATAGTGTTCCGGTAGATTTCCAGTGTATCACCTCCCAGCCTTCAGTAGCCTGATGTCTTGGAGGAATCTGATAAAGCAGCTCATCCGAAGAAAACTGCCCCTAGCCCCCTACTGGTTCCACGGTTTGGAACTGGCTCTGTGTGGAAATGCTCTCACTGTGGGCCTGCGCCATGCAGCTGGCCGTGTGGGAGGAGCCCACTGCCGGAGTGTGGAAGGCTACCTTGGGAAGACTCTAGCTGCCCTGCCCAGCTCCAATAAGCCACCTCTATCTGGGCCTGCCACCCGGGCTGAGCTTTACCCAGTGGGCAGACTCACCCGTGGCTCTATTTCAGTCCCAGTCTCTCAATGCCTCCCCTTCTTAACTCCAGGGTTCTGGAGCGACTGGGGGTGCAGTCTCCCTCTAGGCCGCCATCTTGGATCGCCCCGTGAAGAGAGCCTGCAGCCGGAGTGGGCAGAGCCGCCTGAAGAGGTCTCTGGCTGCCCTGCTCTAATCCCAGAGGCTGTTTGCGGATTGCGGCTCTCCGCTGGTTCGTTGCTGGAGTACGCTGCGCTGCAGGGGCTCCGGGACTCGGAGCCTGCTCTGGTCAGAAAGGCTCTCACTAGCAGGCCAGTTCCGTTCCGAGAACCTGGAGAAGCTGGCTGTGTGGGCGGGGCCCACCGCCGGAGTGCGCAGGGCTGCCTGTGAATGACTCTAGCTGCCCTGCCCGGCTCCGATAAGCCACCTCTATCTGGGCCTGCCACCCTGGCCAAGCTTTACCCAGTGGGCAGACTCACCCGTGGCTCTATTTCAGTCCGAGTCTCTCAATGCCTCCCCTTTTTAACTCCAGGGTTCTGGAGCGACTGGGGGTGCAGTCTCCCTCTAGGCCGCCATCTTGGATCGCCCCGTCGATTGCTTCTAAACTTGCCAGGGAGAAGGCATTCATTTACTTCTTTAATTGCTTGTTTTAAGAATATCCAAATTCTTTCTTTCATTAGGAAATTTTAAAAGTATTTATATAGACTCATTTTCCAAAATCAGATTTTCTATATTTAAAAATGTCTTCCTTGTAACTAGATTTCTCCAGAAATTTTGAACATGGTTGGCAGTTTCTAACATAAGCATAAGCTTTCTGGATTATCCAGGTAATAATATGTTGTTAGAAGTTATCTTCAGTAAGTCTCTTCACTTAGGACCCAATTTTCTCATCTGTAAAATGAAGATTTAGTCATTGAGCTGTAAAGTCCCTGCCTCATCTTAATCCTTAGGTAAAAACAGACCAGCAAAGGACTGGGTATTAGTTCTTCCTTCTGGTCCCAATTGTGAAGGAAGATGTGTAAAAATTCTCTGAATGGCATCTGAGCAAGGGGCTGCAGTACAGAGGCTTTGCGCAGTATTGAGGAAAGATGCTGAACTCAGACCCGACTGACCCCAGAGGAGGCATGACATTTATTTGGTACATGGTCTGGAGCAAGTTAGAAAATCCCTGTCTGCTTTGCAGATTTATGTGATATACTGAGGTTTCTGTACAAAGTGTCCAATATGCATTTATTTTTGCCTTTCCTGATTGGGTACATTTGGAATTATAAAATCTACATGGATGGTATCTTTTATTGATTTTAGAAAAGTCCCAGCAATTCAATAATCAAATACTACCTCTAAGGGCAAGATGATATGATCTCTGAGAATGGTGTTAGAACATATCAACAAACAGAGAAATAAAGAGAAAGCAAATGAACAAATACAGCAAAATATTATGCAGGTATACTTAAGTAATTTTATAATAAAAGTAGACATATGAGGAATAACAGCCACTCCCCCACTTTTTTTTTTTTTTTTTTGCTTTTATGCAGTACTGGGGACTAAACCCAGGGTGCTCTACCACTGAGCCACACCCACATCCCCAGCCCTTTAAAAAAATTTCTTTTTTTAGTTGTCGATGGACCTTTTATTATTCATTTATTTTTATGCAGGGCTAAGAATGAAACCCAGTGCCTCACACATGCTAGGCAAGTGCTCTACCACTGAGTCACAATCCCAGTCCAGTCCCTTATATTTTGAGATAGGATCAGACTGGACTCCCAAGACTGGTCTTGAACTAGTGATTCTCCTGCCTTATCCTCTCAAGTTGTTGGGATTATAGGCATGTGCCACCATGCCTGGAGGCATTCTGTCCCCTTCTTTTTAATTATTTAATTTAATTTTAATATTTTTAGTTGTAGATGGGCACAATACCTTTATTTTATTTATTTATTGTTATGTGGTGCTGAGGATCAAATCCAGTGCCTCCCATGTGTGAGGCAAGTGCTCCACCACTGAGATACAACCCCAGTTCCTGTCCCCTTCTTACGGAGTTTTAGTGGAGGACCTTTTGATTCTATTTTCATGCCTCCTAATGCTCATATTTTCTGTATTTTTATCTCTCATATGACATTCTGAGTAATTTTGCCTATCTATTTTTAGTTCCTTTAGCCTGTCTTCAGTTATATTTAACATGTTATTGAGTGTTAAATTTGGTTGTAATTTTTATTTATGGACATTCTTTTCAGTTCTTTTTAAAATGTTACATTACTTTTTATACTTTCTCATTCCTTTTTTTTTTTTTCTCCAACCAGAAGTGAGCTTTCTCCAGAATTTTTTTTTTCCCTAAATGCTCCCTTTCTTAACGCACACACACACACACACACACAAAACAAACAAACAAACAAACAAACAAAAAACAATTGTTTAAGTATAATTGTGTATAGCCTGGATCTCATAATTCCACCATCAGAATTATGTGAATGTCTGGTTATGTTTATTCTGTGGTTTTTTAAGTTTCTAGTTCATGGTACCTTGTTTGTGTGCTTGGTTATTTTTGACTGTATGCTACTCATTTACTTGAAAAAGTATATGTGAGATCCTTTATGATCTAGAATGAAGACATTTTCCTCTAGAAAGGATATACACTTGATTATGTCAGGTGTTCAAAAGTATTGACCATTCAGGATCATTTAAAAATAAATTCAGAGGTTGCATTTCTTTGAATCAATCAAATTCAGTGATATGAAAGTAGGCTGCAAATTTGAGTGACAATTGAAACTTCATCCGCTGCTCCTTTATGGCTCAGCAACAAGGCAATGTTCTTGTAGTCTCTGGAGCTGGGAAGGGGCATAGCTTTGGTGCCCCTACTTCCTTGAATAAGTGGATCTCTCCTTAAGAAATCACTCTTGGGCAGGACACGGGCTTTGATTTCCTTCCTTATTGCCATGGTAAGTTAACAACATTCTGAGAAAAAAAAAAAAGCTTTAGAGTTTTCTCTTGCCTTCCTGGAAAAAGATGAGTAATAAACCACTCCAAGGTCTAATTTCTTCATATGTCAGAGTATAAGTTTTAAGATACAAAATGCCCTTTGTAAGTTATAAATCACAATTTTGGAATTTTGGGCCCTGAAGGCTTGGAGGAACTTCTTCAATTTGCTTGGTTATTTGTGAGCATGTGCATTTTTTATGTGCATTTAAGAGGGTACCATATATGTAAGATTTAAAAGAGACTGATAACAAAAACTTTTTGTAGTAATTGAGAATGGAAATGATTATTTGAAATTAAACAAGTAGAAGGGGAAAGAAGAATGAGCTACTGTTTATTCATTTAGATGTTTCTGAATTTTTAAAATCTCTGCCAATGACCAAACTAATGATTATATGCTCAAGGAAACCATTTTTCTCTGTTCTATTCTAAGCTACAGTTTCATATGTGTGGAGTTCAAGGGTAAGAGGGGAAAAAAACATAATCCAAAATTAAATGTATTAGTCCTGGTTCAAGTTTGGCATCTGGTAGGAAGAGCATTTTGTTCCTTTCATAATTTATTCCTTGCATATTTCCATTCATAGGTGCATAGATTTAGGATGTTAGAACTAGCTGGATCTGTAGAGATCAGCTCATTTGACCTTTTTTATTTATATTTAAGGATATCAAAGAAAGGACAAAAATGAATTTCTTAGCATTATAAATGTAGCAAATATTCCAGAGACTTTCTCATAATTAAAGTGTTGCTTTTGTCTTAAAAATAATAGTTGTCAGAAGAGTCTGAGATAGCCTCTCTCTTCCTCTACAGCACCACCAACATTACCCTTCAAACCCTGATCAAATGTTTTCTCTTCTGTGAAGTTTTCCTGGCTCAGCTGAGGTGATCCATCTCATCAATCACAAAGGCTTTCTGGAATACTAGAATTCCTACTGTAACTGCCCGATCTTTTCCACAAAACAAGACTTGCCATAATCTAGGATCAGAGCAAGAGAGAAGTCAATAGTGAGAAGACAGATAATGTGTAGGTTTAATTCCAAGGATGGCAGTGGCCACTCACTCTTTCATCCAACAATATTTATTAAGTGCCTGCCATATGCAAAGACTTGGGATTACAATAATGAATGAAATATGTGGCCCCTATTTCACAGTCTTCACACCACAACTTCAGTCAATGTTATCTCTCATTTGCACAAGTCTGTGTATCTTCTAACTGACATTTCTGCTTGCACCTGATCTCCCTTTGATATATTCTCTACCCAACAGCCAGAATGATCTTTTGATCCTGCTTAAACGTCCTTTTCAAACTTTTCAGGATTTCTACTTCTGAAACAGTAGTATGGAGGAGCTTTATGGAATAAACCACTCCCCAGAGAAACAGCCATAACTAGGGAACAAATATATAAAAACAGTATCTTAGTCATTTAATTCCTGGGAATTGTCCAAAGGACATATAGCACACGAAGAAACATTTATTAAAGAAAATCTACCAGATCTTGGTAAGAACAGCAAGTCCTTTATATAAATCACCCTCTCCCTCCTCCCTTCCCATCTCATCTTGATGAAAGAAGCTCTAATCCTGTCAAATATTATCAAGAAAACAGAACTCCTCTCCCCTCTGCTCCCAGTCAAAGGATGTAGTACCACCCTAGATGGAGCAAGTCTCTAGCATTCATCATCTCTAGCTCTGAATTGCCCAGACTAAAGAGGTCATAGGCTTCCTTCTTCCACCCAGCTCCCACTTACAAGTGGAGGTTCTATTCTAGGCATAGTAGGCCAAAAATGCAGTGGTCCCAGCAGTCCTTGCTCCAACTCACTTGCAGGGTGGAGATTTCATATCAGAAGAGACAAAATTGGACCTGAGGCTACTACCTGCTGGTTGTATCATGTGTGTAAAGTAGGGAGGTCCAGGAGGGAAACAGCTACCATCCCCACGGCCCACCTTCACAGCAGTGGCTCAGAGATATTTGCTCCGCAGAAGAGAAAGTCTATAAGAATAGAGAACTCTGAAGCTCTTCCCAAAGAAAATGACTTTATTTAAAGCAGAGTATAGAGAAATTTAAATGTAAAGATTATCTCAAAAGCAATAGAAATTCTGGTGGGAAACAGAAGAGAAGGTTGGTAGTTCCCTATGGTGATAAGCTAAACTACAGGCCAATTAGTTTACCAGAGATAACCAGGGAAAGATACAGCAAAGAAGAATGTTCCTGGGGTCAGAACAAACTTCAAAGATTTGCTCAAAAATATCCCTGGGGATGAAATTTAATTGGATCAGATTATGGAGCCATTTATGTTATAGGGCATTGTCAAAAACAATAAAGCAATCAGCTGGCAATTATTGGAGTCTAACAAAGGAAGGCAGCTTAACAGAGAGATCAGGGAAAGAGACAAAACACTCCTGCTAAAACTATGGTCATCCATGGTGGCCGCACAAGTTCAAGGCTTTGTATATCCTGAGGAGCAACATCAGAGGCTTCACTGCCAGGGAAATAGGTTTCACAAAAATAATCCAGGGAAGTCGCTAAACCAATCAGCAAGCAAACTAAAAAATACTAGCTCTGGGGTGGAGTGGGAGGAATAATATATTCTGAATTTTATAATATATTACCCAAATATCTGCACAAAGATCTACAAAGAAACAGGAAAGTATGATCTATACACAAAGGGAACAAAGCAGGGACTAGAAGAATTGCCCTGAGGAGGTTGGCACAGATGTCAACTTTGATGGACAAAATGTTCAAGGCAGATGTTATAAATAAATTCAAAGAACCAAAGAAAATCATGCTTAATGAAGTAAAAGTAAGGAATGATGACAATGTGTCATCCAATAGAAAATACCATAAAGAAACAAAAATTATAAAAAAGGGGCTGGGGAGATAGCTCAGTTGGTAGAGTGCTTGCCTTGTAAGCACAAGGCCCTGGGTTCGATCCCCAGCACCCAAAAAAAAAAAAAAAAAAAAAAAAAAATTATAAAAAAAAGAACTAAATAGAAAATTGGAGTTGTAGACTTGGAAAGTCTAATAACTGAAATTAGAATTTCACTAGAAGGTTTTAATAGCCCATTAGAGGAGTAGATTTGAACTGGAGGAAGAAAGAATCAGTAAACTTGAAGACAAATTGATAAAACTTATATGACTAAAGAACAAAGGGAATGAAGAACAAAGAAAAGTCAACAGAGTTGCAGGGAAATCTAAAATCCAAGAGGTTCAACAGCTCCAAGAAGGATAGGGACTCAGGGATTCATATCCACACACATTAGAATAAAAGTGCTGCAAGAGGAATTTTCAAAGAGAAAAAATTGAAAACAAGAAGAGAAAAATGACTCATCACATACAAGGGAATCCTAACAAGATTAAAAGCTGATTTTTCATCCAAAACAATGGAGACCTGAAGGCAGTGGGAGGAAATATTCAAAGTGTGGAATGAATGAAACCCGCCAATCAAAAATATTATATCTGGAAAAAACTTTCTAATATTTTCCAATTACTTTAGGATAGAGTCACAAAGCTGGGTGCAGTGGTGAATGCCTGTAATCCCAGTAATTTAGGAGACTGAGGCAGGAGAACCACAAGTTCAAGGATGGCCTCAGCAATTTAGTGAGGGTATAAGCAACTTAACAAGACTCTGTCTTAAAATAAAAAAATAAAAATTTAAAAAATGTCTGGGAAAGCAGCTTGATGGTAGAGTGCCCCTGGGTTCAATCCCAAGTACCAAAAAAAAAAAAAAGAAAAAAAAAAAAAGAGTAAAAATAGTGTATCATGGTAGACATACACAGTCTGCCTGTCTACTCTACCTTCTCTTCCTCCTCCTCCTCCTCCTTCTCCTCTTTTTTTTTTGAACCCAGGGGTGCTGTATCACTGAGCTACATCTCCAGCCCCCCTTTTTTTAAAATTTAGAGACAGGGTCTGGTTAAGTTGCTGAGATTGGCCTCTGACTTGCGATCCTCCTGCCTTGGTCTCCCAAGTTGCTGGAATTACAAGTGTACGCCACCACATCTGGCTCTCCTCTACTTTTTATGTTTTTCTTTCTTTTATATTATTTATCTATTTTATTTTTTACAGACTGCTTTTTGATTCATTGTACACAAATGGGGTACGCTTTTCATTTCTGTGGTTGTGCAAGATGTAGATTCATACCATTTGTGTAATCATACATGTACATAGGGTAATGATGTCTCTCTCATTCCACCATATTTCATACCCCTGCCTCCTCCTCCCTCTCATTTCCCTCTACATAATCTAAAGTTCCTCCATTCTTCTCTTACCCCCCAACCCCCCACCCCCATTATGTATCATCATTCACTTATCAAGGAAAACATTCAGCCTTTGGTTTGTTTGGGTTTGGCTTATTTCACTTAGCATGATATTCTCCAATTCCATCCATTTATCTGCAAATGCCATAATATTATTCTTCTTTATGGCTGAATAATATTCCATGGTGTATGTATACCACTGTTTCTTTATTCATTCATCTGTTGAAGGGCATCTACTTTTTCTTAAACTACATTTCCCTTGTGAACAGGATCAGGCTGTCATTCTTTTAGCCTGTTTCCTCCTGCCACAGGCCTTTTAAACATATTACTCTATCTCTCTGGAACACTCCCTCAATTTCTCATCTAATTAAATCTTACTTTAGATCTCACCTTTAACTTTGCTTCCTCTGGGAAGTCTTCCTTCATTTCCCTGCCTAGGTAAGCTGCTACATTCTGCTATGCATCTCAGCTTCCTCTTGAGTTAATTAATTAATTTTGCAGTACTGGGATTGAACCCAGTTCTTCACATTTTACCTGAGCTGGTGAACTTGATTAAAGCTCCTAAATTATGAATTCTACAAGGCTACAGGGACAAGGAGTGTGTAGGGGTGTGTGTGTGTGTGTGTGTGTGTGTGTGTGTGTGTGTTGCTTTAGGTTAAGAGGACTGGAAGTCATTCAAAGGTTTTATCAGAGGATTGGCATAACCAGATTAGCATGTTTAAAATATCACTCTAGCTGCACTTTTAGAAAGTAGAGGACACACCTCATCATGGATGCAAGGAGACCATAAGGAAGTCTTTGTAGTATTGGAGAGTAGAGGTGATCAACCTGTTCAGACCAGGTAAGGGAATGCAATGAAAAGTAGACCAACTGAAGAGGTAAAATCAGAGAGGAGAGGACAGTGGTCAGTGGATGGACTGTCAGGTCTCTGACTTGCCTGACTGAATACAATGGTTCCACTTATTAAGAGAGAGGGCACTAGAGAGAAATCAGGCTTTTGAAGGTGGGGATGATGGTAGACCATGAGTTGAGTTTGGAATTGTTGAATTTGGGGTTCCATTGAGACTTCCAGTCAGGATTTTAGGTAAGCAGTTGGGCCCAGGGTTCTGGAGCAGAGCTTTTGAAACTGTAGATATGCCAAGTCAACTTGGGGCAAGTGTGGTTACTTCTGGGGAGCCACTTCTCCTTGGGTCCAGGTGAAGCACCACCGCTGTTGGCCTCCCACAGCATCTTGCTTGCCCCACGCCTAGCAAAATGTCCTTCTCTGTGTCCCTCCAGCTGGTGAATTCCTGCCCAGTTTGCAAGTCCTATCTTTCTCTGAATCCTACCCTGTAGCAGGGGTGTGTCCAGGCTCCTGGGGATTCATTTGTACTAAGTTGGTCCCAAGAAGAAAAACAGTTTCTAAGAGTTAATGAAAAGCTCTTTTTGTGTCTCTCTTACTTTAATTTGATCCTCTCAGTTTGAATCCCAGAGGAGATGTGTGTGCTGAATTCTGAGGGTGAAGGCGTGTTTTTCTGCTTGCTGGTTAGTTCTCAAAGGTCAGGCAGCAGGCCTGCCTCATGCTAATAGGATGTAACCTTCCATGGAATCACAGATTTTCCCAGCTCAAGGGGTTTTTAGAAATCTTCCAGATGAAGATATGTCTCCAAATCACAGTGATAATTACTGGCAAAGACACAACTTGAACTCAAGCCCGACAGAAAGCCCATTGCTTTTTCTACTCACAGCACTCTGCATAGTATCTGGCTTTCTTGATGGACTCTTTCTGCATCAAGCACGATTGCTGACACACAGTAGTGTTATAATTGTTGTTGACTCAGTAAACAAACAGTATCTACTCTATTGCCCAATTCCTTTCCCTCTAGAATAGCAGCATAAAGAAAGCAAGCCAGCAGAATGCATTAGGGGTTTCCAAGCAGTATGATCAGCACGGATGAATGAACTTTGAGTCTTCTGCCACTCAAGTTATTCAATCAGGTGGAAATTGAATCTATGAAGAACTAGTGTCCATTCTTAGCACAATCCTAAAGGACACAAACCAGTTGGTAGAAATGAACAACTCTGGTCTGTTGTATAAACAATATCATGTATGAAGGTTGAAGGCCAGATGCAATTCCAAAATGAGATGCCTTTTTACGGTTACCACAAGCATCTGGTTAGAAACAGAAGGCACCCAGGGAGTCTTAGGGTGTGTTTGCTGAAGTGAGTTGAGTTGAATTGAATTCGATTCATTTCTTCTGTGATTACTCAAAGGGTCAATGCTCTTGTCTTTCAAAGTGGAAAGCAGGATGCTAGAGAACATCTGTTTTTTTTTTTTCTATAGTGCTTCAATTCGCCTTCCTCCCAGAAGCCAACGGACTCCAGAGAGGCATGTTTAACCTGAAGGTAGACTTGAAAGTTTGTAGGGACTTGGCCAGTTGCTGCCAGATTGCTACCACTTGGAACCCACCATAGAAACTAGCATGTAAGAAATCAGAGCCAAGAAATGGGAGAAAAACTAAATCCAGGTGATTCCCTTTGAAGCCTGAATCCACTTGTTTGGAGTCAGCACTAGCTTTGGGTTTTTCATAGTATGCTTGTGTGGTGAAGGTTAGGTTCCCTATTATCACAGTCAAGAGGGTTCTAGCTTGAATAGAAACAGCTCTCTTCTCACCGCTTCTGTGTTTCCCCCGGTTTTATGTAGTTTAGAGTACAGCCACCCAGGTGACAGGAAGACAGCATGATTCACTGAGATGCCCTCTGATTTCTCTCCAAGCTCCATGCTACTACCAGGGTCATCTCCTTGAATGCGATTTGAGGTAAGAGAGAAGTGTT
Source organism: Sciurus carolinensis (assembly GCF_902686445.1). Classification (NCBI taxonomy): domain Eukaryota; kingdom Metazoa; phylum Chordata; class Mammalia; order Rodentia; family Sciuridae; genus Sciurus; species Sciurus carolinensis. The sequence continues at coordinate 27,546,516 of NC_062226.1, forward strand.
TTATTCCCAATCACGTAGCCAATAGGTGGGGAAGCCTCAAGACCTTGTCCTGTAATTTTGGATCTAAATATTTTAGCTGGGTGTGGTGGCACACGTCTACAATCCCGGAGGCTCAGGAGACTGAGGCAGGAGGATCTCGAGTTCAAAGCCAGCCTCGGCAATTTAGCAAGGCTCTAGGCAACTTAGCAAGACCCTGTCTCAAAATAAAATACAAAAACGGGCTGGGGATGTGGCTTAGTGGTTAAGCACCCCTGGGTTCAATCCTAGTACCAAGAAAAATAAATAAAAAAATATTTTGCATCCATTTATCACACATTTGTATTGTATCCCACGGGGGCTTGTGTAATGGGGGGTGAAGGGTGCGGTGTCAATAACCACCCAGACACCAGGAGCCAGGTAAGAGCAGGCAAGAGCTGTTGACTCATTTATTGAGTACCTATCCAATCAGTGTGTCACACCATTCGAAACCACCAATCATTTAGTCTCCTAGAACCACCAATCATTTGAGGGTTTTGTATTTTGCACCAATGGGGATATATTACTCCACACATTTGGATCTCCCTTTCCTGGCTGCAGCCATGTATTTTAGAGTTGCATTTATGTTATAAAGTAGCTGCTAGCTTCATGTAGCTATTAAAGTTAATTAAAATTAAATAAAATTTAAAAATTTTCTTCAGTCATACCAATCCCATTTCCAGCACTCACAAACCACATGTGACTAGTGACTACTGGATGGGACATTGCACATATTTCCATCATTGCTGGAAGTTCTACTGGATGGCTCGGCTCTTGACACAGATTCTTTTTTGTCCACAGGTAGGGTCAGAAAGTCTGATACAATCTTGTGTCTCTCCGAATGGGAAATGAGGCCAATGGAGAGATGGCAGACTATGAACTATTGAGTCACCTATTTATCCCATACTTTCTAAACCCTTACATGGAAATGATAGCCTACATCTCTGGGATGGGTAAATCTGAAACGTGCCACTTAGGGATGATTAACCTGTTGTTACATAAAGTCCCTTGAACACATTATATAAATAAATATAAATTAACATATATCTTCTTATCCTACTGTGTATATATATTTCTAGAGATTTAGAAGAACCTGATGTTTCATTCTCAGGCTGGTGATTCCTTAAGAACACATTTCTCAATGATGTTTCCACAGATCATAATTCTCTAAACCAGAATTATCTTCCTAGGTCTCTGGACCCATTTCCCTTCCACATTAAAACTCTTTGAGAGAAAGAGCTAAATATTTCAGTTGTAACACGAAGTAAAGCTCTCCAGTTGAAAATTTGTAGTAGATATTCAAATTGGGAACTCTTCACTATGGTATGAAATAAACCTTCTTTATTGGATGGAATATACAGATGAAACATTATGTTGTCACCTAGATACTACAAATGGGTTATTCTCTTGGGGAGACAGAGACTTGGTTCTCTTTGTTATATGTCAAAATAAGAAAAAAAAATTAATAACAAGAAAGCCTATAACACACAGGACCCTGGTGACAATTTTTTTTTACACAGTTCATATTTGCAAACATCTTCTATTCACTTGTGTGAAATAATCGGAGAAAAGCACACAATTTTTACAAAATTGGAAAAGAAGAGGGGGGTCAGTTTCAGCTCTAGTGCTCCCTTGTTGGGTGGGTAATTCTGTATCGGGAGGTAGCCATGGCGACCATAAAAGTTACTCATGCGACTAACGATGCAACTAATGATGCCCACAATTACTTAATTGCAGGCATGCTTAACAGCTTTTGCCATTTTTGGAGGGTGCTTATGGCTAATTGTGGCTGCAAGTGGGTAACTACAGGTGCAATCAGATGTGTTCCTAATTTTTACATTTGTGCTGACAGCAGGAGAATAAACCAACCCTTCTAAAATGGGGAGCTATAAAAGGAGGGTTGAAATTAGCTCTTGCAAGTCTAGTCATGGTGGAACAGCCTCTAACATGAAAACAAACACAAGTCATTTCATGTTTAAGCAGAGGAAATTAGCAGTTGACCTGCCAGCCTTATCATTTATTATTTTCTTTCCCCCAAGATTCTCCCCCTGGGATTCCTGCTACTACCACCGTTAAAAGGCAACTCTTACTTTCTTCTTATACTTCTATAACTTTTATCCCATCATGAAATGAAAATAATTTTTGTGGTATTTACAAGTATTTTTAGTACATGGTAATATATGTATATATGCATATTTACATATACACGAGAATGTGTGTATCCGTGTGTATACATACATATATATTTATGTGTATACATTTGTATACATAAGTACATGTGTTTATATACATATATACATGTAAGTATATATTCATGTATGTATATATATTCCATGAATATATATGTATGCATACATATATCTATATTTAAATGAACTCTAATATATACCATGAGACAGGTAGTTAGTGTTAAAATTTCTCTCATCAGGAACAAATACCCCAAAGATGGTTAAATAGCACTTCAAATATCTTCATCAAAATCTCACATGAGAGTTTTTAATTAATGTAAGAAATGGTAGAGATATTTTTTAATAAGTAAATGAGCCTGGTTCAAGATATGTGGTTGGTTAAAAAGACTGAAGCTCCACTGCTCTTGCATGAATGAGGTATACAGATTCAAGTTTACTGGTTATATTTTCAGTACTCAAGGTGTTGTTCTCCCTGGTCCATGATGGCTGTGATTTGACCCGGCAAAAGGGTGGGTTGGTCCTGCCACAATCCTCAGAATATCCTCATGTTCACCTTATCATGCCAATATTATTTGTTGTTCCTAAGGCAGAGAATGGGTCTTCCACAAAACCTCAACAACCAGTTGTCAGACTGTCCATGTACCTACTGGATAGTAAAGTATTTTAGCTTTGGCAGAGCATGGTCTAAAATCGCACCTGATGTGGAAGATGTAAGGTGGGGAATGTATGATACCACTCACCAATAACTTCTAGATACTGCTAATATTTACCTGTGACTAATGAGTTTTTGTCACTATGACCAGAATTCCTGACAAGAACAACTTAGAAGAGGAAAGATTTATTTTGGCTTATGGTTTCAGAGGATTCAGTTCATGTTTAGCCAGCCAGCTCCATGGCTCTGGGTGAGGCAAACCATCATGGCAGAAGGGCATGGCGGAGAAAAGCTGCTCAGCTCACAGCAACAGGGAGGAGAAGCAGACTGGGGGGTGGGGGCGGGGGAAGCGAGCATGAACCAGCAAGGACTAGATAAACCCTTCCAGGTCACACCTCCAGTGGCCTACTTCTTCCCACTTGGTCCCATATCTCAGTAATCCACTCAGCTATCAATAGATTAATGCATCAAATGGATTAACCTGCTAATGAGGTCAGAGGCTTCAGATCCAATCATTGCCGAAAAGCCCTATCTCTGAACCTTGCTGCATTGGGGACCATGCTTTCAACACAAGAGCTTTTGGGGGACATTTCAGATCCAAACCATAATATTACTCAATGGAGTTTGGCAGTTGCTGACTGACCAAATTAGATTCAGCCAGTTCACAATATCTTGATTTCCCATAAATAACTCTCATAGACTTACATTTCCAGAAAGAACAAAATGAAAAACTAGGTTTCTTAATCTGTTTAGGTTGCTATAACCTTAGATTGGGTAATTTGTAAGCAACAGAAATTTATTGCTTACAGTTCTGGAGACTGGTAAGCTTAACACCAAGACACCAGGAGATTCAGTGTCTGATGAGGGCTCTCTGCTTCATAAATTGTTCCTTGTTGTGTCCTCATAAGGAGGAAGGGGTGAGCACACTCCCTTTTATAAGATCACTAATCTCATTCAGAAGGGCAGTGCCTTCATGACCTAATCACGTCTCCTATAATACCAACACACTGGGGATTAAATTTTGTACCATGAATTTGGGGCAAGGACCATAAACATTCAGACCATAGCATAAAAATACAAAGGTACTTAATGCAGAGAATTGAACATGTTTTCCAAGAATAGCAAACTGCCCCTACCTAAAGGGCTAATCTGCCTTCTCTCACATCTTGCCTGGCCTCTGTCTTTCTCCAAGTACTGTGTGTCATCTTTTCCTGTCTCATAAGAGATGCTGATTAATCACACAGACTACTCTATTCCACGAACAGTATCAAATATGCATCATGTGTTGCACATTGTTCTGGGCACTGTGGTGACTCAGTGGGATGAACAGGATGGGCTCCTCATCCAAGGGGTGATTTCCTGTGCGTAAGCTCTGTATCCTATGAAATGTTAACACTTCTTATTTGGGTCCCAGGGTAGAAGCTTTACCCACAGCCAAATGTCAGAACTGTGAGGAGTTGCAAGTAAAGAGGTGGAGAGAATGTTGGTCACCAGAATCCTCTGCAGGAGACTTTTCCACTTGATGAGAAGAAATACTTTTGAGATGACATTTGGGGTGGAAGAGGAAGTGGCAAAGCCCTTCTCCATCAAGACAAGATGTCTGCTAAACTTTTGCATGAGGCAGGAGAGGAATTATGTTGTCCATAAGAGAGGGGAGAAGAGGGAGGACAGGGAGATGGAGGAATGGAGGAGCAACCCCATGCAGAAAGAAGACTTGCCCCATGTAACCTTGGTGGTTACACACACAACTTTGGCAAAATATACGAAATCAGTGAAATGTTTGGAATGGGTGATTATCTTGTGGATATTAATTAAAAGGTTGAATTTGGCACCCAGATGGAGGTGAATACCAACTCTGGGGTTTTCAGTTTCATAAACTCACAATACCCCTTTTTTGCTTTAGCTGGTCTGTTGCTCTCTCTTGTCTGGCACCTGTAGGCCATGGGTTTCTATTTGAGGTCACAGTGAACCAAGGGTCACACTTGGCCCAATGCAGAGCTTGAAGTGTGAGTTGAATGCATCTTTTGGTTTACCCAGGCCAGTGTCTGTTTATGGGAGGTAACTTGGAAGAGGAGAGGAAGTGTGGATTCTGGAATCCAGCTACCAAGGGATTATGGACTGAAGTGTGTCATCTCAAAATTCCTATGTCCCAAGCTCCAGAACCTCAGAATGTAACCACGATTGCAGGTAGCCTCTTTAAAGAGGCAATTAAGTTAAAATGAGGTTCATTAAGGTGAAATTGAATCTGCAGTGACTGGTTACCTGATGAGAAGAGGAAATGTGGACACAGACTCATAGAGAGGGAAGACCACCTGAAGCTAAAGGGAGAGGGCCATCTCCAAGTCAAGAGGAAAACTCTGGGATGGCTCCTTCCCTCAGCTCTTAGAAGGAACCCACCTGCTAACACTATGATCTCAGACTTCTGGCCTCCAAAACTGTGAGAAAACAACTTTCTCTTTGTCAGGGCCACTCGGTCTGTTGTAATTTGTTAAGGCAACCCTAGAAAAACTAGTACAGTAGGACTGAACTCCAGCTTGGCAACATCTCAGCTCTGCCACCCTGGCAGTTACATAATCTAAGTCTCACTGTCCTTTATCTGTAAAACAGGGACAGTCATCAAAGCTATGCTGTGACAATTAAATGATACATGAAAAGTGCTTAATATAGTGCCTGTCTAAAGTCAGGTCTCGATAACTATTAGCTGCTATTCTTAATATTATTTTTCTAATAATTTTTTTAGCTTCATGATGTAGTTACAGTGTAATAAAACTTAAACGGGTCAAAACTCCTTTATTGATTCCATTCCTCCTCAGTCACAGTCATGAATGTAGCCACACCAGCTGCTTATATCTCACACATCGGAGGCAGAAGACCTGTTTTAATGAGAACTGGTAGGCAGGTCCCCTCAGGGGTGAGGAGCACATGGCAAGGAGCTGAAGCCATAAGATCAAGTGTCAATCTGGGATGTTTCTTGCTCTCTTTACTCCTGGCCATCCCTGAAGGGAACCCTCCTCTCTGTTGAGTCTGTGGTGGTGTTTTTTATTTTTAACTTTTAATTTTTATTTTAATTTTTTGCACCAGGGATTGAACCCAGGGTCACTTACTGAGATACATCCCCAAACATTTTTTATTTTTTAATTTTGTGAAAGGGTCTCACTAAGTTGCTTAGGGTCTCTCTAAATTGCTGAGGCTGGCTTTGAACTTGCAATCCTCCTGCCTCAGTCTCCTGAGCCACTGGGATTATCACCTGTGCCATTGTGCTTGGTTATTTAAAATTTTTTTTTGTGGCGAATCTCAAATACACAAAAGTGGACAATATAGTTTAAGAACCCCAGGTATTCATTGTTAACTTATGTGGCAGCCTGCCCATTCACCCCCCCTCCAGTGTTCTTTTGAAACATTCTAGTCATTATATAATTTCACTATTAATACTTTATGAATCTTTTAAAAATGTGGTCTATCTTTATTTTAAAATAACAACATTCTTACATGACTCAAAAAATTACCAATACCAATCATATTTTATATTATAATATTAAGCCAGTTTTAAAATTCCCTTTCTCATAAACTCATGTTTGATGACTGAAATAATCCTCATTAGGTAAATAAGAGTTACACGTTGCAAATAGTTAACATATCTTTTAAGTCTCTTGTAATTTATAGGCTTCTCTTTATTTGTTGGAGAACTCTGCTTGGTTGTTCCATCGAGTTTCCCACAGTCTGGATTTTGCTTTCTTTCGTGGGGTGGCATTCAATGTGGTTCTCCATTTCCTGTACCCTGGATCTGAAAACTAGATTCTTGATCAGAATCAGGTTCAACTTTCAGCAAGACTTCTTCACAGGTGGGGTTGTGTTCTTCCATGCAGGGCATATAATGTCTGATTGTCTCTCTCTTGCTTGTTTTCCATTTGTTCCTTCTCAGACTTCCTATCTCATCTTCATGGTTCTTGGAGAGGGAGTTGAGAGGTTGGGGAGGGGTGGGGAGGGCTGCCAGCCTTTCTGCTCCTGCCTGGGATTATTGTCCTATCTTATCCCCTTGCTTTCTACAGAGCCATTAGCATGGGGACGTCATGGTAATGATAAAGTGCTTCCTAGGACTGGATGAGGAAGAGACATGCTGAGAAAACTGTGGTAGGTAATACTCAACTGCTTTTGCTCTTCCACACTAGGGAGTGCCAAGTTTGAGCCCTGCCTGGCTTGCTTGTGATCCAGATGGCCAACAGCTGTTAGCGGGGGAAGGAATGACTAGGTAGGGAAGTAGCTGAAGTATTTCCTTCCTGACCTATGCAGAATGAGAATACCATTTCCAAATACAGTTGGTGCCCAAAGTTCTCTTTTAGTGCTCGAGGACTGAAATTTAGCCCATAAGCATCTTCCAGATCTCCCAGACCTTGGTTGACAAGGGACTTCCATATATAAAGGATTTGCTCAACCATATATTGCCCACACAAATATGGAATCCTTGATCAAATTCCAGGCTATTTTATTTTATAGATTGACAATCTAGAAGGAAAGAAAGTTACTAGTCTTCACAGTCAAGCTTTCTAGAAAATAAAGCAAAAAAAAAAAAAAAAAAAAAAAGATTCAGTGACATCTACAACGCATCTATTTCTATTTTACCTCAATTTCTTCATCAACTAATTTTTTCTTGAATCCCAATTGTCGCAGATACTATTAATGCCTCACCCCACAGCCCTCTGGTCTACCTTTGAGTTTATATGCAGTTGTCACAGGACAGTCCTGGGTTCACTGGCAACTTTCTGCCTCATGTGCTGGTGATTCTTTGCTTTTCTGCCTGAGGGTTTTGTTTTATTCCACCAGAAATTACTGTCAGACACTGGAGGTGTTGGGGACTGCAGATATCCAGAGGACACCCTCGACCACAGAGAGATGAGAGTCAGTGGATGCATGCCTCAGCATTTAGTGGGACAGTACTAGGGTGGATCCTCCTTGGTCTTTCAGACAGTTCCCAGCAAGATCTATCAATAGTGAACTTTCTTGCTCATCAATACAACTTTTCTTGACTTTTCTCCCTTTCCAATCTAACTTTCTTCCACCATCTCACTTCAGCTTGCCGGACTCATCTCCCAAATAGGCCACCTATACCCAGGGGCTCCTTTTGGGGGTGATCCCAGCTAAGACAGGAAGTAATTCTGTAAGTTGTATTTTGAAACAAATGTGTATAAATGATCAAATAACTAAAATATAGAGCATTATGTGCTAGGTACATCTACATGTTCTTTATCTCCCATCTTTTGATTGGAGTGAGCTATTGTATCATCATTTTGTAAAAGAGAAAACTGAGAATTAAAGACATGGAAAGAGCTCTCCAAGATCACAGAACCAACCAGAATGGAGCTGCCGGTCCAGAACTACCCTCAGTATCGTTTTGCCTCCTGTTCTCCATTTTGTTTCCAGTGGAAGATTTCTTCTAATAGCCAGTAGGATTCTATCTCTCACTCTTTCTTATTTGAATTGTTCCATTTGCTTATCTATATTTCCAATGAGAATTTCCTGCCAGTTGAACTTCAAGTTGTAAGTAAAAAGGCCCATCTTGGTGTGGTCTCCTAGCAACAATTTATGAAACACTTTAAAGCAATTATTCTTCTCAAGCACGTTTCCAAATGTTGAAGCATGTTCATTCACTTCGGTCATTAAAATCCCCAAGAACATTCATTGTGTAGCACACAGTTCTGGTAATTATAAGCTCGTCAACAGGTTGCTTAGTGAGCTGAGAGCAAGGACAGATCACACGCCCTCCTGGAGCTGAGTACTTTGTTTCCAGCCTAGAAGGGCAGGGCAGATCCACTCCTCTCCAAAGAAGTCCTAATTGACTTGTTGGGAGGGATGAAGACGGAAGAATATTTAAATCCACAGTAGTCATCTGTAAAATGTGAACCCATGGTAACACACAGTCCAAGGGAGGATTCAAATACCTAAGACCAAAGTCCCCTAATCAGGCAGCCTTTTGCCTTTCTTCCTCCAGACCCTCCTCTTAGACCACCCTTGAGCTGAGACTCAGTTAGACACAGGACCTATTTCCCTCTCCCCCAGTCCCTGGAAAGTTCAGTTCTGCCTTAAATTAGTCACCAGTGCTTCTTCGCTTTGAGTTTATTTTTATCTTCCTTTAAATGCTTCAGGACACACATCTGAAAGGGGACCTGGATCACAGGTGTTCATGCTGTAGGAGAGCCAATAGGAATGGCAATTTGGCAAGTTAGGGAGCTGTCCTTTGGGGCTATGGTTGTGAAGCCACCAGGCCTGACTTCAACTCTGCTGATGAGGAATTCACAATTTGGGTGGTGCCTTGGGACAAAAGCTAAGTACCCATAAGAAGTTTAAGCCCCAAGGGAGAGGGAATGATTGACTTCCTGATAATCTGGGCAGTTTTAAAAATGAATATATTTTCCTTTTTAATTGACATAGAGTAGTGGGGGGTACAGTGTGCTGTTTCCATATATGTAGACAATGTGTACTGATCAGATCAGGGTAATTGGCATAGCTATCCCCTCAGACATGTGTCGTTTCTTTGTTAGGGACATTCAAAATCCTCTCTACTAGCTATTTTGAAATACTCAATTAGTGGTCGTCAATCACAGGCATCATACTGCACTACAGAACTTCAGAAGTTATTCCTTCTGTCCAGTTGCACCCGACCCATTCACCATCCTCTCTCTATCCTTTCTTCCTCCACTCCCTGCCCAGGTTCCGGTAACCCCTATTCTTTTTTTTTTTTTTTTTATTGTAAACAAATGGGATACATGATGTTTCTCTATTTGTACATGGAGTAAAGGCACACCATTTGTGTAATCATAAATTTGCATAGGGTAATGTTGTTTGATTCATTCTGTTATTTTTTCCCTTTCCCCCACCCCTCCCACCCCTCTTTTCCCTCTATACAGTCCTTCCTTCCTCCATTCTTGCCCCCCTCCCTAGCCCTAACTCTAACCCTAACACTAACCCCTCCCACCCCCCATTATGTGTCATCATCCACTTATCAGCAAGATCATTCTTCTTTTGGTTTTTTGAGATTGGCTTATCTCACTTAGCATGATATTCTCCAATTTCATCCATTTGTCTGCAAATGCCATAATTTTATCATTCTTTATGACTGAGTAATATTCCATTGTATATATATATATATACCACAGTTTCTTTATCCATTCATCAATTGAAGGGCATCTAGGTTGGTTCCACACTCTGGCTATTGTGAATTGAGCAGCTATGAACATTGATGTGGCTGTATCTCTGTAGTATGCTGATTTTAAGTCCTTTGGGTATAGACCAAGGAGTGGGATAGCTGGGTCAAATGGTGGTTCCATTCCAAGTTTTCTAAGGAGTCTCCACACTGCTTTCCAGAGTGGCTGCACTAATTTGCAGCCCCACCAGCAATGTATGAGTGTACCTTTTTCCCCACATCCTCGCCAACACCTGTTGTTGCTTGTATTCTTGATAATCGCCAGTGCCTCACACGTTAGGCAAGCTCTACCACTGAGCCACAACCCAGTCCCAAAAGTATCATTTTTGTGGTTAACATTTCATTATATCTGGTGGCTTAATATCCCATCATATAATATTCCATCATACACAAATGTAAATGCTTATCATTTATTTAGTGGTTGTCCCTGTTATTTCCACTTTTATTGTTATGAGCTACCTTTTTAACTTCCCCCTGCATTTCTGATTATTTCCTCTGGCTCAATTCTGAGAATTAGAATTTTCAGGTCAGGTTTCAGTAAGCATGTACTATGTATTTGCTATATGTATATATACATTTTCCATATCCATAAACACTTTTAGACCAACTAAAGTAGACAAACTTTTTCTTAAAGGATTATATAGTAGGGCTGGGGAGATAGCTCAGTTGGTAGAGTGGTCGCCTTGCAAGCACAAGGCCCTGGGTTCAATCCCCAGCACCACAAAAAAAAAAAAAAAAAAAAAAAAAAAAATAAGGACTATATAGTAATATTTTAGGCTTTGCATGCCACATAAGTCTCTATTAAAGCTCCTCAACTTGGCACTGTGGTGTAAAGGCATACAGGAAATATGTAAATAAATGAGTGACTGTGTCCCATTAAAACATTTTTTACAAAAATAGGCAGCTGGCTTGTGTTTGCTGAAGCATTTTAGACAGTTGTTCTTTTAATTTGTTTAGAACTATTTGACACTTATGAACCAAAGTTCTAACTTTCTGAGGCTGCTTAAAATATTATTTAATTTTTCACTTCTTATTTTCCCTCAATCTTAATAAGCATACTAGACTCATAGAGCTGAAGTGCCTACATGATTTGTTTTTAGTAATGCAATAAATTCAATGTATTTACTGGTTATAACAATATAGAATATTTCTTTATAGTGGATTTCTAGAATGGATTTTTAAGAAATATTTATCAGTAACCCCACAACATAACAAGTGTTATGATCTTTTTCTGTTTTGGTTCAGGGACATACTTTTTGATGATTATGTTAATAGAAAAGGTGATGTAACAAGACTAATTTTGATCGGGTACAATGGTGCATACCTTTAATCCCAGTTATTGGGGAAGCTCACTGGGGAAGCTGAGACAGGAGTATCACAAATTTAAGGTCAGTCTGGGCAATTTGTTAAGACCCTGTCTTAAAATAAGATAAAATAACATGCTGGTGATGTAACTCAGTGGTAAAACATTTGCGAACCATGTGTAAGGCCCTGGGTTCAATTCCTAATACCACAAAAACAAAACAAAATATACCCAACAGTAATTTTGAAAAAAAGATTATTTCTATTTTCAATAACCTAACAGATACAGTTCTAGTGTTTATCTACCCACAAATACATTTTTACATGAGTATAAACATGTGTCCATATCCTTTAAAAATATTTTATATATACCATAATGAACACATATTCCCAACCATCCCATAATTTTGATCTTCCACAGGAATTTCAAAATTGTTTTACCCTATTTAGTACAGTTCCTGTCCTATCATTCTAAGAAGCTTCATCCAATCAAATTTTATATTCTTATTTTCACTCTTTTTTTAATACAAAAAAATTTAAATGCATGGAAAAGTTGAAAGAATAGTATCAAAAACACCTAAGTACTCACCACCTAGATTCAGCAATAGATAACATTTGACTTTATCTTACAGATACACACATGCATAATTTTTCTCTTAAGCATTTGAAATTAAGAGCAGATGTCAGGACACTTATTCCTAAGTACTTCAGCATCTATCTCCTTAGAATAGAGCTTTTCCTCCATAACCACAATCCATTATCCTAAAATGACTAATAATAGCTCCCTGATATCATCTAACATCCAGTCTATATTCAAATTTCCTCAATTGCTTCCCAAATGTCTTATATGTTTGCCATTTTGGAACCTGGATCCAGTTGAGGTTCACATATTATTACATTAGGTTATTTTGCCTTTTCAATCTTTTTAAATTTAAAACTGCACCCTGACATTCCCCCTACCCCAGATGTTGACTTTTTGAAGAGATTAGATGATTCCATTATGCTGTCCCCTGGGTGTGTCTCAATGACTCCTCATGGTGTCATTTCAGTCATTTTACTGTATGCTGTAGACTAAGTCTAAAAATGTTTCAGTTTAAACTGAAAAATATCTCACCATCTACTTTTGTCAATTTTGATTAAACATTCTTTTATATATTTAAATTATGTTCTAGGCAGCATATTAGATAAGCCCTGCTTTGGACTCTACAGTTTTATAGCTTGGGAAAATTACTGAACCACCCGAGCCTCAGTCTCCTTGTGTATAAAAAGGGGGTGGTAGGTGCTGGGTAAACATTAGCTCTCTTTCCACAGTCCATAGGTCCTGGATCTCAGGGAGTACTGCCAGGACAGATATCTCAAGCCCATTTTGAAGCGTTCCCGTCTCCTAAGTAAGACAGTAGCAGTGAGAGCGCAATCATTTCTGCGGAGACAGTATCATCATAATGCAATATTAGCTACTGTGAACTTCTATCATTTCCTTCCTGGAGAGTTATGACTGTGGCATTGAGGATTTAAGACCTACAGCCTGAACACTACTTACTACAAATCTCTCACAAAGCTGCTGCAATAAATCTCTTAGAGGAAAGTCATTGCATAAAAAATCCCCAACTCCAGGGAGCTGGCCATTTATTTTCCCAGAAAAGGCCTGTGATGAGAGACACTCCATGCTCCTTTAACTCCATGGAACAGAACCCAACAAAGCATTCATCAGGGAAGGTTGAATGATGGGCCAATAAGACGAGCAGGGAAGGAAGATGGAAAAAGAAGCGACTAGAGTCAGGCCTGCTCACTTCCTACTTTAGCCTGGGGGTTTCTTCTTAGCCTGGGGACTGGCTCTGCGTAGGGTCCACACTGCTGAGAGTGTGGTTCCTGAAGACAAACTACCAGCAGAAGTGGTAGCCAGGTCTATAAAGAAGTTCTATCTACTCCACAGATTTAGTCACACAGTATTTAAAAATGCATTCCAATAGTTCCCAGGATCAAAAATTAAAACATTTACAAAGAAAGATCCCATCCAAATTTTGTGCCTCTGTAAACAAACTGGAACATGTGACAACTGCGTCATATTCCTCTCTGTTCCCCGTCAGTGTGTGCATCCTCCAAGTTACCACGTCACCTCCCCTTTGACCTTGACTGCCCTGTAGGGAGTGGAGTTTACAGTCCCCATAGGAATCCCTCGCCCTGGGGACCATTCTCTCACCCCTCCTCCCCTCCTCTGTCCTTGCATCAGAACTGTACTTAATTAGTAGGAAATACTACCGATTGAACCCACCTAGTCCACAAACTCATGCCCACATAAAGTGATTTCCTCTGTGTCAGGGAGGCAGCCTGCTGGAAAGCAAAGAGCTCGGTTGGTAACTCTAGGCAGACCTCAGCTCAAATTCCATTTCTCCAAGTAGCTGGGATTGAAGGCACGCACTATCACACCCCGACCCCTACCTCTGGCTTAATCTCTTGACATCTAGCAAATGGCAAAATGGGTATCATAGGTTCTCCCACTAGAACTGTTGTAAGGACTAAATGTGGTAAAGGAAATAAATGTGATGCTATGCTCTCTGTTCACTCCTTCTCTTGCTTCTTTGCTCCATCTTCCCTGTCTCCGTTGAAAGCATTCTTGACTGGAACATTCCATAAAATCAGTGTTCCTCAGTGTTCCATCTTGAGGTAACTCACCCCTCCTGTGCCCTTTACTGTTCCTTCTGGAGGTACACACATTGATCCCTAGGTTATAGAATGTGATTTGCTGTTTTTCTTTTTGTTCAGTTATTATTGCATGAACTTTTTTCTTTGTTGTGACACATTTTTCAGTATAAACGCTTAATGGCTACACACTACCCCATCGCATGAGTAGGTTATAATTTACCTAATTATTCCTCTAATATTGGATGTTTAGGTTGTACTAATTTTTAAAGGCCAAAATGTCAAGAATGTTTTCTTGCACATGTCATTTTCCTGCTTTTGGTGTTTCTCGCCATAATCTCATTTTTCCATTTTACTCTATCTTCATTTTGGAAATAAATGAAGTTACTTCCAAATGAGTTCTCTCATCTGGATCAGACTTATCCCTCAGTCAAGATGCTATTCTCAGGCACTGTGCAGATTGGCCACATGATTAAGGAAGAGCTCTTTCCCTTCCTAAGAACTCAGGATTCTTAGATTATCAGAGGTACTGACTTTTTGGGATGTGATTTATTAATCAAGATTTAATAAAGATTTAGTAATTGATAAACTTAATTTATTTGTAAGGAGAAAAATTATTAGTCTAGGTGTATTATGTCCTTATTCTCTTCCTGCTATCAAAAGGAATTTTCTGGGCCAGGCCTGGTGGCACACACCTGCAATCCTAGAAGGTTGGAAGGCTGAGGCAGGATGATTGCAAGTTTGAGGCTAGCCTCAGTACCTTAGCAAGACCCTGTCTCAAAACCAAAATAAAAAGGGCCAAAGATGTAGCTTGGTGATAGGGCCTACTTGGATTTAATCCCTAGTATCACAGGAAAGGGGGGGAAAAAAAAAAGGGAATTGTCTGGTAGTCAGTCATATCTTTTTTTTTTTAAATCTCCCCTTGACCAAAAGGGGAAGGAATCTTGTTTGATGAAGAAAGATCACATAATAAATGGAGGGAGCAGAGAGAATGGAGAGAGAAAGAAAACAGTTTTTGGAAATGAGAAGTTGGATGAGTCTTATGGAATATGGAAAAGAAGACTAGAGAAGCCTGAGAAATACGAATAATCGAGGAAATAAAATTTCAGCAAGTGGTGCTCTATAGCCTATACCTGTGGATTTACTCCGAGTTTTCAAAAATGGCAGGTGAAAATGGAATTACCTTTTAGTCACCTTTTATGAATCCACAATGTTATTTGAAAGTAATGTCATTTTGAGCCTGATCTACATGAATCCCTAGATCAATAAAAATTGAAATATATATGTATGTTTGCCTTTTTCTCCAAAGGATTTGTGACAGCTTACAAAAATACAGTAAGTATAATTGAGTATGAGATTAAGTGGGGTATCTGAGCAAATAGAAAAATTATAATAAGGCTAGAGGTAAGATCAGTACACAAGATTCTGCGGTCCCATACATTTGCTGAATGTGGGCCACCAATTTAACATTGAGTTTCTTAGCAAGAGCTGCGAAGAGGCCTTATTCACAATGTACATAAGATAAAAATCAAATTCCTAGAACCAAGAAAGGAGAGAAACTTGCTCCTGTGTAATCCAACGAGAAGATTCCTTGTGACAGCCTTTGACAACATGTCTATAAAAGACTACTGAACAAATTTTTTATGGCCTCTTAAAAATGATCTCCCTCCTCCTAGGTTAATGTCAAAACACCAGACACACCTAGCAAAAGCCAAATCAATTTTTTTCTGACGGTTTCACTTGATGTAAAGGTAACATTTTGATGGCTCAGAGGAATGGGTGGACTATGCATTCTTTAGGCAATTCTTTATAAATATTAGTTTCTGCAACTGGAACTTGGATAAAGATTGCACACTTTAAAGTGTTTTCTCTGGTGTCAACCTGAAGGGAAAAGGCTGTGCTGTTGTTATAGAAAACAGCCACATGCTTTGACAATCTCCTTGTCAGAAAGGGCCTAAATAGCCTTTGGAACCAGGGAACAGCAATCATTAAAACACAACTGTTCTCAAGGTGGGTTTCATACACTAAGTGCCTAAGGTCTTTTCAGGTATGTGACACGTAGGTACAGCAATGCCTTTGAAAGTAAGGACAGTTTGTCTTCCTTATTTCTATGGCCAGTCTGCACAGTGGCTGAGAATAGAATCGGGACTGAGTCTGATCCAGATGAGAGAAAAGGCTCATTTGGAAGTACAGGACAGAATGTTGGATTCAGTTCATGAATTTTTAAGTACTTGCTATGTGCTGACCGTGCCATTGGTCTAGGACTACTTGGTTGCTGAATGGAAATATGCTAATAAGATTTGGAGAGAGGAAATCAGATTTGGTAGGGAAGTAGAGAGCAGCCATAACCACTGGGAAGATTGCCAGAAAGGAAGCTGTGGGCAACCAGCTATTTATGACAAGTTGACACAGTTCAGTGAGTGGCTAGATGTCTGTCCTGGAACTGTACCTCTTCTTATGGAGTAATGTCCCACCTGGGCTCACCAGGGTAAATTAATGAAGACAAACAACAAATTTGTGCTAAGTATCTGTGGTGAGTTTATTGTCCCTGTGAAGCCAGTGGGCAGCAGAAAGGTAGATAATGAAATGTCTCAAAGTCAATTTAAAGTAATAAGCCTCCCTACCCCCAATTTTTATATGTTAATTCCTTTCTCCTAACTGTAATATTTTCACTTTTCTCCAGATTTAGCATCCCCATCCTGTAGAAGATTAACAACTGTGTCCTTTAAGTGGGACTTTTACCAGGACAGGCAAAAAGGGAATCATTTGCTATTTCTCTTGGAATAGTCCCTCCACACCTTCTTCTTGTGACACCTTGGGATCTCATATCCCAAGGGTCCAATGTACCTGACCCTTTCCTGATATCTTGGAGCCAAACACATGACTTATATGGCCATGATCCCTCTTCAAATTTGAGCAGCAGAACACACACATCTTAAATACCAAGTAAGAGAGAAGAAAAGCTTCCCAACTGGTTAACCAAGCTGGTTGTCAATGGTGTTTCAAACCAACAGAGAACACAGATCTGTCTTTAGCTGCCTCTATTCTTTGAAACTGAGAGTGCAGCAGATTAGAGAAAGTAAGAGGAGGAAGGCTGGTGCCAAGTTCTCTGGCTTGTAAGCTGGAATAGTACAACCAAGGCCGTTTCAGCTCCGGAACTTACTTTTAAGTCTAGGTAAAGCCTGCGGATTTGTCGCAACAGCAGTGGAAAGGAGGGATTTGGGCTACTCTTGCATTCTGAAGCTCTGAGACTTCCATTTTCTTCATGAGTCCTTGGGAAAGAGAATAAAGAACAGTCTCAAGAGGTGCAGACCAACAGAAGAAAAGTTCCAGAGGCAGTAGTTTTTTAGTTTGAAAAACTTCAGTGAGCTGATGAATCAAATAGTCTCAGCTATATTGTCATAAAATATATATATTTTTTCAGTACTTGGAATTGAACCCAGAGTCTTACACATTATAAGCAAGTGCTCTACCACTGAGCTTCATCCCCAACCCCTGGAAATGAAATTGTCATCTGAAATGAGATTTCAGGAATACTCAGAAGAGTTTGCAAACCAGGCAAAATCCCAATCTGACTGCTCCTTTAATGCTCTTCAAAATGACTTTTGAGTTCTATCCTTTTCTTTTTTCTTGACAGATGTGGCCATAGCCCTAAAGAGCTAGCTGGCCAAGTTTATGGTTCCAGTGCAAAAGGACCTTGTTTCCTGGATCACTCCTTCCGGGCAGCCACACCCGCTGTTGCCCTCTGGATTTAGGTGGGAAAGCACAGACTCTGACCTACAAAATTCTGAGCTAACAGATGGGTGTTGCTTCAAGTCACACAGCCTGTGGCAACCTTTGTGGCAATTTGTCATGCTGCAATAGAAAACAAATACTCCTACTTTTGTCGTGTATTTCTGGGGAAAACAGCAGAAGACCCATTACTCAGCCTAGCTCTGGCAGAGGGCATCCCAGAATGGAGCACCCATACTGCCCTCTGCTGTGGATTCTGATAACGGGCATCTGTGAGCTCAACACTTTTTCTGAGAAAGGATCTGGTTGGCTGTAGAAATGTGGATGCCAACTCGGTATAGGAATCTCTTCTCTTCAGAGGCAAGCAGACGCAACTGACCAGTCCCACCACGCCCCAAGCCCCCTGAAATGTTCAGAAAGAAATAGACTGCACACAGTAACACGACGAGAGCAATAATGGAAAAGAAAAAGGGACTACTTAGGAAGGGCAATGTATCAAAGACTGACACCTTCCTGCTGCTCAGTCTATGGTTAAGATGGGCAACTCTGCCCGGCAGCCTCCTCCCCAATAACTCCGGGTCCTGTGAGTGCTCTCTGACTCCCACATCCAAGTAGAAGGTCCTGGAAAGAAGTTGTCTCAGTGTCCTAGCAGGTCACCCCTCAAAGTCAAGCTTATTCTAAGTAAGGACTAAACCCACACATAGCCCATTCGGGTTTTCTTCTTCCCTGGAAGCCTAGGCAAGCTCAACCACATCTTTACGCACCATAGACCCAGAACCCTAAAGACTGGGAGATGCTCAGAGCTGTGTTTGGGGAACTGTTGAGGTTACATTTGTTCAGCTCTATACCTGGCACTGCTCAGGAGTGTTTCTGGAAGGTGCAAAGGAGATATATTTCTAGGCAAAATAGAGTGCATTCCCCCACAGCCTGCCCTCCCTCCCCGTTCACTCAAATGCTCTTAATAGCCCTGAAGCCAAGCTGAAGGGGACCAGGTGCTTCTGCATGTCATCTTCATCTTTAGTGTTGTCAGGTTTCTCCACTGTGAAGCTACTCTTTTCCCTTTCTTTTCATACTGTACTTTTTGAAAGACAGCCACAATGTGCAGTCCACACTAAATGAGTGGAGAGCTACCTCTTCACCTCTTAAAGTGCAGAGAACATACATAAAGTATTTGGAATTCTTGTGCATGGGAAGGTTTTCTCTTCTTATTTATTTAATCATCAATTTCTATCAGTATGGACTGCATGGATATTTATTCTATATTTTGGATTATAATCCAATACTACTTTATTAATTGTTTACACACAATTTTATTTTGAATTTCTATTTTTCACAATGTATTTCTTGTGGTCTCGATGAGATGACATGGAGTTGGCATTTGGCCAGGACCCAAACTCTCAAACACTGGGATCTCTTCTTGCCACAGCTACTCGCTGCTTTGGAGGCTCTCTATGGAAAACATGCTGGGACAAGACCAGTCAAAGGAACTTTCCTCATCTCTGGATCAGTCTCTGTCCTCTGTCAAATTATAAAGTGAAATGAAAATAAGACTCTTGAAAGCCATAGAATAAGCATGTGTCAAAGATTTTATTTAACTCATGCATGAGTGAGGGAATCAGTAGATTGGTATATTAGTTGGGGTTCTCTAGATAAACAGAACCACTAAGATGTGCAAACTGAGAGGGGATGGAGATTTTAAGGAATTGTTCCATACAATTATGGAAGCTGGAAAGACCCAAATCTACAGGATAGGCTGGCAGTCTGGAGACTCAAGATTGAACTGATAATGTAGTTCAAGGTCGAAGGTCATCTATAGAATCCTCTCTTGCTTGGAGGAGGTCTTTTGTTTTATTTAGACCTTCAACTGATTGGATGAGGCCCACCCACATTATGGAGGGCAATCTGCTTTACTTAAAGTTCACTAATTTCAATGTTATTCTCATCTGAAAACACACTCACAGAAACATCCAGAATAACATTTGCTTATGTATTTGGGTACCAAAGCCAGGAAAATTGACATAAAATTAAATATTGCAGATGACAAATCTGGCTCATAGAGTATTTGAAGAATGGAGATAATTGTAGGCAATTTTTTTTGTTTTGTTTTTTTGTTATTTATTTATTTTTTTTATTGTAAACAAATGGGATACATGTTGTTTCTCTGTTTGTACATGGAGTAAAGGCAGACCATTTGTGTAATCATAAATTTACATAGGGTAATGTTGTTTGATTCATTCTGTTATTTTTTCCCTTCCCCCTCCCACCCCTCCCACCCCTCTTTTCCCTCTATACAGTCCTTGTAGGCAATTTTAAAAAAAGGAACATCAGCATAAGGTCACTGGGTTAGATATGAAACTTGTTAATATCCTACAGGGCAATAAACCCACAACCTTTGGGATTATCTACTTGTCAGAAATCATTTGCTTCTCTACTAGTCACAAGTCCACATTAATAAGCAAAGTCACTGATTCTGAGCTTTAATTAATAGTAAATAGCAAAAGTTGTAGTTGGTAACTTCTCATTAGACGTTAAATAAATCTGGGATGGGCCTTTTAAACAGTGGCTCAGTATGACCTTTGAGTTAGTCAGCTTTGTGTTGCTGTGACCAAAACACCTGACAAGAACAACTTAGAGGAGGGGAGGTTTATTGGGGTTCACACTTCCAGAGGTTCATTCATGCTGGGGCTGAACTGCATTATTTGGGGCCCATGGTAAGGCAGCACATCATGGCGGAGGGGCATGGTGGAAGTACGCTGCTCCATTCGTGGCAACCAGGAAGCAGGGAGAGGAGAGGGGAAGGGGGAAGGGATCACGGGGAAGAAGAACCCTTCCAGGCATCCCTCCAGTGACCCCTCTCCTCCAGCTACACCCCACCTGCCTATAGTTATCACCTCGTCAGTTCATTCAAAGCAGAATGGATGGATTAGGTCATAGCTCTCATAATCTAATCATTTACCCCGGAACACTCCTGCATTAACACAGGAGCTTTTGGGGGCCACCTCTTATCCAAACCACAACAACACTGAAAGAACAGGTTGCCGTTTCTTGAGCTTGCAGAGTTTGGGATACATTTTCTTACCCCCTTACACCCGAAGGCATCTCCTGTAGAACTGCAAGAAAGCAATTTGCCTGCCTAGGTCAGCATAGTGGCCTCCTCCAGGTCCACTCTGATTCCACCTAAAGGACAGAAAGTCCTTTCTGGGCGATGGGTAGCCCCAGGTCTCTCTTAGTCCAGGAGTCAGGGAGAAAGAGAAGACGGTGAAGAGATATTAAAAAGGAGGTCTGTAAAGAGCTCCAGAGAGCCTTGAGCTTTGGCTTCTTTTCTTTTTCACACCAAAAGCACCACTTTCTGGCCCAGGGGTTCAAGCAAAATTTAAACCTGATCAGCTCACATCAACACTCTTTTCCTCAACGATGAAGCAGAATGAGGCTTGGCAGAATGCATAGATCCTTGATTTCCCTTAGGAGAGCAAGAGACCTTCCATGGCTCCCATATTCTAACCTCATGTACTCATACTAATTTTTATTTAATGCCCTTTAGACTGAGTGTTGAGGGCCTGGCTGAGCCTTGTGAAATTTTGCATTTTCCACCGCGATCTCTGGCGATAGGCCTGGCGTATTATAGACGCTTTGGGAACAACAGCCACACAATTATAAGGGGGCATTAGGAGTTGGAGGTTAGAAATGGGATCATGCAGGCAAGTGTTTTGAGAAGGCTACAGGAATGACTCAGTATTTGTAAGGCCATGCTCTGTGTGTGTGTGTGTGTGTGTGTGTGTGTCTCGGGGGTGGGGTGTCTCAAGGACACAATACCCCAAAAGTAGTAGCTTCCAAAAGCACAGCAAGGCTTTTTATTTTTTTTTAAGATGCAACCCAGATGGTAATGCCAAATAATAACAATTATGATGATACATTAAAACAAAAAAGATGCAAGGCCTGACAACATCTGACTTTAGATTATAAATTGGCTCATTATCAGGAAAAAAATATTTATTGAAATATAGCAATGATCAATGGGCTCATTATCCTAAAGTGGCAGCAGAGGAGTCCTAAGATGTAAGTCTGTTGTGAAAATCAGGCAGTTATTTGGTGCATAGCTTCTCAACAGGGATAATTTTGTTCCAAGACAAGGACCAGGGACAGGAATTGGGCTTCAGGATCCTGGTCTGATCATCTGGAAAAAAGGGCTAATTGGGATACTCCCTTGGAAGTTTGCTTCATTAATGCTCCATTGAGAGCTCAGAAACCTTTGAGTTAGACTCCTTAGCACTGTTCTTGGCTTTCTTATTTAAATACAAAACCACATACTACTTAGTCTGTTTCATTTCTTTTTCTAGCCTCTCTGTTTTACTGTTACATAAAGGCTTTTTTAGGAATTTGCCTAGCTCTATCTCTCTGCCCCTCTGCTTTCTTCTTCAGAAACCTCTTCTTTGTATCCCTTGGAGCATTTTAATGTTATTTTGCATAGAATATACCAAAAGACTCAGATACCTCCAAGGTCACAAATAATAAAAAAGACTGTGCCGGAAGATGAGTGGGAGCAATATTGGCTTTCTACAGCAAGAAGCCTGGTGTAAAGAACACAGGCTTTAGCACTGGATGGCTCTGAAATGAAACCAGGAGCCCAAGCATGCTAGGTGTGTGCCTTTGACATGTTATTTAGTGTTATTGGGTCTCAGTTTCCTCATCAAGAAGTATGCAAAAAATACCTGCTTTGTAGTAAGACCTTAAGAATGAAGAATGATATTTGCATACTTGTTGAAACAGAGCAGTTCCTTGATAAATGACAGCTTCTCTCTAAAAACACTGAAGGTGAGAAGCCTGGTAGGGAGAAGTGGTTGTTTGGGAATTCTTTCCTTTATGGTATCCTGAGCTGGGCACTTGTTGGGAGCATCCATAGGCAGGAACATGTCAGTCCCCTTGACCAGGATCAGCTATAAAATAAAGCCTGCCTGGCATGTTTAAAACTGCAAAGAAAGCAGGCAGTGGAAGAAGTGAGACTAAGAAGGATTGGACTGAAATAACCTTCACTGACTTCCACTAGAGTACAGATGACCTCACTTCATATACCAGGAATTGAGGTTCAAAAAGGTAATATAGAGCAGTGACCACGAGCTCAGATTCTGGAGCCAGACACTCTGAATGTGCTTCAGTTTCCTTACCTGAAAGCGAGGATTTAGTCGGGACAGGTCAGGTTATACTGCAATAAGAAAAGAAAGTGATACAGCCTGTCAATTTATGGTTGTTCTATAAATTCTGACATTGTGGAAAAACAAAACAAACAAAAAGAATTGACAGACACCACACACACACACACAGGCAGAGATATTTACTTCTCGTTCATACCTCTTGTCCTCTATGAGTCATCTATGACTCTGCTTCAGCCTCATATCCCAGTGGACAGGGCAGCCTCTCTCTGGAGCACTGATAGTCATCATGGCACAGTGAAAAGAAAAAATGACTATGTTAGTTAGCTTTCCATTACTGGAAGAAAATTCCTGAGGAAATTGACTTAAAGGGAAAACATTTACTTTGGTTCAGTGTCAGACGTTTCAGAGCATGGGTGTTTAGCCCTGTTTAGCCATGGTTTAGCCATGGGTGTTTGGACCGCTCAGTGGGGAGCATGTAGTGGAGTAAAGCTGCTTACCTCAGGGTGGGAAGTAGAGAGTGAGACAGAGAGAAAGGGGGCCAGGAGCTGGGGTCCCAATATTACCTCGGGGGGTCCACCCCCAGTGACCTGACTTACTTCCACCAGATTCCACCTTTGAAATGTTCCATCAGCTCCAAATGGTACCATTGGCTGGGAAACAAACCTTTCACACGCGAGACTGTGGGGGGCATTAAGATCCAAACCACAGCAATAGCAAAGCACACACTGATTTTTAAAACTGGAAGTAGCCCATGACACTTTCTGACCTTCGTTGGTCAAAGAAAGTTGTGAGGTTGCTCCTTAGTTCAATGTGGTGGGGATGTTTAAACCTCTTACAGGCAGAAGTAATGATTAAGTACTAGATTAATAGCAACCCAGTTAACCACAGGCGATGACAGTGATCGTAAAAGTCCCTACCTTATAGGTTACTGTGACAACTAAATGAGTTAACCATATGCTAAAGCACTTAGAAGTGTGAGTGACACACACTAATTGTAACGTATAATTGCTATTATTATTGCTGACCATCCTACAGTGGGTGAGTGAGAGGGCCAGTGAAATAGACCCAGGAGTCCTGATTGAAAGGCAAATAATATTTGTGTGTACTGAATACTTGGATGCATGGACCACAAGGGCAAAATACATGTAAACACTGACACAAAGCAGGTTTACAAAGAGAGCTGAAGCTTATACTGGATAGAGGAAAGGTGAAGAAGGAGAAAGAGAGTGACTGAGACCAGGAGGGAGAGACAGGGAGGAGAGAAGGAAAGAAAGCCTAAGCTGCAAAAACAGAGGGACAGACAGCTTCAGAGGACAGGGACACTTAGCGGCTCTTAGAGCACTGCGTGCAGATCTACACTTGGTCAGACCCATCTTCTTGGACTCAAGTCCTTTTAGTAGGTTTGTTATGTCCTTCATGAAAATGCCGATTTCCTTTGTGGCTAAAACCTCTTTCACAGTCCCGTGATTGCGCTCACCTGCCTTGAGTCGGTGCTGGATGAGATGGTCAGAGCCCTCACCAGGAAAGAAAATCCCATCCCAGCCTCTCAGGCATTCAGGGCTGGACTGTCGGCAAGGTGATGTAGGCTCAGGGTGTGAGTGGACTGGAACCCACCTGTCTGGATTGGGCAGGGATTACCCCTGAATCTGCAGGGTGGGGCCAGCCAATGATAATGAGAGCTAACCTTCAAAAGTAGATAACTACATACCCGACATGCCAGTAAGTGTTCACATTGATTAATTCACCACGTTCATAAGTCTAGGCTGTACATCACCTCCATTTCCCAGATGGGGAAACGAAGGACATAGAGTTAAGGAACCTACCTGAGCTCACACAGTGTAAGCAGTCGAGCTGGAATTTGAATCCCACTCAGAATCCAATGCTCTTGAAGACCACAATATAACACCTGCCTTTCTAATGCCTGATTGGAGGACCACTTCAACTTTAGGGGCCCAATAAAGCAAGTGAGTTTTGAATTTAGGCTCTGGACATACAAAATTTAGAACTTAGTTTTAGGGGCTCATTCCTCACACACTCCATAGGAAGAATTCTATGCTTATAAAATAACAACTGATTGTTTTGAAAATTGCTGATTATTATTACATTGGATAATTTGACATTAACTTATCCCCTGAAACACAACCAGAACAAATATTAAGAGTTTCTTTATATCCTATCAGGGAAATGTTGGTAGATCTCAGCAAGATTTCCTTTTGGGAAGGGACTCCCTAGAGCCCTTGGACATAGAATCTACTTCCCAGTCCTCTCAAGCATCAATCTCCACACAACTTGCCTGGCCTGCTCTTAACCGGCAACTTGCCTGCTCTTGACTATCAATGGCTGTTGCAGCCTAATTTTATTGCTGAGTCAGACAATCAGATTTAATTGAAGACTTCCACCTCCAGCTGTGTCTCCACTGTGTGGGAGGGAAAGCCTTTTGGTGCACTGCCCAACTGGATCAGATACCCAGAGTGGCAGTGCAGGCCATGTACAGGGTCTTTTGTAATGTCTGAGCTTGGATGTCCTCCATTTTCCTGGGCTAAGCCTGGTGGAAAATGAGGGTCTTCTCTCTCTTTTTTTTAATTAGTATTTTTGTACCAGGGATTAAATGCAGAGACACTTAAATACTGAGCCATATTTCCAGTCCTTTTTATTTTTTAATTTTGAGAGTGGGTCTCATTAAGTTGCTTAGGGCCTCACTAAATTGCTGAGGCTGACTTTGATCTCAAGATCCTCCTGCCTCAGTTTCCTGAGTTGCTGAGATTACAGGTGTGGCCAAGATTACAGCTAAGATGAGGGTCTTGTTCATGTGCTGAGCCTTTCTGATGAGCTTGCCCACCTGTAATGAAACAAGGAAATAATAGGAATTGCTATAGTAGTGTTATGTAGTAAAATAAACTGTATTTGGTATTTGCCTGGACTTGTAAAACTAAAATAAAGGCGCCTGGTGACACTTGCTGTGTGGCAGGATGACACTCCTGAACAATGCCGATATGAACCTTTATCTATGATTTGAGTGGTGGCTCCTAGTCTAGTCGTGTTCTGGTCCTTATCAATGAAGACCAGAGCATGACTGGGCTGAAAATCTCTACTTACACCCCTGGACTTTTGGAGCAAACTGTCAGCAGCACCATGACCAGAGGACTCCACGTTGTTCTGTCTCTTGACTGCCCCAGCTGCTGTCCACTCCATCACTGATTGCTGATCGACAGTTGTCACCAAGGCCAGATGACTGACCACCTCTTCCATGGCGATGACTGCCACCCAGCTTCTGGCTTATCAGACCCCTGAGGACATCCAAAGACATCTGAGGAGCTGAGAGAGGCTACGGCTGAAAAGAATCCCCTTGGTCTTGCTGACTGACTTCTTGGCTGAGAGACGTTGCATTGAGTAAGACCATGGGGATTGGACTCTAGGTGAACAAGGGAGTGAATCTTCAATGTATTTGTGACTTGCTATTATTAGGAATGTTAAGTTGAGTGTGCACTGCATGAATAAAATCCACTTGTTGGAACCAAACTTGATTCCTCTCTTACTCAGTACTCGCAACACCACACTACTTCACTGACCAATACTGAGTCCATACCCTCTTTTTGTCCCTGCAGACTCAATTTTACTTTTCCCCATACTTCTATCTGCCCTGAAAGGTTGACCTTTACGGACCCCAGCAAAGGAAAGTACTCCTTTGCGTTCTGGCTTCTGGTTGGGGTTAGCAAGTGAGCATCCAGGCAGAAGATGTATGGGAAGTGAGAACATTTATTTCCCTGATGTGCTCCCTGTGGGATCTCATCAGGTTCTTTCAGATGAAAGATCAGAGCTTCTCTCAAGAGATCCTGTTCTTGAGACTATGGATTCCACTAAGGGCTCCCTCCCTTTGTTTCCAAAGTGTGCTGGAGATTTAATTATTAGCTCCATTTCTTTGCTATTGTGTGATTTTTACCTCGATGTGACTTCACAATTACTCCTATAAAAGGAAAGGTGTACGGTGTACTGCCCTCTACCCTTGGGCTTGGTTCTGTGACTTGCTTTGGTCCATGGAATGTGGGTGCACCCAACTGTCTACGCCAGTTTCAAGTCTAGACCTTAAGTAGCATCACATGCTTCTGAGTGCCTCTGGAAACACTGTGAGAAGAGTTTTCCCTGGGCAAGGGTGTCTCTTCCATCTGGGCCTCAGAAGGAACACATGTGAAACAGATCAGAGCTTGACCTGCAAAGAAGAGCCACACCCAGTGGAAGCCAACTGGAAGCAGAGACCCCGCTGAGACCAGCTGACCTCCCGTCAGCCCACATACCACTGCTGTTTTTCTCTTTTCTTTCCTCTCTCTCTAACCCTAGTGACTTTTCAATTTCCAGAGGAATCCCGAGGTTCCGTTGTCATCTAATCCTCTCATCTCTCAGTGGCATTTGTTACCACCGCTCTCTCTCCTTTCTCTGCCACTGCTTCTCCTTTTATCTCTTGTTCCATTTCCTGCCTTTGATTCCCATCCTGACTTTTAAACGTCAGTGCTGCTGAGGGCCTTGTCCCTGCCGCATTTTCCTACTCTCTCTGACTCTATCCAGTCCCATGACTGAACCCGTGAGGCCCTCCACTTCCCCTTCTGTCTGCTCAGCAAATGTCTGTGCTTGGAGTTCTAGATGCTCTTCCCATTGAACCCGTCCAATCCAGACAAAACACAGTGACACCCTTGAAACTTCTTCCCTTTTTCTAGGTTCTCCATCTCAGTCCATCCTTTCCTTACTGCTCACTTGGATAACTACAGATCATATGCCCTCTCTTTGACCCAGATCTAACAGTTCTGCTCTGGAATAATCTTCCCAGTCCTTTGTTTGTTTATTTGTTTGTTTGTTTCTAGTTCAACTTTCTTGGTTCAGGCCCTCAGAATCTCTTACCTGGGATATTCTAATATTCTTTCTGACCAGTCTCTTAGTGCTGTTTCCCTGGTATCATTCTTCTAAATTACATCAAATCATGCTAACCTCAGCCCAATTTATAAATCTTCCACGGCTCCATTCAGAATATATTCTGAACATTTTGGTGTGATACTGAAGCCTTTTCACTACCTTTCCTTCTCATCTCACCTTCTGGTGGTGGCCTGCTAGTTCTCTGTTCTCCAAAATATATAGAATGCCCTGTCTATTGGTCCCTAATACATCACGTGCTCTACTGTGGCCTTTGACATGTCGATTACTGTCTTGTATTTTCTTAGATTTAAAAAACTGCGAGTTTCTGGTTTTCGAATACAAGTTTTAAAGTGTCCCTTCCACAGCTCTTGAATCTCCTGTGCCCTTCTGAGATTCTTGTAGGCATTTTGAATTCATTGTTCCTGCCAAAGGAAATAGTCAACATGGTAGTTAATTTTTTGAGCAATCTCATTAGAGTTTCTCTGTTCAAAAGGGGCCCATTTGCCATAGCAGTAAGTATTGTCTCCATAGAAATCCTGGCAGTGGAAATTTCTAACCCTTCTGTAGGACTTTGAGTGCCCCCAAGGCAGGAATGTTA
The DNA here is from genome assembly GCF_902686445.1 of Sciurus carolinensis. Lineage (NCBI taxonomy): Eukaryota > Metazoa > Chordata > Mammalia > Rodentia > Sciuridae > Sciurus > Sciurus carolinensis. The sequence goes on from NC_062226.1 coordinate 27,574,894, forward strand.
TGTTACTCATCTTTTTATATATCTCCAGTGCCTGGCACATAGGAAATAGTGTTCGTTTGAATTGCATCTAAATTAGCATTGGGACTAGAGAGTAAGATCCAGAGAGGGCACAAATGTTGCCAGCCAATTGCAGTGAAGGCTGCCAAACATATAATCTATGAGCAGAGAGGCTGGGGTCACCCCATTCCCTGCAGCGAGAGCCTCCAAACCTGTCAGATGTCAGTTGTGTTTGCAAAGCTGGGAGTGCAGGTGGAAGGTTGGATTTTTCTTCATTAAACTTGTCATTCCCTAAGGTGGGGCTCTGACAGGAACCCAGTGAGATGTCAAACTGAGACAGCTGTTGCCAAACCTGGTGGAGGCTTTTCAGACAGCTGGGGATACAGCTGCTGCCCCAGACTTCGTGTGTAACAGCCTTTTATGTTTAAGGAGGTCAAAATGCTTAACAAACAAATAGCAATAATAAAGAAGCCACGGGATGATGGAGACAAAATTGGATCTGAGTCAGGTGACATGGATTTGGGTCTTCATTCTGTTTATTAGCTATTGAGTAAGTTATGTCACTCTCTGAGCCTCATTTTCCTCACTCATAATATTTGTTGTTGTGAAGACTGAATGAGATAATGTACAGGCAAGTAAGTGTTTTGTATGCTGCAGAGCACTGCTCAAATGTTAGGCATGATTAGAATATATTAAAATTACTTTTAGTTATTATAGCACACATGCATGCACACACACAATATATAGAATGATGTGATGGTTAATTTTATATGTCAGCTTGACTGGGTCATGGTGCCTAGACATTTGGTCAAATGTTATTCTGGATAACATGAGAGCGTTATAGACGAGATTAACACTGAATTGATAGATTGAATAAAGCAGATTGTCTTCTCTAATGAGACCTGAATGAAACAAAATGACTGAATAAGAGTGCACTCCCTCTGCCTCCCTGAACTGGGTCTCAGGTCTTTGCCTGCCTCTCTACTCTAATTAAACCATTGTCTCTTCCTCGGTATTGAGCCTACTGGCTTTTGGACTGGAACTTTTACTATTGACTCAGTTCTTCAGATTTAGTCTAGAACCACATTCATTAGCTCTCTACAGTGTCCAGCTTGCCAACTGAAGCTCTTGGGACTTCTCAGGTTGTATCGCTGAGCCATTTTCTTAAAATAATCATCTATCTATCTATCTATCTATCTATCATCTCCGATTGGTTCTGTCCCTTTGGAGGACCTTTATAAATACAAATGATTGATACACATTTGGATACACATTGTCTATTATATGCCTGGTTTTTTGCTTGGAACTGTGAGAGAGGCAGAAGATTATATAAGCCACAGTTAACTGACTTTAAAGAAATGTACAAGCTACTTGGGAAATGAGATCAATTTATTCTTTACCCTCCATGTTTCCATACTGGGTAAGACATTTCTAGTCCATAACCAAAATAGAACATTTCTTTGTTTCTTTTCTTATTCTTCCTAAGAGAGGAGGAGTAACTGAAATGATTGAGCTTGGGAAAAGGGATTGAGCAAGGTGACTGAGCACCTTTTGGCCCCTCTCCCTGAACTGTATGTAGCTCTTGGGGGGAGCATGTATCCTCCAGTCTTCCCCACAAAGTAAACCTGTGGGTGGGGTGCAACAGGGAAGAGCTGGGGTTGTCCAGCTCTCTCTCTGCCTGGGTGAGTAGGTTCTGTGGAAAAGGACTGGAAAGAGCTTGTACGTTGGCACTAACTACCAGTTCCTACTCTTGATCCTGCCTTAAACATGTTTCATTCTTTAAACTTTCACTGTCTAGATCTTTTTCCCCATTATTTATTTACTTATTTATTTTTTGAGATGAACCTGCCACTTTACCGCTGGTGGACTTACTCCAGGATCCAATTACTTCTTTAAGTCTAGATCACTTAAATCAGGCCAATGATGTAGGGCTTCCGCAAGACTCTCCAGGTGGCCTTGCCACTCCAGATCCTACAGAACAGTTTAGAATGCACTCTAAGGGTAATGCTTTTCTATCTGTCTCCATCAAAGTGAGTTGCCAAGGTGCTTCTCTATTTTTGTTTTAAAACACTGTTAGAGGGACTGGGGTTGTGGCTCCGTGGTAGAGAGCTTGCCTCGCATGTGTGAGACACTGGATTCAATTCTCAGCACCGCATATAAATAAATGAATAAAATAAAGGTACATCAACAACTGAAAAATACATTTAAAAAAAACACTGTTAGATATGGTATTCCTTGTGTCTATCTTACTGTGGGTTTATTGAGAATCAGGGATCTATAAAACGATATTTGTTACTAACTTTGGGAAGTTTTTGGCTATTACCTTCAAATAGTTTTCTTCCTTTCCTGTATCCATCAGAGAAACAGAACCAGGAGAATATATGATATGAGTTTACATGTGTGTGTAAAAAGATTATTTCAAGGATTTGGCTCATGTCATTGTGGGCATTGACTAGGCAAGTCTGAAATTCATAGAGCCAGTTGTCAATATGGGCAGACTGGAAAATCTTGGGCAGGAACTGATGCCATGGTCCACAGGTGAAATATCTTCTTCCTCTAGGGAAGGATGAGTTCTGTTCTAAAGCCTTTTCTACTAACTGGATAAAACCCTTCCACAGATTATCCAAAATAACCTGTACGTGAAGTCAACTTATTGTAAATGCTAATTATGGGCCAGGGACAGAATTCAGTGTAGATTACTTACCTAGCATGTGCTAAGCCAATTCTCAGTCCTGCAAAACAAACACACACAAATACTAATAACATCTACAAAATATCTGTATAGTAACACCATAACCTAGCTGAGTTGATACTTAAAACTGACCCTTTCTTTCTTTCCTCACTTTCCAGGACTCCACTTATAGGTATGTTGAAATATTTGGCATTGTCCTACAAATTTCAGAGTCTTTGATCAAGTTTTCTTCATTTTTTTCTTTCTGTTATTTGGATTGGATAATTTCTGTCTCAGTCCGGTCAGGCTGCTATTAACAAAATATACAAACTAAGTGACTTATCAACAACAGAAATTTATTTGTCATAATTCTGGAGGCTAGGAATCCCAGATCAAGAAACCAGCAGATTTGGTGTCTGGTGAGGGCCCACTTTCTCATAGAGAGCCACTTTGTCACTCTCACTTTACATGGTAGAAGAGGTAATGCGTCTCTCTTGGGCTTCTTTTATAAGGGCACTAATCTCATTCATGAAGACTCAGTTCCCATAACCTAATCACCTCTGAGGACCCCATCTCCTACTACCATTACCTTAGAGGTGAGGATTTTATCAGATGAATTTTTCAGGGATATAAACTTTCAGGCTGTTGCAACTTTTTTTTTTTTTTTTTTTTTTTTTGGGTGCTGGGGCAAAAAAAAAGTGCTTACAAGGCAAGCACTCTACCAACTGAGCTATCTCCCCAGCCCTTGGCTGTTGCAACTTTTATTGATCTTTCTTAAGTTCATAAATCGTGCCATCTCAAATCTGCTACTGATCCCATCTAGTGACTCTTTTTGTTACAGTTACCATTATTTTCAGCTTTAGACTTCACATTTGGTTCCTTCTTAAAATAATTTCTTTTCAACTGTCGAAGTTCTCTATTTGTTGGCTCATAGTGAGCACATTTTCCATTAGTTCCTCAATCATATTTTCCTTTAATACTTTAAACGTATTTATAATAACTATATTGAACTCCTTGTCTCCTAAGTTTGGGGCCACTGTAAGTCAATTTCTATTTACATTTTTCCCTGCAGGTGGGTCATGTTTTCTTGTTTCTTGGTATACCTAGTCATTGTTGGTTGAAAAATGATTATTGTAGGTTGAAAACCAATAGTGTAGATGGTACATTGTAGATAACCCAGTGTATACTGGAGATTCTGTTTTTTTTTTTTTTTTTTCCCTGAGTGTTTTGGTTTTTTTATTTTATTTTATGTTTTTGGTAGAAAATTAACCTGCCTGGACTTAAATTGTGGAATATATCTCCCCAGAGAATTTAGCCAGTTCTTTAAAGTCCAGATCCCTAGTGATCTCTCCAATGCTTGTGTAGTTTAGCAGTTCAACCGATGAATTGGACAAAGGTAATTCTCAGATACTTTAAGCCAGTACAGCTTTCACCCTCTACTACCAGAGTGATTACCTCTGGGAAAGAAAGAAAAAGAGACTGGTTTGGGACATACAGGGAATTCTACTATATTTGTAAGGTTTTATTTTTTTAAATGATGTCAAGAAAATGGGGAAAAATATTAAGATCCTACTTGGTTGTTTGGTGTATTATTCCCAGAGGGTATAAAGGCAAAAATGGCCTGATGGGCTAACTGCACATCTTCTAGGTTAGAGTCAATTTTGGTTGTATGAATTATCAACTGCAGAAACTGCAACTTAGTCTCCCCATGACTCCATTTTTTTTTATCTGCAAAATGGTGATCATCGTAATATTTACTTCATAGTATTGCTGTGAAGAGTGTATTAATTAGTTTATGGAATTAGAAGAATATTTGTATGTAATGAGTCTTGATAAGGATTACTTATTATTATTAGTGGTGAATCTTCCATATTTTATAAACTTTTCTTAAGAAATAGTAAACATAGACACACACACACACACACACACACACACACACACACACCACAAGACCCCAAACTATAGGTTCCCAGCATTTATTTGAAACCTTTTGGCAAAACATTTCATCATTCAGAATATTTGGTTGTATATTACACAGCAACACTAGCGATATCTGGAGCAAACCTCTCTCCCCAAATACATTATCATTTTTGCACTAACATTATGAATATTCACTAAGTGGGATAAATAAATATTCTAGAAAGTTTCATTTCAGTTCAGGTCAGGTTTTCCTGTCTAATGAAGTTGGTGTAAAACTTCCCAGATACTTTCAGTTTCAAAGTGTTTTGGATCTTGAAATTGCATATAAAGTGTTGGCAGGTATTTACGGTAATGCGGCCACTTTGCAAACATTAGTTTGTCTTTAAAAAGAATGAGATAGATCTACACATACTGAAAGGGAAAATTAAGGCATGTTGCTAAGTAATGAACTATATATGTAATCATACTTGACAGCCCACTAAATAATACATATTACATTATCTGTTTACATTTATAAAGAGATTTATAAACATTTCACCCAACCATATTGCCTTGAAAGCAGATTGGAAAGATAACCTGCCAAAGTGTTGTGAGTGGTCACTTCTGGAGAAAGGAATGTGGGGGACTAAAGAAGAGCTGCTACCTTTTCCTCTGTATGCTTGGAATTTGAATCTTGTATGGAAAACTGTTCACATATATTTGGGTAATCAAAATGGAGAGACTGCTTGGAAAAGTAAGTCGGAGCAGAATTGTGGAGAACATGAGAAGCTTGTATTCAAGCTAATGAACTTGAGGAACCATGTATGTTTTGGAGCTAAGGGATGACAACAGGCTCAGGAGAAAAGTAGGTTGGAACTGTAAGGTTTGGATTTACATATAGAAAGGAGAGATACGTGGGTCAGTCTGAACAAATTCTCCTCTTGAGTTCCAGCCTGGGGATCAGAATAGCACCCTCTGGATTACTGTGTTTGTAGCTCATGAAGTACCCAAGAAATGTTCTGTAACCATAGACATGAACCTACAGGGTTTCTTAGCCTCTACTAGATCCTGTAATATTTCTGTGTGACAGAAATCAAGGGAGGGGAGGATTTTGCTAAGGAACTGGCCAACATGGTCAAACGAGGATTCCACTTTTCCCTTTGTCCAATCTATTCTTCAAACAGCAGCCGGGGAGTTCTTTTAAAAACATGTCTGGTTGTGTCCCAACTTCAGTACCTTTTCCTATGATCTTTATAAGAAAAACAGGTGAAGGAAAGCCCTCAGTTCCTTTCTGATTGCAAGTCTAGGGCTCCCTGGGGTCATATTTCCTTTCTATTCCCCTGCTGGAAGAGGCTGACTAGAGAGAGAAAGATGCTGACAGAGCAGAGAGCAGAACAACAGAGTGAGAGGAAAGAGATAACAAAAAAGAGGGCTAATAGTATTTAATTCCCTAAATCCAGCCTCACCTTGAAACCTGGTCGGCCACAGCTCCTTTTGAACTTGGTTTTGGTTTTGCCCATGCTAGTTTGAGCTGGATTTCTTTCACTTGGAACCGACAGAATCCTGAATAATACCCTCTCCTTCAGTGTCCCAGGAGTTCATGGGACACGTGACATTTCGTCTGTGCTGGCAGCACACTTGAATTGCCGGACTGGTGAGGTTGATGTCATTTTATGGGATTTAAAGTTTCTGATCTCTACCTTACACAAACAAAGCAAGCTATACAACTGAAGGGGAAGGAGTGGGAGGTGACGCCAGGTGTCATCACACCTAATATATATCTTAATCATCACTGCAGTAGTCATTAGGGCTGCGTCCGTTCACTCCCGTCATTTTTCTCCCCAACACTGGACACAGCCATGTGACTTGGGTTGACAAACATCATGCTGGTGGAAGTGACACATGCTGCTTATGGACAGAACCTTCGAGATCTAGTGTGCGATTTGCATGTTCCATTCTTGTTGCCCTGGAGATGGCAGAAGTACCTGTTGAGAGACCCTCCCGTCACTTGCATGATGGCAATGGACTGAGAGAACCACAGCCAACTCACCTGGTGATGTGGGTGAGAAATGTTAAGTCACTAAAGTTTGGGAGGTGCTTGTCATCGCCATGAAGTCTATCCTGTCACAATTGATACAACCACTAAAACAAAAAGTGTATTTTAAGGTCTGGAAAACTTTGATTTTGTACTTGTGAGTCTATAATGCTGGAGAATATGGAAATGAAGATATCAACTAATGTGTAGAAGAATCATTCTCCCAACTACTTCAGATTTTGCAGACCCTGCCTTACTTTTCTAGTAGCGTCTGGTAATTACTCCTTCCAAATCCATCTTAAAGCCCTCTATAACATTTTATGTTGCTTCATTCTTTCGAAGTCTGTTATTGTTGATGACCTCTGATCCTTAACAAACTTTTATCAAGTCCAATTAAATTTGGATACACTCAAAACACAGGCCTCTAGATTTTTATTAAGAGAAATCACTCAGCTCTCAAAACTACATTTCTATTTGTGGTGGTTTGCTGTATTTTTCTTTGATCTCTGTGCTAGTCTTATTCTTAAGAAACTACTTATCTGGATTTTTAGGCCAGAATTTTACTGGCAGAGCAAATGGGCTTTAGGCATATTTACTACATTATTTGTTGGTGATGAGCTATACAAATAAGATTTCCAATGAAGTGAGGTGTAGTGGTACACACACCTGTAATCTCAGTTACCTAGGAAGCTGAGGCAGAAGGATTGCAAGTTTGAAGCCAGTCTGAGCAAGGCCCTGTCTCAAAATAAAAAATAAAAATTGCTGGGGATGTAGCTCAGTGGTAGAGCTCCTGAGTTCAGTCTCTAGTTCCACACACATACACACAAATTTCCAATGGATTTGGGGGCAATTGTGCTTACCCAGCACGAGGGGCAAACATATCTGCATTCATATCCTAATATACAGGTCATTCATAACTTTTATATCCTACATGTGCATATGTAAAAATCACTTCATAGAGCCACCTTAGAATTAGTAAAATTTACCTGTTTCTAGTAGTTGTACTATCTAGGTAATTTGAGCTGGGATTTTTCAATTTCCCCAAATTAGACATGTAGATTTTGGTATCTATCTTATTTATTATTCCTAATTATGAGAGAGAATTTTTTTTGGTACTGGGATGGAACCCAGGACTTCGTGCATACTAAACACATAGAGTTACTAGATGTATTTAAGTATATCTTGAAGCCAGGATGTCAGGAGCACCATGATCCACCTAGCACCTGCTTGTGAGCAGGTGTTAACAATTTGTCACAAGAAAACAGGATCCTATAAGAAGATGAAGCAATCAAATGAGATCCTGGAAAACTAATGGCTCTATTTTGGAGGTGAAGCTTAAATTTGTGAATAAGTCAGTATATGTGTATATGTCTAGAATTGACTTAAGTGCTCAGCTGAAGAGATTACATTGTCAATCATGATACTGAAGGCTATTACAAAGTTGATAATTTTTTTTTTTTTAATTTTAAGACAAGGTCTTTCTATTTTTCCCAAACTAGTCTTCAACTCCTGGGCTCAAATGATCCTCCTGCTTCAGCCTCCCAAGTAGCTGGAACTACAAGCACGTTGAGAAAAGATGATAAAATTCTTATGATTCTATAAGCGAGGCTGTCTGTGGTTTCACTCTCCAACGAACTGGGAGAGGTCACAGCTAGTAAGGTAAGGATTTCCCAGACGTGGTAACACTATTGATCATTGTGCAGAATGATCTTGTGCAGAAATCTGGCAAGACTAAGCCGACCATAGCCTTTATTGACCTTCTATTGGCCTGCGACTCTATGTAGCATGAGCTCCGTGTAGATACTACATTATTGATGTTCCTACAAAACTTGCATTTTAATAGCCCTCAAGAATTCAGGATGGATAGAAATAGTCTTGTGTCCTAATGATCTGAAACTGTAGATAAAAATAGATGAGTGCCCTACTGGAACGGGAGGGTAAGTATCCTCCTGAGTGCTGAGGAAGTGGTTTTAATGTCAAGGTCCAAGGATGGCCTCTGTAATTGGTTCTGAGTAATTAACCATTGTCAGTGCTTTTAATGCAAAGTACTCCAAAGCTAATGTCATGATAGTCAGACATTTCCCCAAATTCAACTGACTTAAATAAACAACACAACAAAACCAAATTAACAATCCCAATAAAACAAAAAGCAAATCCATCGTCCAAGTACAGCCAGTTTTCTGGGGATGAATTCGTCCTGTCAAATCCAGTGGAAAGCTCTGTGATTCATTGATACACTATTGACTGTTTTTAATAACCATGGAGGTTACTGCTAACATCTGCTTTGAATATTTTCTAGTTCAGAATAATATCAACAAGTCTTTGTGGTGCATAACTTTGTGTGCAGGGATCCAGGGCATTTCCTGAAGGAAAAATAAGCTTTGCTAGGTTCATCTCCATGTGGGTCCTAGTTAGGTGCCTCAATTTTAAAATAGGGCAACACCATTAGTAGGTGTGCAAGTGTGTTCTGATGCGGGGGTGTGCTAGAAATGGTTGTGTGCCCATTTTCCCACACATATCTGTGTTCAGTGTTATTGAACTGGTAGCTTGAAATTGGTCATCGAGGGAGTATTTACACCAGTGATTCTCAATGAGGGACATTTTTGCTCCCAAGGGGACATTTGGTAATATCAACATATTTTGTTGTCAGAACTGGGGGGGGGGGGCGGTGGCTGCTGACATCTAGTGTGAAGAAGCCAGGGATGCTGCTTAATATCCTACAGTGCAAAGGACAGTTACCTCTCCCAACCCCCCAACAGCAAAATAATGTCAAGGTTGAGAAATCCTGACTTAAACCGTGGAAGTTGGCAAACATTATAAGCCCAGCCAGCCTGCTGCCCTACCTTCTTTTTATTGAGTGCCAGTTTATTAGCCACTAACCCCAAAAGTGAATTCTTAACACCTCAGCACAGTATAATTTCTAGTTCTTATTAGGAGTCAGCTTGGAGAATTGATGTTCTTGGAAGACGGAAAGCAATATTCTTCCCTGGGAAATTCATATAGATTATGGGTTGGCAAACTTTATCTGTAAAGGGCAGGAGAGTAAATATTTTGGGCTTTGTAGACCTCATGGTCTCGATTGCAACTGCTAATCTCTGGCATTATAGTGTGTGGGCATCCACAGACAATACTTGCAGGCACGAGCATGTCTTCAGTCCACTAAAACTTTATTTCCAAAGTGGGGTGATGAGTTTGCAGACTCAGGCCCATCCCAAGCACTGTCTCAAACAAGGCTTTATTGTGATGCCATCAGCCATCTACTTAAGCTCAAAAAGCTCCTTCTCCAACTCTTGCTGATATTCTGACCAGAATCAAAACGTTCCCCAGATGCCAGTCTCTTGGATTTGTGTTCTTTGATCTCATCCATGAAGTTTCTGCACAGGATCCAGTTCCTTTTAAAATGCTACTGCCGTAACACTATCGTTCCTTTACAACTGGGCTGAAACTGGGGACTGAATGACAGGAGAACCCAAAAGCCTCTGAAGAAACATGATGATTCTATGGCTATTGCACAGAGACCCCAGGTCCCCAGAGGCCAGAGCGGCCACCTCCCACTTCCAGCCCTGGCTCCACCCCATGTAGGCCCCTGCCTCTGGGAGTCAACGCAGCCAATGCTTGCCGGGTGGGCGCTGAGCCACTGCTCCTGCATGGTTTTGAAAATGTCTACCCTTTGATTTATATGGGGGAGTTGGTAGGAATTTGTGCTCCTAATCTTGTGAGATCTCAAAGATATGTGAATAAAAGCGATCCCACTGTATGGAAGGATACCACCTCTTTGCTCTTTGTTCTTACAGTGGAACTTCAGCATTGACACGTCTGCTCTCAGTCAAGCCCTTTTAGCCTTCCTATTTGTTTCCCCTGGAAGCCTTTTGCAATGAGAAGTGGTAGCACAGGGGCTGTATGCTGTGCGGATGGGAGAGGGGAGACCTTGCCCCGTTAGTCCAACCACAGAATGAACAGCTTCTGTGGCTTTTGACCCGTATTTGCCGTGTCCATAGAGTGGTAGCAGCGACTGAGACAGGATGGCTGGCCCTGAGTTCTTGTGGGACCAGGCTTATTGCAGAGTGGTCGGGCCATGATTTTGGTGTCCAGGTGTTGGAGGACAGCCCTCTCTGCTGCTGAAGCCTGGCTAAACAAGTATGTTAATCTTCCTTTGTCACTAGGTGGCAGAATATAATTAAGATGTCAGAATTTCTTTCATAACATTGAAAGTCATTTGTAGATCCTTTTTAATGACCTCTTTCATTACTTTGCAATATTTGCTAATGACATTTGGGGCCAAAGCAGTGAAATAAAATTTTCTTCTGCAAACACTTCCTATGTTTATCCAGGATTTTATTTTTTTCATTTAACTAGCTTGCCCCTTAGAAGGAAGCATCCTTAACACAAAGAACATTCTCTTCAAAAGGACCACTGTTTGGACAATTCAAGCTTCTTATTTTCATATATGATTTTGTTACTCTTTGGAGGATAGAAATAAATAGCCTCCTGTCATCTGTAAAATTTCAAATAATCTTATTATAATACATAATGTGATGATTCATTTCATAAAATAAAAATCCATGAATTCAAATTGATGATAAATAGCTTTATTGATTTTCCTAATTATGAAGAAAATAGGTACTCATTTGAAACATTCTGAAAAGAGAAAAGTATGAAAAAGAAAAAATAGACAGAAATCCCATTATCCAGATAGATCAATTAAAAGGAGGACATACTCTTATCAAGTTGATGGTGCAAAATCCTTAAAAACCACATAGATAAATATTAGCCCCATAAAATATAATCCTTGGCTATCTGAAACCCTAAGTCAGTGCTTTTGATGCAGGCTGTTTTTATTAATATTTTATTATAGCATATTTCAAGCATATACAAAAAAGTGGAGAGAACTTCATATTAAACCTGATATATCCACATTTAGCTTTAAAAAGTATCAATAAATAACAATCTTATTTCATCAATACATGCCGTTCCTTCTCCTGGCTGGTCTAGGTTATTTTGAAACAAATCCAATATTTTTTCACTTCACTTACAGCTATTCCAGTGTGAATCTCTAAAATAAGAACTATTGTGGTCAACACAATAAAATAATGAAACTTTTTGAATCTCTGATTTCTGTGCATCATAGTGAGGATATATACACAATAACCCTCTATGTGTGTGTGTGTGTGTGTGTGTGTGTGTGTGTGTGTGTGTGTGTGTTGGTTGTGGGGTGGTCTGACCAGAGTGGCCAGATTGCCTCCTGTAGAATCTGAGATGTATTTAGTTGGGGAAAATGTGTCCCTGACCATGTGTGGATCTCCCTTCGGTCCTCAGATGAGTGTTTTCAAAAAGTTTCAATGAACAGAAAGTAACAGACCATGCGGATGGCATATGCAAGCCAAGAGTCTCCTTCAATGCCAATCTTTCACATACTCTCTACCGCATCTTCTGTCATCAGAGGGGTGCAGAGTCTATGGTTGAACCTCGTGTGCTGGAAGTCCTCTCTTCTGGGGTCTTAGTTTCATGCTCCATTTCTTGCTCTTCCAGAGCCAGGCTCAGCATGCATTTCCTCAGCTGTGTGTTGACCTTTCTCATTTCTGCCTGATTTTCACTGACCACAGAACCCTTCCACCTTTTCCTTAGCTTGGTTGGATGTACCTTTCCTGCAAGTGTTGCTGTATTGCCCTCTCTGCTGAACTTCCTCTTCACACTCCCACTGTTAGATGAAGTTGCCAATCAATTCCCCTTTCTAGAGTGCTAATACCACAAAGTGGGCCGGTGGGCCCCACTACTTTTCTTTCCCCACTTGTGCTTCTCCATGTCCTGGATGCTCGCTGCATCGTCAGGGCCTGCACTAAGTGCTGGGGACACAAGAATGAAAGGAACAGAATGCCTCCCTTGAAGAGCTCAGAGGATGGCTGGGGACCTAGGTAAACTGGAGAGGAGAAGGAACATAAATGAGGGTGGGACAACATATGGGCCAGAAAAATGCAAGTGCAGACAATATGGGAACATTGAAGAGGCTGGAATTAATGTGCTTGGTGTGGACAAAAAAGGTTTGACCAGGAAGAACATTTGCTTTCTGTGTCTGTATATATTTTAATTCTGGATCAGCTTATACACACATATAGTTCAATTTTATGAATTATATGCAATTCATAAAAATATGTTTTTTCTCCAATTCCCATTACCTTTTTACCCATTCCCATGCTCTCCAAAGATAGCTCTCTTAGTTTCTTTTGTGTTCTTCCAGAATTTGTATGCATACCTGAGCAAACATAAACAAATAACTTTTTTGTTTCTTCCCAAGTACAACATATTATACTTACTGGTGTGTACTATGCTGTTTTTTTAAAAAAACTTAATGTTATCATTTAGTGATTGATAAAATGGACTCTGGAATCAGAATGTCTACATTCAAATCCCAGGTCTGTAATTCACTAGATGTGTGCACTTGACAAGTTACTTAACCTCTCTGTGCCTTAGTTGCTATATCTGTAGGTGATGCTTTCAAAATTCTGTGACTTTAACATGTAATAAACTTCATCAGGCACTTCATACACAAAACTATGCAACTTTATCACATACTAAAATTTCTTTTGGACATTCTTTTCTGTTCTATTGATCTGTCTGTTCAGGCACCTATACCACACTGTGGTAAGTTTTGAGTTTTTATGTTATGCTTACTTGTGATAGGACTGGTACCTAGACGAGGACTCAGAGGGTGAGGGCACTTGCTATGTGTCCTCACATGGTGAAATGGCCATCAAACTTCCTGTGGATTCTTTAATAAGGTCATTGTTCCATTGGGGAGGTGAACTAATCACTCTCAAAACCCCACTCTTAATACCATCACAATGAAGATTGAATTTGAACATAATGAATTTTGAGGTGACACAAACATTCAAATCATAGCACAACCCTATAAGGCAGATATTATCCTGTTTTTAGAAATATGGTTCCTGAACCTTGGAGAGATTAAGTCATTTTCTTAAGGCCATACTGCAAATAAGTTTAGGGTCAAGATTCAAACCAAGGTTCATTTGTGTTATTCTCTGTAGTTTATGGTCCTTTTAAAACCCAGATGAACCATGGAAAAGACTCTTCATTAGGGATGTTATAAAGATAGAAAAAAAGAAAATTGAAAAAGAAACCAAGTGCAGGGGCCGGGGTTGTCACTCAGAGGGACAGCATTTGCCTAGCATGTGTGAGGCACTGGGTTCAATTCTCAGCACCACACATAAATAAGTAAAATAAAGGTCCATTGACAACTAAAGAATTTTTAAAAAAATCAAATGCATAATAGGGAATGGTTATATGGACTTACACACACTCACACACATGCACATGGACTGGACCATGTGATTTGGGTGTTAATTCATTGATTCACCAAATATATGCAGAGTCTACCATGTGTCCAATACTGTGTTAGGTACTGGGGATATACTGTCAAATGGGATCTGGTCCCCAACTCTCAACTCCTCCTTTGGAAGTTAAATAGCACGTCTTTCTTCATTCATTGTACCTGAGGAATATCTCACCTGTTTCTTCACCCACACAGGTTTATGCCGGTCTTTTTTGTTTCAAAACTGATAGTGCATTTACGATTAACCAGGGTGGGGTTCTTGGAGTGCTGTTTTAAAGACGATGCAGCTCTGCCTGGAGTCAGTGCAAGGAGCGTGGTGATTAGTCATGCCTGCCGTGGAGGCAGGAGGGAGAAATGAAGGCAAACCCACCATGTATTTCTCATACCTGAACTAGTTGTCCAGAATGATCAATTTCTCTCTGCCGTTGCTACAAATGACATCAACCTTATGTTTTTGCTCTAACTCACCATTTCTTAAATCATTGCATAAGCTATGCCCCTCTTGGGAAGTCTAGAGTAGGAAATCCATTTAACTGGGTTGAATCACAGTTTCTCAAAGATGATTTTGTCCAAGGAACATTGTCTCTTACGTTGTTAATCGCGCACCTTACATCAATGCTTTGCTTCAGTTCTGTAAAAATGTCCCCAGTCACTATTTATGAGTGTCTTTGATTACCCAAGTTGTTGTAGTGACCTTTTTTTGAGAATAGAAACCCCTGGGCTGAATGCTACTTTGTCCCATGAAGGCCCTAATAATCCCCTCTATCTTGCCTTCTGAAATCCCTTTTGCTGTCACAGCTGTGGTTAAAAATGGTTACTAGTTGCTGTCTGGAGCTTTCCTCTTTGATCTTTTCAAGGACTATACCCAATTGAGTCTTCTCATCTCTGGGGTATATTTGAGGTAATTTCATTCATTCTATTTGTTGGCTGAAAGCCAAGCTTGCTGATGAAATACTTCCTCTAAAAAGTTAATTCTCAGATGGCCATTACCTCATGGGAAATGCATTTGGATTGCGGAACATATTCCTCTCTGTTCACTTGTGGTTACCTCTCTGGCCACAGAGAGTTGGTAGGTGGTGGTGAAGACTGGGCTTGGTGTAGTCATGGAGGGAGTAGGCATTGGAAGTCACGGGGTCTGGGTGCAAGTTTTGCTCAATTGCTTAGTTGCTTTGTCACCTTGAGTCAATCACTTCATCCCTGAATGTCAGTTGACTCAACTACAAAATGAAGATTTTGATAATTTTGTCTTCTCTACTTTAGGGAGTTGTTGAAAGGCCTGACTGGGATGATGTATGGAAAATACCTTTGCAAAACATCGCTGTTAAATGTCCGGATTTGCGTTTTCCCCGCTGGTTTCCTTTCCTATTGCTTGCGCCTTAACCAGGGATAGTGTGTGAAATTTGGTCTTTCCTGCAACATGAAGATGTGCTTTTCATGAAAAACTAATGGACCAAACACCTGATTCCAAACCCAACTTGATTTTGGTGGTATGATCCCTCTCATTTTTTCTTCCACTACTCTTCTTATCCATCATATAGGACTTAAGCATAATATCAACCCTAATTCAAAAATCACACTTTTATGTTAATCTCTTTTAACGTGTTTGTGAAGAGAAGAAGAGGAAGAAAAAAAAAAAGGAGCTCACTCACCCCAGAAAACTTAAAGAAATTTCACTGAATAAATGCTCCAACTCTTTGAGATGCTAGAAGAAATGAGAGCTTAACAGGAAATAGGACATTAGAATTGAGTTATTATTTGACAAAATGCTGAGGGTCTGTTCTACACTCTGTGCCTTAACTTGGCTGAAGACGAGGTATTATAAAGTGGGATCCCACTGCCTGGGGCGCAGCTTGCTGGTAGCTCCCTGCTCTGCCCTCCTCACTGTCTTTTCTCTTTTCTTTCCTTCTGGAACACTGACACATCCCTTCCCCAGTGGCCTGCAGAGCATCTAACCCCAGAGTCTCTTCTAAGAAGAACTTGCTGCCCATCACCAGGCAGAAACTTCATGGTCTCTCCCAGCTCACCTCGGGTGACTGGGCAAGGTGGGGTGGATAGGTTGGACTGTTTCCACCTGATGTGAGATACTCTGATGGGTGCCACTTTCTTGGATTTTCCCAGCAGGGCTAGTGAAGGCTTTTTGGGAATTGTATAATAGGTCACATTCTTTCTCTGCCCAATCCTGCTTCCTCTTTCTTCCTTTCACAGATATTAATCTCTAATAAATATCTTTAAAAACAGCATTTAAAAATAACAGTTTTATTGAGATTTGTGCATCATAAAATTTGCTGCTAAAGTGCAACTTAGTGGTTTTAGTATGTTTACAAAGTTGTGCAATCATCACCTCTAATTCCAAAACATTTTCATGACTTAGAAATTCCATACCCATTAGCAGTTTTACCCCATTCCCTCCTCTCTTATCCCTTGACAGCCATTAATCTTCTTTCTATCCTTGTAGATTTGTCTATGCCGGATGTTTCATATAAATGGAGTCATATAATAGGTGGCCTTTCGTGACTGGCTTCCCTCACTTTACATGATGGTTTCGAGATTTAGCCATATCATAGCATGTATCAGTAGTGCTTTCCTTTTTTGGAGGGAATAATATTTCAAAATGTGATATATCTATTCAGATTCTAATTGTGTTTATCTCTCCACCAGTTGATTCCTCATGGGTTAATAATATACATCTTGGGGCTGGGGGTACAGCTCAGTGGTAGAGTGTTACCTGAGCATGGTAAGGTCCTGGGTTTGATCCCTAGCCCTGCAAAATGATAATAACAACAAATGCCTTGCACCCCAAATTCCATCCTAGTCTCTATTTCTGGAGACCTGATCTGCAAACCGCCCACACTTGGAACTCTTGGGATCTTAACTTCTACAGCAATGGGGGAGGGGGTCCTCAAAAATTTCCCAATAACATGTTTCTGCCCAAAGAGAAATTCTAGCAACAGATGATGCCACGGTAATACAAAGCTCTCATGTTATTACAATAAATACTGTAGGCCGATCTGCTGGCTGCTTAGTCTTGTGGTAGGCTTGTTCAGGGAGGAAATTACGTGTGGTTGAAATCTGGTGAAAAAGAGAAGATAGAAGGGCCAGGTGAGAGGCGAGACCAGAGGGAACTGTAGGGGTCACATTGGAGATGCCATTTATGTCATGCTGTGATATTTGGATTCTTGCTTAGAGCAGGGAAGACTCATGGAGGGCAGGCGAGGTGAGAGCAGGGGTGTCCTCACTTCATTTGTGAATCACAAATAGTGGGCAGCTCTTCTATCTTAGAAGACATTTCAGGTTGGTTAGAGTCCAGGAGGAGCCGGGGTTGATGAAGGTGAAGGGATGAATTATGGTTGAAGAAAGAATATTAGGGATGGGAGATATGCAAGTGAGACTCAGAGAAGGTGGAAAGGAAGAGAGAGAGGCAGGGTAGTGTGTTGGAGAGTGTTGTCTTTGGGGTGTGACACATCTGGGTTTTGATTCCTTAGCAGGTCTGTGATATCCGCCAAGTTACCTAACTTCCCTGATTGACTGTTTTCCTCATCTTTAAAAGGAGGTGTTATGGTTTGGATGTGAGATGTCCCCTAAAAGCTCACGAGGGAGACAATGCAAGGTTTGGAGGAGAAATGATTGGGTTATAGCCTTAACCTAATCAGTGATTTAATCCCCTGATAGGGATTAACTGAGTGGTAACTGAAGTGGTAGGTGTGACTGGAGGAGGTGGGAACTGGAGTGTGGCTTTGGGCATATATTTGTACCTGGTGAGTGGAGTCTCTCTCTGCTTTCTGATCAACATGTGAGCTGCTTCCCTCTGCCACAATCTTCCGCCATGATGTTCAGCCTCATCTCAAGCCCTGAGGAATGGAGCCGGCCTTCTATGGACTAAGACCTCTGAAACCATGAGCCCTCAAAAAAAGCCTTTTCTTTGTGCTGATTGGGTTCTTTAATCACAGCGGCAAAAAAAAAACTGATTAAAACAGGAGTTTATTAGTTCTTGCCTCATAGCACTTTTAGAGTGGAATGAAGAAAGGTACCTTATATAAAGCAGCCAACTCCTTCTACCTCATTTTCCCTGTTCCCATTCCCCCCGTGGGCTTGAGAGGCAGGGCCCAGGGTGGAGATGCAGGGACAGGTCATCAGGCAGAGGGACAGGAAAGTCAGGGAACTTGGGACTTAATGAGCAGGAAGGGAGGAAGAGGAGGACCAGAACCCAGGGAACTGCAGGCCTGGGTCAGGCAGAGGCATGTCTGCCTGGATAGAATTTCTCTGGAGCTGTTATTTTTTTGAAGGTTCAGAATGATTCCCTTTCCGCTCACTCAGGCCTTTCCAGCACTTAAATGGTGGCTGCTGGGTCTATTGGGCGGGTGAGCCTGACAAACCTCCACTGAACTTTAGACCTCACTCAGCGGGCCAGGTAAAGTGAAGCCCAGGGCTGCATTTGGCAGGTACGTCTGCCGGCTACTACAGGGTCTGCAACCAGTTGCCTCCTTCCCTTTCGTTTTCACTATTCCTTTTACTGACACATCTTGATTTTTAAAAAAATGATTTTGCTCATTCTCAGTTCCAAGTGGTAGAGGTTGAGGTCCATGACCTCTGCAGCTCCTTGCCACCCTGTGACGCTGGGACTGAAAGTCAGCGGAGTTTGGCAGCTGCCTCTGAGTCAGCCTGGACGTTTGCCATCTCAGAAGTTCATCCCATCCATCTGAGTCTGTCACTTATCAGCCGTGTGGAGATGCTGCCAGCCTCTCAGAACTTGAAAACAGGGCAGGAGACCCGTGCATTTGACCTGTTGGGCTGCTTGTCTTCTGTGTGGAGACGCAGCCAGCCTCCAGAAACAGGAAAATGGCCACACACTGTGTGGGATCACTTCTGGCACCTCCACACTGGAGCGCACGAAGATAACTGAGGCATGTGATGCGGAGGCCAAGGATGCAGTGAAGTGCCTTCTTTCTTTGATGCTTGACCAGAATTTGTGGGCGTTTGATTGTCCTGTGTTCATTTATTGGGCAAACATTTGCCCAGAGTTTTCTATTACCCTGAAATTTATGAAACAGCTTTTTCTTTCACATACCTCCATCCAACCTGTGACAGGCATCATGCCAGGAGCAGGAGATGCAGAGATGAAACATAGTTTCTGGTTTGAAGGAGCTTGTAGAGTCCAAGGAGGAGGTGGATACAGATAATTGTCATACAAGTAATGCTGGTTCTATTCCAGATGTGCACAGGTGACTACATGCCAAGAGCAAGGGACTAAAGCAAAAGTTCT
Organism: Sciurus carolinensis; assembly: GCF_902686445.1. NCBI lineage: Eukaryota > Metazoa > Chordata > Mammalia > Rodentia > Sciuridae > Sciurus > Sciurus carolinensis. Next base: position 27,594,104 of record NC_062226.1, read on the forward strand.
CTGGAAAGACTTGGAATAAGAGTTTTTTGGTGAAATTCTCAAAATGGATAATCTGTGCTAGGGATACACAATGTGGTGACTTTCTACATTATTTCCCTCTAATTTCAGGTCTAATCCTTTATTCTGCATCACTCCTCATGGCTCTGTTTCTCTGATCGACCCCTGATGGATGGGTACACATGATTGGTCTCAGGTCACCCTGTGTTTGGTTAAGAACCATTCCATATTTGATGACCACGTTAAATAGCAAAGAATAATAAATTCACAAATACCAACGTCTATAGATATGGCCCTGGGAAACTTTCTAGGGGAAAGTTCTAGTCCCACTTTCCTCAGGGCTGTCACAACTCTTTATTTTCTCTTTTCCTGAGTCAGCCCATTTGGACCAAATTTCCGGACACTCTGGAAAGTCAGGGGTCTTGAAGTGTTTGGAGAATGCATATCTGAGAAACATTAGGGACAAATAGGACTTGGAACTGGGGAAATGATTCTCACCCCTTTTCTCCTTCCCCTCCCTTAGCGTGTGATGACTCCTAAGAGCTTTATTGGGTTATAAAGGACATTGGTGCCCACCACACTGCTCTCGTAGTGTTGCCATAAGGATTGCTTGAGACAATGCATGTCACCTTAGCATACTGCCCAGTACATTGTAAGCACTCAATATGCTTTCATTTTTTAAATTGTAAAATACATATAACACAAAAATTACCACTTTAATCATTAAGGCTACAGTTCTGTGGCATGTGTCAGAATTTCCTTCCTTAAAGCTGAATAATATTTCGTTGTATGTCTATGCCCCATTTTGATTATCCTTTCATCCATTGATGGACACTTGAGTTGCTCCGCCTTTTGGCAACTGTGAATGATGCTGCTATGAACATGGGTGTGGAAATATCTGGTTGAGTCCCTGCTTTCAATTCTCTTTGGTATATACCCAGAAGTGGAGGTTCTGGGTCATATGGTCACTCTATCTTCAATTTTTTGAGCAACTAGTTTTCATTGCTACTACTACTACTATTACTACTATCTTTAAAAATCATTTATTTATTATTTTATTTTTTACAGACTGCATTTTTATTTATTGGACACAAATGGGGTACATGATTTCATTTCTGTGGTTGTAGATTCATACCATTTGTGCAATCATACATGTACCTAGGGTTATGAAGTCTGTCTCATTCCACCATTTTTCATACCCCCACCTCTCATTTCCTTCTACATAATCTAAAGTGCCTGCAATCTTCTCTCACTCCCCACCTCCCACCACCCTCATTATATATCATCATCCACATATCAGGGAAAACATTCGGCCTTTGGTTTTTTGGGATTGGCTTACTTCACTTAGCATGATATTCTCCAATTCCATCCATTTATTTGCAAATGCCATAATATTATTCTTCTTTATGACTGAATAATATTCCATTGTGTATATATACCACAGTTTCTTTATCCATTCACCTGTCGAAAGGCATCTAGTTTAGTTCCACAATCTAGCTATTGTGAATTGAGTTACTATAAATATTGGTGTGGCTGCATCACTGTAGTATGCTAATTTTAAGTCCTTTAGGTATAAACTGAGGAGTGGGATAACTGGGTCAAAAGGTGGATTCATTCCAAGTTTTCTAAGAATTCGCTACACTGCTTTCCAGAGTGACTGCACCAATTTGTAACTCCACCATCAATGTAAAAGTGCGCCTTTTTCCCCACATCCACACCGACATCTAATATTGTTTGTGTTCTTGATAATAGCCATTCTAATTGGAGTAGGATGAAATCTTAGAGTTGTTTTAATTTGCATTTCTCTAATTACTAGAGATGTTGAGCACGTTTTCATATATTTATTAATCGCCTGTATGTCTTTTTCTGTAAAGTGTCTTTCCAGTTCCTTGGCCCATTTATTGATTGGGTTCTTTGTATTTTTGGTGTCAAGTTTTGTAAGTTCTTTATACATTTTGGAGATAAGTGCTCTATCTGAAGTGTGTATGAAAAAGATTTTCTCTGACTCTGTAGGCTCTCTTTTCACATTATTGATTGTATCCTTTGCTGAGAAAAAGCTTTTTAGTTTGAGTCCATCCCATTTATTGATTCTTGCTTTGATTTCTTGTGCTTTGGGAGTCTTGTTAAGGAAGTCTAATCCTCAGTCAACATGATGAAGATTCTGGCCTACTTTTTCTTCTATTTGGTGCAGGGTCTCTGGTCTAATTCCTAAGTCCTTGATCCATTTTGAGTTGAGTTTTGTGCAGGGTGAGAGATAGAGGTTTAATTTCATTTTACTGCATATGGATTTCCAGTTTTCCCAGCACCATTTGTTGAAAAGGCTATCTTTTCTCCATTGTATGTTTTTGGCTCCTTTGTCTAGTATGATTGACTGTATTTATGTGGGTTCATCTCTGTGTCTTCTATTCTGTGTCATTGGTCTGTCTGTCTATTTTGGTGCCAATACCATGCCATTTTTGTTACTATTGATCTGTAGTATGGTTTAAGTTCTGGTATTGTGATACCTCCTGCTTCACTTTTCCTGCTCAGGATTGTTTTGGCTATTTGAGGTCTCTTATTCTTCCAAATGAAGTTCATGATTGCTTTCTCTATTTTTATGAGGTATGTCATTGGGATTTTAATTGGAATGGCATTGCATCTGTATAGCACCTTTGGTAGAATGGCCATTTTGACAATATTAATTAACCCAGAACATGAGAGATCTTTCCATCTTCTAACGTCTTCTTCGATTTCTTTCTTTAGTGTTCTTTAGTTTTCATTGTAAAGGTCTTTCACCTCTTTTGTTAGATTGATTCCTAAGTATTTTATTATTTTTGTGGCGATTGTGAACTATTACTACTATTAATGTTGCTATTTCAGAGGGCCAGAGAGACTAGGCAAAGAGGGAAGTGCTAAGGTCACTTGTGGTTTGAGGAAGCCAGTCCAAGTGGTGGGTGTGCCCTGACCCCAGTTTTTACTTGGCACTGTGCCACTCTTTCTTCTGCCTGCAGCAGAGGGAAGGGTGGGTGAAGAGGAATAGTTGCCTTACTGGGAGGGAGCAGCCCCTGGTGTGTCAGAGGGGTTGATAGGCGCTTGAGGTTTGGCTCTGCAGCTGCCGTGCTGCTGTTTTCCTGCCCCACTGAGCGGTGTTGAGAGACGTGCTGTGGGGTGGAGAGATTAGCCCTAGGAGTGGGAAATGTCATGGAGGACCTGGAGTCCAGAGAGTGAATGTAACTTGAGGTTGACCCAATTGACAGTCTTGGAGACTGCAGACCTGGGCTGCTTAGGACCTGGGAGACCTCTGGAAACTCACTCCCAAGGACATTCAGAGTCCAAAGTTTTAAACCTCCTTCCCTAAGGGGGGGGGTGGGGCCCGTGGGGAGGGGAGCACCATAGGGTATGTGAAAGTTCTGAAAGATTTTAAATAAACCATCTATGGCTAGGTTCTTTCTTCACAAATGGTCAGTCACCTTCTTGGATCTCTGATCTCTGCCTGATATGTCCCTTCCTGGGATGTGATAAGGTGCCTGGTCCTGAGCCAACATCTCAGTTAAGGACTTAGAACTGGGTGACATTTTCAGATGCAGTTCTGTCCTAATAACTGGGCTTCTGCGTTGCCTCTGAATTTCTTTTGCTATGAATCCAACTCCAGTTTTTTTTCCATCTAAGGACACTCTGCCTCCTTTTCTCAATATCATATAGCCCAGAGGTACCTTTTCTAGCACTCCTTCCTGCAGATTATTAGATGGTGGTGGTGGATTCTTTTTCATAGAATACCCCAAATTTAGACATTTGGTGTTATTTACAGTTGTGGTCATACACAAAGAGACCGAGGCTAAGACGATGACAGTCATTATACAACTATGAACTCATGTTCCATTGTACAAGTTCTTATTCTAGTAATAATACACTATGTATTAATTTAAAATAAATCTTTAAAATATCTTGTTAATAATTTTGACGTGCTATAATTTATTTTGATGTTAAAAGATTTGATTTGTGTAATGTAAATGTTGACCTTAAGTTTGGTACCCACCCCTGGCTTGGCTCAGTCTGCAGAACTCATCAATTTCTTGGTCACTGTGCTTTATTTTCAGTTTTAAGATAGAAGTCTTGACTGGACCTCAGTGCACAGGCCAGGACTCCACAACTTGCACAATTGGGCCAGACTTATTTCTAGGACTAGGTCAGTTGCTCTGGAAAGTTCTTTTGGGTTGCAGTGGTCACTTTCCTGGATTCTGAGTAGTAATACAAGGTTGGAGTGTCTGTAGCTGATCACTGGCTACCTGGTTAGAATTGTGTTGAGCAAAATTGTCCACTGCTTGAATTTTGTTCAAGACTGCTGTTTTTAGACATTTTCTGGACTTCCTGGTTGTACCTGTGGAGTAAGCCCAGGCATATCTGAGGTAATTTCCTTAGTCTCTTCCCTATGGTGATGTGTATATATTTCATCAAGCCTGATGCTTTAATTATTTATTGCTGCACAACAATCATCCCTAAGCTAAGCAGCTTAAAACAACAAGCATTTATTATTATATACATTTTCTACCGGTCAAGCATCTGGGAGAGGTTTAGTTGAATGATCCTGGCTCAAGATCTCTCCTGAGGTTGCTGTAGAGCTGTTGGCCAGGACTGTTGTCATGTCAAGGCTGGATGTAGTCTGGAGAATTTATTTCTCAGCTCACTCACCTGATTTGTATAGGTCTCAACTCCTCATTGGCTGTTGGTTGGAGTTTCTCTGAATTTCTCAGCATGTGGGCTTCTCTGCAGAGCAGCTTACAAGGCAGCTGGCTTTATTGAAAGTGAGTGGTATGAGAGAGTGCAGGCTAGAATCCACAGTCTTTTATGACCTAATCTCAGAAGGGACATATTAAATTAGTGCGGCCACTCTGGAAAGCAGTGTGGAGATTCCTTAGAAAACTTGGAATGGTCCCACCATTTGACCCAGCTATCCCACTCCTTGGCCTATACCCAAAGGACTTAAAATCAGCATATTACAGAGATACAGCCACATCAGTGTTCATAGCTGCTCAATTCACAATAGCCAGATTGTGGAACCAACCTAGATGTCCTTCAATTGATGAATGGATAAAGAAACTGTGGTATATATATACAATGGAATATTACTCAGCTATAAAGAATAATAAAATCATGGCATTTGCAGGCAAATGGATGAAATTGGAGAATATCATACTAAGTGAGATAATCTAATCTCAAAAAACCAAAGGACGAATGATCTCGGTGATAAGCAGATGATGACACATAATGAGGAGTGGGAGCCGGGGCAAGAATGGAGGAAGAAGGGACTGTATAGAGGGAAAAGAGAGGTGCGAGGGGTGGGGGGGGGGAAATAACAGAATGAATCAAACACCATTACCCTATGTATATGTATGATTACACAAATGGTATGCCTTACTTCATGTACAAACAGAAACAACATGTATCTCATTTGTTTACAATTAAAAATAAATTAAAAAAAAAAGAAGTGACATATTATCAGCTTTGCCAAGTGCTATTGGTCACATGGGCCAACTCTGGTACAATGTGAGAGGGGACCATACAGGGATATGAATACCAGCAGAAGGGGATGATTGGTGTTCAACTTGAAAGCTAGCTGTCATTCCCAGTCCCCCAACTCAAAAAAAAAAGCCATGTCTCCAACTCCTGCATTATTATAAAGGCAATGGTTTAATTCAGGGACTTGCCTTCTAGAGAGCTCCTAGTCGGTCTTGTTAGGCATAGTTCTATGAGCTTTGTTTGCATAATTCAGTGAAACTTAACAACCCATGAGGTTAGCCTAAGGGCTATTCTTTTTGGTGTGTGTGTGATTTAGGAAATGGAAACAAAGACTAATCATTACTCCATATTGTGTGTCAGAAAAAAAGAGACATTACCCAAGACTCCTCATTTTTCTTCATTTTGTTAACTTTTCATTTGGAAATGGAGGGCTTGGGTTTGCAGCTCTGGAGGCGGTTCCATAAGGAACTCAGGGCTCTGACCTTCAAAGGACCCTGGAGAGAAGAGTCTAAACCTGAACACAGTGGTGGGCCTGCTGAGGCCTTATCTGCTGGCATTTTGGGAATCCAGTGGCTGCCAGTCTAGGTCTGGGGAAGGATGAGCTCTAACTTTCAGAACATAAAACAGTCTGGTAGCTAACTGAACCTTGGGACACCAGGGAAGATACAGAGCTATACCCCAGACTGATGGTCAAGGACTTCCACTGCCTTCTCCACCGGTCTTCCCAGGTTAGTTTCCATCTCTCACACCCAGAAGCAACAAATGACTCAGGGTTAATGAACACATTGTTATTTTCTTTGCCTTTCTGCCCTTGTTTTCCAGTTCCCTGCGCTTCCTCCCACCCCTCTCCGCCTACTGACTCCTACTGACTTCGGGACTCAGCTGTCATTTACTCAGTGAGATATCTTTCCCTGGGTCCTCACACCTCAGTCTCCAATGTGCTTGGAAACCTTGTGCTAAAGACTCTTTTGAGGCCCTGTTAAACTGCAGAGTTCGATTCAGTAAGTCTGAGATGGGGCCTGAGTTTTTACATTTCTACCAACCTCCTGGGTGATATGGATTCTGTTGATCTGTGGATCATACTTTGAGTAGAAAATTCTAGATCTCATTTTTCCTTTGCTCCTTGTTGGAAATTTAAGTCTATAAAAGGGTCATGAGATGTTTTGTACTGACTCTAGCCGATTTGACACTTGGCAGTGGTTAGATTCTTTTGGTAGATATGAAAATGACCGGCTTTTCAGTTTGCCTGATGTTACTGGACTTCCTGGGACATGGGACTTTCAGTGCTAAAACTGGGAAAGTTCTGGGAACCCTACTTCTTGGTTTGCTTCCCCTTCCTTACAACCTTTATATCAAGTGAGGTCTTGACAAAATTCTGCTAAAGCTATAAGACGTATTAGCCAGCAGGTACAGGACAGTCCTCCAGCTGGTTCTTGAGGCTTTGGAGAAGACCTCTTTTCTACCTTGGGCATAAGTAACTAAGCATGATAAGTTCTCTCTAAAGTGAACACAAGGTGATTATGGGCACAGAACCAACGAATATTAAAGTAAATTAAGGTGAAAGCTTCTAAGGATAGAGACATGGGACCAAAGGAACACTAGACTTTGGGCACTGCACCAAAAATATTAGACTGCTTGTTGAATTTGTATGCTGCATGCAAACACGAACAAGGGGCTTTGTTCTGAAACAAGAGCAGGGCGGGAGGCCCTGATTCCTTTCCTGCCTAACACAAGCTGCTCTCAAAAATTGATTCCACCACTGACCAGGTTCAGGACTCAGGTTTCTCCTAAGCTTTCCAGTGCCCCCCACATACACAATATGCCTGAACTTGACTGATACGTGGTGATGAGAGTCTCCATTATCTTTTGTGAGTGGGGCACAGAAAGACTCAATGTGCTTGAGCAGTTCACCATGTCAAGGGCAAACCCTGGTGCCAAGAGCAAGAAGTGGTAAGACATGTGTGTGCAAAGTTCCTGGGGCCACGTGCAAAAGCTACTGTGTGCCTGCACCAGCCTGACTTTTTTTCTGTTTACACTTTACTCCTCATGTCCTTGGAGAACCAGTCTGGGATCACTCACCCATGCAGCATCTCCCTTAGGCTTGAACATAAGCCCTAGGAGAGCCTGTTCAGATGGTATTGCTGGATTCTATCTCAAATTGAGCAAAAGCATCAAGGCTGAGCTGGTGACACTAAGAGCGGTATAACTGCAAGACTGGTAACACTTCTGCAGCCAGGGAGGAGCCCCAAGGGTTTTAAATCAGAGTGCTTGTTTCAAGAGTGTTGGGTTCAGTCAAAGAATCAGCCTGTGCCTTTTGCAAACTTAATTAGACTCAGGATTTGTTGGTCTTTGTGATATTTTGCTTGAAGGATGGGTAGAAGGTCATCTCAGAAAGTGACCACAACGCAAAGATATTTCATTCCCGGTTGCAAAGTATCCCAGATGAAATAAATTCTCTTTCACTTACCCTGGTTCTTGTTCACCACCAAGAAGAAAAAGAGGCATGGAATCGTTTTTCTATGGGCTCTGGGAAGCTCACAAAACAACCAGACTTCTTCTAGGGGTCAGGGAAACCAAATCATGTGGGGCCCAGGGGTGCCCTGGAACAGTGCAAGGGTTTTTTCTTAGAGAGAGGAAGGGTCTCTAGCTGAGCGGTCTTTTTTTTTTTTTTTTTTTTAAATAAAATTCCATTTGTTTTTCTGGAAAATCAACAAAACGAAACCACCACCACCACTCCCAAACCAGACCTTCCCTGCTTCTAGATCTTTCAGAAGAAGCTGGGGAGGGAGCTAGATGCTGGGCTGCTGGGATTAAAGACTTTTCACAGCAAGGTTAGCATTAGAGGAGCTCTGGTCCTCCCTGTGGATTTGTAAACCAACCTCTGACACCCATTCAGCAAAACAACTTCACCTTTCACCTACTTTCTTTGTTTTCCAGCTGTTGGGTGCGTGCTTTGTGTGCACAAATGAGCAACCCTTGATGGTTTTGTTTGCTTACACCATTTCTTCCTCTATGTTGAGGAAGAACAGAGGTGTTCCCTGAGGCCGTGGAAGTCAGGGGAGCAGGGGACGTGAGTATGTCCTTATGTCCTGTTGGAAAGGACCCCGGGGGAATGTAGAGATGTGGCTTAGGGTCAGATGACAGCTCTGGCCTCATCTAAAAAATAAAAATTAATAAAAAGAAAAGAGAGAAGGAAAGTGCCTTTATTTCATGGATGTCAAAACAGAGACCTAGAGGGGATGTGGCTTGCTCCAGGCTGGCAAATGTGTGATTGGATCTGAAAGAGGATTTTTTTGAATTTTTTAATTAAATGCTGTCAATTAAAATTCAGGTTCTCAGGGCTGAAAGAGATCTTCACAATTACACATCCAACCTCAAGCAGATGCTTGAATTCTAGTCTCTATGCCCTCGTAAAGTGTCCATGTGGCCACTACGGGCCTCACTGGGTAACAGGAGTTCACGTCTGTCCTATGGAAAGGGGCTTTGTTCCATAATTTCTATGGGTGTAGGACATTTGGACCAGGATGATGTTTTCAGCTCTTTGTTTTTGAATATATTTATTTCAATTAGAATTATACAATTATAAATTAACAAATTCACTGGAAAAGTGTTTCTTGGAGCAAATTTCATTTAGATTCCATCAATTAATTGTAAAGCATCTAGAAATCTTTAATTTCTACAAAGGATGCAGACTTTCCTAAACTTAACCCCCTTATTTGGGGCTGAATACCTTGTAACTCTAATCATTTCATAGACCAAATGTAGGAAAAATGCTTATTTGAGCTACGTGTTAGAATTCTAAAAAAGGTAAATGTAACTTAAATTTTCTGTGACTCAAATGATATTTTAATTGTGATAAGAGGAATTCATCAGCTCAAAAGCAACCAGTGGAAAATGGATTGCTAAATATGAAAGAAAGTATGCATATAAGACAAGTAAGTTTTGGTTTGTTTATTATAAATCATTCTAGAATGACATTTACAAACATCTTAATGCTTATTTTGTGTGTGAATTTTGGGGAGGATCTTTCATTTTCTAAATTTGCTTGTCTGTAGTTTTAAAATTTTATATTGAACACATTCAACTTTTAAAATAGCACTCCTAAAGATAAAAAGACTACACAAACAAAAACAAAATCTTTAAGAAAGTAAAGAATATTTTTGGCATAGGAAATAAACATTATCCTTTCTCATATCTTTTGTGTAAATCAGGTAGATATTCTCTTTTCTTGACTTCTGTGAGAAATACAGAGTTTAAATATAATTTTCCTCATGATGTTTCTCTGAACAAAAACCTACCATGATGCATTCCTCCATATTAAGACTAACCTCCTCTGCCTGATTGTTAAGACCTTATATAATTTGACTTTATCTTATCTCTCAGATTTACCTCATGCTGGCCCCTTTCTGATAACACTGTACTCTAGGCTGGCTTATTTCTTGTTTGTAGTGCTCTTAACCCTAAGCTCTTTTCTGTTTCAATGCCTTTGCCTATTTTTTTTTTTTCCAGGTTGGAATATCTTTTCTATGACTCCAAATTTGAGGCAATTTGTTTTCCATACCCATTTTCTCCTTTTCGGGTCTTCTTTGGAAGTTCTGGTCTATACTATACCACTTAACATTAAGTGATTCACTGTGCTTATGAGGGTTTGGACCTTGTTGCTGACTGATCAAGGCAAACTCAGGTTGCAGGCTGGAGGTTTGAATACCTCTCAGGCTGAAAGAGAAGAAATATCTAGGAATGAAGCAGTGGTTCAAATCCAGGGCGAAGGACCAAGCAGACGTGGGTTGGAGTGACTGAGTAGCTGAGAAGCTGGAGATAGGCTGGAGCAGGCAGGGCCCAGTCAGTTGTGGATAAGCACGGGAGGTGGCTGTCGGACTTGATGTGGTCCCCTGGGCTAGGGACAGCTGTCGCTGCACATTGGAACCCCAACTGTGAGAGCAAAGCAAGGACATTCCTGAGACTCTTACTCTATTCGTGCTACCTTATAGTCAGTGTTACCAGAAGCACAGGTGGATTCAGGCGCTGCTAACAGCCAAGTAGAAGAGACTCGAGCTGGAAGCAGCGTAGGCAAAATACACTACTTCCCTGCTTATGGAATCCAGGAAACAGTCAACTGCCAAATGGCAGGTGACACGGTTTCAAGTTGGCCTCAGGAACCACTGGATCCCTGGACTTGGATGCTGCCGAGGCTCTTTTTCACCCCGCTAACCTGGGCTTGATTTCTGCATTCGCATCTTCTCTCACTGTAGACAGTCCTCTCCGTGTGGTTGTACATGTAGCTACTAAAAGATCCTGACGCTTGCATCTCCCAACCTCCACCACCACCCAAGAGACAGAACCTCTTCTTCCAAAAGAGAGAAACCCAAGCAAGAGCCCCGATTGGTCCACCTTGGTCAAGGGCTGAATCTTAATCAAGGTTGTCAGGGTAGACAAGGCCCCCAAAACACCAAGTCACATGGAGGGGTGGGTGAGTAGTTCTCAGGTGGAGGGAATTCTGGGTCAACAGTCCCATGGTTGTCCAATATGGTGGCCCAGCAGCAACTGTGCCCACGGTAATGCTCATGACAGGCACATCAATCTACATGTCAGAAACCAGAAAAGAATTATAGCCTAGTGCACCGCCCTCCCTGTTGTTAGAACAGTCAAAGAGTCTTTTTTAATGAGTATTGCTGAGGACTTGACAATTGTTGGAATAGCCTGTGACTCTGAATGCTGTCATTTTTTTCTGCTACATTAACCCGAGGACCTCCAGCTCCATTCGGACATCCAACAACCTTGACATTTCTCTGCTCTGCCAAGAACTGCTGATGACTTGCACTGTGGTTGTGGCCTCAGTGACTGCAGAGTCGCTTCATTTCCCAGAGGGAGAAAGGTGAAGTCACCAATGCCAGCAGGTTCCCAGCAACCTACCGCTGTGGAGGGAATGCTTATGGGGAGAAATGTAAGTAAAGGAGTCTGACGCTGTTTTAGAGGAAGGCCATGAGCTCATCCCGGGAAGGTCAGTGGACTGGGGAGGCGGGCAGGAGAAGCTGGAGTATCCAGTGCCCAGCGCTGCCCATGTCTCCCCGAGCAGTAGGGGGCGCTAATGTCAGTAATTTATAAGATCATAAAGCAGATGGAGAGTCGGCTTTTAGGAAATAAGAGGAAGCAAAAAAAACCTGTGAGGTATGGATGGTGGTGTGATCAAGACCTGAAAAAATATGTCTTGGTTCCCTTGTTCCATTTCTGCCTGTTCTGTCTTCTGCCGGCCCATCTGAACTTCCCGGCTGCACCCACCCCTCTCTACCATCCGTCGGCATTTTCTCTGGCTTTCAACAGGATGTATGCTTTGGTGTCTCTCTCCTGCACATTGGTGAACTGTCCTTTGAACCATTTCCTTTTGTTGCCTGTTCCAGAGGGTGGTTCATCCAGGGGATGCTAGGCAGCCGAGCTCCACATCCCTCCCTTATAGCTGGTTCCAAACTTATAGCTCAGCTCCTTTGGAGTGGAGCTGCTTTCTCCATGAGCCCTAATGGTCTCCACAGATCCTGATCTAGGCTGTATTGGCATTGCCTGTTTACTGCCCTCTAGACAGAGCCTAGTCAACTCATTTCTGGACCTGCAGCCTCCAGCGGAGAACCTGGCCCAGAGAAGGCTCAGACACATTTGTCATGGGGTTGGGGGACATTCTCTGTTGCCTGACTGTGGCCGGAGCCCTGCTCTCCTCTGCTCACCCCTTGGGTTCAGATACAACTAATCTCCACATTCCTCTTCCTGTTCTCCTTTTCCATCTGCTTTTCTTTCTTTCCCTACCAATTGTGTAGTGGTTAAGAACATGGATCCTAAAATCAAACTATCTGGTTTTAAATCCTGACTTCACTACTGACTAGCTGTGTGACTGTTGGTAAGTTACTTTACCGTTCTGTGTCTCATTTCCTCATCTGTCAAATGGGACTAACAATAGGACCAGCCTCTCCTTGATGTTAGTATGTGTGCAGTGCAGGTACCTTGGCTGTGGTTATTGTTCTCCACCTTCGCTATTAACTTCAGCAAGCATCCTCTGACTTTGTTCCCTCTTGCATTCCTGGGCTAACCCCTGACTTGCCCTCTCCTTGCACTCAGTCCTTAGTCCTCGGTCTCATCCTCTGGCGCTCAACCAAAGATTTGCAAATAACACATTTCTACCTGGTAACTCAGTTGTTGCCCAGAAATTCCCCGCCTCATGCTTTGTAAGAATCATCTTGCCTACTTCTGGTTCTTTCCTCAGGTCCAGTCCTGACCCAAACCTTTCCCTTTCAACAGTCAATCAGGGTGACTGTAAAGGAGCAAGGTTCATCTGCTTTACTGGACCAAACAAACGTTTTCAGTAAAGGCCTGGAAAGTAAATATTTCAGGATTTGCCAGCTGCAGAGGGTCTCTGTCATTCCTCTTGTTCTTCTTTCTTCTTTATTCATCTTTACAATCCTTTAAAGTTGTAAACCCCACCCCTAACTGGAGGATTGTACTTAAAGAGGTTAGATGCTACATTTGGCACTCAGGCCATAGTCTGTGGAAACCTGTGTTAGGTCACAAGTTCCAGGAAGGCTGTGTTCTAACTGATAGCCTGGCCATGATAGATCTTCTATGAGTACTTGTTGAATGAATGAATGAATAAAAGGATTCAATGAGTCCCTGGATTATCAATTTAAAGGAAAGTATCCCTATGTAGATTCTATAGTGAATAGAAGACCCCCGGGGAAGGAGCCCCTTAAGTGTTGTTCTGCTCTACCTGTATTACCCAAGGGCACAGGATCTTTCCGTGTGGCATGCCTCGGCCTGCGTACCCACCTCTAATTCCAGCCCCTTCTTTCAGCCAAGAACAGGATCTCCCTGCTGTCCCAGTTATGTAATTAACTCTGCCAGGGATGTACTGTTGAATGTTTAACAACAAGTTGCCCAACAAACAAGCAAATGGTCCCTGATTTGTAGCGTTTTCCTGTTTCCTTGTTGGAAATACTTTTGCCACCGTCAACATCAAGCTACAAACATGAAGCCACCACACGTGAGGTAGGGAAGAGACCGCTGAACCATAACCTCTTCCCGGCTCACTCCTGCAGCCTGAAGGACCACACACTGCCTGGAGAAGCTTGAAAGAAATCTCGGTTCCCACCATTCCTGCCTCAGGACCGGGCTCCCTCTGTGTTGTGGTGCATTGGTACCATTATCTTGTTCTCTCAGACTTCCTGAATTTCAGCCTTTCCTGGCTTTGATCCCCAACCCCTGACTCTCATCTAACCCCTGGACTCCCTGGACCTTGCAGAACACAGATGGCCCTGCACTTCCTGATCCACCCTGGCTTCCTGGCTCTCAGATGCCTGACATGCTGCTGAGCACAGAGAAGAATAGACACTCTGCCTCCTGCAGGGTCTTCTGTTTTCTAGGCTGTGACCTGCCTGGCCACCCCTTCTGGTTCTCACAGCATACCTCTCTTGGCTGCAGAAGTTAACCCCTCTCCTACGGACTGGCATCTTAGTGCCCAGATCAGTCCCCCTTTTTCTGTCCATTACTCCTATCTGATTAGAACATCTGTCTGATTAACATATATATAATCTTTACTTTCATTGATTCACACAAAAAAATAATTACTGCGTACTTTTGTGTACCAGGATGTCCGGGCGCTGGGAACACATCAGTGAACAAACCAGGTAAGGATTCCCTGCCCTTGGGGGACTTAGAATGTGAAGACATACACCAGACAATAGGCATAGTAAATCAGCAATATGTTATTCAGGAAGGTCACAAGCATGACGAAGAAGAGTTTTCAGGGACAGGAGGTTGACCCTGCAGGTAGGAGGCAAGTGGTTGGAGTGTCCTTATTGAGACTGTGACATGGGAGCAGTCTTGAAAAGGTTTCATGAGTCCAGTACTTTGGTTCACAGCCTCAACACCTCCACCTAGCATCTGCTCAGCACCCACACCTGGTCACACAGGTGCACCTTGACTTCTGCTGGAGAATTTCCAGGGCGTTGTGCTGCCCACGGAAGGACCGCTTCCAGTAAGAGGCGGAAAGTGCTGTGCTTGGTGTCGAAAACACGAGTTTACTTTTGTCTCTGTGGCCAGCTGGGGTGGCTCTCCGACCTGTGTCTTACTCCAGGTAGACAGCGGTTGTCTCGAGGGCAGAGATTGAATCTGTCTTGTTCCCCACTATAGCTGAATGCTTGCATCTTGCGTAGTAATGAGTGGCACAGCATAGGTACTTGTTAATACAATACTTGGTAAATGAATGAATTCAAAGTTATATCTTTGGTTAGCTTATTAGCCCCATTGTCCCAGAAAGATTACTTAACCTTTCTGAATTATGTGTCCTCCAACTTAAAGACACACTGTTAAGGAATGATTTCTTGCTTCCTTAATAACTTGGTTCCATCAACTAAGCCCATACAGTGTCTGTCATAACCTCTGATGGTGTGATGTGTGTGTGTGTGTGTGTGTGTGTGTGTGTAGATGGGTGTGTGTGCATGTGGGGTGGGGGCTGGAGGAACCTGGGGCAGAGGAGTGGGCTCAGGTATCAGGACTGAAAGGACCTCTGGAGCACCAAGTCCAGAGCAGAGGCAGCTGTATTTAACAGCCGGGGCTGGGAAATGGCATCGCAGCATCCAGATAACAATGCAGAGCGAGGAATAAATGGAACATTAGCTGAGATCAAGAGAATAGTTCATGGTTCAAAAGCCCTTGCCTGACATTTCTCAATTGAGACTCTTCTCTTTGGATGATGAGCAGGATGTTTCTTTTCTTTCTGGAATGCTGAGCCAAACTGAGCTGTCTTCTTGAATTCCCTAGCCACCTTGGATGTTAGTTCTTGTCCGAATCTGCTGATGTAGACTGGGCTCAGGCTGAGTGGCAGCTGCCCCGAATTCCCTGGCTTTCCCAGCAGTCCTCAGGGTCTACTAAGCTGACTCTCCTGCCTCTTTGATTGCCTTCCATCTGGTCTCAGAGGTTTGCCTCTCATGAAGTCAGCAGTCTGGATGGGGAATCCCTGCCGTCTCCCTGCGCATGGCAAGGGGTATCACTTGCTCACTCACTGGGAATACATCCATCACTTTCGTCAGCCACAGCAAGTGTAGACAGTCGTTGAACACTGTTACACAGAAGGTCTCATTCTGACAAAATGGGCCAAGAGGTAGACATCTTCTCTTTCCACCAGGTTCCTGGCTGGAAGCAGATGTTTTATGGAAGTCAGTCACCATCTAGAGAGTCGGCAACATGTGTTTTGGACTCACTGCACATCTGTCCTGTAATAGGGAGACGGCATTTCAGTGTAGCAAAGTTAATGATCTTCATCAGAATCTCTGATTATTTCATGAGGATTGACTCCTAGATGTGGCTTTATTTTTCCAAGGGGTAAGAATACTGAAGGTTTTTGACATATATTGCCATGTCGCTCTCCAAAAAGTTGTGCTAATTCACATGCCCCTCATTGCTATTGATTATGTCCACTTTATCGAATTATTGCCAATACAAGGGTAGTACTAGAATATTTTTAAAATACAGTGGGGAGGCAAAAATGACATTTCTTTGATTAAATTGTCATTTTGTTATTAATGGGAAGGTTGAATATTTAGAAATTTTGGTTTGCCATGGGAACAACATATGGTATCATATGGGTCTGAAGGAAAAGTGACTGAATTTTGTTATTTATTTTTATATTTCAGTACAGTGAAATTTGTGTTCATTGTATAGTGTTGTGCTTTTTGACATATAAATAGAATTGTGTAACCAGTGATACAACCAGAATTTAAAATGTTCTCACATTCCCTCAAACTCCCTCTTTGTAGTCAAACTCTCTGCCAACCTTTGGTCTCTGGCAATCACTGATCTAGTCTGTATCCCTATATTTTTGTATTTTCCAGAATGATGTGTCTTTAATAGAGAAAAAAATTAAATCAATTTTATCAGTATTTTCTTTAATACATTGTGCTTTTATTGTCCTACTAAAAACTCTTCCTAATCCAAGATCATGAATATTTTCTCCTATGGTTTTTTTCTTTCTTTCTTTCTTCCTTTTTTTTTTTTTTTTTTTTTGTACCAGGGATTGAACCCAGGGGCATTTAACCACTGATCCACATCCCCAGCCCTTTTAAATTTTTTTTAATTTTTTTATTTTATTTTATTTTTATTTTTTTTATTGTAAACAAATGGGATACATGTTTTTTCTCTGTCTGTACATGGCGTAAAGGCATACCATTTGTGTAATCATAAATTTACATAGGGTAATGTTGTTTGATTCATTAGCCATTTTTTTCCCTTCCCCCCCTCCCCTCCCACCCTTCCCCTCCATCTATACAGTCCTTCCTTCCTCCATTCCTGCCCCCCTCCCTAAACCCAACTCCAACCCCAACACTAACCCTTCCCACCCCCCATTATGTGTCATCATCCACTTATTAGTGATATCATTCTTCCTTTGCTTTTTTGAGATTGGCTTATCTCACTTAGCATGATATTCTCCAGTTTCCTCCATTTGCCTGCAAATGCCATAATTTTATCATTCTTTATGGCTGAGTAATATTCCATTGTATATATATACCACATTTTCTTTATCCATTCATCAATTGAAGGACATCTAGGTTGGTTCCACAATCTGGCTATTGTGAACTGAGCAGCTATGAACATTGATGTGGCTGTATCTCTGTAATATACTGATTTTAAGTCCTTTGGGTATAGGCCAAGGAGTGGGATAGCTGGGTCAAATGGTGTTTCCATTCCAAGTTTTCTAAGGAATCTCCACACTGCTTTCCAGAGTGGCTGCACTAATTTGCAGCCCCACCAGCAATGTAAGAGTGTACCTTTCTCCCCACATCCTCGCCAACACCTGTTGTTGGTTGTATTCTTGATAATTGCCATTCTAATTGGGGTGAGATGGAATCTTAGGGTGGTTTTGATTTGCATTTCTCTTATTACTAGAGATGTTGAACATTTTTCCATATGTTTGTTGATTGCTTGTATATCTTCTTCTGTGAAGTGTCTATTCATTTCCTTAGCCCGTTTGTCAGTTGGATTATTTACATTCTTGGTGTAGAGTTTTTTGAGTTCTTTATAGATTCTGGAGATTAGTGCTCTATCTTAAGTATGATTGGCAAAGATTTTCTCCCACTCTGTGGGCTCTTTCTTTGCATTGCTGATAGTTTCCTTTGCTGAGAGAAAGCTTTTTAGTTTGAATCTATCCCAGTTATTAATTCTTGCTTTTATTTCTTGTGCTAAAATTTTTTTTAATTTTGAAAAAGGGTCTCACTAAGTTGCTTAGGGCCTCCTAAGTTGCTGAGGCCAGCTTTGGACTTGCAATCCTCCTGCCTCAGCCTCCTGAGATGCTGGAATTACAGGTTTGCATCACCATACCCAGCTCTCCTATGTTTTCTTCTAAAGGTTTTCTAATTTTACTTTTTACACTTAGGTCTATAATCCATTGTATTAAATTTTGTACAAGGTGTGGGTTGTAGATTGAAATTCATATTGCATGTCAGCATCCAAATGTTCCAACAACCTTTGCCAAAAAGTCTATGCTTTTTCTATTTAATTGTCTTTGCACCTATGTCAAATAATTAATTGATCATATGTGTGCTGGTCTGTTTCTGTCTCTTTATTCTGTTCCACTGACCTTTTTTATCGCCCTATACCCAATATTACATTTTCTTGAGTAAGTCCTTATATTTGCCTATTCCAGAATGACATTTAAATGGAGTCATATAGTAAATAAAATTTGAGTCTAACTTCTTTCACTTAGAATAATGAATGCTTTGGAAAGAATAATGAATGCTTTGAAGATTCATTCAAGTCATTGTGTACTTCAATATTTTATTCCGTTTTATTGTTCAGTTCAATCTCATTGTATGGATGTACCAGAGTTTGCTTAACCACTCATTTCCTGTTTCTTATAAAAGTTGGTTTTGATATTCTATTTCCTTTGCCTTTTAAAAAAATCAGCTTGTAAATATCTGTAAAACTCACTCTATTGATTGGGATAATGTTTAGTTTTTCATAAATCTACAGATAAATTTGGAAAGAAGTGGTGTGCTAACAATAGTGAGTCTTCCAATTCATGAACATGGTATATCTTTCCATTTATTTAATTATTTTAAAATTTCTTTTGTCAGTATTTTATAGTTTTTAGTTAATATCCAAGTGTTTCATGCTTTGGAATTGTCCAAGGCACTGTTTTTCTTTTGTTAAACTTCAATTTCATATTTTTTGTTGCTAGTATAAAAAAATGCAGTTGATTCTTTGTTGACCTGATTCTGATTTTTCTTTCTTGGAAGCCACCTGCTATGTTGACATGTCCAGGATAGGCAGGTGGAGAGACCATGTGGAGAGAGGCCCTGGAAGATGAAAGTCCATGTGGCAGACAACTGATGTGTCCCAGCTGGTAGTCAGCACCAACTGCCAGACATTGGAGAAAAGACATCCTCATGTTCTAGCTCAGTGAATCTCCTAGCTGAAGGCAGCCACAGGAGCAAATCCAGCGGATATTACATGGAGTTGAGTAACTGTCCACATGAGCTCAGCCAACTAAAAAATTTGTGCAAAATAATACATCTTGGGGTTGTGGTTGTGGCTCAGTGGTGAAGCACTTGCCTAGCATGTGTGAGGCCCTGGGTTCTATCCTCAACACCACATAAAAAAAAAAATTAAATAAAAGTATTGTGTCCTTCTACAACTAAAAATTAAAAAAAAAAATTATTGTTTTAAACCATTAATTTTGGTTTGTCTTAGAATGATAGACAGTTCATATAAGGCTTAGCAACCATTGACTTTTCCAGTCTAGGACTCCGTGGCCATGAGAGCTGGGCTTGGATATTTCTTCCTGTGTCTCCTTGCTGTTAGTCAGACTAAGGCTTGGGTCCCTAGAGGTAGCAACTGGCTCTCAAGTCACAGTTCTTTCTTTTCCCCTTCTCTTCCACAATGGTGTAGTCCCAATAGCCTGTACCTTTGCTTGAACCCATGCTTGGCTGCATGAGAGGCCTATTCTAGCATCCTCATACTGATCCCTTGCTGTGGACTATCTGCCTGACTCCCTGGGTCCAAGCACAATGCTCTCTCTGCCATGATTGAAAGTCCCAGGAATGGTCATTTGCAGTGCATGTGTCCTACCTCCTGATGGAATATTTTCTCCCCTGTGGGGCCCATTTTACACTGCTAAAGTGAATCAGTATCCCTCAGTCTTGAAACTCCAATTTTAGTTTCAAGAACTGTTAGCTGTTTAAACCTGACCTAGAACCCGTAGAATGGTTTGATTTTATTACCTATTTAGAAAAATGCCTTGGAACCCTGGAGCAAAGACTAATTAGTTAAAAAAAAAAAAATTAAGTCAGGGCAAACTTTCTAAACTGCTGTTACTAGTAATGCAAACAGGGACACTTTTCTAAACCTCTGTAAACTTTATTTTCTTCACTTGTAGAATGGGAATAATAATACTTGATTAGGTAATAGATGTGCATTGCTGGGCATCCTGTCTGACACATAAGCATCTGCTTAATACGGGTAATGATAATTAATATTGAAAGTCAGAGATACAAGGGACCCTTAGAGATTATTTACTCCAAAATCTTCAATTTTCAGCGAGGAAAAGTAAAACCCAGAGAGACTGAGTGACTCACCAAGATTACACAGCTTATTAGTAGTTGAATCAAGACTGAAATGTTAGTTTCCCAATCTCTAATCTTATACCTTTCCCACTGTGCCACAATTCTTTGTTTTTCTGGCAAAAAAAAAAAAAAAAAAGGAAAAAGAAGACGTTACCAATTACTAAATGTCACTTTATTGGTGCTTTACGTACGTCATTTCATTTTATCTCCATAGTAACCCTGTACGTTATTACCTTCACTTAATAGATGAAGACACTTGAGACTCGGAGAAGTTAAAATCTTGCCTGAAGTCCCTATAGGCAGTTAGAAGTGGCTCCCGAGCCAGGCCTTGCTCCTCCACCAGCTCATGCCCTTCCTGGGTCAGGCTGGGGAGCCTGAGAACCACAGGGAAGAAACATTTCTGCAGGGCCTGGCACCATCTCCGCTGCATTTCTTCTTAGTCCTTGGAGGCGATAGCTGGTCTGCACGCAAGGACCTTTTATTCCTCCTTCCACACAATCCTTTTAACTGAAACCAAGTGGCCAAAGCTTAACTGTGATTCTGCAAAACTGGCGGCGAGAGGCCTGGCTGGGACTTGGGCTGCTCACCCCAAACGTGATGTGCACTGAGAGTGGGACTGACATTGTTCAGCTCTCTGCTCAGTAGTGCCCGGCCGAGCCTCCCGATCTGAATTGAGCCCTTAATCGTTTTCCTGGCATTTGCTCAGACAGGATTTTATTTTCTAGTAATAAAAGCTCCTACATTGTAGGAAAAAAAAAAAAATCTGCCTTCTTTTCCAGCTTTTGTGAGTACTTCACCACCTGTCCTCTCCCCCCTGTGTTTGTGCTTGGGGCAGAGCCAGGTTGTTTTGTGCCTGCTGTCAAGTTCTGGGGGCTCCGAGTGGGCAGAGAAATGTACTCGTTGACCGGGCCTCTGTGCTCACTGCTGGCAGCTTCCTGTCTCAGGAATGAGAGGTCTAATCCCACAAGCTTGACTTCTGGGTCTGCAGGTGGCACAGGGAAGATGATCTTGGGGCAACAGGAAGGGAGTGAGTCACTGAGGGCCTCCACCTAAGCAGTTTTCAATGGCTCACACCTGGCTACCTCAGTCTTCTGCTTAAGAATGTTCAGTGGCTCCCCAGTACGTGCAGAATAGAGCACACACTTTGCAAGACGGTGCTCATCTCAGCCTCTTTTCTCTCTATTGGTGGAAAAAAAAAAGAAAATATAGATACACAAAATATAAAATAGAATTAAGACTGGGGTTGTAGCTCAGTGGTAGAGTGCTTGCCTGGCATGTGTGAGGCACTGGGTTCGATTCTCAGCACTGCATATAAATAAATAAATAAATAAGAAATACACCAGAATCTTCATCACTATATCCAATATATGCACACACACACACACACACACACGCACACACACATAAATATCTATCGTCCATCACATATCTAGATATCTAATATATGTATATATATTATATATGTATAGATAGATATTTGTGTGCGTGCATCTATACATACGGTAGATTTCAAAGCCTTGTCACTTGTCACCTTTCTAGACTTACAGTTTGACAACTCCTGCAGTGCACTACACTTTCTCTGCACAGAATCTGCCTTCAATACAGACACCAAGCCCTTTCACATTGCTAAGACTTTGGGCCCCGCTGTTGTTCTTTCTCCCTGAAATACTTTACACTCTGCCTGGCACACACTAAGCTCTAACAAATTTAGCTATTCCTCTTCCCTTCTTTTCTGGCCTAGTAAACTCCTACTTACTATTTAAAACTGTGCTGAAATAACTCCACATCTTGGAAAAGCCACCCTCCCCAAACCCACACCAGCCTACTCTCCAATCAACTGCTCTCTACCCATTTTGGAGCCTATGGGTCAACTGCCCTCCTACCCCATCCATTTTAAGTCTGAGCTCCTCCGTGGCAGGCAGGGGCCTGGTCTTGTTGACTCAGAATCATGGTTGGCACCCAGTATGGACTGGGGAAATAGGCATCAGATTCTGTCAGAGGAGGATTTACTGGATGAAGCTGAACTGAGGCTTCCTGCTGGGGCTGGGACCACAGCTGAACTGGTCAGAGTAAGCTGCAAGCTGGCATTTGTGCAAAAGCTCCAACTTGCTAAGGAGACCCCTGTTGTATGCTAGGCTCCACCTTGTCTGGCAAGCGCCAACCTTCAACCTCAGGGAGCACTATGGAGCCAGAGAGCTGTCTTGGCAGACCTTGGATGAATTATTTGCTCTCTCCTTGTTGAGGGAATGCATGCATCTGTGTGGTAATGCTGGACACGTCTGAAGCTCCTCTCAAGACACTTGGTGAGAATTCTTGATTTAATGGTGGTGAGATGCAGGGAAAGAGGGAAAAAAATCCAATGTTGCCACCCGGGGTCAGACTTCCTATCCTATCTTTAGAAGAGAGAGGGCATTCCGCTGTCTCTGGCTCACTTTTGCCCCATCTCCACTTAAAAGGGATGTTTTGCAATTTCTTGTACAGTTGCTGTTTTTCTCTCTACCTTTCCCACCTCACCCTGCAGTTCCCATGTTATAATCTTACACATCCTTCCCCTGGCCTTTCCCTTCTCTCCCAGACTTGGAAAACACCGGAGATGAAATCCAAGAGAAGTTGTTTACTGGACACTGTAGCCGATCTGAGCAGCATTTGCTGAGAGGACCTGCAGATGCTTTCCAATGCCTTGGCAAACTTCTGGGTGGTCTTTATCAGAGGGGGCTTCTGGCTTTGCTGGGTAACACATCCTTCTCCAGCTTCTTAAAAAAATGAAGCAATTGAAATGACTGGAAACAGCAATTATGGTACCTGGATTCATGTGGCATCTAACACTCATCCTGACCATGTGACTTGAGTTCTCAGGGCTCACCCACCTGTGAGTATCACTGTTGGGGTCAGATGTGGGGAAAT
Source organism: Sciurus carolinensis (assembly GCF_902686445.1). Lineage (NCBI taxonomy): Eukaryota > Metazoa > Chordata > Mammalia > Rodentia > Sciuridae > Sciurus > Sciurus carolinensis. The sequence goes on from NC_062226.1 coordinate 27,617,098, forward strand.
GTCCTATCTTTGCTGACTCTTGTCATTCCCAGGCACGTTTCATGGCACGGTCATTCTCCCTCTCTTCTCCCATGTTGGTAATGTCTGTAGATCCCCAGGCAGCTTGAGGGTGAGGGGACAGCAGGTGCTTTATATGGTGTCCAGATCAAACACTTTGCCCCATAAGGAAACTGGGTGATTAAATAGCATTTTTTCTCTGAAGGTTGCCCTATGCTGGAAAGGCACCCAATTTACCCTTTTCTGCTTTTTGATTTGTCACCAGGTCCTAAAGTGGCATGGAAAACGTCCCCTTGGTAAAGAAGCTCCTCCAGCTCCTACATGTAGCCCTTTCTCTGAATTCTGACTCCCGGTAGTGAGTCTCAGCTGGGCATGGTTATTTGAAGCCTCCCACTTGCTGCCTATAGGTCTTTGTCTCTTTTCCTGTTTACGTAAGCTAAACCACTTCCCCACCCTACCATGGAGTGGCTCTCCGATGCCCCCACAAGCCAGTTCATCAAACCCACCCAGAGATGACTAAAATCCAGTTTAGGCTCAAGTTAGGACACCACTGAAATCATAAAAGTGTTTTCAGTTCTCAAAAGTTTACAGAACCCATTCGTGTGCATTCCTTAAGCCTTGCAACACCTCTTTGAAGCAAGCATGTCTTTGTTCCCATTTTATGTGGAGGAAAATTGAAGTTCAGGGAGGTCAGGAAAGGCAGAGATGGCGACTTGTTCAGTCAGCGACAGAGCTGGAGATTTCCAGTCCTGGCATACAGAATCCTAGGCTCCCCTCCCCTTTAAGACTAAGACTCAGATGGTTGAGCGAAACATGGATAAAATAACAGTGGCTGTGATTTCACACTTGGAGTTAGAGGCAGCTGGTGCCACTGAGAGGTGGCTGAATCTCTGATAGAACAATGGCTAGACTTGCACCCTTCAGACAAAATTAGCCACGGTCTCTTCTCAAGAGGTTTACAAGACTCCTGTTCTTCTTGCTGTTCTTCATCTCCACCACACTCCACAGAATTTGGCCAGGACTTCTCACATGATTACTTTTGAGTCTCTTATCATACTTGCTTTATAGTAAGATATGTGGAGGCAGAGACCGTGTCTTTGGCATCTTCATGTCGCTCAAAGTGGAGCGATGAATATGGTAAGTGCCCAATTAATGTTGACATAATTAAGAGTTGGGTTTTTTTCGTGGGGTTTACTGGGGATTGAACTCAGGGGCACTTGACCACTGAGTCACATCCCCAGCCCTATTCTGTATTTTATTTAGAGACGGGTCTCACTGAGTTGTTTTAGCACCTCGCTTTTGCTGAGGCTGGCTTTGAACTTCCCATCCTCCTGCCTCTGCTTCTCAAGTCACTGGATTACTGGTGTACACCACTGGTAAGAGTTGTTTCTTAATGTCACCCCTGTAGACTTCCAGGTGGGTAATTCAGTGGTACATTCCATGAGTACATCCACGGTGGGGGCGTTGTGCCATCAAGCAGGATAAACTCAGACCTCTCGGCCTCTTGCCTCAGTTTCCACGCCTTTATGTTGCCCAGTTGCCCCGCGTCCGACCTGTGGATATACCTCACTCCCAATTGCACACCCTGACCCTCTGATGGTTCTGAGCCCAAACCAATTCAGGCAAGAAGTAGACCAACCATCTCAATGCCTCTGCTGGGACTTGATGGCCAGTCATCTACTTGAACTTGGGATCTGATGATTCATCAACATACTCTGATACTCACATTTCCCCAAGTGACATCTGTCTTTTCTCTTGACCATTGTTGGCCTAACCCCCAAATCCGGCTTCTATTTCCTCTCTGACTTTCCTGCCCAAAGGCATAGTCCCCTTTTGGACTGCACTTAACCTGGGACCAGGCCCTTACACTGTGCAGCAGTCACCGATCCTTCTCCCTGGGACAGGAACCTGGATCTTTATACCAGTCCATTGTTGCCCATGGATAATTTGTCTACAAATAACCTCCTGCCTGCCTGCCTGATGGCCTGCTTGCCTGGGTGGGGAGGGCAGACAGGACCCCTGAATTCCTCTCTACTGTGTTCTACACATTTGATTGGACCAGGTCCTTCAATCACCCCTGGGCTTTCTGTGTCCTTTGGCCATTTTGCCTCAACCCATCTGGCTACCACTCTGATATTTGCCTTTGCAGCTGAGCTTATTCCTTTTGCTAAAGACTTGACTGTGTACATACAAGGCCAGGATTTGTTTTGTCCTCTCTGTCAGCTCTGCATGGCTGGGAGATGCCTGTAGCTTTGTGTGCATGCCAAAACTGGAAATCCATTTGGTTTCATTTTAACATGCTCTTCAAGAGGTTGGTGTGAAAGTTTGACATTAATTGGATAAAAAAGGACTGATGGATGGGATGATTTTATTGATTTATTCTATCTCTAACATGACCAGTTTTCCTTCCATGTTTAGTCGTACTCTGAATATTGCCTTCTTTTTTAAAAAAAAATATTTTCAGTTGTAGATGGATAGAATAACTTTATTTTTTTACATGGTGCTGAGGATGGAACCCAGTGCCTCACATGTGCTAGGCAAGCTTTCTACCACTGAGCCACAAGCCCAGCCCTGAATGTCGCCTTCTTTGTACCCTTCAAATCTGTTTGTGTCTCTCCATTTTCATTGCCAGTACTTTTGTTTAGACCACCATTACTTCTTACTGGGTTATTACCATAGTCTTTCATTTGCTCTCTAAAAACCCACTTTCTCCAAACCATAGTTTGAAAGGCCACTTGAGTGATCTGATCATGACACTCCTCCATTAGACATCTTTCAGGAATGTCCTGTTGCCTAGCAATGTCTTTCTCTACCTCCTTGACATTATGGCCCATATCTGAAGTAGGATTTTCAAATTCAAATCAAATTATGGGCACTCCACACTATATACACTTCCTGCATGATGGTCGAAACCTCCTCTCCTTTTCTCCACCACTGTAAAACAAGTCAAGAAAAATAATGTGAATTATAGGAGCATCATAGAACTTGATCGAACATATAAGAAACCAACTACTTGCAAAAGTCTTGACTGCTGTAGTGACCAGTGACCTCAGAGTGATAGGATATTCTTTGGGGAATCACGCTGGAGGAGAAAGTCTTTCCTTAGTATATGTACAAAGGCCCTCATGACCAACTGCTGTCTATCTGTCCGTCCTTATTTCTTGTGATCACCATCACCACTCAGTGCTACAGGGGTCCCATATTGAAGCACGGTTTCTTGGACACCTGAATGGAACAAAGACTGTCCTTCAGCCTGGGATCCTCTTCCCTGTGCCTCCCACTCTCCTATCTAGGTCTTGGTTTGGATGTCACTTGTTCCAGGCAGCATTTCTCTGATGTATTAGGCTAAGTGCCTCTTCTTTGAATTCCTGTGTTACTAAGTTTTCTTTGGCCAAACTGAACTGCAGGTATCTGTCTCCCACAAAGACCGTCAGCTCTCTGAAGGTAAAGACTGTGCTATCTTGTTTGTTCTTATATCTCCAGAACCTGTAAATGTGCCCAGCATGGAGAAGTTTCCCAGGGAATGACTGACTGAATGAATAACCGAGGTTCGGTGTTTTGGGTTGAATTGCCAGCCCCCACCCCCCCAAGATGTGTTGAAGTCCTAATCCCTGGTACCTGTGAATATGATATTTTTTGGAAATAGGGTCTTTGTAGATGTAATGAGGTTAAAATGAGTTTGGACTGGATTAGGGTGAGTCCCAAATCCAATGACTAGTATTCTTGTAAGATGAGGAAAATTTGGATTCAGACATACAGAGAGAAGAATGTCATCTGAAGACAAGGAGATACAGGGGAGAAAGACAAAGGATCCTCTCCAGGAAAGAAGAGAGAGAGAGGGAGAGGGGGGGGGGAGGAAGAAGGAGAAGAAGAAGAAGTAAAAAAAGAAGAAGAAGAAGAAGAAGAAGAAGAAGAAGAAGAAGAAGAAGAAGGAGAAAAGAAGAAGAAGGAGAAGAAGGAGAAAAGAAGAAGAAGGAGGAGGAGGAGGAGGTGGCGAAGGAGGAGAGGAGGAGGAGGAGGGGGGAGGGAGAGGAGGAACGATGGAGGAGGGAGGAGGGAGGATGGAGGAGAAAGAATGAATAAATATGCCCCTGCTGAGATCTTGATTTTGGAACTGTGAAGGAATAATTTTTGGTGTTTTAAGCTGCACAGTGCTTCTTTGTTGTGAGCCCTAGGAAACTGATACAGGTTGTCTATCCATCAATCATTTATCAACTCTCTCTCCATCTCAGGTATAGTTCAAGCATAAGGGCCCAGGTTCCTTTTGGGAGGTGTCATGCCTGCCTTGGCTGGATCTCTTCCATGCTCTGGGTAAATAAATACACCTTGACAGTCACCGTTTATGGATTCAATATAGTTGTTAGAAAATATTTTGTTATAACTTTCTTAAGATAACAATTTCAGGAACATTTTTTTTTTTTAAAGTGGCACATTGGCTGAAGTAAAATACTATTCCCTTCTAGAAAAGCAGGCAAGGGATGCAAGGTGAGGTATAGAGGAACGACGTTGTAACTTGACAGTGGATCAGGGTAAGGACCATGCTGCAGGGAACAGGAAGCTCTGAGCTTGACCAGAGTCACCACTGGGACTGGCGTTATTGCTTAGGAAGGCCAAGAGACTGCATAGCTCAAATCCACCTCCACTCCATGAGCTGGATCGCTCAGTACCTCCCAAACCTCCTCAGCTCTGTGAGGCATCTGCACCTGGCTTTCTAACAGACATCTCGAGTCGTCTACTGAACTGAACTGTGGATCACCATGGCCATCTTCTCTCTTCCCTTTCTTCTCTCCAGCCTGCTTCACTCAAAGCCATCTTCGCTTCTGTGCACGGCAGCTCTCTCCTTGCAGTTGTTCAAGCCCAAACCTTAACCTGTCAGACCTTCTGTGAACTCTCTGCTCAAAACACACTGAGAAACTGACCATTTCCCACCATCTGTATTGTTATTTCCCTGATCATCACCATCCTTGTCTTTTACTGAGGGTGTGGAAATAGCCTCCTAATAGGTTTCTCTTCTTCTACCATTGACGCCTCTTCTCTTTCCTCCTTCCGGTTTATTCTCAGTACAGTCTTCTGCTTTGACCATGAGTTCCAAAGTTTGCTGTGGCTCCCCAATTTACTCAAAGCCCTGGTCATGGCCTCCAACAGCTTCATGCTCTAAGTCACTCACCTGAACTCATCTCCTATCACTTTCTCCTTTGTTTACTCCACTCTATGCTGGTCTTGCTATTCCTTAATCATGTAGGATGACTGTGCCTCAGGACCTTTGCACTGGCTGTTCTTCCTTCTTCCTTCTTCTAGATTTCTTCCCCCAGGAATCTTGAGCTAAACCAATTGTCTTATCCTTTTAATCTGTACTTAAGTATTAGCTTCTCAATGAGGCCAACCAGGGCCATCATTTTAAATTCTGCTTCCTACCTTACTGTTTCTTCTGTTCCTTCTCACTTTATTCTACCTAATTTCTCATAGTACTTCTCATCTTTAAACATATTATCATGATTTACTTACTGTGTCTACTATTTATTGGAATTATTTCAGCACAGGGTCTTTTCTGGATTAGGTTGTTAACCAAGTTTATTATTGTTTTTGCCAGAGATGATGACTTTAAAAACTTTAAATTTAGGTTTGTTTTGCAAAAGTTAGACTCTTCTTAAATGCCATCTACCGTCATGTACAACAAATTAGAACAGATAAAAAAATTAACTAAAAAATAATAATTTTTAAAAATTATAATTGAGGTAAGATTCCTTTAACAGAAAATTAACCATTTTAAGGTGAACAATTCAGTGGCATTCAGTACATTTACAGAGTTTGTACGGCATCTAGTTTTGGTCATATATTTACACATTTGTAGCTACTTCCAAGATACATCTGCATCAGTTATATCATTTAGATATAGTCTTCAGTGATTTGTCCTTTCAGTTGAGGGAGAGAAAGAGAGAGAGAGAGAGAGAGAGAGAGAGAGAGAGAGAGAGAGAGAGAGCACAATGACAGAATACATCGTCTGACCTCAGTATTTTGCAGAAGTGAAATTTCAAACAAGCCAGCATAGACATGAAGTTAAAAATAGATCCATGTTCGTAGACCTTAAAAAAAATTTCAATGGTTTTGCTAATTGTTTCAAGATGTTGGATGTCTTAAAGTATGCTGTAAAAACCTTACGTGATGACAAAACAAAGCTCATTAGCGAGTTCTTCCCTGTTGGGATTTTACTTTTCAAAATATGAAATGTAAAAGTTCATGGTAAGGCAATCTTACAACTGCAAATTTAAACCCAGCCTAATTTTAAAAGGGAGAAGATTGATGTAATATTGATGTATCCCTGTTTTGCTGAGCTAGATCTGAGAACGATATATCTCACCAGGCTCATTCTCTCTTTATGCCTTTAGAGTGCTATAAAGTTAATTCGAGAAAACTCCTAAAAGGATACAGAAGAAACTGTTAACAGTTCTTTGTTTTTGTTTTTGTTTTCTCTGCAGAGGGCTTCTGGGCTTCCGGGGGTGGTAGGAGGAAGACTTATTTTATAATTCCACAATATACCTCTGTGTACTGTTCAAATTTTTACTCTAGGCATTTATTACAGCTTAGAGCAACAATAACAAAACCCCCTACACTTTTGTTGAATTTTCCCTGAGTCCCCCACCATAACGGGTGTGTATTACCAGGGCTATAGTGATGGGAACTGGTATAAGCCAGCATCAGCAGACCAGGGCGTGTGGAGGTGGCTCACTGGAAACAGAGAAGGGAGGGAGCAGCTCACAGGACTGAAGGGAGAACCAGGGCCTCAGGGGCCAGAACTTCAGGACCCTCTTTCTCCTGCTCTCCTTATCATCTCTGTTCATATTTACTCCCTCTTGCCTGTGGTGTCCTTCTCTCCTGTTTCTCCATAAGGACCTGGCTGCTGGCTGTCCTAGCTAAGGAACCCCAGGGAAAAGAACAAAAATACCTTTTCCCTTTAGTCTCCATTTCAGGCCTGATGAAGGATCGTGATTGCTTCTGATTATGTCACATGCTGTACCTCGTACCATAAGTATTGCTAGGAGATTTGGCCAGACATGGATCATTTGCCCCATGTGTGGCCAGGATAATGGAATTTCTTAATAGAAGGAATGCGTGGTGTGAAAGATTCCTGGAAGGAAATATAAATGACCATACCTACTACAGTCCACCCAGTCTAACAAAATTCCCCCATAAATAGTATCTCAAAGTTCTAGGCCAAAATAGCCCAGCCATCATACAGGGACCTAAAACATATGCGTCCTTCCCAAAGCAAAATCATTTGAAATCTTTACCAGTTCGTTGGGTTTCAACTTTAAAATCTGGGGAGAAGGGTCTTTCTCCTTCTTAAATTACTTTGAATCTGGCTCCTCTTTGTTCACCAACTCCTGTCTAATTGAGGAATATAATATTCACAATGAAAAATTTAAATTTAAAAGAGAAAAAAGGAAACACAGCAAAACATACAGCGGTCATTTCCCTATCATAAGCATTACCTCCTGCTGAACAGGGATAGCAAGGAATCACTTCTTTGGCAAAAAAATAAGTTTCTTAGACATAGAGTGTGGCAGCCTCAGGTTCTCTCTACTTGAAGTAATCTTGCCTAAGTGATGTCCTTGTGAAAGGCCTAGGGGTCCAGCTCCTCTCAGATACCCTCATTCCAAAACCTAGACCTCCCGTCTTTTTCAATAGAGCCTTCTTACCAGGGGGACTTAACACACACTCTGCAGGCAGAAGGGGCTTTGCAATGATAGAGTTGTAATTTTTTTGTTTAATTATTTTTATTATTATTATTCTTAGAATGGAAACCCAGACTGTCCTATTACTATTTAAGTTAGAAGGATCATTTAACTCATTTTAGTGGATCTTCTCCAGAAGAGAATCCTTGCCATGTTTTGAGTATGTCTCCTTTAAAATTCAGGTTTTAAAACTTAATGGCCAATGTGGGATCTTTAAGAGACCATTAGGTCAGAAGAGCGTTTCCCCTTGTGAATAGGATTATGACCCTTATAAAAGAAGCTTCACATAGTGTTTGGCTCACTCGTCCTTCTGCCTTCCACCATGCAAGGACACAGGGTTCCTTCCCTTCAGAGGATGCATCAAGACCTCATCTTGAAAGTGAAAAGAAGCCTTCACCACAGAACTGAATCCCCTAGCCTTTATCTTGGACTTTTTAGCCTCCATAATGGTGAGAAATTAATTTTTTGTTTATAAATTATCCAGTCCTGGATATTTTGTTACAGCAACACAAAATGGACTAAGACTGACTCTCTCTCTCTCCATCTATTTATCCACCTACAAACCTATCAATTAGTTACCTATCTACTGTCCCTTCCTGTCCAGGAGGTGGAAATTTAGACCAAGGCACTTTGAACACTAATGTTTCAAAAGTCCATTCATGCTCTTGACTAAGGGGTGACATTTGTTCTTGGTTGTTTGCCATTCTTTCACTGCTTTGATTTTTCATCATCCATAAAATTTTTTTTCTGAGTTTCTGGGTCCATCCATTAAATGCTTTGAGGATGAAGAGAGGAATAAATCTTCAAGTGTGAAAGAATAAAAAGGGCCTAGAAATAAAATAAGAAGGGCCATTGTGGTTTTGAGGTTGGGGCCACCACCTGAAAACCTAGACAAGGGAATTGACAGCACTTCTGTTAGGGGCCTTGACTTTGTGCGCTGGGGTCACGTTGGGTCTGAAACCTTGTTTGATGACTGTGCAGTTTTCATAAGATTGAAAACCTTACACTACGTATTCTGAGGGCATCTGGAGATCTAGTGTTCATCTTCCTGGAACCCTGCTCATTTTACATCCATTGTCCTCAGCAGTTTCCATCCCAGCAGAAATGATGTCCACCATATACCATAAGACTATTTCTGCTGGTGTTTAAGTAACCTGTGAGTGTTTCTACCAGAATTGTTTAACTAAGGACAGTCCTTAGACTGTCAAAGAAATAATGGGCATGAATTTCTGTACCTGTACTTAAATGTACAAAGCCCTCCAGGTTCCCAAACTGAGATAGGAGTGAATGTACATTTCCCCAGATGGTCTTCCTATTCCCAGTCTGCTGCAAGGCAGGCAATCTGGAACTGAGTTTTGTCTCCACTCTTTGTCATGATACTTTGCTTAAGGTTGCCCAGAGATGGAGACTCAAAGTGAAAGTTTAAACAGCTGATTCTCTACTGCACGTCTCACCTCCAGGTTTCCCTCTGGGGTGGAGGTTGGTCTAGGGAGGGAGGAGAGTATGATAGTTTTGCCTGATTTCCTCTGAGTGTTCCTGGTTTGCAGCTCCTCTTCCTGGGCTCAAAGTATTCTTGGTTTGGGCTGTTCAGTTGTTCTTTAGGAAAAGAGCAGTCCCTTGAATTAGCTTAAGTAAAACAGCATGTTTATTATATTGCTACAACAACCAATATCCTGGACAATGAGACAATGTTATAGACATTGGTTGAAAAGAAATGAAGTATAACTGAGCCTAAGAGAGCTGTAAAAGAGAAAAGAAATAAATAAGTCTGTTATTTTTTCATTTATTTAGATTTTATTTCTTTAAATAGCATTGTATAGTTTCACATACAATTCTCCACGTCTTGTTAGATTTACACCCATGTATTTATTTTTTATTGTAAATGACATCATCTTTAAAATTTCAATTTTCACGTGTTCATTGCTAATATATAGAAATACAATTGTTTCTTGAGTGTTGAGGTTGTATCCTATGACCTTGCCAAACTAACTTTCATAACTTAAGAAAAATGGACCAATTCCTCAAACACAAATTATCACCACTTACTCAATAAGAAACAGAGTTATTTGCAAATGACATGATTCTTTACATGAAAAAAATCACAAGGAATGCGATTTTCCTAGTTAGCTTGGCTAGGTCAAAGACTGTTATTCTTATAAGTGCTTTTCTTCTTTTATCTCAGTTTCTGTCTTCTTCCATTTTTTTTTTTTTTTTTTCTCTGTAGAGCCCACATTCGCCCTGATTGATGGTGTCTTTGACCCTGTATTTTCACCTTGGTTCCTTATCTCAAAATGGGGGAGAGGTGGTTTCTCAAAAGGGAATTGGCATCCTATTAGCACAGGAGAATAAGTTCTGAGAAGCCCCCCAAAATGTTTTTTTTCCATTATAATGACCAATCTATCCAAACTAATTCAAGTGGGATGAATGGTTTCCTAGGTCTGAAGCAGGTTAGTTGACAGTATGGGACGTTTCCCGTACGGTTGGATGAAAGTACAGATGTTTCTAACTTGTCTCAGTTTATGATATTTGCTAGACTACTTTTTTTAAATAATGAAATAGCTGAAAAATAATTCTATCTCCTTCAACTAAGGAAAATACATCTGGGAAGGGCTATATTAATTATAAATGCATTAATGATTTCCTAAATAAAATAAGGGGTAAGGCAAGAGGAACTGAAGCACAAGTGAAATTTAATGACTACATCATTCATAGGCAGCTATTGCAGGAAAAAATTCAAAACCATGGGGAGTTAAAATTCCCAGAATATAGGCATGGTGAAATTTGTGAACACAGAATCTTTAATTTTTAATACTTTGTAATGATCTATAGCAAGGGTTGGGAAGTTTTCTGTAAAGAGGATGATTTAGTCATCATTTTTTGCTGCTGTGACCAAAGACCTGATGAGAATACTTTCAGAGGAGCAAAAATTTATTTGGGTTCATGGTTTCAGAGGTCTCAGTCCATAGATGGCCAACTCCATTACTCCATTAACTCCATTACTGTGTGCCCGAGGTGAGGCAGAACATTATGGTGGAAGGGCATAACAGAGGAAAGCAGCTCAGGCCATGAAAATCAGGAAACAGATTCCTCCACTCGACAGGGACAAGACATATATCCTAAAGACAATGCCCCCACCCCCCCGCCAATATCTCATCTCTTCCAGCCAGCCACACCCTGCCTGTCTATAGTTACCATCCAGTTAATCCATTCAAGAGGATTAATGCACTGATTGGGTTAAAGCTCTTATAACCCAATCATTTCACCTCTAAATTTTCTTGCCTTGTGTCACACATGAGCGTTTGGGGAACACCTCATATCTAAACCATAACAGAAAGATAGTTAATATAGACTTTGCAGGTCATTTGGTCTCTATCAACTCTGCCATTGGGTGAAAGCAACCATAGGAAATATGTAAATAAATATGTCAGTGTCCCAAAAATAACAATGCCCTTTGAATCAAATCTGTTCTATTCCTGCTTTTATTAAGGGTATCATGGATTTAATTCAAGGGCCATAGTTTGCTGACTCCTTTATAATGAGATAGGGGGTCACCATAAACACAGAGGTTTACTGTTTATATTTTATCAAAGCATTTAAAAGGATTGTTGAAGGCAAGGACAAATCTGCAATTTATTGATCTTTGGTAGGATGACAAGTAGTTGTCAGCAGTATGCAACCTTGCAGATAAAAAAAAAGAAGCACAGATTAAATAGCTTATTTCTTCAAAGTGAAAGTGATGATGATGAGAAATAAACTGCTTTTAAAAAGAAAACCAGAGGGCACTCTTAATAACAGCTCTGGGAGAATGTGTTCATTATTACAGTGCTTAGTTGTGGAAATTAAATGTGCTTGTCACCTGCATATGTAACAAATGTGGAAAAATTATTTTCTAATATATTGAATGCTCTCCTAAAGAATTTTAGTGGGCTGTGAATCTATTCATTTTAAAAAAGTGAGTCTACATTCCCTTCTAATTTGTTGTGATAATTTTTTAGCAAAAAAAATGGTGGAAATTTATTAGCCAAACTTCAACAAAATACTCTAAACTGAGAACAGAGTTTAAAAAATGGGTATTATGGTTGAGCAAAAGCAGCCAAGTGAGAGACTCCTTCTGCTGGGTTCCTTTGGAGACTCTGGATGAGGTCCTTTTTCCAGTTTTGACAACCATTTCCTGTGAACTGAACCTAGATGGTAGAACTTCAATTACTGTGACACAAATCTTTAAACCAAGATTTTAAAAAAATAATGGAACATATTTAAACACATTGTGTACCGGCTTTTTTTTTGTTGTTGTCGTTCAATAAATTAATAAAACAAAGATATTTTTAAGGTTTTATTTATTTCATACTTTCTTGCTATATAAATGTTTCCCTGTGTGAATTTTAACATGCAAAGTAGCACATGCATATTATACAAATAGATATGAGTATACTGGAATATGTATACTGAAAGAAAGAGAAAATTCATGGTGATCAATTATCCCCAAACTCTGGAGAGCATCCTTTAGGGTAGGGAGGCAATGTGCACAGCTGAACATCGGTGGCTGGGGAGCCACACAGATCAGCTGTGATTAACAATGGTACCTGCCACTTAATGTTGCTCCTAAGGCTAAGAGATGTCATGTGAGATGTGTTGCAAAAATTCTCTCATTTTATCCTGTCCGAAACCATATGTGGGAAGGATGGCACCGCTGTGCTTCCTTTTTTCTCTCCACCTGGCACATCTCCCCAGATGCTCTGGGGCAAAGTAGTTTCTTTTGCTTGTCGGAGTCCTTCTACAACTCAAAATTGCTGCTCTAAAACTGGGCTTTAGTCTCCTGGATTCCAAAAACGTATTAAGGGGATTGTTGTGTCATTCCTTGAACAAAAGGAAATTAATCCATAAAATCACCTCTTCCTACATATTGTAGTCCTTAACTTTCAATTCAGTAGGGATAATAGCAGGTAAGGATGGAAATGTAAGGTTGAGAAAAACCTCAAACTGCAGTTAAAACAAATATTAGAGTCAACTCTGCATTATTTGGAGTGAATTAACTGCAATTGTAGGGTGGACTGGACTTGGGAAGGGGTTCATGCTGGAGTTCAGGTGAGGCCAGAGTAAGATCATAGATCCAGGGAAGCTCAGATGGCAGTGGTCTTTCCTCATCCTGTCCCTTGTTGGAGCAGAGGATGGTGATCTGAACTTAGGCTTTGCTGACTGCTTGCTGACCCTGCAGGCTCGGAGGACACCTACCTCTCTCAGACCTGTGCTGCACTTTAATGGCCCCAGTTGTACCCTAAAGAGTAGAATGTCGCTTGGGCATGACCATTTTCCCGGTGAGAAAACCAAGGCTCAGAGAGATTAAATAGCTTGTTCGCTGACAGAAAGCTGGTATTAGAGTGTGATTGGAGGTAGATTTAGCTGATTCTAAAATGTCTGTGTCTTGCATGGTTTCCTAACACTGTGTCTGTGAGATTTGGTCCTCAGCTAGTATGGCAGAGATATTTTTGGATGGAGTTTCTTCCTTTTTTTCAAAAAAATTATTATATCAGCAGATGCCAATTTTACTTATTCCAGATGACATCCCTGTGCTTCTCCTTTTCTGCAACTTTGCTGAAATTCATATAGGATATTGAAAATTATTTATTCCAATGCTCTCATTTTTCGATGAATAAAACTAATAGCCAGAAAGATAGAGTAACTTATTTTAACTTTTCATGGTAATTAGTGATACCTATAAACCTGCTCTATCTGGACTGAATTCCTCACATATTGGGTAAATAGGTACTAGAATATAAATGTGTGTGTGTGATTTGGCTTGAGATTTCAATGTCCATAATTGAACATAAGAGTTATAATTTTCTTTGGAAAAAAATGACTGAAGCATGGTTTTCCACCAAAATTGATTGAAACTTTAATCTTGTCAGGGGCAGTAGTTATAGTACACTAAATCCTGGATTTATTTGTGCTCACCTGTGCTTTGACTTGAAAAGAGGAGCCATATGATTCCCAAGAGTTTGGAAGTTTTTCTGATGCTTTCAATAAAGCAGCACAGAAAGTGTCTATTTTAGGACTTTCTGATCACGAGGCAGTGAGTAATGATCATGGACCTCTTTCCCATATCTACATGAGATTGAATTTCTAAAAGCTCTGATTAGTTTTTTTCTTAACTTGCACCTGAACCTGTAATTAATACCAAGCCTTTAATTTGCCCTTTCTTCTTATAAATAATGAGTAAATTTACTAAATAGCAGTTAAAAGCAATAGAATTTTTTATTGCTTTTATTCATTAAACAATTAACATGAATACTGAGTGTCAACTATGTGCCAGGCCCTGTGCTCAGGCTTGTCCTTGAGAGAGTCATGGTTTGGTAGAGAGTGTGTTCATTGAGATACATCGCATTTGAAATGATAAATGATGACTGTTGCCATAGAAATGTGTGGGTCCAGGGAAGCTTCTACTCATCCAGGAGAGTGGGGAACACATTGGAAGAAGTGACATTTCCTCAGGGTATTAAAGGAGGAACAGGACTTCATTGGTTGGGGAGGAAAGGAAGGTTAATCCAGAGGAAAGAGAAAGACTAAATTAGAAAGGAATGGATCCCCTGCGGGTGGTAAGTTCTTGGTGGCTGGTCATGTAAATATGAATGATTGTTATTTCAACCTGCTTGATTGATTTCAAGTTTTTAAAATCTATTTTTCAAAGTTAATTTTTAAAGCTAAATTATAATTATCATTTGACTCTGTGTCTATCATTTATTGGGCATGTATCACGTGCTATTAACTGTTATTAGGTGCTTCAAAGATTGAATCCTCACAACAATTCTATGACAAAGCTACCAAAGTGTATAATGTTTTGTCAAGTTCATGAAGCTAGTACGAGGTCAAGCAAGACTTTTACTCTTCAAAATACTTATACTCACTAAAGTCAGTTTTTAAAGCTGAAATAATAGTCTCCACTGTAAAGAATAAAACAGATCTTTAAGAATGATTTATTCAAGGAACTTTAAAGTATTACATAGGAGAATTTGAAAGCAGCTCATCTAGCCCAAGGCCTTGAGGTGTAACTCAAGGAAGTCTCCCAGAGAGGTTAGGTTAGGTGACGTGCCCATGGTAACAGTGGATGGTTGACTGCCTTCTGCTTCTTCAGACATTGCTCTGGCTCCTTGACACTGGATGCCAATTATGTACCTGGAGATATAAAAGCGAACAGTAAATAGTACTGGAAGAAGAGCTCAATAACTTTCCCAAGTTCACTGAGCTTGTGAGGAGTGCAGCTGTCTTGAGTCTATGTTCTTTGCTTTGTTCTTATAGAGAAGCAGAGAGGGAGTAAGATGGGTAGCTTCACTGTGATCCTGCCATTATGTTCTCAGAGACCTAGTAAAGAAATTCCTTAAACATTTTTGGAGCCTTAGCATTCCCCCTCTGTTGTCATATTTGCCAAACATGTCAACATTTACGACATTTATTAGTAAGTTTGACTTTGAGGGCACTTCAGAACAACCTTGAGAGGAATAAGTGGAGCAGGTTTTGCTGTGCTTATTTACAGATGAGGAACTGGGCTCAGAAAGGCTAAGGAGCTGTTCAGCTTCATGTAGCTCTTTGCAGATATGGGAAGAAAATCCATTAAAAAGTTAGTAATCACTGTCCCCCAGATACTTATAACACAGAGAGAGGCAAAATCATGTCTGCAAATGAAAGGCCTAATGTGACATGTTCTCTAGGAAGTACAGAGCAGGATAATTGGAGGTTTAGAAGAGAAGTAAATCATGTTTCATTGGCTTTCTGTTATAGAAGGATATGAACTGGCTTATAAATATGGGAATGATGTGGACAGTGGTAATAGTGAGAAGGGTGTTCCAGGAGAGGCATGACTAGAGACCTGGTGTTTGAACTTCTGTCTCATCCTCACCTTCTGACAGCTAGTCATTCATCATTGTATTTGAAGACTCGGCTTATCCAGGCCAGTCTGAACAAGAGGTAGGAAGCTTGGCTTTTCTCTTTCAGATCTAAAGTTTTCCATGATCTTTCTGGGATCCTATGATACCCCTGAAGCCATCCTTTCCTTTCATTTTGGTTTTTGCTTTCCTGCTTATCTGACTGCCCCATATCTGGGGACTGCCTGCTCCCCAATCTGATGCCTGTTACCTTGCTGTTCTAAGAATACACACAAGGATGACATTTCCTGTCAACACCACTGAACTCCATCCATTGTGCTCTCTGTTGACCCTAGGCAGTTAACTGCTCCGGCAGAGCTGAGGTGCAGCCCACCTTCCAGTCCTGTCCTCTGAAAATGCCTTAAGACCTATCCAAAGAGTTAAAAGTGTTGAAATCAATTTGGTTGCACCTGATTGACAGGGAAGGACATTGACACTCACAGGATAAAAATCTCCATCAGGAGAGAAAGAGGTGGACTTTTGGGCTGAGAGTAGTAAGTAATAATACTCTGAGTCTATGTGACAGATATTTTTCATTTGGCCTTTGGCCATCCTGACCTCAGCCCCAGGAGACTGATCTATATGGAAAATATAAGAGCTCAACAGTCTTCCTTACCTTTTCACTTCTCCTCGATTTTGGCAAATGAAAAGCTCCAGCAGTAAATAAAAGGGAGGGCATGGGAAGGAGTTCTGGACATTTATTTCTCTGGTTCATTCCCTGCAGTGTTACCTAGGACTGAATATGTTGCTAGACTGAAGGGCACATTTCCTTTTAAGATAGTATTATCTACATGACTGTCTCTGTAAAGTGTTAGGAGCTGTCCTTCCTCTCATGGCTATAGTCACAGAAGTAGTTACATTCCACTGACTAGGCTCCAGTTACCTCACTATCCCTTGTGGGTCCTTTTTACCCACTCCTCATAAAAAGTACTTTATTAAGATCTCAAAATTATTCCAATTTGAAAGTACCATCTCTTTCCTATTGTGATCCTTACTGATACATCTGTTTGACTATGGACTCTAGAACCTGTCCCAACCCAGTCATCTTGGTGTCAGGCCTGGAAAAGTGGTTGGAGGACTGGTTTGAGGGAGTTGTAACATTGGAAGCCCAAGTTTAATTTTGCCATGGAGCAACCTTGTCTAAGCATGATGAAGAGAGAGAGGAGTCATCCTCCCTTGCCTTTGAGGAACAGTGTTTCCTGGGTAAAAATTTCCACCAACCACACTGGCAGCAATGGGAACCAAAGTTCAGCCCCAGCCATGTGGCTCCAGAGGTGCCTGACCACAACGGTATGTCCCATCCTGTACCTATTATCTGCTGTTGCATGTTGAATGTTCCTAAAACGGGGTAGCTTAAAAAATAGCCATTTTATTACCTTTCATTGTTCTGTAGGTTGTTTTGAGCTCAGCAAGTTCTTACCTGTGACCCATCATGCAGTTGCAGTCAGATGGTAGCTGGGGTAGTTGGAGCTGGGGTCATCTGAAGTGGAAATGAGTTAGATATGCAAATGGTCCATTCTTGTTCCAGCAAGTTGATTCCAGCTATTAAAAAGAAGCAAAGCTGGAGCTATCAACCAGGGGCTTGAATTTCTTCCACTGGGCACAATTATATTTCTTGGACTTCATAGAGTAATTAGAATTCTAACATGAAGTCTAGATTCCCCCCAGAATTTATTTTCCAAGGGGTCCAGATGGAATTCGAATAGTTTATTCTAACCTAACTTTGCAAGTCATGTAGTACCACCTTGGCCAGATTCATTTGTCTGAAGTTAGTCTAGTGTGCCTAGATTTAAGGAGAGGGAGTGAATATCCAGAACCAAAGATCCTTGGGAGACCATGTTTGGGGACTAATAACTAACCTGAGCTCGGGGGTGGTTAGTTTGGCATCAGTAGAGGCAGCAACAAGGATTGGAGGTATCTCTTTGAAATACTGAAGTTTAAAGTGTAGATAAGATGGTAGCCTTGAGAACAAACAACTGGCTCTTCCTTTCATCCACATTTCTACAGGTTCTGGTCCTTTGGGAAAATCAGAAGAGGGACTGACCTGGGAGTCATGTGAATCTGGGGTTTTAAATGTTACACTTTGGAACACTTTGGAATACCCCAATTTCATATAAATGAATAAAATTAGGTTCATAATGTTTCAATTAATACTAGATTCAAACCTAGGCCTGACTTCTGCCAAAACCTCTTATTACCAAACCAGGGGCACATTACTCAACAGGTCTACAGGTCCAGATAGGGCTAATAAACGTGTCCAACTACAGACAACTGGCAAGAAGCATTTTGTATTGCAACTAAACAGAACGCCTACCTTAAAAACTACCTTTGAACACACTTGGGGTTAAAACGCAGAATGAAGGTGTTGTTGTAGATGATGTGAAGGGTGCCTGTGGATGGTAGAGATAGGGTTCTGCCTTTTCCTTCTATGAATGGAGCTAGAATTTGCAAGGAATTTTCACCACTTTCTTATGGATCGGCACCCAGAGAGGTATGCACTGTTCTCCAACCCCTTCCCACACCCCTGCCCAAAGGCTCTCAATTGACAACCTCTGTACTGGATTCTGTTACCACCTCCGCCAGTATATTGCTTCATTTAATCTCACATTGCCCTATAAGTCAAGTATTATTACATCCATTCCACCGATAAGGAACTGATTGCAGAGAGTATGCAGTTTATGCAAGCACTGCTCTGCCTACCTGAAAAAGGTGATTGTTAAGATTAAACAAAAATGAATATTAAAACATGTGTCAAAGATTCCTGGCATTTGTAAAGTGCTAAATGCAAAGCATGCTACTGTGTAAGTTTAATTGATTTAACAAAATATATCAAAGGCTTTCTACAGGTCGTGCCCTCTCTCCATGCTGTAATAGGCAGTGAATGAATCAGGTGAAAACTCCTTCCTGTATGGAGCTGACATTCTATTGAAACATCCAGACAATCAACTAAATAAATATGTAAATTATGTAATATTTTAGAAAGTGATAAATGCCAAAGACAGACAGAAGAAGGGGGATTGGGAATTGCAAAGGGTTGGTGCATTTATAAAAAAGATGACCAGGGAGGACTTCTGCATCCAGAGAGGACTCCCATCCTTCCATGCAAAGTGCAGCCCACCGGGCAAATCGGGTAGAGGTCTTTTCAAGGCTACAAACTAGGAACATATTCCCCCATTTGTAAAGGATCTTCAAATAATTAAGAAGAAGAAATGACAGAAAGTGATTGTTAAGATTAAACAAAAATGAATATTAAAACGTGTTAAAGATTCCTGGCATTGCCCTATAAAGCAATTAGGTAGCCTGCAAAACTTAGAAGATTTACTATCTGACCCTTCTCAGAGAAAGTTTGCAGACTTGCCCCACCTTGTGTCCAACGCTTTGACAACCAGCTTTACACAGGTGGAACCTGACAGCGTCGGACCTCAGATGCACTGAACATCCCTTGCTTGCTTCTCCCTGTCCCCCTCCGTGGAAGTTCACTTGACATTCATACATGTGCAGCCTAGAGGTGTGAATTCCTAACAGCCTAGTGGGCAACGCTTGACAGTGAGGAATGAGAGTGATGGATGAATGCCTCCCTGCCTCTCTCTATGCCCTTGCACATAATTCTGGGTTGCTGTCTATATGCTTCTTCAAAAGATCCTGGTAGGACCAAGTTCTGTTTCTTTCCCTGCAGTTCCTTACTGTTGCTGAGAAAACTTGTTGCAGTTTCTGCTTTCGAGAGGGAGCACAGGCTGAGACTGGAGTGGCTCCAGAAAGCTGACTCTCAGGCTGAATTCCAGAACTGGTTCACTTGCCAATCATCCTTAGCTGGTGGTAGCTATGGTGGTGATAATCCTGGCATTCTGGGATCTCACAATTGCTGAAACTTTCACTGGTAGTATATTAGGATGAGGTACATGCAGAGGGTAAAGCATTGGGTTATTAGCTAGCTGAGACACCGAATGGCATGGAGTAATAGGAATTATTTTCTGACTATAAGGATTGTGAAGTCAGATGACCTTTTTAAAGAAACTCTGAAGAAAGCAAATGATAGACTTTGGTCAGCCAACAATCAATTTGAAATATGTTGTGAAAGTCAAAGGGTCTCCGTGGCAACTTTAGGGAGAACCTCAACTCATTTAGCCTCAGATCAGACTATAATGAAAATCAGACCCAGGATTCAAGAGTGGCAGAGTTTAAGAAAAGAATGTAAAGCCTCACCATGTTCACACAGAGTTCTGATAGGAAGGGAGTAAGAGGCAACATCTCGGAGGGGGTGTTTGGGGGTATCTGCCTAAGAATCTTGCATTTCCAGGTACTCTGAACACTGAAGATAACAGAAGCAGCCTCTTTACCCTTCTTCTTTTTTTTTTTTTGGTGCTGGGGATCGAACCCAGGGCCTTGGGCTCGTCTTTACCCTTCTTAGAAGAGAGCAATCTTCCCTTCATTGGAGTCTGGTAAAAACTTTCTCACGGGTAGGTCCCATTCGAGATGATACCTGTATCCTTAAGATCTGCTCTTGCTGGTGGTCATTGCCTTTAGCCCCCAGATACGGATAAGCTGCACCTGAACCCAAGTGAAAAAGCAGTCCCTTCTCCATGAGGAAATAAGGTGCTTACAAAAGAACCTCAGGAGCTAGTTAACTGGAGCCAGCGTGACCTGTCCGGAATGGGTCTTGGGAAATATTGCATCAGGAGGAGGTGGAATATAGGGGTGGGTGGAGTAGAATTTATTGATGTGGGGGTGCTATCTCATGACTTGGTGATTAATATCCTGCCTGGGACAACTGGAGCTGGCTCCGCTCCACTGCTAGAGTGACTCCTAAATGAAGATGGCACTTAATAAATGAAGTGGGGAAACTCAGACTTTTTTGGCAAAGAATGAGAAGGTGGGTGTGTTAGAAGGGAGTTAATATGTGAGACTACCAGCTGATTATGTTCTACCTCAGGACCCAGGTGATACCTATATCACCGAAGGCATTGTAAGGGGATCATTGGCACTGTCAAAAAGCCAAGTGGTGAGGGTCCTCCATGGCCTGAGGTTAAAGAGAGAGATGCCACCACAGATAGGGATCCCTATCAGTTGGTCTGATGGACTCCCGGAAGTTGGAGGCACTTAACCATTAGAGGCGAGGGAGATGTGATAACCTTAATAGGCAGCAAGGGAGGAAAAGCATCCAAAGCCTTGGCCTGCAGAGATAAGTGGGTCTGGCTCTAAACCATGGGTTTCTAGGGGAAGGATAAACAATGCCTATAGTATTGTTTCATTTCCATAATAAGAAAAGAGAGTAATCAAGAGCTGGTGAGCAAGAATAATTACAAATATCAAAAGGAAAATTATCTCTCAACCCAGTTTTCAGATTTAAGCCAGAACCTATTCAATAAGGAGGAATAATACTACCATGCCATTGTAAGCACATTTGATAAATATTGTACCTATGCATCCCCAAAGGGACAAAGTGACCATTTATGAGTTGCTATGAATTGAAGGGAAGGAAAATATCCAGATCTTTTGTGGTGCTGGGGATTGAACCTAGGGCCTCACACATGCTAGCCAAGTGCTCCACTGCTTATTTATATCCCCGGCCTCCAGACCTTTGGAGAACATTTAGATGGGTGGGAGTTCAGGCTGACCCTACTACTGAGAGGTGTCATTTTCTACACTCAGACTGGAGGTCTGAGTGTAGAGGCCTGAGAGAGATAAAACAGGCTGATATCTAGGGGGAGCACTCTAGGTCGAGGATCTACTTGTACACTGCAGAGGGTTGAAGTGAAACTGTCTGGTGTGTTTCAGCCACAATCAGGAGGCAGACATGGCTAGAGCAGAGTAGGCTTGTCTGGGAAAGTAAGAGGTGAAGTAAGAATAGTGAGGGAGGGGGAAATGGAAGGAGACTTGGAGATCATGGTAAGAACTTTGCTTAATCTTTTGTGTGAAATGAGAAGCCACTGAAATGTTTTGAGCAGAGAAGTAACCTGACAGACCAATCTTCATAAAAGATCACTCTTGTATTAAAAATAGGCTAATGAAAGATGGCTTTGGCCTTTCTGGTAACAGTGAACTGAACCAACTGGATTTGGCTAATGGATGAGATATGAGTTGTTAGAGAAAGAGTCTGAACACATCTTTTGACCTGTGAGACTGGAAAGATTTAGTTGCTATCAGTTGAGCTAGGAAATGCTATGGGAGGAACAGGTTTAGAGAATCAATCAGTGTGAAGTCAATATTTCGTTTTATACTTATTTTTTAAATTCATTAAATATTAAATGAGTAACTACCATATAACCAGGCATTGTGTTTGGCTCTGGAAATTAAATGACGAACAAGAGAAATATATCTTGGTCCTCCTAGGCATGCATAATTTAGTAAATAAGGTGTTTTACAATTCAGTGTGATGAATGCTATGGTGATTAGAGGAAGAAACCCTGAGATCGAAATGAAGAAGAAGGGGGAAGAGGAGAAGAGGAGGAAGTGGAGAAGAAGAAAATTAAAAGTTCCCTGACTTAAGCCGCTACAATGCTCCTGCCTATCTATTAACTTCTTCGTTTCACTGAGTCTTCTCTAGACTTCTGTGAGGTAGGTATTATAAGGAGTAGTGTGTCTTAATTTTGTAGGAAGCATGTCTTGGTTTTGTAATATGAAGAAAATGTCTAGGCTTATGCCAAAAACCTAGTGCACATCCCTCTGATACTGGTAAGACAAAGCCTTCAAAGTCTTTTTTCCCTCTCCTCAAATTCAAACCTTAGGATGTCACTACTGTCTGATCAGCTACTTGGTTGGAAATTAAAGGATTGAGTGCAAGGTGACTTTACCTCTTTCTGTATGGGAGAAGGATCCTCTTGCCCCAGGAAATGAGGGGCAAGTGGAATCATCAGTCTACATGAGCTTGGAGCCCAGAGTCTTCACCATGAACAAGAAGACCCAGTCACTGTGTGCAATTCAGATTAGCATTTGGTCTTCTCTGGAGAAGGAGGGAGGGAGGTGGGTAGAACAGCCGAGAA
Organism: Sciurus carolinensis; assembly: GCF_902686445.1. Classification (NCBI taxonomy): domain Eukaryota; kingdom Metazoa; phylum Chordata; class Mammalia; order Rodentia; family Sciuridae; genus Sciurus; species Sciurus carolinensis. Next base: position 27,639,724 of record NC_062226.1, read on the forward strand.
TTTCTTCTTCTTCCAAAGGTAGGATTAGCTCCCTTTTATAGATGAGAGTTTCCATAATTCATCCCCACTCAGCTCTGCAGCAGATCCTAATCCAGGTCTGACTTTTACTACTCTGCAAAACTAATGCCAGTGTCCTTTGAAAAGAGAACCTGTGACCAAATGGAGAGAAAAAAAATGCAGCAGCTTAGATGCTGTTTTCAGAGGGCACAGGCGTTCCCAGGGGAGCAGGGTGTGCCAGGACAAATTAAATTTATGGGTCATGTGGCTTAGAAGGCCAGGAGGACGTTGGGCTTGCCAGGTTTCAGCTCTTTCTGAGAAACATTTTGGTCAAGAAAACAAACTTAGGTGGGTGAAGGGTTACCCAGATTTCCGACCCCTCTGAAATGTTTCTGTGTGATTCTCCCTTAGTTTCAATCCACCATCTTTTAAAAACAATAGTATTATAAAACTATTAAAATAATTTTATTTTGTTATAAAAGTGATGCCTATCTTTAACATCACAAAACATAAATTTTTTGTAGAGAAGAATTTAAAAATTATTCATTATACCATGATTTCAAGATATCACAATGATTTATTGATATATATTCTTCCAGATTTAAAAAAAATGTATCTATGTTTGCAAATGTGACATGATGCTCCATTTCTTCTCTTTCTAGTACATTTCAAGTTTCAGGTAATAGAGGAAGGTCTTGGGCAATGCTACTGCAGAAAGAGACCCATAATACAAACCTTTTTTTCATTTTATCTCCCTTGCCCGCAGAGTCTAGGGTAGCACTGTGAAGTATCTTGTAAGTCTAGAATGAAGACTTTGAGCCTGTTGAAAAGTTGGAGAACAATTAAATAGAGAAGAGATACCAACTCTGGAATCTCCAAGACTATGGACTCTGTTTTGATTTGAAATACGGAATTTGGAACCCACAGTAAAGTTTTGCCCATTCTTCTGGTCTTCCTGTGTGCTCTCAATGCACTAAAGCAGAGCTCAGCAAGCCTTTCCTGTAAAGGGTCAGATAGTGAATATTTCAGGCTTTGAATGGATCATATTATCTTTGTTGCAATCACTCCATTCTGTGAATGTTGCACAAAAGCAAACACAGGTAATGCACAAATGAATGGGCATAGTCACGTTCCAATAAAGCAAATTTTATTTTTATGAAAGAGATGGGAAGGGGGAATTGGCAGAAGGTCCATAGTTTGCTAAACCTTGTGCTAGCTAATGGAATAATATTTGGGAATAAATTGTAATATATTTTGCCCCATTGCTGAAGGCAGATTACCAGTCCCCTCAAAACATGCACACACACATGCACACTCACTGACACACACATGCACACTCACACACGCACACTCACACATCTGAGATGATACTATAGATTCAATTTTTAAAACCATGGTAAAACATGCAAAACAAATTTACATGTTCACTTTAACAGTGTTAAGTATGTTCATGTTATGCAACCATTACCACCATCCATCTCTAGAACTTGATTCATCTTAAAAAACTGAAGTTCTATGTCCACAAAATAAAAATTACCCCAGTCCCTGGCAACCACCATTCTCTTCTTTATGAATTTGACTACTGTAGGTACCTCATATAAATGGAATCAGATAAATGGAATCATTCAATATTTGCCCTTTTGACAGGCTTATTTCAATTAGCATAATATCTTCAAGGTTCATCTATTTAGCATGTGTCATACTATAGATTCAATTTTATAATTTCTTAGAATATAATGACATTTCATCTGTCTCTATGTCTTAACGGAAACTTCTGGCAAATACAATTTTTAAAGCTTGCATAATATTCCATTGACTTTGACTGACTGAAGAGGGATTCATTAGAGACCAAACAACCTTCTCTAATTGGGAGGAAAGTCAGTTGCTTCTCTAATCACAAAAGATTAGACTAGGGATTTAGCAAAAACTACCCAATTATGAATGAGCTGGGCCCCTACTGCCCCAAAGAGATGCTCCCCATAAGAGTGAACCTGAAAGAGTCAATAAAATTCACTTGGGAAAGAATAATTGCAAGCCAAGCAAAATAAGAGCAAGTATACACTGTGACCTACAGAACCAGGGAAGCTCTCAGTGAGCATCTCAGTAAGTAATCTGGCTGTGTTGAGTGCACGCTCTCTCTCTCTCTTTAACCCTGATGAACTTGACAGGCAGAACCGACACATCCATCAGAGAGATGATTCATATTTATAAACATTCTCCTTTGCTGGACATTTTGGTTATTCCCAATGTTTTGCTATTAGAAGCAATGCTTCAATAAGCATCTTTGTACATAGTGTTTTTTCTACATAGGACATCTAAAGTTTATTGTATTTTTACCAGTAAATTTATCATGGTTATGGAATTTTTTTATCCTTTGGCCCCTAAGAAGCTTGAGGCTCTAAGATGACTTTGCTGCTAAAAATGTTAATTAACGACTCTTAAGGAGAACTGGCAAGGACTGGTCAAGAAACGAAACCTCTTTTCAGAGTAATCCCTTCTCAGGGATCAAGCTTGGAGATGGAGAGCAGAATATTAGGCTAGACAATAGAGCAAAAATAACCAGGATAAAGGGCCCTGGGCATAAACCCAGGCTGGTGCACTAACCCAGTTCATTGTGGATGGCATTGAGAGTGAGACAGAAAGTAGAAAAGAGTCTTTTGATGAGTGATTACCCAAACTATAAGGCTTTCTCCTCAGTAGTGGATCCTGTCTGTTGGACCTGCAAGAATCTTGAAAAGAATAGTACCTCCACAGAGGTATCCCACACTGTGTGCCTGGCTGTAGTAGATTTATTCACCCATATCCAGTTCTCCCTTACTTCCTTTATCATATGGAAAGATATGATTCCTAGACCTATGCAGGGCTACATGACTAGTTCTGGCTAAAAGTCCACAAACAGGAATGTTATGGAGTTATATTTATGGAATGAATGGCTAACAACCCAAACTTTAACCTTTCCACTCTTCCCCTGGTCTCTGTATCCCTGAGGATTATATGTCAGTGAAATTATAAGATGGAACTTCCTTCAGCCTAGGTTGTTTGAATGACAACACAGAGCACAGCTTTCCACTAAACTGTTGGATGTGTATTGTGATGCAAACAAAATATTTCTTACTTTAAGTTGCTGAGGATTTTCTTTTTTTTGTCATTGTTGACTTTCCTATCCCAACTGAACTGATACACTGACCCTGCGCAAGGTCAAATGGCAGAGTACGAATTTAATTCCAAATCTTTCTAACTCCAGAGCCAACATTATTATTTCTCAATCCTTCATGTCTCTGATGATAGGTGTCTTGGAAGCCGATTGGTTTTAAGGTGAGGAGACCAGATCTTGGATCTGGGAATACGACTCGTTCCTTTGGGAGGGAACCCAAAGACTACTACTGATAATGCCTCTGGGTCTTGTCAGAAGTGAGAAATGATTTGGGAAGGAGCTGATTCCACAGGATGAGACTCTAGTAGATTCATTGTTAGGCGGCTGAAAAGGGCAAAGAAGAGAAATGAGATGGCACTGCAAGTTGGTGATATTCCTGTTACCCCTGAAAACCTAGTCATTTCATCTCTGGGATGATAATGCAGATTTATCTAATTTGTTTTCACAGGGTGGTATGTGGGCAGGCCAGGCATCAGGAAGTCATAGTCATCTCAATGGAAAGTTATTAACCTGATGCAGAGTCAGGTGACAGCTGTCTGACAGTTAACATTCTGTTGGATGGAGTTACATTGTACGTCTGGCATCCAGTCATCCCCTTCAAGGCTAGGCCTTGAATGGCCCCTGAGTAATAGGTATTCTCCAAACTCCTGGGGACTGTCTAAGCTCTGTCGCGGTCCATCAGGGCAACTCTTAATCAAGCCGAATACTTGCAGGAACATTGTGAAGGTTGAGGAGGACAAGAAAAGACTCTAGGTTTGCATTTCTAATTTTAGTCTCTCTCTGTATAACTTCCCCCTTGCTGCGCGCATCATGAAGCCCTCCATATTGTATGAGGCCTTGTACACGTGTGCCCTTTCAACGCTCCTGGGATTATTAGTCCTCACGAGATGTTCTGTAAGCCCACTTAACACAAAGTTGTGGTAAGAGATTTACTCAACAGAAGAATTACAGTCTAAGCATTAAACACAGTATGGTTCAAAGTCTCATAAAATCCCATTCCTTTGGAGGCATTGGAATTGTGGGGAGGTTGTCAGTGGTGTGCTGGTAATTGTTTAACAACAGGCTCTTCAGGGCAGAGGGGAGATGAGGATTTTTAAGTTTGCCCATTTCATGGTGGAAATGCTCAATAAATGATTTTGAGTTAAAAGGTGACATCACAGAACATGGACTTGAGATGTGTAGTAGCTCACCATGATGCAGTATTTCCACCACACAGATGTAATAGAGGTAAGCAACTTCATAGATGGTAGGCAGATATTGTAAAATAAGTAGGGAGTGAGATTTCTGAGTGCTTGTCATTGATTTTAATATGATTTACTTAATTTAAGTTATTTTTAATAATATCCATGTTTAACGACCAGTTTGCAAAGGTTCTATTAATTTACCTATTGTTTCCCATGAGTAGGTACATGGCAGCTCTAGCACACCACTGCTCCAGGGTCCTTCTCAGTGTGTGCCCGTTTCTTGAAAAGGCTGATGGTGTGATGACTTGAGTATCAAATGTAAAGACAGCTCCATTGTTTCCTTGTCACCTCCCTGCAGAGGCCTCCTCATAGCTACTATCTTGTGTCTTCTGTCACAAAGCTTCTCCATCTTCTATGGTAAGTAGGGTTGTAAGGTTTCTGGGAAAATGTCCTTCTCTGGATCAGAGCCACTGGGTTGGGCATGTGCTTTCATTCCTCAGTGAGGATGTAGGACCCACATCCCCATATTCTCCTGGCTGTCGAATTTCAACTGGCCAGTGAGTTCATGTGTGCTATCTCCTCTCTTGCCAGATCTTTATGCTCTGACACTTAGTCTCTCATTCATTCCTTGGAACAACCATTTGAGATGAGTCTTGTTATTTCAGAGGAGGAAACTGTGGCTTAGAGAGGGGAAGTGACTTGCCCACAGTCCAAAAGTCATGTCTTCAGGGATACGTTGCCTTTGAAATGCAACGTGCAAGCAAGCACCTCTACCCCTCAACTGGCTGCTGTTGATTGTAGGCTGGGCTCACTCAATGTAGGGAGGATTTGGAGCTCTTTTCTGCAATAGTGACATTCAAGTAGAAGAGCAAAGATGGAATTGAGACCATTTGTGAGCCCCAGAAGCATCTCTGACCCCATCTCATTCCTGTAGAAGGTGGAGATGGAGTGGGGTCAGGTCTCTCCCTGGGAATGTCCAAAAATCCTGTCCCATTCCCTTGCTCCCATCTGTGCTTGCTGGAGCCTGGCTCCTATCTCCTCAAGGCGAAAGCCATTAGAGGTAAGTTTAGCCTTTCCCAGTGCAGGGGCTGAAAACAGCTGTGCTCAGAGCAGCCCAGGCACATTGCAACTGAAAAGCAGATGTGTCCCTGGAAAATTCTTGAAGGGAAGCCAGTTTTAGCTATGTAGCAAATGCTGAGAGACAGGCAAGAAGAGGAAAGAAGAGACGAAGGTAAGGGTTGTAGGATCATGGAGATCTGTCTCCCAGAAGACCTGGAATCAAGTAAAAGTACCCTCTGTTGTTAGTTTTGTGTCCTTGGGCAGCTGTTAAACCTCTGAGCTGTTTTCTCCCCTGAAGAATGGGGGAGGGAGCGAACCATAATGGCAGTGGCTATCCATGTGTTAGGTCCTTACTCAGCATGTACTCTACATTATCCATGAGGTAATTCTTATAAAAGACTGAACCCAGGCCAGAAACATGGTCAGTATGTAATAAATGCCAGTTACTAGCATTTACTGAACACTCTCTGTGTAGTCATTGTTCTAAGTGCTTCTAGGTAAATTACCATATTTAATTTCCCTACCTATTTCATGAGGTTGGTTCTATTTTTAACCTCATTTGCTAAGTAAGAAAATTGAAGGACAATTAAATTAAAATACTTTGTCCAAGGACACACAGCTAGAAAGTGACATAGATGCTCTTAATCTTCCCATTTTACAAAGACCCAGAGAGGCCTTGCAATGTGCCTAGGGTTCAAGTGGGCAGAGCCTGCTCCTTTGGCTTGTGGGACAGACGAAATGACATAATGGATGGGAAACAGCTTTGTGAACTATTGTCTCTGTGCTTCAGCTGGGGAGGGGTGAGTAAGTTTGCATGCTCCATTTTTTCTAGTCTAGATACACCAGCTGGCCTGAGACCCAGAGGCCTTTTGGAAGTCCTGCCTGGGCCTAGCTTGTCATCTGGGTGGGTGTTAGAAGCCAGCTTTGTGTGTAGGTCCTGGGTTTACCATGCCCTTGGGACAGCCCAAGAGCCACGGCTTGTCTGACTTCAGAGTTGTTGCCAGCTGGGAGGCTTCGGGAGGGAGCCAGCTGGCAGCTGGCCACCATCATGTGCAGCTGGGTTACTAGCGGTCACCATCCAACCTTCCTCTAGCTGCATCACCATCTCCAGAGGCTGAAACTCAGCTAGTGACCAGAATAGCAGGCAGCCAGGCAGGGGGAAAGGGACCCAAGGCTCCCGATGGAGTGGAGAAAATTGGGGCATACAGGAGCATTTTATTCCTTCTCCTCCCCAGGGTTCTGACATACACCACTCCCACGGGGATTTTCAGGAGTGACGTTCTAGGAATTCCTGGGAACATGCTCTTTTCCCAGGTACTCCCTTGCTAGGATGGAGTGGGGAGAATTGTTGGGTCTTTTTGGAGGGTCCAAGGACTCTTGGTGCATCCAGGGTAGTTCACTGTCACATGCCTGTAGAGCTGTCTTGCCTCTGCACTGGGAGCTTTTCTGGTGTAGGCAGCTCAGGATCTCATTTCTCCTGAGCCAGCACCAGGCAGAGCCAGAGAAAGTGTCAAGATTGTCGCATTTCCTGAGGGAAGGCCCTGCTCGGTTGTTAGATTAGAACTTGGGTATTGTATATGGTTTGGGGGAAGACAGAAACAGAGGTTAAACCAGTCTCGGAACCAAGGGTTCCAGACTGGACTTCCTGCTGATGTGTCAGGAAGGATTTGGGATTCTTACCCAGATAGACATGGCCCTGACTCCCTGCTCTCTCACAGACTGACTGAATCAGATGTTACTGGTCTTGTGGGGATCTGTCATCTGAGCCTCTTTGTCCATAAAGGGATAGCAGAGTTTCTCTCCATGTAGAATGGGGTGTGTGGGAACTGAGATCTGGGCTTCTTGGCTTGGCTTCTCTCTGTCTTCAATGACCAAATCCTCTTTCCTCCTTATTAGTCTTAAGACAAATATCTGTACAAGAGCTATATTCTTATGAAGACTGCATAGCCAGTAAAACACAAAATTCCTCCAATTAAAATTACTTTGAATCTACATGTTATGAAATATTAACCTTGACATTATTGTGGTTAGTACATTCCCTTTTCAGGCCTATTTTCACTATAAAGGGACTCTGAGTCAATCCAAATGAACTGAAACCCCCTAAAGACCATGTCCGTGACCCTTACATCTTCCCTGAGAAAAGTTGGGGGCAGATGGAGAATCTCAGTTCATTTAACTACAAATATTAGTTCCCTTCACTCCCCTTTTACAGGATTTTATATGTTGAGAATCATTTCCACATGCATTATGTGAAATCCTTAAAACACCTGTCTGTAGTATTCTCCCCTGTCACCAAGTTGTAGATAGAGAATATAAGACTCCGAGAAGGTAATGAAATTGTCTGGGGTCACACAGTCATTAGGCAGCTCAGAGTTCCTCTTAGTACCTTCTGTGTCCTCTTTTCTCTGCTCAGCTGCCTCTGTGTCTGGCTGTAGCCCCAGCTGCTCTGTCTCCCATCTCTGTGGGGAGGCCACAAACCACCAGCGATCAGCCAGGAGAGGAAGTGCTCAACAGATACCCAGCTGCAGCTGGCGCAGAGCTGGGGGTGGGGTGCGGGAATAGGGGGAGCCCCTCCTGCAGCTGACAAGGATGTGGGAGGAGCACGTGCCCTTCAGAGGAGGGGAGTCCATCCAGGCAACTGTGGGCAACACAGGAGGATTAGAGGGAACCCACCCACTGGTTCTAGCAGACCAGCCTGTCTGTGGTTCTTCCTGTGCTCCGCCTCCCAGCAGAGGGCCACACCATCCACCAGCTGCCCAGCTGGAACCTTCTACAGTCTTTCTCCTGGAATCCTCACTACAATCCCTATCTCCTCTCAACTCAGGATCACTCCCACCCCTTGCACCAATCACTCAGCTGGCATAGCCCTTGCACAGCTCCCTAGTCAGTGCCCTCCTGTCCACTTCCAAGGCCAGCACTCTGGACTTGCGACTCCTCTCCCCAGTCCCTGGGCACTCTCCTTCCAGGCTGTTTCCCCTCCTCCAATATATCCATCTTTCAGGGAGTCCTTGCAAGCATAGTTTTAAAATGGAAAAAAATAAGTGCAATTCTATTTGTATTACTTTTTAAAATCTTCTGTTGGCTTCACAGTACTTTCGGAATGCAATTAAAACTTTGTAGCAGATGCATTACATTTTTCTTGGGTTGGCCCCTGTTTATTCTCTGGTTTCACCTCTCCACAGGCATATTCTGCTCTGTCAAATGCTGAATTGACCAAGATCCATGGATGCACCATCTCCTTTCCTGCTAACTCCTATTCCCTCTTCAGATGTCACCTTCTCTGCAAAGCCTTGCTCTGGAAACCTCGTCCAAGACCAGCCGAGATGTCCCTCCTCTGTTATGCCTACAGTACAACTGATATTGTGTATCCCTGTTCTCATATGTAAGTAAATGAAAAAGTTGATCAAGTAGCTGGTTCCATGAGTTTGCTCCTTTTCTAGAAAGGCCTTGAGAATCTGTCTGCAAGGCATATGAGCCCACAGAGCATTAATCAAGGCAGTAAAAGAAGCTGGGCAAACTACTCCATCCAGACAAGGAGAAGAGGAAGGGAGAGAGGGGCAGAGGGCAGTGTGAGAAGCCCTGAAGATGGAATAAAGGATCCTGTGGGGTGAAGGGCAGTGGAGAATCCCCTGGGGTGGATTGGTCAAAAAATGTTTTAAATATACAAGGCCACATGTTTAATATCAAGCTTGTCAGTTCCTTCTCAAGTGAGGCAAACCACTTTGACCTTCTCTTCCCCAAATTTCTCAATCTTCAGTAAAGTCTGAAATACCCACAAATCATTTTGAGAGTGGGTTTATATATCTGTGCCCATGAGGAGGGGAGTTTTGGGAAGGGCTCTTGTTGGGCACCTGGGTCAACTTGGAGATGACAGGTATGTGGAAATAAGATGTAGATCTAGGAGTGACCCTAGGAAAGTTGTGAGCCCCTGGAGAGGTATGAAAGGGAGGTCTTTACTGCCATAGGACGTTAAGTGGGGATTTTAAGATCATGGTAACTGGAGGAGCATCAATACCCACTGAGATCTAAATTATATGAGACATTGAGGCAAACCTTGAAGGGCTGCTCTGGATATAATAATAAGGTACATTTTGATATCTTAATAGTTTAGCTGCTAGGATGGGGGTCTGTAGAAGTGGGAGGAGAACTGGACACTCCTTCCCCAGATGCTCATGGTTCACACACTCCCAAACATAATTCAAGTCTCTGCTCAAATGTCCCCACCTGAGTCAGGTCCTCACTAACCGAACTAATCCAACAACTCCATCCCTCTTCTTTAGTTCCATCTAGTCCTGGGAATTCTATCCCTGGATTTTAATGCATGTAAAGTTATGTTGAGTTCAATGAAGTTAAAGGAAGTTTCAGTTTTGAATGCCAGCTCTTTGTTCATTCACTGATTCAATTAATATTTACTAAGGACCTACTATGTACCAGGCAGGCACTATTCTATGCACAAGGGATGTATCCATGAGCACATCTGGCAAACGTCACTGCTCCTGAGGATCCTGTATTTGTTAGCAGGTAGCTAATGAAGATCCTGAGCATTACGGTAGCGTTAAGGCAAACACGATTTTAATTCTAATTACCCTAACCTTGCCTGCCTTTGGGGATACCCTCTCTCCAAACTCAAAGCACTCTAAAGGGCTTCTTAGTTAGGATGCTTCCAGATAATGGATGCATATCCACCTGCTGACAGAGTGAAGTCAACACACTAGTTTCCCTGAAAGGTTAAGGCCATGGATTTTGTATTTACATAAATGGAGTAGTATGTAAGTTAAATTTCAAAACTTCCATCTTAAAACCAAATTAGTCTATGAAGGGAAATCAGATCAAATCCAATTTGCTACCTGTTTTGGTATCACTCCATCAGACTCCTGCCCCTAAAATGCTCAAGCTCTGGAGAAGGAACAGCTGTGGAATCAAAAGTCAGAAGCACATAACAAGAGGGGTATCACAGGAGACTTATATGCCAAGTGCCAAAGATGCACAGAGGAAGGAGTGGCAAACCCTCTCTGGAGGAATTTGATAAGCTGCCTGGAGGACATGTCACTCAGTCTGGTCATCAATGAGAAAAGGTTTCACCAGGCAGAGACAGAGCAAGTATCCTAGGAAAAAAGAACAAAAGAAAAGCCAGGTAAACCCAAAATATCATAATGGGTTCTGGTAAGTTCCATATAATTGGGATGTATGCCCTCAACACCAAAATGTATAATAAAGAATGTGGTGGGAGATGAAACGGGAAAGGGAGGCAGGGTCAGGTAATGGATGAATTTGCATACCATCCTGTTATCAAACCCTCAAGTGGGGAAGTGACATGATCAGACTTGCGTTTCACAGACATCATTCTTGAATGATATCAGAACTCAAACTAGAGGTGAGGAGACAAGGTAGGTGATCTTAGCAATCCAGGTGAGATTAGGTAAGGACCTAAACAAGGGCAGAGGGGATGGAGAGAATCACAGGAGAGAATCTTGAGTAGAATTGGGCAAGACTTAACATGGAAGGCAAGAGAAGACCAGGTGACATTGAGGGTTCTTGCTTGAGTAACTAGGCAAACAGTGTAGCTCTCAAATTTTACTTCCTTCTTACTCCTTTCTGACATCAGAATAATGATTAAACTAATTTCATTCTTCAAAAGTCTAGACATCCTTAATATACACACTTATCCCAGTTTGGAGAATTCTCTATCTTTTAGGCCCATGCAATGCAAGAACAAGCCCTGAAACTTGTCTTTCCATCTTCCCTTGCAGCTGAGACCCCAGACTCAGAACTCTATTGTCAAGTGACCATTAATCAGAAGCACAAGAATTTTTTTAAGGTGAGTGGCACCAAGGAGGGATATTCTAAAATCCACTCTGGTGATGGTGGTTGCAGGTGCATTGTTTCCTAGTGGTTATCAGAGGCAGAGGTGTTAGAGATGACCTCTGGGAGGTGAGTTAGTGTCTCTGCCTAGCCAGGGAATGGTTATGTCTCCTTGCTGCAGCTCTGTAGTGTGACTGGGGGTTCTTCCTGGAGGTATAGAATTCAGTCCTCCCAGGCCTTCTGTGAGTTTCCAAATAGGCTTTAATAAATCTCTTTTCTGCTTAAATTAGGTCAAATGATTTTATTTTCCATCAAATTTCTGAATGATAGACCACTCCTCTCTGGTAGTGTCCATTTTAAATAGGTAACTAGTTACTTCAAAAGGGAACATAATGGCAGCACAGTGATTATTACAAATATATAGTAACCTTTACTTTGTGCAAGGCACTCTCCTAAGTGCTTCACACTTCATTTACTCCTTGTACAACTTGTCCCAATTGTATCAATGAGGAAATGGAAGCTGAAGTATCCCAAGATAACACAGCTAGCAAGAGTTGGAGGAGCTGATTGAAGCTTACAGTCTGACTCCTAACCTGACACTCCTAATAACCACCCCACGCTGTCTTGGTGTTAGAGAAACTTGTTGTATGTACAACCTTATAGGTCATCCAGTCCAGTTAATATCCCAAATCTGACTTCCTCTATCATTCCCCCAACCCAGGGAGAATGATTAGCATTCACATGGGGAAGTAGAGTAACTTCTGAAATGAATATTTATTTATTTATTCATTCATGGCACCTGGAAGGTGAGCACTCTGCCATTGAGCTACATCCCCAGCTCCTTTTATTTGTTTGAGACAGCCTCTTTGCTCAGTTGCTGAGGCTGGCCTCCAACTTGCCATTCTCCTGCCTCAGCCCCTTGATAGCTAGGATTATAGGCATGGGCCACCATGTCTAGTTGAACTGAATTTTAAAGAGTAAATGGAGCAAGAAGGTATTCTTTCTGGCAACCAGGTTGTACTGGATGCTCTGGAGTACAGGTGATAAAAGCCCCAATCAGTACTGTTTTGAATCTTACAGTTATTTGTTTTGTCATCTGTCAAGGAGGCAGGAGGCAGGCAAGTCTGGTTAAGTAGTTTCAAGTTATCACAGACCCAGGTTGTTCTGTTTTTTTGATTCTGTGCCCACGGTTTGTTGAATTTTTAGCTTTGGGCTGACAAAACGGTGGTCCTTGAAAGCCTTGGGCTTTGTGACCTCTCAAAACTGCTTTCCAGGTGGGAAGTTCTGGTAGAACAGCAAAAGGGAACCTCCTTTTCAATAAAGACTTTCACTGGCCATGGCTATTTTATGGATCCTCTCCTATAAGAGTCAAAGGACTCATCCCGTCTGGCGTAGATGATCCATTTCCTATCTTCTCTGAGCACTTTGCTGTTTGTCTAAAGCCTGAAAAGAAGGCTCTGTATCAAGGAAGGGTGTGTGAATGTTACTGTTGGGTACATGACAGACGAGGTCCTGCCATTAATCTGGGAAGAGAACACTGGGCTGTTACACCATGAGGCTGATTCTGGTCTGGTGATTCATTTTCCTAAGAGATAATTTTTAATTATTTTCAATTTTTAATTAGTACTGGGTGTTTGCATGATCTCTGGACCTGCCAATCATTTCTGTGTATTTCTGGTGAGTCATACTACCTTTCCAGGCCTTGGCTTCCATACCTCTAGAATGAGATGACCATCAAAGATGATTTTGAGGCATGTTCTCACATTACACTCTTTTTTTCATCTTTTTTCACACTTTTACATTCAGAACCATAATTTTTTCTGTCAAAGACCCGATGGCTACTTTTGCCAATGGACTTAGCTCTACCCGCTTACATCTGAAGCCGTGCTTTTCAAGATGGAACTCTCACACTCATGGCTTGTAAGTGATGAGTCATCCGATATATGAAACCACAGGAAAAGCATGTGTGTCTTCTAGGACCAAGTGTTCTACCCAAAGATTTGGGAGGGAAACCTTCCACAATCCTGTTTTCTGTTATCTAATGTGGGCTTGTTGGGGAACACAGTGTAAAATTCCCAGACTTGGGCAACAGCCTTTTCCAGTTGAAGGGTGTTTGTTCTTTGTGAGGGGGAGTCCCTTGAACAAAAACTATGTGTGGCAACGACTAATTCATATTTTCTGAATTTGACAAGTGAGTTAGATTATCTACACATTTCTTGGCTCTGTTATCCAGATTAGGGTTTCTCAACCTCAGCAATACTGACATTTTGGACCAGGTAATTTCTTGTAGGAGCTGTCTCATGCATTAGAGGGTATTTAGCAACATCCTGGGCCTCTTCCCATCAGATGCCAGTAGCAATCTCCTGACATGACAACCAAAAATGTCTTCAGACATTGCTAAATGTTTACTGGGGAGCAAAATCACCCACAGTTGAGAATCAACAATGTACATGGATTAATATTTTAATCAACAATGTACATGGATTAACACTGCCCCTTACTTATGGGGAACAGTACTATGATCGGACAAAGTATGCAATATCTGCAAACTTCATCTTCCTAAATTGACAAATGGAGTCAGCTCCTTCAATTGTTATCTACATTAAATGAGGCATTATGAGTCTAGCAGAATGCCTAGTCCATCAATTTTAATTCTTCTTCTCTTCAGTTTTCTGGAACTGTAGAACTTTCTAGTTGGAAAGATCTTCAGCAAATATCTCATCAGAATTCTTCATTTTATAAATTAAGAGACTGAGGTCCACAGAGATCATTTGTCTTCTCAACTCTAAATCTGTCTTGGACTCAAGTAATGCAAAAGAGATGTATCAAAGTGGAATTTTACAGAAATGAAAGAGTTCAAGGGCTTTCTTCTGTCAAGGTTGATTTGCAAGACTCTTGCCCCTGCAGATTTCCTCCTGATGTATTATCTCTGAGAGAATTCCTGAAGCATTAAATCCCCCATGTGACTCAGACCAAGTTCAAGTGTGTGGGTTCAGGGACTATCAATTGTCTCTTTGGAAGCACTTGCCCTGTGTACTTTGGATGTTGGGGAATGGCAAATATTGAAACAAAATAAATGGAATGTGAGAATTTATTCTCTTAGCAAGTCAACATTTGAAAAAATTTGCACTCACCAAGAACACATAACAGCTGTTCAAGAGACAGAAAGAAAAAAAGAATCAGAAAGATAGATAAATAACACCAATTTTGCAGCTTTTTCTGTGTCAAGGTTAAGGATATACTGATTAAAAAGACTGGAACAAACTGATAAATGACATGAAAGATCCTGAGAGGGGAGAAATGGGGTAAGAGCTTTCTTAACAGGGTCCATGTCTCTTGACCTAAGCATTTCACTCTACAAGTTATTAGGAGATATGCTGGGTGAGATCATAGAATCACTATTGATTATCTGGAAGATTCATGGAAAATACAAATCATATCAGAGGACTAAGAAAGGGCAAATGCCTTGATTTTCAGGAAATACAATTAATTTAATTTCCCCCTCCTTCCTCCTCCAACTATAGATTGGTGAGCTTGGCACCAGTCCTAGGCAAAACTCCATAAAAGATTATTCTACTAATGGCTTATGAGTGCTTACAAATTAAGCAGCAATCCCTCTAAGCCAGTAGCATTTCAGTAAAACAGGTCATGCCAGAGTAATCTAATTTCCTTTTTTGATTAAGGCCATTAGACTGGCTGAGCAGATACGTGGAGAAAGCACAGTATATTCAGATGACAGCAAGACACGTCTCTTTTGACATCATTGAAGGCAAAATGTGGAAAGACAGGCTGGATGCAGGAATTGAGCCCTGGCTTTACAATCACACCCAGTGGTTACCAATTAACCAATGACAGTGATAGGGAAGCAGATCCCTAGTGGCTACTGCAGGGCTTTGGACCTGGGCCTGTGCTTGTCCACAATTCATTAGCATATTAATCAGGTCAAGCAATGGATTTGCCATACTCTCTGTTCTTTGGAGAGTTCTTTGGTCCATAGACTGTCATTTATAGATACAGGGATAGATGTAGGTAGCCGTTATTTGGGCCAGGCGACTCTAAATTCCAGGGTACAATTTATTGGACATGTTGCCTCTGGAATGTATTCCGTGGTATTGAAGGTCCTTCCGGATCTGGTCCTTGACTACCCTTTTGGTCTCATTTTTGCTACCTGCTTCCCCGTAATCCCAGTGTTTAGTCGCATCAATTTAACCACCATGTTTCTGCCATGCTGTTTTCTTCTCTATTTTGTGCTGTTTTCTCTCTCAAACTGGAATGCTCTTTCTTTTCTGCCCACTCGAGCTACCTGACATGCTCCTCATCATCATTCAAGACTCAGCTAAAGCTTCCTGTCCTCAGTCAAGCCTTTCCTTTCCTTCCTACCCATTTCCTACAACATTCCTAATACATTCCTCCCCATTTGAATTTTGGTGTTAGTACTGAGTATCACACTATATTAATAACCCCTTTTCTTGTCTGTCTCCCCTGCGCTCTGCTCTCTACACCCACTACTCTTCCCATATAAATGACTTCAGCTCATTGAGGATAGAGACCAGGTCCTGCTCAGAGCCTGGCACTTAACAGGGATACTCAGTAAAAGAATAAATGAATAAAAATGAATGAATGAATGAATGCCTTGTATAAAAACCCATTATTCTGACTTTTTGTTGCTAAGTCTTGGCCTGCTGAGAATCACAATTACCCTTCCATGTAGCCTGATACAGCTTCCTAAAGGATTTTTAAAAATACGTTAAACAGTCCTTTCTCCTCTAGTCACCTGCTGTCTCAATAAGGGCTCATGAATGCATTGAAACAGGCAGAACTCCCTCCTGGCACACAGAAACCACACTTCTCTAACCTTACAGAGCCTCCTGGGGCTGTTAGTGCCCTAGTTCACTGGGAAACACACACCAAAAGTCCAATTTTCCAAGGCTTCCCTCCTGTTTCTCCAAGAAGATGCATCCATGTGATCTGGACAGTGGGGGACCTTTTCAAAGCCGTCGTCTGCACTTTTTGAGAAGGGAATCAAGCTTCACTTTTCCTATCCCTTCTCTTCTCCTTGTCCCAAAATTACCATCTTGTTTAAATGCAACCAGATCAGGAAAGCTGCAAGAATAATTCAGTCTTCAAGGTACTATAGGAAGAAGCTAATTATCATGGGATCTGAACCTTTAAAAGGGATGCTTTGTGGTCTAATGAAATAATTAAAATTCGAACGGGGGCACCAAATGCAAGTCAGCAGGTATTTATGTCTGTGCCAATTATTCCGTTCTCAATAGCTAGACCAGGCAGTGTTTGTTGCAGGTTGGCTGCGATGCCCGACTGGAAGCTGAGTAGCCTGGCCTGTTACCAATGCTCCCAAGTCCACTGTTCCTCATGCAATGCAAGCTGTCATTCAGCCCCCTCCAAAATTCAGGGGATGATCCCCCACTGTGACCCTTAACACAGAGGACCAAGACTGGCCTCACACGCAGATTCTGCCAAACCAGGGGACAAAAGCCTGGCTTCTGGATCAGACAGACCAGGATATGAATTATTAGTGTGATCGAGTCTCAGGGAAAATCAGACCTAATTGAGCAACTTTAAAGGGGCATCTGAATTTATTACTGGAGTGTATATAGAGTTTTCTGTTTTCATCACAAGGCAAGCAAAAAATACTTAGGCATAATCCTCATATGATATTCTAGCCTATTTGTGGAACTTTCATGTGAATCTCTCAAAGTACTTAATGGTTAATTCCTATTAATAACAATATCATATATATGGGTATTTCATTTCATTGTGGGCTCCATGTCCTTGCAAAGCTGTGGCTATAAAACTCTGGAGTTCTTGGATTCTGCAGAAACAAGGAGTCATGGGGGGCTTCTAGCGTATGGAGATAAGTAGAAACTCCATGTGTTTGTGCCAATTTCTTCAGGATCAATAAGGGGAAGTGGTTATAGACCAATGTCCCCCCAGGGATTAATATTAAGCTTGCCTTTGCTATGGTTCAAACTCCCAGTCTTTGAGGACAAGAGGACCCCAGATCATACCAACCGTTCTCTATCCTGAAAAGACATCTGCAGGACCTATGCAGGAAAGACTGAGCTAAGGGAGTTTGTTGAATATCTGCTTTTAACCCCCTCAGAACAAATGTGAGGGAATCAGGGCTTTATGGGTCTCCCTTTCAGAAAAAAGGATAGGAAAATATAAAGCTAGATCCCAAATCCCCGACCGCCACTGTGATGGTTGATTTATGTGTCAACTTGGATAGGCCACCATAACCAGATATTTCAACAGCAGCTGAGATATCTCTGTGAAGGTTTTTTTGTTTGTTTGTTTGTTTTCTGAAGGGTTGTTATTTGTTCATTTGTTTTTTAGAAAGATTAACATTTGCATCAGTAGACTTTGAGTAAAGCAACTCGCCCTCTATAATGTGGGTGGGCCTCATTCAATCAGTTGAAGGCCTTGACAGAAAAATATTGCCTTGTCTTGAGAAAAGAGAAATGTAGCTCTAGTTTGCCCTTGAGCTCAAGCTACAGGATCGTGTTTCTCCTGGGTCTCTGACCTGCTCATCTGCTTTGCAGGTTTTGCATTTGCCAC